>NC_086444.1:592499365-593146865 GCF_028390025.1 Pseudophryne corroboree
CAGGGCAGTAGGGAGGCCATAGAGAGAAGCGGAGAGGTAGGGAGGGCATAGAGAGACGTGGGGCGGTGGGGAGGGCATAGAGAGACGTGGGGCGGTGGGGAGGGCATAGAGAAACGTGGGGCAGTAGGCAGGGTATAGAGACGCGGGGCGGTAGGGAGGGCATAGAGAGATGCGGGGCGGTAGGTAGGGCATAGAGAGACGAGGGCAGTAGGCAGGCCATAGAGAGACGCGGGGCGGTAGGGTGGGCATAGAGATGTGGGGCGGTAGGGGTGGCATAGAGATGCAGGCGGTAGGGAGGGGTAGAGATGCGGGGCAGTAGGGAGAGCATGGAGACGCGGGGCAGTAGGGAGGGCATATAGAGACGTGGGGAGGCAAGGAGGGCATAGAGGGATGCGGGCGGTATGAAGAGCAATTACGGGGAGGCACCATGTGACATCAAGCGCAGAGGAGGCGCCGAGTCCCAGTGAGTATGCGGTGAGGGAGGGCTATGAAAGCCTTCCGCTGTGCCGCTATCATAAACGTCTATGCTGGCAGCTGCAGCAGCTGTTGTTGCACTAGCGCTACGGCCAGAGAGTGGGGGGTATTAATGGCGGAGGTGCAGGGGGGCTAACAGCAGGGCCTAGGACGCTGCTGGAAAAGGATTTTTTTCCCTAATTACAGCACAGACTTGCTGCGGCAGAAACTGTGGGCCTATTTTGGGATGTGGGCCTGGAGCTGGAGCTCCATCTGCCCCATTATTAATCCGGCCCTGTCCATGATCTACCGAACACGCAGCTCAATGTTAACTATATCTTTGACCTGCATGGTCGGGGAGTGACCTCACTGAACGATATCGATATCGGTCAGTGTGTATGCACTGTCAATCTCCCCTAATTAGCAATCAACGACATAGCGCTGATTGCTTACTAGAGGAGGTCGTCCAGTTTGTACCCGACTCACAAGAACTCTTACAGCAACTAATTAGTTCCACTAACATGATGTCTCTGTTCTGCTATGCTGCCAGCAGGGGTGTATCTAGGGGTCTGAGCGCCCCTGGCAAAGTAAAGGACTGGCGCCGCACACCCGCCCATATTTAAAATATCGAAGGCGCATGTGCCAAAAAGGGGGCGTGGCCACTCAATAGTACTCAAATACAAATTACACCACTCAGTAGCATTCCTTACTAACATTACACAGCACAGTTATGTCCTTTGTTTCACGTTACGCTACAAAGCACCCCTTATACACATTATGCCACAAAGTAGGGCCTATAGTGTATATATATATATATATATATATATATATAGTCCAATACGGTGTCCGGCACTCAGAAGAAAAAAACGTGGAATGCTGCGGTGCCCTCCTCATGAGAGAAGGCTTCCCATAATACAGATGGATGGAATAGGCGGCACTCGGCAGGCTGATATCAAGAATAATTCCTTTATTGGCAACGGGCCGACATGTTTCGGAGAAACCTCTCCGTCTTCAGGGCCAGACAGACTAACATAGAATGCATACAAGACATATATAGCAAAAACCACCAACAATTAACAACCCTGACCATACTCACCTGCTCCACGGCGCACCCGCCCGCCAGCCGTCGCGGAAGGCGCGTGCACTCAGAGAAAATGAGGCGTGGCTCAAAATGGGGTGTGGTCACTCAAAAGGGGGCATGTCCTTAAGTGTAGTGTACAACATCATATACCCCTTATACACATTATGCACCACAATAGTAGGACCCCTTATACCATCTAGTACTACTGCCCCTTACACATTATGCCACACTGCTTGAGCCAAAATTCACATTATGCAACACTGCATGAGCCAAAATTCACATTATGCAACACGGAATGAGCCAAAATTCACATTATGCAACATGGTATGAGCCAAAATTCACATTATGCAACATGATATGAGCCAAAATTCACATTATGCAACACAGACTGAGCCAATATTCACATTAGCCCACACAGAATGAGCTAAAATTCACATTACCCCACACAGTATGAGCCAAAATTCACATTACTCCACCCACATTACCCCCCAAAATTCACATTTCCGCACACAGTATGATCCAAAATTCACATTACCCCACACAGTATGAGCCAAAATTCACATTACTCCACCCACATTACCCCACACAGTATGATCCAAAATTCACATTACCCCACACATTATGATTCAAAATTCAGGGACAGGGAGAGTGACAGCAGGGACAGTGACAGAGAGACAGCAGGGACAGTGACAGAGAGACAGCAGGGACAGGGAGAGTGACAGAGAGTGACAGCAGGGACAGGGAGAGTGACAGCGGTGACAGAGGGACAGAAAGAGTGACAGAGGGACAGTACCTGAGCAGCTGATGGGGCTGTGGTCGGCGGCGGTGCAGAGGCTGAAGTCAGCGGCAGTGAGAAGGCCCTGGGCAGTGGTGGTGACCAGGAGAAGGCCCTGGGTGGCGTAGCGGAGGATGACATGGGCGGCAGCGGCGGAGGACATGGGCGGCAGCGGTGAAGAGGAGGAAGCCCAGGGCAGCGGCTGTGTGGAGATGGCCTTCGGTCCCTATGACCGTGGCGTCACTGTTTGAAATCTATTCCAGTGTATACCGGCACACTTTGAGCATTATATATATATATTTATACACACACACACACACACACACACACACACAATATTCCCCAGCACTCCAGGATCCCCTTAGAGTAACGTGTTCCAGGGCACTCCTAGGGGGTATGTGCCCCAAAATATGCAGGCAGGAATGAACAGGCAGAACTCGGAGACTCCTAAATAGTAAAATATCCCAACAGGGTGGTTTCATTAATCTACATTTCGGGGATGGTCTTCCTTTCCTGTCCTGAAGAAGGGGAAATCACCCCCGAAACATAAATTAATAAAAGCACCCTCTTGGGACATTTCACTATTTTCGAGTCTCCGAGTGCCACTAAATAATCGCAGGGTGGTGGTGGCACTCTTCAGACTTGCACAGTGTCCGTGGTATATCCCCGAAACATGACGGCCTAATGGTCAATAAACAGACACTGCCTTAAGGACCCTGTGCTAGTCTGATGAGTGCCGCCACCACCCTGCGATTATATAATAAATATATATATATCTCCCCGTTTTGTGTTCTCTTCTAGGGGTGGACTATTCCACCCTGGGTAATCCTACGCAGAGCGCCTAAGATGGCTGCCGCACCTGGTACCTTGTGAGGGTGGAATACACAACCCCTGGAGGTTATTACCCAAAATGCTTACACCAACCCTGCATTATGCTTTCTGTCTTTATTGTCTGTGTGGTTTATCTTTTGATGTAATACTTAAATCTTCTGTATTATGTGCATTGTTTGAGTTCTAGTTGGCGCCGCGGATGGCTGCCTCGGTGCTGCTCTGCCAAGCAGCCTTTGTGTTTAGTCCTACGTGTATAATATGTCTAATATGTTGAGTCTATTGTACAGTTGCAATGTGCAGTATCAACTCATACGTGTAATGTGTGTAATGTATGCTATGTTCTTCCCCCTTCGTATGCTATGTATTCCCCCTTCATGTTGCTGCTTGGCGATGCATTGTACCACAAAGAATTCCTAGTGTACGTGAGTACACCTGGCCAATAAAGCGGATTCTGATTCTGATATATATATAGCAAAATGAGGCGGCACTCGGAGTCGGTGTAAACAAATATAACGTGTATTAAGAATAAATGTCAGCGTTTCGGGGACCAACTCCCCATCTTCCCCGAAACGTTGACATTCATTCTTAATACATGTTATATTTGTTTACACTGACTCCGAGTGCCGCCTCGTTTTGCTGTCTATATGAGGCGTGTGTCTTCTGTGGAGGGAACCGGAGCAAGCAAGATCCTTGGTTGGATCACCTGAGTGCCGGAACGCAGGTGTGTGTGTGTGTACACACACACATACACACACATATACACACACACACACGTATATAAATATATATATATATATACACACACACACACACACACACACACACACACACACACACACACACACACATATATATATATATATATATATACATACACGTATACATACATATACACACATACGTATATACACACACAAAACGACATCCAATTTATTATTAAGCACTGGGAAGATGTGTGAAAGTTTAATAAAAGTGATACTGTTTTGAATAGTATTCATTAAAAAGGATAAACAAGAACTACTTAAAATAAATAATGTCAGTGCCATTCTTCGGAATGAGAAAAATGTACTCCTTGAAAAAAGAATAAAATCTTACATTAAACCTGCACATTTATATGTTAATATGTACTGGCATTATGGTTCTGTATGTTCCCACCCACCATAGTAAGCTATCCTTCTCCAGTGCCCACAGCATTTTGTGGTGCTTTTATGGGATAGGAGGGGAAACCACTTAACTGATGTATATATTATAAATTTTTTATATATGTGTACCCCCGAGCACTAAACCCGCCCCCCCCCCCCCCCCCCGTTAGTCCCTCACCCGCACTGACGCCCAGGATCCACCATAGCAGGCAGCCGCTGTCACAGTAATTGGCGCCGGTGTAGTGACCTCCCGGCAGCAAAGGGTGCTGGGAGCTGTAGTTTATGTGGTTTCCTCATTGTAGCGCTGTGTCGGACCCCGGCGCTAATTACAGTGACTGCCGCTGCTGCGGCTGCCTGCTATGGTCTTCAGTGCAGCCAGGTGTCAGTTCGGGGTGACGAACTACCGGGGCGGGAGTGAACAGCTGCTTAATATTAAATCTACCTACTGGCTGCGGGTGGCATCGCTGGGCGGCGCCCCTCCACGGCTGGCGCCCCTGGCGAGTGCCATCCTGGCCAATAGGTAGATACGCCCCTGGCTGCCAGTTTCATTTGCAACGTAATAAATCTATACAATTAGTGTAAGCTCGGAATAGACCCTACACTAGAAAATAATTGCAACTTGATACACAATGTAGTGAAAACAAAGATTATGCACAACTCTGTATACAAGCCACCTGACTGGGTTCAGTGTTTCACGGAAGCTACCAGGTTATACCGTAAGACAGTGATACTCAAACTGTGTGACGTGGCACGAGGACACTTGCAGTGGTGCCCTGGTTTGGTGGTCCAGGACCAATTAAAATTATTTATGGTCAATGTAATAAGCAGAACTAGTTCTGGTGGCTGTCAGTCATTAAATATGTGGGCAAACAGAAGCAAATCTTGTCCCTCACCACACAATTAAACTAAAGGGCCCCATACACTAGAACGATAATGCCCGATTTCAACCTTTCGGGTCGATAAATCGGATGGAAAGTGACAAATCAGATGTGTTTTACATCCGATCCGATGCGCGCTCCCGTGAGCATCGGATCAGATGCCCTAGATTGAATGTGCTGCACTTGTGATATGTCGGTTCCCGCTGGCATGGCTGGGATCGCATAAGATACATAGTGTGCAAAAGGACCGCATACAATGTATCCTAGGCGATCCTGCTGCCCGGGAGGCTGCCGGGCGGTGCAAGGGAAATCGAATGCGACACGAGGGTCCGACATGTCGCTGTAGTGTATGGGGCCCTTAAGGATGACATATAAACACAATTTACTTAATTAAATATTTCTTTCTAAATTTCTCAATAAGAAACTTTTAGCCTAGGGGTGTTGTGAAAACAATTCTGATACTATAGGGTGCCGTGACTCAAAAAAGTTTGAGAACCACTGCCTTAAGGTATACCTTAACCAGTGGTGCAAGTATGCAGGTACGCTTGGGTACGGAGTACCCTTAAGAATTTGGCAGCAGGTACGCAGTACCACCCACTGCACACTTTGCACCTGTGACTGCCATTACCGCAATTATAATGCGCTGCAAGGCAACAAGACCATGGTGTTCAGCAGCATGACGCCGCCTCCCACTTTGTCAGGGCTACAGGCAGCGTAACGGTGATGTCATGAGATCATATTACGCTTCCTCTCCTGGTGGCTGTGGCTGGTGCGAAGACGAGGAGCCTGGAGACTGGGCTGGGTGCCTTTTCCCACAGTGTTCAGCTATTTCCCTTCGCTCAAGTGACGCATCAGCACTGAGCGGCTTTTGTTCTTCACAGGCTGGGCTGCTGGGCATGTCTCTGGCTTCACTGTGTGGGGTAATTCATTTTTTAATATAATGTGGACACTACTATATATTTCTGTTATACCGGGGACACTACTACATATGTCTATTATTATGCGGGCATTACTATATATTTCTCTTGTAATGTGGACATTACTATATACAGCAGACCCTTCAACATGACCCGCCCCACTAGGTACAAAATGTTCTGTTTCTGGACTTCCCTCTTAATTTACGATTTCCATCACCTGTGTTGAACTAGTTAAATGATAAGAAAGCTGTTTCTTCACAGGTGATGGCAATAATAAATTAAGAGGGAAGTCCAGAAACAGAGCATTTTGTACCTAGTGGGGCGGGTGATGTTGGAGGGTATGTATACAGCTGTGCTCATAAGTTTACATACCCTAGCAGAATTTGTGATTTTCTGGCCATTTGTCAGAGAATATGAATGATAACTCACAAACTTTTCTTTCACTCATAGTTAGTGGTTGGGTGAAGCCATTTATTGTCAAACAACTGTGTTTACTCTTTTTAAATCCTAATGACAACAGAAACTACCCAAATGACCCTGATCAAAAGTTTACATACCCTGGAGATTTTGGCCTGATAACATGCACACAAGTTGATACAAAAGGGTTTGAATGGCTCCTAAAGGTAACCATCCTCACCTGTGATCTGTTTGCTTGTAATCAGTGTGTGTGTATAAAAGGTCAGTGAGTTTCTGGACCCCTGAAAGTGCATTGAGTTTACATAGTGGTGCATGAAAAAGCTTGTGGCCACAGTTAATAAGAGTTAACCAAAGATTAACCGTGCATGATACCATACCTCCCAACATGACCCTCTCCAGGAGGGACAGAAAGCTCTGCTCCTGGACTTCCCTAATAATGTATGATTTCCAGCACCTGTGGTGAAACACCTTTCTTATCCATTTACCTGTTCAACACAGGTGCTGGCAATCATAGAGAAAGAGAAAGTCCAGGAGCAGAGCATTGTGTCCCTCCTGGAGAGGGTCATGTTGGGAGGTATGCATGATACAAACAAATATAAAACCACAGCACTCGCCACCCCAGAAGCGGGGTGCAATGTCTGCACTCACCACTCAAAGGGTGGGGTGCATATAGCCCATGGCCACCTACTTAAATATATACAAATAGAAAACTCAATTGCTCTAAACCTGTGTCAGCTGTTCCTTAGTAATTTATCAGCCAGTGTCAGGTGACTAGTGTACCTTTAAAAGCCATAAGATGCACAGCAGATACACATTAAACCTAGTGGGCATATTTGCATTTATATTATGTGTGATACAGTTGCCAGGTTTTAATTTTTAAGACTCTGTGATAGTGTAGGACCTGCAAGAAGGTGGGGTACCTTGGCGAGCGGTTTGCAGGCTTCCGTGCATTGGCCAATTCACTAACTAAACCCCCATCATTTATTTATTGATGTTGCAAGGATAAGTGAGCTTGCTATGGTGAGTGCTGAATTTTCTGTTTGTATATATTTAAGTAGGTGGCCTGGGCTACATACACCCCACTCTATGAGTGGTGAGTGCAGACATTGCACTCCGCTTCTGGGGTGGAGAGTGCTGTGGTTTTATATTTGTTTGTGTGTGTATATGTATATATATATATATATATATATATATAATTTATTATTATTATTATTATGTTCGGCAATTATTTTTTTGGCAATGAATGGCTTAATTGACACTTTCCCCCCAAAACACCAGAATGAATGTAAGAAAGATGGATGAGGGGGGGAAGGGGGGGACACACGACTTTTAGGAGACAGATGGTCACATCATCACCTCAGTAATGTCAGTGGGAATTTCCCACTGTTATGTGGGTCACTGTCTGATCCTGCGGAACTCCGTCAGCGGTCAGCCACAGAACACTTCAAGTTCTGTGTGTGGGTTGGCGAGCCGCGGGCAGGAGAACAGGACAGCGCAGGATGAGCGAGCGTGAGGGAGCGCAGTGTGACATCACGTCACATCGCGGCCAGGAACACAGCACAGGGTGGCCAGGAGCACAGCGCAGGGCGGGCAGGAGGGAGCACGGTGTGATGTCAGCACGTCAGATCGCGAGCCAGCCGGTGCTGGACGGGGCTATGTCTCAGCAGCGCGACCGTCCATTACCCCCAGGAATTTCATTTTTACCCCATTTGGGGTAATTTACCCCTGTTCCCTGAGCACTGATCTAAGGGTCTGATTCTGAGTGGCATTTTGCCCTACAAACGCGGCACTGTACTCGCTGTCATATGTTAATGCGACAATTGTCCGTACTAAGTTGCAAGTCTGTGCATCTGAAATTGCAAGCCTAATCTGCCCACTGTTGTGGCATCATCGTTACTATTGGCACTTGCACCATCCTCATTAGGTGCAAGAGATCCATCATTAGCAGGCTTTCCTTACCAGTTTGCATGGCTCAATTCAAATTACACATAGACGTGTACACACACCCACAGCACTTCTGTGACACTCCCATCAGAAATATCCACTCCTTGAGTGTTGACACTCGCTGCCTAATTGCCGCTCAGAAATGCCTACTTCACACTGGCCTCCGTTTCTACAAGGTGCGGCACTCAACTACATTACTTGTGACCAGAGCCGGCCCTAACCATTATGATGCCCTAGGCAAAATTTTGGCTGGTGCCCCTTAGCACCACCGCTGGTTCCGCCTCTGACCTTGCACCTCTTTCCCAGCTTCATCACCCCTCACTCATAGCAGTCCTTATTTTGGGTTTGTACCCCCTATATTTTAAATAGGAACAGTTTGCACATTTGGCGCACAGACCAAAAAGGAGTGTGTTTTTGGTGGCAAGGGGCATGGCCACACAATAGTAACCCCAATTCCAATTACGCCACACAGTACTGCAACTTTAATCACATTTGATCATGCAATAGTGTCCATAATTCATATTACATCCCACAGTAGTATCACTTTACCTTATAAACGTTACTCCTCACAATAGAGCCCCTTATTCACATTACATGACACTGAATTGCTCCTTATTCACATTACACCACACCCTATTGCTATTTATTCACATTAGACGACACAGTGGTGCCCTTTTTATACGCAACGCCACATAGTAGAGCACCTTATACACATAATGCCACACATTAGTAATGTATTTATATACATAATTCCACACAGTAATGCCCCTTACACATATTCTGAACACTACTGCACAACCAACCCACTCACATGCACACAGCACTCACACTGCCACTAACACTGTGACCTCTGCCTCTGCTTGGATACAGATGTGTCCTTTATAAATCTTGCCGCAATGCTAACGTCTGGCACCTTTTTTATATGAAAATGCATCTTATTTGCATTGTTATGTGGCTAGGATGCACAAGCAGCTTCTGCTGATTAAAATGATATGCATCATGCCTATATACTGTGTGAGACTGTGGCTGTATCTGCATAAGAAATGCTACACACAGTATATAGGCATGCTGCATATCATTTTAATCAGCAGAAGCTGCTGATGCCCCTAGCAATATCAAATGCCCTAGGCAATTGCCTAGTTTGCCTATGCCTATGGCCGGCTCTGCTTGTGACTTTGGACACACTGTGTAGCGCATATGGAGTTGCACATGCACAATAGGCAGTTTTCATAGATGCATCCGACTCATAAGGCTCCCATACATCTACGATAAATTGGGTCAATTCTCCGTTTTGGAGATGACTGCCCCAGTAAATCATTGATGTATGGGCTCCCCTACTGGCGATCCCAATCACAAAGTATTCAGGATTGCCAAATCAAAAATAGGATTTTAATACCTACCGGTAAATCCTTTTCTCCTAGTCCGTAGAGGATGCTGGGGACTCCAAAAGGACCATGGGGTACAGACAGGATCCGCAGGAGACATGGGCACACTAAAAAGACTTTGACTGGGTGTGAACTGGCTCCTCCCTCTATGCCCCTCCTCCAGACCCCAGTTATAGGAACTGTGCACAGAGGAGACGAACATTTCGAGGAAAAAGGATTTTTGTTAAACTAAGGGCGAGAGACATACCAGCTCACACCACAAACACACCGTACAACTGGATCAGCAGGAAAACCAGATAACAGTATGAACTAACACCAGCAACAAGCTGAATATAACTGATACACAAACATCGTGTAACCGAAAATAACCAGTATCAATACAACTGCAAGGAACAGTCCGCACTGGGATGGGCGCCCAGCATCTTCTACGGACTAGGAGAAAAGGATTTACCGGTAGGTATTAAAATCCTATTTTCTCTTACGTCCTAGAGGATGCTGGGGACTCCAAAAGGACCATGGGGTCTATACCAAAGCTCCAGACTGGGTGGGAGAGTGCGGACGACTCTGCAGCACCGATTGAGCAAACATGAGGTCCTCCTCAGCCAGGGTATCAAACTTATAGAACTTAGCAAAAGTGTTTGAACCCGACCACGTAGCTGCTCGGCAAAGTTGAAGTGCCGAGACCCCTCGGGCAGCCGCCCAAAAAGAGCCCACCTTCCTGGTAGAATGGGCCTTTACTGACTTCGGCAACGGCAGCCCAGCCGAAGAATGAGCGTGCTGAATCGTATTACAAATCCAGCGTGCAATAGTCTGCTTGGAAGCAGGATTTCCAATCTTGTTGGAAGCATACAGGACAAACAGAGCCTCCGTTTTCCTAACAAGAGCCGTTCTGGCGACATACATTTTCAAAGCTCTTACAACATCAAGAGATTTTGGGACTGCCACAGCATCCGTAGCCACAGGTACCACAATAGGTTGATTTATGTGAAAAGAAGAAACCACCTTCGGCAGAAATTGTTGACGAGTCCTCAATTCCGCTCTATCCACATGAAAAATCAAATATGGGCTCTTGTGAGACAAAACCCGCCAATTCAGACACTCGTCTGGCAGACGCCAAAGCCAAAAGCATGACCACTTTCCAAGTGAGAAACTTTAACTCAACCTTACGCAAAGGTTCAAACCAGTGAGACATAAGAAACTGCAACACCACTTCAAGATCCCACGGTGCCACGGGTGGCACAAATGGAGGATGGATATGCAACACTCCCTTCACGAAAGTCTGAACCTCAGGAAGGACGGGCAATTCTTTTTAAAAGAAAATAGATAAAGCCGAAATCTGCACTTTGATGGAACCCAATTTCAGGCCTGCATCCACGCCTGCCTGCAAAAAGTGGAGGAAACGACCCAAGTGAAATTCCTCCGCAGGAGCTGCTTTGGTTTCACACCACGACACATACTTTCTCCAAATACGGTGATAATGTTTTGCCGTAACCTCCTTCCTAGCTTTAAGGAGAGTGGGGATGACCTCCCCGGGAATACCTTTCCGAGCTAGGATTTGGCGTTCAACTCCAACGCCGTCAAACGCAGCCGCTGTAAGTCCGGAAACACGCAGGGCCCCTGCAGTAACAGGTCCTCTCTTAGAGGAAGCGGCCAAGGATCTTCTACTAGTAATTCCTGAAGATCCGGATACCAGGCCCTCCATGGCCAATCTGGAACGACGAGTATTGCCTGAACCCTTGTTCGTCTTTTGATCCTCAACACCTTTGGAATGAGAGGAAGCGGAGGGAACACATACACCGACTGAAATACCCAAGGAATTACCAGGGCGTCCACTGCATTGGCTTGGGGGTCCCTCGACTTGGAACAATACTTCGGAAGCTTCTTGTTGAGGCGAGACGCCATCATGTCTATCAGAGGAATTCCCCAACGCCTTGTCACTTCTGCAAATACCTCTTGATGAAGAGCCCACTCTCTTGGATGGAGATCGTGTCTGCTGAGGAAGTCCGCTTCCCAGTTGTCCACGCCCAGGAGGAAGACTGCTGACAGAGCGCTCACGTGCTGTTCCGCCCAGCGGAGAATTCTTGTGGCCTCCGCCATTGCCGCCCTGCTCCTTGTTCCGCCTTGGCGGTTTACGTACGCCACCGCTGTTATGTTGTACGACTGGATCAGGACAGGGAGACCCTGAAGAAGGTTCTTTGCTTGCAGGAGGCCGTTGTAAATGGCTCTTAACTCGAGAACATTTATGTGGAGACAAGATTCCTGGCTTTACCATTTTCCCTGGAAACTTCTTCCTTGCGTGACTGCGCCCAGCCTCGGAGACTTGCATCTGTGGTCAGCAGGACCCAGTCCTGGATTCCGAATCGGCGTTCCTCTAGAAGGTGAGAACCTTGCAGCCACCACAGGAGAGAAATCCTGGCCCTGGGAGATAGACTTATTTTCCGGTGCATGTGCAGGTGAGACCCGGACCATTTGTTCAGGAGATCCCACTGAAACACCCGGCCATGAAACCTGCCAAACGGAATGGCTTCGTAAGCCGCAACCATCTTCCCTTGCACTCGAGTGCATTGATGAATCGACACACTTTTCGACCTCAGAAGCTCCTTGACCATGGTCTGTATTTCCAGAGCTTTGTCCTCCGGAAGAAACACTCTCTGTAGCTCTGTGTCTAGGATCATGCCCAGGAAGGGCAGCCGAGTTGTCGGGATCAACTGAGACTTTGGCAAATTTAGAATCGACAGGGAGAATTCCACACTTCTTAGCAACTGTTTGATCTCGCCTTTATCAGGAGATCGTCCAAGTACGGGATAATTGTGACCCCTTGCTTGCGAAGGAGTACCATCATTTCCGCCATTACCTTGGTGAAAACCCTCGGGGCCGTGGAAAGCCCAAACGGCAACGTCTGAAACTGGTAATGACAGTCCTGCACCGCAAATCTCAGGATGGCCTGATGAGGAGGATATATCGGGACGTGTAAGTAGGCATACTTTGTGTCGACTGACGCCATAAATCCCCCCCCCCTTCTAGGCTGGAGATCACAGCTCGAAGAGACTCCATCTTAAACTTGAAAATTTTCAAGTATGGATTGAGGGATTTCAGGTTCAGAATCGGTCTGACCGAGCCGTCCGGCTTTGGCACGAGAAAGAGGCTTGAATAAAACCCTTCCCCCCCACTGGGACGGGGGAACCGGCACAACGACCCTCTGTTGACACAGCTTTTGTATCGCAGCATTCACTACTACTCTTTCTGGAAGAGAAACTGGAAGGGCCGACTTGAAAAAGCGGCGGGGGGGGGGGGGGCATCTCCTGAAACTCCAGTTTGTATCCTTGGGACACTATGTCTAAAACCCAAGGATCCAGGGCCGATTGACACCGGACCTTACTGAAGAAGTGGAGACGGCCCCCCACCGGCACGGACTCCTGCAGGGGAGCCCCAGCGTCATGCGGTGGACTTGGTAGAGGCGGGGGAGGACTTTTGGTCCTGGGTGCCTGACACGGCAGGCGACCTCTTTCCCCTTCCTCTACCCTTTGAAGCGAGGAAGGACGAGCCCTTTCCTTTTTTGTATTTATTAGGCCGAAAGGACTGCATCTGATGATGGGGCGCCCTTTTCTGTTGTGTGGGAACATAAGGAAGAAAAGAATACTTACCCGCAGTAGCGGTAGACACCAGGTCAGAAAGGCTGTCACCAAACAAGACACTACCTTTAAAGGGGAGAGCTTCCATATTTTTCTTGGAGTCGGCATCAGCATTCCATTGATGAATCCACAGCGCCCTCCTGGCCGAGACCGCCATGGCATTTGCTCTTGATCCCAAGAGGCCAACATCCCTCGCCGCATCCTTTAGGTAATCTGCAGCGTCCCTTATATAACCAAGAGTCAAAAGAATGTTGTCCTTATCAAGGGTATCCATATCAGAAGCCAAATTATCAGCCCACTTAGCAATAGCACTACTCACCGATACCGACGCCACAGCAGGTCTGATCAATGCACCAGTATTAACGAAAATGGCCTTCAATGTCGTCTCCAGCTTGCGATCCGCCGGATCCTTGAGAGCAGCTGTGTCAGGAGACGGAAGCGTCACCTTCTTGGACAATCGGGATAGAGCCTTGTCCACATTGGGAGACGACTCCCATTTCTCACTGTCGTCAGAGGGGAAAGGATGTGCCATAAAAATTCTCTTGGGAATCTGCCACCTTTTTGTCAGGCGACTCCCAAGCCTTTTCACAAAGAGCGTTCAGTTCATGAGAGGGGGGAAACTTTACCTCAGGCTTTTTCCCTTTAAATAAGCAGACCCTTGTGTCTGGAACAGCAGGTTCCTCAGAGATATGTAAAACATCTTTAATAGCTACAATCATGTACTGAATACTCCTAACTACCCTAGGATGTAAAGTAGCCTCATTGAAATCGACATCGGAATCAGAGCCTGTGTCGGTATCTGTATCTGCCATCTGGGTAAATGAACATTTTTGTGACCCTGAGGTGGTCTGTACCTGAGACAAAGCGTCCTCCATGGACTTTCTCCATGTTTGTGTCTGAGAATCAGATTTATCCAGCCTCTTAGACAATAAAGCCACATTTGCATTCAGTGTACTCAACATATTCACCCAATCAGCAGTCGGCTGTGCCGACAGTCATTCCCAAATCCTTCTCTGCGCCCCCAGTAACTTCCTCCGGGGAGGAACACTCAACCTCAGACATGTCGACACGTAGTACCGACACACCCACACTCACACCGGGCAAAACAAGGGGACAGACCCACAGGAAAGCCTGTAGAGAGAAACACAGAGGGAGTATGCCAGCTCACACCCCAGCGCCCATATACTACAAATAAATAATATATGTGGTTAGCGCTGTAATATATAGATCAAAAAGCACCAAATTGCATGTCCCCCCCGTTTTGCTCCCTTGTTACTTGGAAGGAGCTTGGAGGTCCGGGCCAGCGTCTCTGCAGCGGCTGTGGAGAGAGAAAATGGTGCTGGTGAGCTGTGCGGCTAAGCCCCGCCCCTTCCCGGCGTGCTGTGGTCCCGCTCAATTTTGAATTTATTATACTGGCGGCGGTATTGTATACGGTGCACGGGCACCAAATATGCATTCTGCCAGTAAAATTGACCCCAGTAACTGCTGCCCGGGGTGCTCCCCCCCAGCGCCCTGCACCCTGTGAGTGCCGTTGGTGATGTGTGTGGGAGCATGGAGCGCAGCGCTACCGCTGCGCTGTACCGTTATTGAAGTCTTCTGCCGTCTGATGTCTTCTGCTCTTCTAATACTCACCCAGCCTCTTTCTTCTGGCTTCTGTGAGGGGGGTGACGGCACGGCTCCGGGAACAAGCAGCTAGGCGCACCAAGGGGTATAGAGGAAGGAGCCAGTTCACACCCAGTCAAAGTCTTTTTAGTGTGCCCATGTCTCCAGCGGATCCCATCTGTACCCCATGGTCCTTTTGGAGTCCCCAGCATCCTCTAGGACATGGGTCTTCAACCTGCGACCCTCCAGCTGCTGTGGAACTACACATCCCAGCATGCCCTGCCTCAGTTTTAGCATACCTTAATAGCAAAACTGTGGCAGGGCATGCTGGGATGTGTAGTTTCACAGCAGCTGGAGGGCCACAGGATGAAGACCCATGCTCTAGGACGTAAGAGAAATTTTAAATATCATGATTTTTTTTTTTTTCTGCTGTATGGCAAGGATCGACCATTTTGCCAATACTGTGGGCAGTGCTTGCAGATCATGGAGGGGAGGGGCAACAATGGCAGTGTGGTGAGGAGTGCGCGCGGGTGCCTATGTGCTTATCTTATAGCTGCGTCAGTAGTGAGGGTACAGGGGTCTGTGTGGGCACCATAACGGTCCTCTCTTGTATCCCGTTAGATGAATTCTTGTGATTGGTGGAACTGTCCATTTCAAAAATGGTGCACAGAGCCGTAATTGGCTCACTTACAGTGCCATTTTAAATTTCAAGTTGGCAGAGGTGAGTCAATCGCGGCTTACCGCATCATAGCACTGCCCTCTTGGTCTGGCTAATATTAGCCAGCATGAGACAGGGGACAGGCAGTTCAATGGTGGAGGAGGATCTGAGAAGAGTTCTTGACTACATGAAGACGCCAGAGTCCTGGGTGGGCGGCGGACAATTTAAAAGTGTTCAAAGGCCATTGCCTGCCTAGGTGAAGAATGCTGTTTAATACTTTTACAACCCTAGGTGTGTTCTGTCTTTATTTTAATATTTCCATTACAAGGAGACTACTGGTACCAGTGGGCCCTTAATGTCTGGGCATGCTGGCACTTGCAGTTCTGTAAGTGCCAGCATGCCTGGGCATACTTGCTGGGACCTGTAGTCCCCCTGTAACTACTTATGTCAGCTATCAACCTCGTACCCACCACCCAGAGTTTCAGGGATATCCCCAGGCTTCAGCCTAAGCCTAGAGTATTGGGGGTCCCCACTTCCCCAGGAATCCCTGGCATTGGCTGACTATTTGGGGGGTGGGGGTAATGCTTTGGGCTGGGCCAGGGGCACACTTACATTTCCCATTACAGGTATATTAAATACAATCTGATTCTTTCAAAAAATGCAGTAGTAAGGACTTGGAAGAGAAATTTACAAATTCTCTTCCAATTTCCAATTTAGTTGATACTTATAAAATGTGAAAAGAGCTTGAAAACACCTTCTTCTTTTTTTTTTACATTATTTTAGTACAAAATATTGTTGATAAATATGCCTATAAGTGTACAAGTCTAAATACAGTGTTTTTATGATAAAGTAATTATAGACAAGAAGTTTAAAGATACTGGAATTTGCAAGAATCGATGGCAGATGCAGAGCAGGATTAAAGGGAGGGTCCCGGGGATACGTACCCCGGGCCCCCCTTTCCAAAAGGGCCCCCTGCCACACCACAGATCGGATCTCTCTTCAATCCGATCTGCGATGCTGCGCTCACGAGTCCCGGCTCCCGCTGCCCTGTCAAACATGCTCCCTGCTGCCCTGTCCCTCCTCCTTCTTCAGTGCAGCGTGCGTCGCGCCAATGACTGAGCCGCAGGCTTGCTGAGCCGGACAGAAATAGGACAGCTGAGCCGTCGCTCAGCTGCGCTGACTACAGCTCTAAGTGCCCTAACAGCTGTAGTCAGGGCAGCTGAGCGACGGCTCAGCTGTCCAATTGCTGTCCGGCTCAGTCATTGGCGCGCCGCATGCTGCACTGAAGGAGGAGGGACTCTTAGCGATGTGTGGAGCCCCGGAGGCTGTGGCTCAGGCTGTGTTTGCTTCCTTGGAGAAGAGACCGAGAGAAGCCAGCTCTCGGTCTCCAATTGTACAGCACTGCCTGCCAGCAGCCTAACCAAAAATGTAAGGCTGGCCATATTTTAATTTATTTTTTATTCTTGGATATATATATGTATGTATGTATGTATGTATGTATGTGTATATATATATATATATATATATACTTTATTTTAGTCCATGGGGGCCCCCTGCTCTTTAGTGCCCCAGGCCTCCTGGGGCCTTAATCCGGCTCTGGGCAGATGGGCTTATATACAGGAAATTAAAAAATCCTCAATGACCCAAGCCTACACAACTGGAGACATCTATAAATCACACATTTTAAAATATCTATACTAGGCCAGTAGCATCTCCATCCCAAATCAAATGGGGAAGAATGTGGGTAAATAAAAATGGTGTAAATGATATATATTCACCACCCCAAAAATGGAAATAATTTACATAATTCTCACAGGTGGTTCCACGGTCCTACCCAAATGTTTCCAACTGCCCCACAAATGTGTTGAGACTGCAACTGTGGGGCATGCTCTATATATTCTGGAGCTGTGCACATAATAAAAGACATAATATGTACACAGTATGTGACATATGATTATCACATAGCACACGTGTTCTTACCCCACGTCTTCATGCTTCTACACCATAATGACTTGCCAATAGAAGCATAAAATATAAACATTCTTTTAAAATCCCTTTGAAATATGCACTGGGCTGTTATTCCATCAACGTCCCATATTGTTAACACGTGGTGGTAGCAAGTGTCTGTATTTGCCATGGAGAAACTTCCATTGATCCCGATGTGTTCATTTGCAGTGAATGCAAATACATGGACATACAACACCCAAAAAATGGACCAAACACTTTCAAGCAAAAATACTAATGGATTACATTCCATATTTAAAAAACACCAGTGAAAGCATGTTTTTTTTTAATGCCAGTATAAAGAGTCTATGACATAGAACTTTCCACAGTACAATACTGTCCTAATAACATTACACAATTACTACAGTAACCATTAATTCATTTTAGTGAGTCCAGGAGTGGCAGTCTTTGAACTGAAAATGTAAAGACAGAAATCATTCCCTGATAATTATGCCATCTCTTACTATATGACATTTATGATTAATACATAAAGCAAGGACAATCACAGAATTATCATATTAAAGGTTTCACATTAGCCTTTCTCAAAATGTTCGTAAGAATTAGATAGTGTGGCATACCTCCCAACTTTGAACTTGGTGCAAGCGGGACATACGTGCAGCGAAGCCGCGCGCGCTCCCGAAAAAGGGGTGTGGCCTAGACAAAGGGGCGTGGCTTCACGGGAAGACCCACGATCGCGAGCCACGCCCCGTTTTTGTCACTAAGGGGGCATGCCCAGCGCTCTGTGAGCCGCTGGCATGCCCCCTCTCCCTCGGACTCCAGTGAATAGACGCTGTCTATTCACCGCTGCTCTGCTAAGCAGGGCAGCGAGAGAGAGAGCCTACCAGCTGCCCCCCCCCCCCCCCCCCCCCCACCGCGGGACACTGCGGTCCACGGGTGGGACAGCAGGACAGTTCCCAAAAAAACGGGACTGTCCCGCGAAAATCGGGGCAGTTGGGAGGTATGGTGTGGGCTGGCTCCTCCCTCTATGCCCCTCCTACCAGACTCAGTCTAGGAAACTGTGCCCAAGGAGACGGACATACTTTGAGAGAAGAATATAGAAAAAGGAAAGTGGTGAGATTACGAACCAGCACACACAAACAAGAGGAAAGCCATGCTAACCAAACTTGAAACCAGGAACAGCAACAGCTGAACCAAACAACATTACTGAACCAAGTAACAGTGCAGGAAGAACGAAGCACCGGGCGGGTGTCCAGTATCCCCTATGGATTACGAGAAAAGGATTTACCGGTAGGTAATTAAAATCCTATTTTCTCTTACGTTCTAGGGAATACTGGGAATCCATTTAGTACCATGGGGAAGTACCAAAGCTCCCAAACCAGGTGGGAGAGTGCTGAGGTTCCTGCAGAACTGATTGACCAAACTGAAGGTCCTCAGAAGCCAAAGTATTGAACTTGTAAAACTTAGCAAACGTGTTCGAACCTGACCAAGTAGCTGCTCGGAAGAGCTGTAAAACTGAGACACCTCGGCAGCTGCCCAACAAGAACCCACCGACCTAGTAGAGTGGGCCTGAGCAGATTTTGGAATCGGCAAGCCTGCCATGGAATAAGCATGCTGGATAGTGAGCCTGATCCAGCGTGCAATTGACTGCTTTGAAGCAGGACACCCAATTTTGTTGGGATCATAAAGAACTAACAGCGAGTCCGATTTCCTGTGAAGAGTTGTCCTCTTAACATACACCTTCAAAGCCCTCACAACATCCAAAGACTTTGAAGTAGCAGAGGTGTCCGTAACAACCGGAACCACAATAGGTTGGATGACGTGAAATGCGGACACCACCTTAGGAAGAAATTGCTGACGAGTTCTGAGTTCAGCTCTGTCCTTATGGAAAATTAAGTAGGGGCTCTTGTAAGACAATGCCCCCAGCTCCGACGCACGTCTTGCTGAAGCCAAGGCCAGCTGTGTTACTGTCTTCCACGTAAGGTACTTTACGTCCACCTCCTGTAACGGTTCAAACCAGTCCGATTGAAGGAAGTGCAGAACCAAATTGAGATCCCAAGGTGCCGTGGGAGGCACAAAGTGAGGATGGATGTGCAAAACAACCTTCAAGAACGTCTGGACCTCAGGGAGAGAAGCCAATTGTTTCTGAAAGTAAATAGACAAGGCCGAAACCTGGACTTTAATGGAGCCTAGACATAGGCCCACATCCACTCCCGACTGCAGAAAAAGCAGGAAACGTCCCAGATGAAATTCCACCGCAGAATATTGTCTGCTTTCACACCAAGAGACGTATTTCTTCCATATACGGTTGTAATGTTTAGACGTTACCCCCTTCCTGGCTTGGATCATAGTCGGGAGACTACTACTTCTTCTTTACTGTCTCTCAGCCCATTCTGAGGCTCCACTTTCAGGAGTGTCAAAATCTGCTTAACAACAAGAGACAAGAGTTTTAGCTTAATGCACTCAGTGATACTTTGGATAACTTAAATTTATAGATATACAGGATTCCTTCATATCTTTTTCTTCGATATTTTCACCTTTTATTGTATCTTGAACCTTATTTGTTAAAAAGGCAATCAAGTTTTTTTTAAAAAACACAATTAGTTGTGTTTACCGACCGCTTTGATCAGTATCTTATTCAAGAACTAAATAAAGGTTAAATTTTATCTATATAGTTTTTTTCCTTGTACACATATCATTTATACCCCAAAAGAGTGCTCCCAAAAAAGGTATCTTGTCTTTTTTTTTCTCTTCTTCCATTGTAGTCTAATCTACAAAATTCAAGGTAGCACCGCCAATCAAATACTGTTCAGAATCAATACAAAAACAGTTTACATATTGGTTACTTTATACTTACATTTATACATACATTTTAGTTCCTAATTTTTCCTGGCTGGTGCGGACCCACACAAGAAACTTGTGAGATTTTGGTAAGTCCAGAATCCACCCATGATCCAGGTGTAGTCTGGTTGAGAGGCTAATGCTACCCAACAACCGCTCCCTGGACAGTGCCTTTATCAGAAGATCGTCCAGGTACGGAATTATGTTCACTCCCTATTTGCGGAGTAGAAACATCATCTCTGCCATCACTTTGGTGAACACCCTCGGTGCCATGGAGAGACCAAATGGCAGGGCCTGGAACTGGTAGTGACAGTCCTGCAGTGCAAACCATAGAGATGCCTGATGAGGCGGCCAGATCGGAATGTGATGGTATGCATCCTTGATATCCAGAGACACTAGGAATTCCCCCTCCTCCAGACCTGAGATCGCTGCTCTCAGAGACTCCATCTTGAATTTGAACACTCATAAGTACGGGTTTAATGACTTGAGGTTCAGAATCGGTCTTACTGAACCGTCCGGTTTCGGTACTTCAAACAAGTTGGAATAATACCCCTTGTTTTGCAGATGAGGTGGAACTGGAAAAATGACCTGAGTCTGTACCAGTTTTTGAATGGCGTCCTGTAAAGTTATACTTGCCTCTTGTGAAACTGGTAAGCCTGCTTTGAAGAATATGTGAGGTGGGAGCTCCTGGAACTCCAGTATGTAGCCCTGGGAAATAAAATCTATGACCCAGGGATCCTGGCACGATTTTGCCCAGTTGTGACTGAAGAATTGTAGTCGGGCTCCCACCTGCCAGTCTTCCAGGCATCGCGGTCCATCTGAAGGTTTTGAGGAAGCAGAGCCGGAACCCTGTTCCTGTAAACCAGCAGTTGCTGGTTTGCGTGGTTTACCTCTAGCGCCTCTGGTGGCTGTAGAAAAACCTCTGAGTTTGCCCTTAAACTTGGCAGTCCGAAAGGACTGCAAATTGGGTCCTGAGTAAGCCTTCCTAGCTGGAAGAGCTGCAGAAGGAAGATATGTGGACTTACCCGCAGTAGCTTTGGAGATCTATTTGTCTAGTTCATCTCCAAATAAGGCCTCACCAGTGAAGGGTAGGCCTTCCACTCCTTTCCTGGGGGTGTGGTATGGTATGGTATGCCGGCGGCCAGGCTCCCGGCGACCAGCATACCCAGTCGCCAACTTGAAGACCACCCCTTTCCTGGAATCCGCGTCAGCAGTCTATTGGCATAGCCACAAGCCCCTGCTTGCTGACACTGCCATAGCTGTGGTGCATGCATTAAGCAAGCCTATTTCTTTTATGGCTTCCACCATAAAGTTTGCATAGTCCTGTATATGCTGCAGGAGTAAAATAATCTCCCCTTGAGGTAAGGTATCTAACCCCTCAATTAGGTTACACGACCATTTGGCAATGGCTCTTGTAATCCACTCACATGCTATAGTGGGTCTCTGGGCCACCCCAGCAGCTGTATACAAAGATTTGAGTGTGGTCTCAATTTTACGATCAGCCGCATCTTTCAGGGAGGCTGCATCCGGGACAGGCAATACAATCTTTCATGACAGCCTGGATACTGATGCATCCACCATCAGTGGATTTTCCCATTTTTTCCTAAACTGAGGAGGAAAAGGAAAAGATGATAACAACCTTTTAGGGATTTATCCGGATAAACCCACAGTTCTTCAAACAGGGTATTTACAGTAGTTCCTTTGACACAGGAAAAGTGGATGAGGATTTCTTTTTTTATATTAAAATAAGAATCCTCACTCACCTCTGTCAGCTAATCAGGGATATGCAGAACTTCTCTGAGCCTCTATTCCCTGTGACAGAGTACCCTCCCCCACCTCTGAGTCCACCTCCCCCTCCTCCATGTCTGAGCCCTCATCATCAGAGTCAGACTACAGGATATGGACCAAAGTACATTTTTGTGAACAAATGGCAGGGGACTGAGACGCTGGTTTGGGTACTCTTGAGTCTCTTTTCATAAACTCAGTCGTAGATTGTCTTAAGTATTGCATCTCTTTCTCATTGCGGGACAATTTAGTAGAAATGTTGGATAACATTCCCCTAATGGAGTCCAGCCATACTGGCTCTGCCCCACTAGTCTGGGAAGGTACACTACACTGAGTACACACTAGTGAAACCCCTGAAGAGGAACACTGTGCCTTATACGAAACACACTCTTTGCCTGACATACTGTAACAGTGACAGCACACACACACACACACACACACACACACACACACACACACACACACACACAGGAAAAGGTTAAATTGCACAATTAACCCACAAAAAGCTCTTCCAGGGAGACACAGAGAAAGTATGGAGCCAGCATACGGCGCCCTGACTGCTAAAGCCAAGCTTAGCCGGGTCGCAGACTAAGTACCTAGATTAGGGACTTAGTACACTAATAACCGCTCCCCCCCCCTGCTATGACCCCCTGGTACCGCTGATGTAATCTGGAGTCTCTCTGGAGGAGCTGCGCGTCCCTGTCAGTCAGCATCTGTGTTAGCTGCAGAGGGAAAATGGCACATGTGAACCGCTGGATCCGTTCATAGTGAAGCCCCGCCCTTCAATGGCACGCGGTCTTCCTGCTCTTTTTTATACTGGCTGAGGTAATTTTGTGCCTAAAATGAAGTCAGCCCCTTTTTAAGTCTGTAATGCCAGTCTGGGTACTGTGTACACATATAGTGTACTGAGACTCAGTTCGCTTCCTCAGAAGCTGTGCGTCTCCACTGTATACTAAGTCTGGAGACACAGCCGCCCCATGTAGAAGCCGTACGTCTCCGTACCCTCATGCCGCCATAATGGCTGGCGACCCGCTAACCGAGACGCCGGCTTAATACTCATCACTCTTCTTTCTTCTGGCTCTGTTAGGGGTGGCGGCATGCTGCAAGAATGTACGCTCACCGTGGTGGGGCTTGCAAAAAGTTCCCTTAGGAGCTAGTGTCCTGTCAGCGGAGAACGGGACCATTAACCCTTCAAGAGGTTAGGCCGGTAACCCCCCCCTCAAGTCCCACGAAGCAGACAGGCTGGTGCCATCCAGTCCTGCCTGGAAATAACAAACATATAAAATAAATGCAGAAAACTCTTTAGGAGCTTCCAGAGATGTAACCAGCTCCTCCGGGCACATTTTCTAAACTGAGTCTGGTAGGAGGGGCATAGAGGGAGGAGCCAGCGCACACTTTCAAATTCTTAAAGTGCCCAAGGCTCCTAGTGGACCCGTCTATACCCCATGGTGCTAACTGAATTCCCAGTATCCCCTAGGAAGTAAGAGGAAAAACCCATGATCCAAGAGCTATTATGTAGCAATTCTAACCACTGTGCAGTATACTTCACATAACTTGAAATGGCAATATACTGTAGATCCCAGTTCCATACTGGAGAACATTTATAACACTTCAATTGAAAGAGGAAATGCTTTAATTGATATATCTACAGAGTTGTGGTCTAGAACTGCACTCAAATAATAAAAAATTTTAAATGTAGAAATAAAAGCAATTTTCCTCATTAGCCATCTAATGCATTGTTTCTGACAAGAGTAAAAGTACTCTATTTGTTTCATTTGAACACAGCGTAAGCCACATATGTCATGCTTACACATTGTGATATGAGATCAACAGTGATGGAAAAACCCAAACAATTCTATTACCAAATTTACTAATAAGAAATCACTGGGTGGCTTATCTTTCCAGTGTTACTTACTATAGTATACTTACACATATCTATTACATTTTGCTACTGAATAAAGGTAGATGTGATAGAAATGTAATAGTTAAACATTCCGAATGACCAGAAACTATATCATAATTGTAAGACACTATAAAAACAGAGTAGCACTATAACACACAATGAACAGTTGTTCCATTACAACACAGGTGCTATCTGCATAGACTATGGCCCAGATTCATCAAGCCTTGGAGAGTGATAAATTGCACAGTGATAAAGTGCCAGCCAATCAGCTCCTGTCATTTTTCAAACCCAGACTCTAACATGGCAGTTAGGAGCTGATTGACTGGTACTTTATCACCGTGCAATTTACCACTCTCTAAGGCTTGATTAATCTGGGCCTATGCATGTTCTTACCGTATTTTTGTGGGTTTCTTTACATTGTTTCGGCTTCAAAAACATAACTGATTGACCACTGATTAAGCAATAAATAAACAGAAATGATATACTCTGTAATTGGGCGCTGCGGAAGCCTTGTGGCGCCATATAAATAAAGGATAATAATAATAATAATAATATAGTGTGTGACTACATGTGAGCATGTGGTAGGGAAGATACATTGTATTCTGTTAAAGTAGAGCTCTTTTCTAATGTGTTATTAAGAATAGCAATGATAATAATAGAAATAGTAACTGTCTATTATATAAGTGTGACTTTAGAGAGATACTGTATAATATTGAAATCTACTAGACATCAGTTCACTGAGAGAAGGGGTTAACAGAACTATGTTATGTTAAGAAAACATCTGTGCACCAGATGAAAGTTTTTTAGTCTTATTAATGCATTCTATGATATAAGGTGTAATTTGTTTGCACAATTACTTTTCCTTTCTGGGAAATCCCTTGTACATTTCTCAGTGGGATTCCAGACGTTACACTAATGGTAGTAGACAGTACTGTGTAAATGAGCACTTTATAGACAGGCAAGAGTTCAGCAGTCATTGTCAAAGTACTGCCTTTAATTAACACTGACCAGAGGTGTAATGCTTAGATTGGGAAACAATTCTACACCAGAAAAACTTAATAACGCTTTCAATTTACATATTTTTTGTCTATGGATGTCATCCTGGTGACAATTATAAAAGCATTACTGTGTAATCAGCTAGAAATCACACACTAAGCAGTTCTACTGGCACCCTTAGCAGAATAGTATTCCTCCAGACAGTGCTGGCGACGCGTAATGCACAATGTATCACTAACAAACATTACCTAAGGATTTCTCAATTACTGCCTTCTAATCTGTAATTACAATTATTTGTATTGCTGTTGTAGCAGCTGGAATAACATCATGTCAGAGCAAGGGAGAGACAGCAGCTTCACAAAGAAGTAAGCCCTGGAACATGACAGGACACTGCATCTGATATAGCAGGGCTACATACAGCATATTCACAAGGTTTTATAGGACATCACCATGTAAGCACTGTATAGAATAAATAAAAAGTGGTCTTTTACCTTCCTGGTGAGCTGGAGAGACCCCCTCAGCAACATCCAAGGCATGCTCTCCTGGTCAGGGCAAAGCACCTGGTACTACACACTGCTGACTTCCATCCCTCTCCTGTGCTCATATATAAGAGAGATTATGTATCACTGTGCAGGTGGTCACTGGGGACACAGGAGCCACACAGGTCACCTAACACCCTCAGGCGTCTCCCTAATGATGATATGGTGCTGAAAGTGTGAGTGACACAGAAAGTGGCTGCTCAGTCAGCTCTAATGAGCTTGTCTCAGGGCTGGTAAGCAGCAAAGATGCTGGGAGAAGAACATCCCGGTAACTCCACCCAGACAGCAGCTCTCATCCCTCTCTGACTGAGCATGTACTGTCTGCCAGGAGTCGCTTCTTCTGTGTGAGCTGGGGGCAGGCACACCTTCCCAAATGTGCTGGGCTCCTCCCTTCTTATTCTCTCTCTTCCTAATCCTCCCTGCCTTGCACATCACAGAGCAATCTGCAAACGTGACTGGCAGAGTCCTTACTGCTCTTCGCAGACATATACAGTAGCAGGTGCTCTTCATGTTGTCTTGTGTTCTTGTGAAGTTTGTTGTAATGAAGTAGCTGATATACATTGGTTACTAAATAGATATTTCTAATGTATCTTTTTTTTTACATTTCTTTTGCTGTGATAGCTTTGTATAATGACAGGTACATATGTATAGGCTGCAGATTGATTACTGATAAAACACCTGTCAAAACGAATAATAAATGCTTACCTGTGAGCAATACTTTATAGATAGATAGATAGATAGATAGATAGATAGATAGATATTCAAAAGTCGCAGTACACCCTTTTGTTTCAAAAACTGTGCAGGAAATGGGAAAACTGAATACTCCAGGACACTAAGGGGGAATTCAATTGGGCACAATGTTTAGCGAGGTAACAACCTTGCGGAGCACGCACCCAGTTTTGGATTAATGCGGCCATGCACACTCCCGATACCCGTGGTATCAAATAAAATAATAATAATGATACCTACCTGTCCAGTATGTGTCTGTGAATGTGTGTGTGTATGGGTGTGTGTGTGTGTGACCCCCCTCCCCAGCAGCTGGGGAGCTGTGGTGGTAATTCTGAGTTGATCGCAGCAGAATTTTTTTTAGCAGTTGGCCAAAACCATGTGCACTGCAGGGGGGAGCAGATATTACATTTGCAGAGAGAGATAGATTTGGGTGTGGTGTGTTCAATCTGCAATCTAAATTGCAGTGTAAAAATAAAGCAGCCAGTATTTACCCTGCACGGAAACAAAATAACCCACCCAAATCTAACTCTCTCTGCACATGTTATATCTGCCTTCCCTGCAGTGCACATGGTTTTGCCCAACTGCTAAAAAAATCCTGCTGCGATCAACTTGGAATTACCACCTATATCTCCCGACAGCCACTTCCCCTCCCAGGGGGATCAGTACTAAATGCCGCCGGCCGGAATCCCGGCGGTCGAAATACCAATGCCGGAATCCCGACCACACAATCCCGACAGGGGTGGCGAGCGGAACGCAGCCCCTTGCGGGCTCGCTTCGCTCGCCGCGCTGCGGGCACGGTGCCTCGCTACGCTCGGCACACTATTATATTCTCCCTCTATGGGTGTCGTGGACACCCACGGAGGGAGAATATGTCGGGATTGTGGCAGTCGGGATTGTGGCGGTCGGGATTCCGGCGTCGGTATTTCGACCGCCGGGGTTCCGGCTGGCGGCATCTTGACCGCATCCCCTCCCAGGTCCCTATCTAGTGTAAAGATGGAGGGAGTGGACAGGATAAGTCTCAAGTTCTTTAGTTGATTAGGGCCGGATTAACAATGGGGCTGATGGAGCTGCAGCTCCAAGCCCACTGTGCAAATAGGCCCACAGCACTCTCACATTGTCTTGCTGCTGTAAACAAATAAAAAAAAAATATTCTACCACAGTCTTCAGTGACAGTCCGAGGCTCACCCCCACCCAGCCGCAACACCCAGCCGCAACACGCCCACCAGTACACCAGGCCGTGTATAAAACGCAGCTGGAGTGCTGGCCCCGGTATTCTACCCATGCCTGCGTTGCAGAGGAAGGCTTCGTAGCCCTCCCTGCGCCGCATACGTACAGTGACTCGGCGCCTCCTCCGCGCGTCGTGACGTCATTCAGGTGCATCCCCCAGGATTGTCCCGGCTGCGGCTCCATGCACAGACGCCACAGCACAGCCTAGGCAGGCTGCAGGCACTGCAAAGCACAACAGCAACACTAATGGCAGCTCCATGAAGGTGGCTCAGCAGCAGCAGGGGGTCTGCTCATCCTGACTAAAGGTGAGGTGGCAGACTTGCTGGCTGCCGGGCTGCTGCTGATAATATAACAATATAGTATGCAGGGCAGCTGTGTCTAAATGTAATATTCATAAAATATACTCATATTGGTACAGTATGTGTGTGTGTGAATATATCTATATATCTATATATCTATATATATATATATATATATATCTAT
This sequence comes from Pseudophryne corroboree, assembly GCF_028390025.1. NCBI lineage: Eukaryota > Metazoa > Chordata > Amphibia > Anura > Myobatrachidae > Pseudophryne > Pseudophryne corroboree. The sequence continues at coordinate 592,527,546 of NC_086444.1, forward strand.
ATATATATATATATATATATATCTGTATCCAGTAGGTAAAGCTAGCGCACGGGATCCCGACGTACAAAATACCGGAGTCGGGTTCCCGATTGAGAAAAAGCCAACAAGGGTGAGTAAAGGGTGTTATACCCTCTCCCATACCCACTTACCCTAGCCCTCCCTACCCACTTCCTAACCCTAACCTCCCCCTTAGTGCCTAACTGTAACATTCCCCTGTAGGTGCTTAAACCTAACCCCCCCCATCCCGCAGCCTAACTCTAACCTTTGGAGAGGGGTGCCTAACCCTAACACCCCTACCCCGCACCCTAACCCTCCCAGGGCACAGGCTAACCCTAACCCTCCCACCGCAGCCTAAACCTAACACCCCCCCAGTCCCACCCCGTGGCTTTATGTACGTTTGGCATCTCGGCTGTTGGGATTCCGACGCCGGGATGTGTACCTATTTGGGATGCCAGTGTCTGCATGCCGAATAGTGTCGGGATTCCGGCGTTGGTATTCTAACTGCTGGGATCCCGAAAGGCAGGATCCTGACTGTATATATGTGTATGTATGTGTGTATATATATATATATATATATATATATTATGAATATAGTATTTTGACTCACCATATATAAAACTGTGTTGCAGATATGTGTATATGTACAGTTACAGTATATATATTTATATATCTATCCATCTAACTCAATCTATCTATATATATGGTGTATATGTAAGATAGATGTTTTATGTATGTATGTATGTATGTATATATATTTAGTGGAACACATCTCATCAGTCCTTTGCACTACAGGATCACATTCCTGTGTGTTGTTGATCGGTTCACGGGGGCGATGCAGGACAGTACGGGCATCAGGAACATCACACTCCTTGCTGGAGAAACCTGGAGCTTTTCAGATGTGGATGCTGATACCATACGGTTCAAGGAACACTTTGAACAGTCGGAAACAGGAGAATCTGCAGAGCAACTGTATGTACAGCTTTTGAGGTTATCTAAAAAAGAGGTGGATTACTTCCTACATGGAGTGACTCTTTCAGACTATCACCGCAGTGGTCAGATTCCCAGGGGGTTTCGGATTAGGAATTCCCCCACTATAGGGAAATATAATGCTGAGTTTTGCCGTAAGTGGGCTGCAATCCTTAATAAGTGCAGCCTAGACCTAATTTTGTTAGTCATTGAGGAGGCCACCAGGGAGCTGAATATTATTAAGAGTAAGAAAGCAGAATTTGAGACATTGCATCTCGCCACAATAAGACTAGACCAGAATACGGATTGGATAGGAAAACTAGCGTTACAAGTGGATAATTACCGTAAAGATCTGCTCAAGTTCAAACGGAATAAACTCACCTTGGTACAAAAAGATTATGCAGAAGGCAGGGTTTATCCTTGGGCATTGAACCCTAGCTATAAGAGGACATATAATCCCAGACAAAGGAAGTTCAGAAGATTTGCTGGGGATACGGAAACCTCTAGTGGGGGACAGTCCTCACAGAGTGAGACAGAAACAACTGGAAGACGCAATACTGGCAAATCCCCTTTAGGGGTCAGCACTCGTGCACAACGAGAAGCAAAAGGAGACCGTTTACCAGAAGAGGAGGACAGTGGCAAAGGGTCCTCAAAGCGCAAGAACAAAGTCCCTGCGAAGAAATAGTCTTCAATTTATCTAAAAGGCCTTTGTCAAGTGAGGAAAAGAGTCTTCTCAACAAAGGTCTGTCCTTCGTTCCCTCTAGCCAGTTCAATGAATTCCAATGGAAAATAGATGCCTACCGCTTTAATAGAAAAGTAAGATTACGAGAGCATTTTGGGGATAGTGGGTCTATGGACTCAGGGGATGAAAATCCATTGAGGAAAATCCAAGGGTCCTCAAAATTTGATCCCACTAGCATGAATACGTCACTGAGATGCTTTAACCGGTCATTGGACCAACAAGTTAAGGGTGTCGCTCAAACCATCAAACCATCGAGATCAAATATGTCCAAAGTGGAATGGGAGACGCTTAAGAAGTTGAGTAGTGATACCAGTATCGTTATCCGCCCCGCAGACAAGGGGGGTGGTATTGTGATACAAGACCTTCAAATGTACAAGGAGGAGGTATACCGTCAGTTGGAGGATACGGCAGTATATCTGGAACTCTCAATGGATCCAACTACAAGATTTGAGGCGGAGCTTAGAGGAGTGTTGGAGGAAGCGGTTATGAATGGGATCATCCCCCAGGCAACTATGAAGACACTGATACAGCAGAATCCGGTGGCTCCGGTTCTGTATACGTTGCCAAAGATACACAAGCACCCCACTGCTCCCCCGGGTCGTCCGATTATATCGGCTAGAGAGTCGATATTTTATAAGATATCCCAATATTTGGATACCTTTCTCCAACCAGTAGTTCAGGCCCAAAGTACATACCTCAAAGATACGACCTCACTAATAATACTCTTACAGAATTTACCAGCGCTCCCTCCCAATGCATATTTATGCACTTTGGACATTGTAAGCCTATATACCAATATCCTGCATACAGGCGGCCTGGAAGCTGTGACAGAATTAATTTCATCTAGTTCCATCTACAGGGGCCCAGAAATAACATTTTTCATCAAACTTCTGGAATTAACACTAAAAAGGAATTACTTCTTATTTGATTCACGTTGGTTTGTACAACAACGGGGCTGTGCCGTGGGATCTTGCGTGGCACCAGCCTTCGCCTATAGTTATATGTTTAAAGTTGAGCGACAGGCATTCTTCAGTAAAAGGGAGATCACTGAGACGATAGCTTTCTTTGTACGCTATATCGACGATCTTCTCATTTGGCTGGGCACTGATGTCGAATTTAGTGAACTTATGGAAAGGATCAATTCTACTGAGAGTGCTATCAAATTTACGTACAACATGAGTACCGAGTGTGTCAACTACCTGGATGTCCAGCTATCGCTTAAGGACGGAAGGGTGCATACTGCCTTATACAAGAAAAATACGGATCGCAATACCATTCTGCGTGGCGACAGTCAGCATCCGGGTTCTACTAAGAAGGGACTTCCATACTCCCAATTTCTCCGGATACACCGGATTTCAGATGACATGGATAACACCATTAAATAAGTTGACATTATGATTCGACAATTCATAAAGAGAGGATATAAGTATCATGATTTGATAGAGGCAAAGAAGAAAGCGCTGGCCATTCCACGTTCCAGAACTTTGGTTCCAATGAAAGACAACAATATACAGAAGAAGCTGGACATTATACCTTTTGTGCAGCAATACAACTCTGCTAGTCCAGCAATTGCGAAGGTTGTCAAGAACTTATGGCCAGTAGTGACCTCCGATCCAGAACTCCATATGTTAAGAAAGTCGAAACTCATGTCAAGCTATACCCGCAACAAGAATTTGAAAGACTGGCTTGTGAAGAATGATATATCCGCTCGCACGACAAGTGGTCCTAGTACGTTTTTATCTAGGAAACCGGGTTGCTACCGTTGCACCGGTTGCACGACATGCAGTTTTATGGAATATGGGGATTCGTTCGCCCACCCACATTCGGGGGAGCGAATAACCATACGCCATATACTGACCTGTAGTAGCACTCATGTAGTCTACATCATGCGTTGTCCTTGTGGTCTTCTCTATGTGGGGAAGACCACAAGACAGTTTAAAGAGCGTATGGCACTCCACAGGTCCTCTATCCGACAGGCCCTGGAAGGGGGCAAAAGTGGGATTAACCAACCCGTTGCCCGACACTTCAAAGCACTCAATCATGGTCTAGCTATATTAAGGTATAAGATCATAGATACAGTACCCAAACGATTACGAGGAGGTGACAGAGGTAAAGCACTGTTACAAATGGAATCTCGATGGATCCATCGTCTGAATACCATTGCCCCGAGAGGCCTCAATGAACATTTACCTTTAAATTGCTTTCTTTAATAATTTTCTGTACTTTACTTGTTACAGCGATATTAGTGGCTATTCTGCAATGCCAATATTCTTGTCTCTAGTACCTGTTTGTCTGATTGATATATCGATGTTCCATTATTATACTATTGAGCATGGACCTGCATTTGCGGGCATATTTCTGAGACATAAATTAGACAGTATGTTTCTTTTTCTGATATAGTATACACTATCTAGCTCCCTAATATATCTGTATATGTGTTTGGATACATGGTTATCTGTCAGATCTCTGAGACAGTGTCCGAGATTTTAAGACATTTTTCTATAATGTGGATTTTAGCTAAGTCTGTGTCTGTGACTATGCCTGCTCGATTCCCCTCACTATGTGTGTTGTCATGTTGCCTAGCTACCGTCCGATGCGGCCGGACGCACGGGAAGTGCGTGATGTCGAGGGGCGTCGTCAGTGGACCCGGCGCCGCGGACGCTGGCGGGGACTCACGAGGTGTGGTAAGTGGCTATATATTGTTGTGTGTATTTGTATTATGCATCCTGATGAAGTTATTAAATTAACGAAACGTTGATCTAAGCTTGAGACCAGTGTGTCCGTTTTTCCTCTGAACTACAAAGACCCGCGAGTGCCACCATTCCTGCACTGTATATATATATATATATATATATATATATATATATATATATTCGGAGCCCTCTGGATAACATAACAGCAAACAAACAGGCAGTAGAGATTGAAAAAAGCTTGTATTAAAATGTCACTTGCATAGAACAACTTATCAGGGCTAACTTGCCCCTTTGCCAAGGTGAGTGCCACTGCCTGTTTGGATGTTGCAGGTGGCAGATTCAGAATTTAGGATGTAGCCTATAGTGTTATGAATAAATACTTTTTGTATTAAATATGAAGGGACAGGTGCAATACTACAATTTTCATCAGGGTGCTCACCAACATAAACCTTATTCAGGTTGAATTGCATCTGAGATGCAATTGCATATCCCCAAATATCAGCCCAATGCACATGCGTGTGCATGGAAATGCGATTGCATTACAGTAATACAAATGCTTCAGCTTGATTGACAGGCAGAGGTATTTGTGGGGGGGGGGGGATGAGGGCGGCGATGCGTCAGGAATACAGGCGAGTCCGGGCTGTTTTCGGGGTGACCGCATTTCACAGCTTAGTCGTTTTCCTCTTTACCTCAGTAACTGATGTAAAATGGGTTCCCCTGAGTACAGATTTGACTTTATGGAAAGGAAAGAAGTCACACGGTTCTAGGTCTGGCGAGTATGGAGGGGGTTCTAGCACTGCAATCTGTTTCTTGGCCAAAAACATCCTCACAGAGGGAGTTGTGTGGGCTTGTTCGTTGTCCTGATGGAGTATGAAAGCATTTTTCCACAACTCTTTCTTGTGATTGTTTCCCGCAAAGTTTCTAGACCATTTTGTAGTAATGTTGATTCACTATTGCACCTTCTGGTAGCCAGTCTGCCAAAATAATACCCTTGATACAGATTTTTCCCGCTATATCTTCTCTGCGCATAGCAGCATTCTGTAGCGGGACAATTGTAGTGAATGCATGGCGGGAGCTTGCATACGAACATACCCACTATGCCACGGACTTCCCATCACAGCCACAATGTAATGGACACATCTGTATAAAAAAAAAAAAAAATAGCATGGCTTTGAGAATTTGGATTATCTTTGACGTGCTTTCTTCATTCTTGGTGATGATGGTGTTTTCCACTGCATGGACTGGCGTTTTGTCTCAGGATCGTACTGGGAGATCCATGTTTCATCACAGGTGATAACTTTATCTAAGAAAATGTGAATCCGCTTGAATTTGTTCCAAAATTCTGATTTTTTTCCCCCTACATTTTCATTCCTGGACGATCATCATCTTTAACATCCTCACGATCGCCACTAAATCTTTTGTGCCACTCATGTGCATGTGACATACAATCTGCCTTGTAAGCCTCTGTTAGCATACAGAAGGATTCGGTGGGTATTTTGTTAAATTTGAGTACAAAATGTAAGTTAACACGTTGCTCTACTTTTGAACTAAGCATTTTTATGACACAGGAAAAACACAGTTGGTTCGAACAGTGTGCGACAGCAGACTATCTGTACAAGAGGGATGACACTTCTCTTACAGCACTTTATAAATAGAAATTGTTGCATTTTATTAATAAACCATAGTTTGTGTTTTCTTAATGTATTTTTTGCCAGTGGTCAATAATATAACAGGGTGTGCTTCAAATAAGCAAAGAGGGGTGGGATAATGAGGTGGTGGAAGTTAGGTGAGTAGCTACGCCGTCTAAGGTGCTAGCCACACCCCACAGCACAGACCACACCCCCACATCAGCAGCCACACCCATATATCAGTAGTTACACACCCACCATGCTGGTCACACCCCTTGTGGCGGTACACAATAGGCCCCTCATAAATTTCAGCTCCAGGCCCATGAGGACCTTAATCTGGCACTGCCCGCAGGGTTGTTGAGAATGGATTTGGCATTCCCAGCAACCAGTTCAGGATCTTCCACAAACCCATTAACATGAGGTTGTACAAAATTGACTGTGTAGTAACAGCATGTTGTATACTACACAACATGCTCCGTCGCAAGGCCACGAGGCAAATGCCTCTGCTACCAGCAGGACCAGAAGATCCCAACTAGCCAGTGATGACTGTGCCGATTTGCTCGGTGGGACCACCTGCAGCAACTATACGCGGCACTGCAAGGGCAAAAGAGGTCAGGGAAAAATATAATGCCTTCTTCAATGGGGAAGGAGCTGTGGCATGGCAGGAGGAATATACTATATTAGGTAAAAACCATTTAAAAAGCAACTTACCCCTTCAGCCTCCTCCACGTCCAGTCTTCCCTCCTCGAACTCAGCCATCACCACCAGGGACTCCTTAGCTGACCTTTTCTCCAGGAGGAAGTTGAGATCTTTGTAATACCACAGCTGCGGCACATACACCTTGTCTGCGCCGGCCCCTGACCTCTTGGACTCCTCCACCTTGAAATTTTCTTTCACAAAGACTGTCCGTAGATTTGGCGATATTCTTTCGGACCCAGGCCACTGAGGCAGCAGAGAAGGTGGGCTTGGAGTACTCAACCATGCGGGTATAAGCAGCCTCCCTCTTCTGCTTGTTGCTGTAGTCTGGTGAGGAGGTCAGCTACAGACACTCCTCCTGGCGGTACAGGCTGATGAAGCCGGAAAGAAACTCACGGTTCTCACAGGACATCTGCAGAATGCAAAAAAAGGGAAATTAATATTCCATAGAATGGCCGATATATCGGCCAGTGTGTACCCAGCTTTAGGTATGGTCGGAGACAGGCCAAAGATCGGCACGGTGGGACAGGGTCCGAATAGCGGGACTGTCCCGTTTTTAGCAGTTGGGAGGTATGCATTTATACCTTTAAAGAAGCCAATGTGAAGATAGTTTTGTTTGTTCCCATATATTAAACACAGATTTCCTATTGTAATTTATGGAAAGCTGCTCCCTATGCACATAGTTATAAGTATAAGGTAAACTACATATGAATTACACTGGAATAAAACGTCACCTCTGTGTAAGAGTTTGTGGTAATTTGCTGTTCGCATATTCAGTGTTGACATATTGATCATTGACTAAACATATGTATCCCAGTAGAAGAGGGTGTTGTGCAGTCACATGCAGTCATGTAGACGACTTTCACAATATTCATGTTACCAACACTAATGTCCATTGGTTCATAACGTCATCATGCAACATGTAAACATTCAACACACTGACACTGACAAAATGTCAACAAGTTCAGAATATCATGACATTATGCATGTCTACAGTCTGAACATAGCAGCGACAGGTTTAGGTTGCTGTTAGGGTTAAGCTGCAATTAGGGCAAGGCTTCAGTTAGAGGTAGATACTATGGTTGACATTCTCACCGTTGACATGCATAATGTCCAAAATGTTGACTTTTATACCCTGTTGACATTCAGACAATGATGACATTCATGCTGAATGTTGATAATATGAATGTCTAATTCATATAACCAGGTACTGCTCGGAGACATATAGATGGTATACTGTGATGAGAACTTGTGGTATAAACTCTTTATTATCTTCCATAGCTGCACAAGGATTAACCAGTCCTCCTGTCCACCCTATTGTAACTAACTGCACAGTTATCAGACTATGTTGATTTCCACATACAAGTATATAGGGCCTAAGTCAGACCTGATCGCTGTGCTGCTAATTTTGCAGTCCTACAATCATATAGCAGCCGCCCAAGGGGAGTGTAAATACGCCCATGTAACTATGTGATAGCATGTGTACGCCGTGCTACAAATGTCCCTCAGTCAGCGGACAGCTGTATATCCGTTCACATCACACTTACTATCGAATGATTTTTCCACTGTGTGCAGTCTGTGCGCAGCCCAGGACTTACTCCTACAGTGCAATGAGAACACACTGATCAGGTCCGGAGCTGACGTCACACACCCTCCCTGAAAACGCTTGGGACCGCCTGCGTTCTCCCTGACACTCCCAGAAAGCAGTCAGTTACCACCCACAAATGGCCTCTTCATGTCTATCAGCTTGCGAATGGTTGTGCGATTGAAATTTTTGCACTAGCCTGTCGCTGTCCGGCGATGCCTGTTGTTGTTTGGTGACGCACGTGCGCATTGCAGTGTATACACATGCACAGTCAGTCGATAATCGTCCACTGTGCGAAAACGCACAGCAGCGATCAGGTTTGAATCGGGCCAATAGTCTCAACTGTTTGGTTTCCCTTTTGTTTGGTCATAATTGGTGGTCAATCACTGTGCAAAATAATTTCCTATGATTTACAGTAGGTGCTCAAGCAGTTTCTCAATTTCTAAATGTATTTAATGTTTATAATCCTTATCAACAATGTATTTTAGATTTTATAATAGTTATTCTAAGATATAGTTTTTTACATATTGGAGGTGTGTTCTAAAAGCAGACACTTGGGAATGGCCATGGGCAGAGGCAGAACTCTGGGAGGCAACGGAGTCATCTGCCGTCGGGCTCCTGCTCTGAAGGGGGCACCTCTCCTCCCATTCTGTGACACCATTGAATTAAGTTAATTGATAGCTGTCGCTGTCTCTTCAGTGGCCGACTTCCTCACTGGTCCCTGCACCTTACATATCACACCCTCTTTATTATACTGAATATACACATTTTACAAGTATCACACCCAGGATTAGAAACCGCTACCTACAGTATTACACTGGAAGCAGACACCTTACTGATGAAGCTGTTTGCTACTGTATAGGAAATATGAGAATTTTAACTATATGAAGATACTTCTCTGACAATTACACGTAACTTTATATAGTTAGAATTCTCATGCTTCCAGGAGCAAATAACTACATCAGTAAAGTGTCTGCTGTTAGTGTAACAGGTCAGGGGTTCCAATCCTGCGTATGACTGCTAAGAAATGTGTGATTTAAGATAAAAAACAATTAAATGTATAAATACAGTATATATTTTTTTTTTCAGAACACTCCATACACACGTACGTACGTACGTACATATATATATATATATATATATATACACACACACGCACAGTGTATACACACACGCACAGTGTATACACACACGCACACACACATACATATATTTATCTTAATATAGGAAATAGGGGGGCGCCAATATTTATCTTGCCTCCGGGCAACTGTGATGAACTTACGCCACTGGCCATGGGGACGTACTTTACACCCTCATTTGCCAACATATACTTTGTTTTGTGAGAGTCATTAGAAAATTTTCTTAACAGTATTTCCCATCCATAGATTATTCAGTGGAGGAGATACATCAAGAATATTACAATTTTGCCAGATTTTGTCATTGAACATTTAAATATAATTATGTTAATTAAAAATAAAATAATAATTTATACTTATTTCAGTGAGAGCAGTGCTTATTTATTTAATTGATCCTGCTATTTGTCACAAAAATAAGTGTTCATTTAAGCTAAGTATTGACCTAAGTTTGTTATCATAAATGCAATTCATACCATAAAAAAGATAGATAGAACTAAATTCTTAGAGCCAAAATAAAAATAATAATAATAATTTTTATAATTTTCATATTTTCTCAACACAATATTTATCCAATCATAGTTAAACTTTCTAAATAATTACTATAACAAACAATATTTTACTATAGGATATACTTTCACAAATCTTCCTATCAAACTTGAAGTCATTTTAAAAAGACTTCTAATTTTAAGGAACTTTTTACTACTTGAAAAAGTTTCAAACATAGATTATATGTTCACTCTGTAACTAAGATCCAATGTAATGTTTCTTTATACATGAATTGTTACTATGAATATATGAACTGTGCTTTGACAGGACCATGGGGTTCATAATATATTGAAAAAACTTTCCTAAATTGAAAATTTAATTGTTACAACACATAAACAATACAAGGAACAGCCACATTAATACAAAGACTAAATATACCCTTAATCATATATTAATAACTTTGATCCACATCATATTTACAGTTTGACATAATCAAAATGTATAGGGTTTAAAAATTTTCTCAAAATTTAGGTAGAAACTCATCTCTACTTATTTGATATCAAGCATTCAATGTAGGGAGCCTACAGTTTTTAATAAATTGAGTCTTTCCTAGTAGGAAACATGAATAAACATACAGGCCAAGATTTATCATGCCTTGGAAGTGATACACTGCACGGTGATAAAGTACCTGTACCAACATATAAGCTCCTAACTGCCATTTTTTAAACACAGCCTGTAACATGGCATTTAGGAGCTTAGTGGTTGGTACCTTATCACAGTGCAATTTATCACTCTCTAATAGGGATGGCCATCTGTGTGTTCGCCATCAATGGTTGCCATTGATGGTGAACCTGAGAGTGGCCATCGATGGTCACTAACTATGCTATAGGAGACCATCAATGGTTTTTCTCTTTGATGGCCATCCCTGTTATTCCTATGAAAGGCCCGCTGGCCAATCACAGCCTGTGGGTGGGGCTTCATGGGTGTCAGGGGCGGAGCTATGCTCCATGTCCCGGCATCTTGTAAAAAAATGTTTACAAAAATATTCGTTTAGGCCTAGCCATCGATGGAGGGAAACTATCTGGTTCTCCCCCATCAATGGTAAACGTATGTTACATCAGTCATAGACCATTGATGATTTTGAATCATCGATGGTCGATGGCCATCCCTACGCTTGATAAATCTGGGCATTACAGTCTTATTTCTCAGTAGATCACTCAACAGAACAGTAGTTTTAACTAGAGATGTGCAGCGGGCATTTTTCGTGTTTTGTGTTTTGGTTTTGGATTCGGTTCCGCGGTCGTGTTTTGGATTCGGACGCATTTTGGCAAAACCACCCTTTCGGATATTTGTTGGATTCGGATGCGTTTTGGATTCGGGTGTTTTTTTTTTTAAAACCCTCAAAAACAGCTTAAATCATAGAATTTTGATCCTATAGTATTATTAACCTCAATAACCATAATTTCCACTCATTTCCAGTCTATTCTGAACACCTCACACCTCACAATATTATTTTTAGTCCTAAAATTCTCACAGAGGTCGCTGGATGACTAAGCTAAGCGACCCAAGTGGGCGGCACAAACACCTGGCCCATCTAGGAGTGGCACTGTAGTGTCGGACAGGATGGCACTTAAAAAAATAGTCCCCAAACTGCACATGATGCAAAGATAAATAAAAAAAAGAGGTGCAAGATGGAATTGTCCTTGGGCAATTATGTTGTATAAACAGGACATGCACACTTTAACAAACCAATAATTTCAGCGACAGGGTCTGCCACACAACTGTGGCTGAAATGACTGGTTGGTTTGGGCCCCCACCAAGAAAGAAGCAATCAATCTCTCCTTGCACAAACTGGCTCTACAGAGGCAAGATGTCCACCTCATCCTCATCCTCCGATTCCTCACCCCTTTCACTGTGTACATCCTCCTCACAGAGTATTAATTCATCCCCACTGGAATCCACCATCACAGGTCCCTGTGTACTTTCAGGAGGCAATTGCTGGTAAATGTCTCCACGGAGGAATTTATAATTCATTTTGATGAACATCATCTTCTCCACATTTTCTGGAAGTTACCTCCTACGCCGATCGCTGACAAGGTGACCGGCTGCACTAAACACTCTTTTGGAGTACACACTGGAGGGGGGGCATCTTAGGTAAAATAAAGCCAGTTTGTGTATAAACAGGACATGCACACTTTAACAAACCAATAATTTCAGCGACAGGGTCTGCCACACAACTGTGGCTGAAATGACTGGTTGGTTTGGGCCCCCACCAAGAAAGAAGCAATCAATCTCTCCTTGCACAAACTGGCTCTACAGAGGCAAGATGTCCACCTCATCCTCATCCTCCGATTCCTCACCCCTTTCACTGTGTACATCCTCCTCCTCACAGAGTATTAATTCATCCCCACTGGAATCCACCATCACAGGTCCCTGTGTACTTTCAGGAGGCAATTGCTGGTAAATGTCTCCACGGAGGAATTTATAATTCATTTTGATGAACATCATCTTCTCCACATTTTCTGGAAGTTACCTCCTACGCCGATCGCTGACAAGGTGACCGGCTGCACTAAACACTCTTTTGGAGTACACACTGGAGGGGGGGCATCTTAGGTAAAATAAAGCCAGTTTGTGCAAGGGCCTCCAAATTGCCTCTTTTTCCTGCCAGTATACTTACGGACTGTCTGATATGCCTACAGTGATGCTGTCACTCATATAATCCTCCACCATTCTTTCAATGTTGACAGAATCATATGTAGTGACAGTAGACATGTCAGTAATCGTTGGCAGGTCCTTCAGTCCGGATCAGATGTCAGCACTTGCTCCTGACTGCCCTGCATCACCGCCAGCGGGTGGGTTTGTAAATGTTATCCTTTTCCTGGCAGCTCCAGTGGCGGTAGAAAATGAAAGAGGAGCTGTTGGCGGGTCACGTTCCGCTTGACTTGACAATTGTCTCACCAGCAGGTCTTTGAACATCTGCAGACTTGTGTCTGCCGGAAAGAGAGATACAACATAGGCTTTAAACCTAGGATCCAGCACGGTAGCCAAAATGTAGTGCTCTGATTTCAACAGATTGACCACCCGTGAATCCTGGTTAAGCGAATGAAGGGCTCCATCCACAAGTCCCACATGCCTAGCGGAATCGCTCCATTTTAGCTCCTCATTCAATCTCTCCAGCTGCTTCTGCAAAAGCCTGATGAGGGGAATGACCTGACTTAGGCTGGCAGTGTCTGAACAGACTTCACGTGTGGCAAGTTCAAAGGGTTGGAGAACCTTGCACAACATGGATATCATTCTCCACTGCACTTGAGTCAGGTGCATTCCCCCTCCTTTGCCTATATCGTAAGCAAATGTATAGGCTTGAATGGCCTTTTGCTGCTCCTCCATCCTCTGAAGCATATAGAGTGTTGAATTCCACCTCGTTACCACCTCTTGCTTCGGCTGATGGCAGGGCATGTTCAGGAGTGTTTGCTGGTGCTCCAGTCTTCGGCACGCGGTGGCTGAATGTCGAAAGTGGCCTACAATTTTTCAGGCCACCGACAGCATCTCCTGCACGCCCCTGTCATTTTTCAAAAAAATTCTGCACCACCAAATTAATTGTATGTGCAAAACATGGTACGTACTGGAATTTGCCCACATGTAATGAACGCACAATATTGGTGGCGTTGTCCGATATCACAAATCTCCAGGAGAGTCCAATTGGGGTAAGCCATTCTGTGATGATGTTCCTCAGTTTCCGTAAGAGGTTGTCAGCTGTGTGCCTCTTATGGAAAGCAGTGATACAAAGCGTAGCCTGCCTAGGAACGAGTTGGCATTTGCGAGATGCTGCTACTGGTGCTGCCGCTGTTGTTGCTGCGGGAGGCAATACATCTACCCAGTGGGCTGTCACAATCTTATAGTCCTTAGTCTGCCCTGCTCCACTTGTCCACATGTCCATACATGGGTACAACTGCATTTTTTAGGACACCGAGGACACTTTTTCTGACGTCTGTGTACATTCTCGGTATCGCCTGCCTAAACAAATGGAACCTAGATGGGATTTAGTACCGGGGACACACTACCTCAAGCAATTCTCTAAGTCCCTGTGAACTAACGGTGGATACCGGACGCACGTCTAACACCAACATAGTTGTCAAGGCCTGAGTTATCCGCTTTGCAACAGGATGACTGCTGTGATATTTCATCTTCCTCGCAAAGGACTGTTGGACAGTCAATTGCTTACTGGAAGTAGTACAAGTGGTCTTCCGACTTCCCCTCTGGGATGACGATCGACTCCCAGCAGCAGCAACAACAGCAGCGCCAGCAGCAACAGCAGCAGTAGGCGTTCCACTCAAGGATGCATCGGAGGAATCCCAGTTAGGAGAGGACTCGTCAGACTTGCCAGTGACATGTCCTGCAGGACTATTGGCGTTCCTGTCTAAGGAGGAAATTGACACTGAGGGAGTTGGTGGGGTGGTTTGCAGGAGCTTGGTTACAAGAGGAAGAAGGGATTTAGTTGTCAGTGGACTGCTTCCGCTGTCACCCAAGATTTTTGAACTTGACACTGACTTATGATGAATGCGCTGCAGGTGACGTATAAGGGAGGATGTTCCTAGGTGGTTAACGTCCTTACCCCTACTTATTACAGCTTGAGAAAGGCAACACACGGCTTGACACCTGTTGTCCGCATTTTTGTTGAAATAATTCCACACGAAGAGGTGATTTTTTTGTATTTTTACCAGGCATGTCAATGGCCTTATTCATCCCACAGACAACAGGTGTCTCCCCGGGTGCCTGACTTAAACAAACCACCTCACCATCAGAATCCTCCTTGTCAATTTCCTCCTCAGCACTAGCAACACCCATATCCTCATCCTGGTGTACTTCAACAGTGACATCTACAATTTGACTATCAGGAACTGGACTGTGGGTGCTCCTTCCAGCACATGCAGGGGGCGTGCAAATGGTGGAAGGAGCCACCTCTTCCCGTACAGTGTTGGGAAGGTCAGGCATCGCAACCGACACAATTGGACTCTCCTTGGGGATTTGTGATTTAGAAGAACACACAGTTCTTTGCTGTGCTTTTGCCAGCTTAACTCTTTTCATTTTTCTAGCGGGAGGATGAGTGCTTCCATCGTCATGTGAAGCTGAACCACTAGTCATGAGGAACATAGGAGAGGGCCTTAGCCGTTCCTTCCCACTCTGTGTCGTAAATGGCATATTGGCAAGTTTACGCTTCTCCTCAGAAGATTTTAATTTAGACTTTTGGGTCATTTTACTGAACTTTTGCTTTTTGGATTTTACATGCTCTCTACTATGACATTGGGCATCGGCCTTGGCAGACGACGTTGATGGCATTTTATCATCTCTGCCATGACTAGTGGCAGCAGCTTCAGCACTAGGTGGAAGTGGATCTTGGTGTTTACATATTTTACCCTCCAAATTTTTGTTCTCCATTTTTTAATGTGTGGAATTATATGCCAGTAATATATCTGGAATTAGATGGCAGTAATGTCTGGAATTAGATACTACTAGATAGATACCAGATACCACTGTGACTGGAATGATGATGACCTATGCACAGTGACAGGACACTACCACAGCACCCTACAGCAGCAAGATGCAGCACAAGACACTGGACTAGTATTAGTAATGTAGTATTACTGAGCACCACAAGACAATGAGCAGTGATACTGAGCACTGATGATACTGAGCACTGATGATACTACGGAGAACTGACACTGAGCAGCACGATTAGCACAAGACACTGTACTAGTATTACTAACGTAGTATTACTGAGCACCACAAGACAATGAGCAGTGATACTGAGCACTGCTGATACTGAGCACTGATGATACTACGGAGAACTGACACTGAGCAGCACGATTAGCACAAGACACTGTACTAGTATTACTAATGTAGTATTACTGAGCACCACAAGACAATGAGCAGTGATACTGAGCACTGCTGATACTGAGCACTGCTGATACTGAGCACTGATGATACTGAGCATTGCTGATACTGAGCAGTGATGATACTGAGCACTGATGATACTACGGGAAACTGACACTGAGCAGCACGATTAGCACAAGACACTGTACTAGTATTACTGAAGTAGTATTACTGAGCACCACAAGACAATGAGCAGTGATACTGAGCACTGATGATACTGAGCATTGCTGATACTGAGCACTGATGATACTGAGCACTGATGATACTGAGCACTGATGATACTACGGAGAACTGACACTGAGCAGCATGATTAGCACAAGACACTGTACTAGTATTACTAATGTAGTTTTACTGAGCACCACAAAACAATGAGCAGTGAAACTGAGCACTGCTGATACTGAGCACTGATACTGAGCACTGCTGATACTGAGCACTGCTGATACTGAGCACTGATGATACTACGGAGAACTGACACTGAGCAGCACAATGCAGCACAAGACACTGTACTAATATTAGTGAGCAGCACAAAAGCACTCTGGAATTGTCATCCCCCAGATACCACTGTGACTGGAATGATGATGACCGATACACAGTCACAGGACAGGACACTACTACCACAGCACCCTACAGCAGCAAGATGCAGCACAAGAGAGACACTGTACTAGTATTACTGAGCAGCACAAAAGCACTCTGGTATTGTCACCCCCCCCCCCCCCCCCCCCCCCAGATACCACTGTGACTGGAGTGATGATGACCGATGCAGTCACAGGACACTACTACCACAGCACCCTACAGCAGCAAGATGCAGCACAAGAGAGACACACTACTAGTATTACTGAGCAGCAATAAGAACTGATACTGAGCACTGATGATACTATGGAGAACTGACACTGAGCAGCACGATGCAGCACAAGACACTGTACTAGTATTACTGAGCAGCACAAAAACACTCTGGAATTGTCACCCCCCAGATACCACTGTGACTGGAGTGATGATGACCGATGCAGTCACAGGACACTACTACCACAGCACCCTACAGCAGCAAGATGCAGCACAAGAGAGACACTGTACTAGTATTACTGAGCAGCAATAAGCACTGATACTGAGATTTGACCCTGAGAGAACGTAGCCACGTCCTCTCTGTACCCTCTACAATGAACGAGTGAAAATGGCGGCGACGCGCGGCTCTTTATATGGAATCCGAATCTCGCGAGAATCCAACAGCAGGATGATAACGTTTTGCCTTGTTCGGGTTTTCCGAGTCAGGCGGGAACAACCGAGCCAGCCTCGGACCCGTGTTTGACACGTGAAGTTCGGTAGGGTTCGGTTCTCAGAGAACCAAATCCGCTCATCTCTAGTTTTAACTAGTGATGAGCGGGTTCGGTTCCTCGGAATCCGAACCCCCCCGAACTTCACCCATTTTACACGGGCCCGAGGCATACTCGGATACTCCAGTATTGCTCGGTTAACCCGAGCGCGCCCGAACGTTATCATCCCGCTGTCGGATTCTCGCGAGATTCGGATTCTATATAAGGAGCCGCGCGTCGCCGCCATTTTTCACTCGTGCATTGGAAATGATAGTGAGAGGACGTGGCTGGCGTCCTCTCACTTTGTTTCAGAACTTTCAGGGGGCTGCAAATATCTTTATTCTGGGGACCAGCAGTATTATAGGAGGAGTACAGTGCAGAGTTTTGCTGACCAGTGACCACCAGTATTATACGTTCTCTGCCTGAAAAACGCTCCATATCTGTGCTCAGTGTGCTGCATATATCTGTGCTCACACTGCTTTATTGTGGGGACTGGGGACAAGCAGTATTATATAGGAGGAGTACAGTGCAGAGTTTTGCTGACCAGTGACCACCAGTATTATACGTTCTCTGCCTGAAAAACGCTCCATATCTGTGCTCAGTGTGCTGCATACATCTGTGCTCACACTGCTTTATTATGGGGACTGGGGACCAGCAGTATTATATAGGAGGAGTACAGTGCAGAGTTTTGCTGACCAGTGACCACCAATATTATACGTTCTCTGCCTGAAAAACGCTCCATATCTGTGCTCAGTGTGCTGCATATATCTGTGCTCACACTGCTTTATTGTGGGGACTGGGGACCAGCAGTATTATAGGAGGAGTACAGTGCAGAGTTTTTCTGACCAGTGACCACCAGTATTATACGTTCTCTGCCTGAAAAACGCTCCATATCTGTGCTCACACTGCTTTATTCTGAGGACCAGCAGTATTATATAGGAGGAGTACAGTGCAGAGTTTTGCTGACCAGTGACCACCAGTATTATACGTTCTCTGCCTGAAAAACGCTCCATATCTGTGCTCAGTGTGCTGCATATATCTGTGCTCACACTGCTTTATTGTGGGGACTGGGGACCAGCAGTATTATATAGGAGGAGTACAGTGCAGAGTTTTGCTGACCAGTGACCACCAGTATTATACGTTCTCTGCCTGAAAAACGCTCCATATCTGTGCTGCATTGTAGTATATAGTAGGAGTACAGTGCATAATTTTGCTGACCACCAGTATATAATATATAGGAGTACGGTACAGAAGGCCACTGCTCTACCTACCTCTGTGTCGTCAAGTATACTATCCATCCATACCTGTGGTGCATTTCAGTTTTGCACAGTTTGCTGACGACCAGTATATAACATATAGCAGTACGGTACAGAAGGCCACTGCTCTACCTACCTCTGTGTCGTCAAGTATACTATCCATCCATACCTGTGGTGCATTTCAGTTTTGCACAGTTTGCTGACCACCAGTATATAATATATAGCAGTACGGTACAGTAGGCCACTGCTCTACCTACCTCTGTGTCGTCAAGTATACTATCCATCCATACCTGTGGTGCATTTCAGTTTTGCACAGTTTGCTGACCACCAGTATATAATATATAGCAGTACGGTACAGTAGGCCACTGCTCTACCTACCTCTGTGTCGTCAAGTATACTATCCATCCATACCTGTGGTGCATTTCAGTTTTGCACAGTTTGCTGACCACCAGTATATAATATATAGCAGTACGGTACAGTAGGCCACTGCTCTACCTATGTCTGTGTCGTCAAGTATACTATCCATCCATACCTGTGGTGCATTTCAGTTGTGCGCAGTATATATAGTAGTAGGCCATTGCTATTGATACTGGCATATAATTCCACACAATAAAAAATGGAGAACAAAAATGTGGAGGGTAAAATAGGGAAAGATCAAGATCCACTTCCACCTCGTGCTGAAACTGCTGCCACTAGTCATGGCCGAGACGATGAATTGCCATCAACGTCGTCTGCCAAGGCCGATGCCCAATGTCATAGTAGAGAGCATGTAAAATCCAAAACACAAAAGTTCAGTAAAATGACCCAAAAATCAAAATTAAAAGCGTCTGAGGAGAAGCGTAAACTTGCCAATATGCCATTTACGACACGGAGTGGCAAGGAACGGCTGAGGCCCTGGCCTATGTTCATGGCTAGTGGTTCAGCTTCATATGAGGATGGAAGCACTCATCCTCTCGCTAGAAAAATGAAAAGACTTAAGCTGGCAAAAGCACAGCAAAGAACTGTGCGTTCTTCTAAATCACAAATCCCCAAGGAGAGTCCAATTGTGTCGGCTGCGATGCCTGACCTTCCCAGCACTGGACGGGAAGAGGTGGCGCCTTCCACCATTTGCACGCCCCCTGCAAGTGCTGGAAGGAGCACCTGCAGTCCAGTTCCTGATAGTCAAATTGAAGAAATCACTGTTGAAGGATGAGGATATAGGTGTTGCTGGCGCTGAGGAGGAAATTGACAAGGAGGATTCTGATGGTGAGGTGGTTTGTTTAAGTCAGGCACCCGGGGAGACACCTGTTGTCCGTGGGACGAATATGGCCATTGAAATGCCTGGTCAAATTACAAAAAAAATCACCTCTTCGGTGTGGAATTATTTTAACACAAATGTGGACAACAGGTGTCAAGCCGTGTGTTGCCTTTGTCAAGCTGTAATAAGTAGGGGTAAGGACGTTAACCACCTCGGAACATCCTCCCTTATACGTCACCTGCAGCACATTCATCATAAGTCAGTGACAAGTTCAAAAACTTTGGATGACAGCGGAAGCAGTCCACTGACCACTAAATCCCTTCCTCTTGTAACCAAGCTCCTGCAAACCACACCACCAACTCCCTCAGTGTCAATTTCCTCCTTACACAGGAAAGCCAATAGTCCTGCAGGCCATGTCACTGTCAAGTCTGACGAGTCCTCTCCTGCCTGGGATTCCTCCGATGCATCCTTGAGTGTAACGCCTACTGCTGCTGGCGCTGCTGTTGTTGCTGCTGGGAGTCGATCGTCATCCCAGAGGGGAAGTCGGAAGACCACTTGTACTACTTCCAGTAAGCAATTGACTGTCCAACAGTCCTTTACGAGGAAGATGAAATATCACAGCAGTCATCCTGCTGCAAAGCGGATAACTCAGGCCTTGGCAGCCTGGGCGGTGAGAAACGTGTTTCCGTTATCCACCGTTAATTCACAGGCAACTACAGACTTGATTGAGGTACTGTGTCCCCGGTACCAAATACCATCTAGGTTCCATTTCTCTAGGCAGGCGATACCGAAAATGTACACAGACCTCAGAAAAAGAGTCACCAGTGTCCTAAAAAATGCAGTTGTACCCAATGTCCACTTAACCACGGACATGTGGACAAGTGGAGCAGGGCAGACTCAGGACTATATGACTGTGACAGCCCACTGGGTAGATGTATTGCCTCCCGCAGCAAGAACAGCAGCGGCTGCACCAGTAGCAGCATCTCGCAAACGCCAACTCGTTCCTAGGCAGGCTACGCTTTGTATCAGCGCTTTCCAGAAGAGGCACACAGCTGACAACCTCTTACGGAAACTGAGGAACATCATCGCAGACTGGCTTACCCCAATTGGACTTTCCTGGGGATTTGTGACATCGGACAACGCCAGCAATATTGTGCATGCATTACATCTGGGCAAATTCCAGCACGTACCATGTTTTGCACATCAGAGGCGTATCTAGGGTAGGGCGAGTGGGGCATGTGCCCTGGGCGCCTTGGCAGGCCCAGGAGAGGGGGACACCGCCGGCGACCAGGGCATCATGCCCCACTCGCCCCGTCAACCCTAAATGTGAGGGGAGGAGAGCGCAGCGTCTCTCCCTCCCCTCACCGCCACTGCCAGCACTAGCAGCGCTGCTGTGTCCGGTCTCCGGCGCTAGCCAATGAGAGCTTGTAGACCGGCTCCTGATTAGCTGCCGGTCCGCGAGCTCTGATTGCCTAGCGAACCGGCGCCAGACAGCCGCCGGAGACCTGGAACGGTGAGGGGAAGGAGAGGCGCTGCGCTCTCCTCCCCTCACATAGAGCAAGCGGTGAGTAATGGGGGGGGGGCAGGGGTGGCGGCGGGCTTGGCGGCACAGTGGGGCATGTATCTGGCACCAAATGGGGCATATGTAACTGGCACTGAGTGGGGCCTGGCACTGTGGGGCATGTAACTGGCACTGTGGGGCATGTAACTGGCACTGTGGGGCAATGTAACTGGCATTGTGGGGCATGTAACTGGCACTGTGGGGCATGTAACTGGCACTGTGGGGCAATGTAACTGGCATTGTGGGGCATGTAACTGGCACTGTGGGGCATGTAACTGGCACTGTGGGGCAATGTAACTGGCACTGTGGGGCAATGTAACTGGCATTGTGGGGCATGTATCTGGCACTGTGGGGCAATGTAACTGGCACTGTGGGGCAATGTAACTGGCACTATGGGGCATGTAACTGGCACTGTGGGGCAATGTAACTGGCACTGTGGGGCATGTATCTGGCACTGTGGGGCATGTATCTGGCACTGTGGGGCAATGTAACTGGCATTGTGGGGCATGTATCTGGCACTGTGGGGCAATGTATCTGGCACTGTGGGGCAATGTAACTGGCACTGTGGGGCGTGTATCTGGCACTGTGGGGCATGTATCTGGCACTGTGGGGCAGTGTAACTGGCACTGTGGGGCAATGTAACTGGCACTGTAGGGCAATGTAACTGGCACTGTGGGGCATTGTATCTGGCACTGAGGGGCAATGTAACTGGCACTGTGGGCCATTTTCAGTGGCCACACCCCTTCTGGAGCGTGGCTACACCCCTTCTGGTGTGTGGCCACGCCAATTTTTTCACCGCACGCGCCTTCTTTTGCCATGTTTTTTTTGTTGTGGGGGGGGGCGCCATTTTACATCTTGCCCTGGGCTCCAAAAACCCTAGTTACGCCTCTGTTGCACATACTTTGAATTTGGTGGTGCAGAATTATTTAAAAAACGACAGGGGCGTGCAAGAGATGCTGTCGGTGGCCCGAAGAATTGCGGGCCACTTTCGGCATTCAGCCACCGCGTGCCGAAGACTGGAGCACCAGCAAACAGTCCTGAACCTGCCCTGCCATCAGCTGAAGCAAGAGGTGGTAACGAGGTGGAATTCAACCCTCTATATGCTTCAGAGGATGGAGGAGCAGCAAAAGGCCATTCAAGCCTATACATCTGCCTACGATATAGGCAAAGGAGGGGGAATGCACCTGACTCAAGCGCAGTGGAGAATGATTTCAACGTTGTGCAAGGTTCTGCAACCCTTTGAACTTGCCACACGTGAAGTCAGTTCAGACACTGCCAGCCTGAGTCAGGTCATTCCCCTCATCAGGCTTTTGCAGAAGAAGCTAGAGACATTGAAGGAGGAGCTAAAACAGAGCGATTCCGCTAGGCATGTGGGACTTGTGGATGGAGCCCTTCATTCGCTTAACCAGGATTCACGGGTGGTCAATCTGTTGAAATCAGAGCACTACATTTTGGCCACCGTGCTCGATCCTAGATTTAAAACCTACGTTGGATCTCTCTTTCCGGCAGACACAAGTCTGCAGAGGTTCAAAGACCTGCTGGTGAGAAAATTGTCAAGTCAAGCGGAACGTGACCCGTCAACAGCTCCTCCTTCACATTCTCCCGCAACTGGGGGTGCGAGGAAAAGGCTAAGAATTCCGAGCCCACCCGCTGGCGGTGATGCAGGGCAGTTTAGAGCGAGTGCTGACATCTGGTCCGGACTGAAGGACCTGCCAACGATTACTGACATGTCGTCTACTGTCACTGCATATGATTCTCTCACCATTGAAAGAATGGGGGAGGATTATACGAGTGACCGCATCCAAGTAGGCACGTCAGACAGTCCGTAAGTATACTGGCAGGAAAAAGAGGCAATTTAGAGGCCCTTGCAGAAACTGGCTTTATTTTACCTAAGTTGCCCACCCTCCAGTGTGTACTCCGAAAGAGTGTTTAGTGCAGCCGCTCACCTTGTCAGCAATCGGCGTACGAGGTTACTTCCAGAAAATGTGGAGAAGATGATGTTCATCAAAATGAATTATAATCAATTCCTCCGTGGAGACATTCACCAGCAATTGCCTCCAGAAAGTACACAGGGACCTGAGATGGTGGATTCCAGTGGGGACGAATTAATAATCTGTGAGGAGGGGGATGTACACAGTGAAAGGGGTGAGGAATCGGACGATGAGGAGGAGGTGGACATCTTGCCTCTGTAGAGCCAGTTTGTGCAAGGAGAGATTGATTGCTTCTTTTTTGGTGGGGGCCCAAACCAACCAGTCATTTCAGTCACAGTTGTGTGGCTGACCCTGTCGCTGAAATGATGGGTTTGTTAAAGTGTGCATGTCCTGTTTATACAACATAAGGGTGGGTGGGAGGGCCCAATGACAATTCCATCTTGAACCTCTTTTTTCTTTCATTTTTCTTTGCATCATGTGCTGTTTGGGGACTATTTTTTTGAAGTGCCATCCTGCCTGACACTGCAGTGCCACTCCTAGATGGGCCAGGTGTTTGTGTCGGCCACTTGTGTCGCTTAGCTTAGTCACACAGCTACCTCATTGCGCCTCTTTTTTTCTTTGCATCATGTGCTGTTTGGGGACTATTTTTTTGAAGTGCCATCCTGTCTGACACTGCAGTGCCACTCCTAGATGGGCCAGGTGTTTGTATCGGCCACTTGGGTCGCTTAGCTTAGTCATCCAGCGACCTCGGTGCAAATTTTAGGACTAAAAATAATATTGTGAGGTGTGAGGTGTTCAGAATAGATTGAAAATGAGTGGAAATTATGGTTATTGAGGTTAATAATACTATGGGATCAAAATGACCCCCAAATTCTATGATTTAAGCTGTTTTTGAGGGTTTTTTGTAAACAAACACCCAAATCCAAAACACACCCGAATCCGACAAAAAATTTTCAGGGAGGTTTTGCCAAAACGCATCCAAATCCAAAACACGGCCGCGGAACCGAATCCAAAACCAAAACACAAAACCTGAAAAATGTCCGGTGCACATCACTAGTTTTAACCAGTGAAAATAGTCCCCATGCTGAATGAATACAGTATTCATTCAGCATGGGGTTTTATACATTAGGGAGAGTGCTAAACTGCTTTGTTTAGTTTGTTTTACATATGATCTAAATGTAATAAATAAAACAAATAAAAATAATAGTTTTATGTAAATATTGCTAATAATAAGTAAATAATAGTAGAGCTGTTATGTAACAATTAATCTGAAAATCCACTGGGATCAACACTAATCTTGTATTATTTTTCTCTGTTTATTATTCACAACTAAAATAGCTCTTAAGAAAGACAGGTTTTGCAGTGTCAGGTCAGGATGGATTGTGTTGTAGAAGACCTAAATCAACATTGCAAGTTTCATCAAAGTTTAATTAGAGTCTGAATAGAGGCACATTTATTTGCAATATATATTAACATGTACAGTGGAATACAGAAGTATTTATAAGCAAATGAAATTATACATATAGAATTCAGTCAAAACTATATGCAAACTGTAGGTTTACAAGTAAATATTAAGGCCACTGTTAACTCTCATTGGCTATGATTTACTACAGATAAATATGACGTATTCCATGGTTGTTGCACAATGTTGTTATAGACAATGTAATATATGTTAATTTTCAGGTTGTTAGGAGAGAGCACTCAGCACTTTGTCTGCACACTAGGACCAGCAGCCTTATGGAGGAGCGACCTCTGACCTTGTGTGCTAGTTCGCTTGTACAGCATGTCCGCATGACTTCAGCCTCATCCTCCATGCCGGAAGGATGTACCCCAGTATACTCACAGTGAGACGGCGTTACAGAGGCCAGTGACCTCCTTCACAGTTCCACTGCTTCACCACCGTTATACTGCTACATGTACAGTATACAGCCAGCATGCATACTCCACTGCCATCACTGTATGTATACTACCTGTGCTCTTCCTGTCTGGATGTATTGTGTACATACACCATATACTGCGCTGCGAACCTGTTATACGGGATGCGGTAAAGAGCCCGGCATTTGGGTTCCCAACAGTCAGAATACCGACAGCAGGATCCCAACGGTCACAATCCTGATAGATCTCGTAGGTAAGTACTGGCCTTCGGGTCAGGGTTAGGCACTAGTGTCAGGGTAAGGCTGCGAGGGGTGGGGGAGGATAGAGTTAGGCTGCTGGAGGGAATGGTTAGGGTTAAGCTGCGGGAATGGACAGTTAGAGTTAGGCTGTGAGCATGGTGGGTTAGGGGTAGGATAAAAATACTATGATCTGACAGGATTCTGACTGTCAGGATCCTTCTGCCGGGATTTCTTACCCAACCCCGTTATCTATACCTGCTGCATTAACCCTGTGTGTCATCCTGTAAACCTGTTCTGCCTGGTTAATAAGACCTGATTAAGTAATCTACTGTGTGGACTAACCTCCGTCACACATCGCTGTCATCCAGTGGCAGCACCGGGGGTTGGTCTGGCTAATTGTAACCCACTGGCACACTGTATACACACAAGCTTGAAAAATGGTGTGGCCTCTCAGG
Source organism: Pseudophryne corroboree (assembly GCF_028390025.1). NCBI lineage: Eukaryota > Metazoa > Chordata > Amphibia > Anura > Myobatrachidae > Pseudophryne > Pseudophryne corroboree. The sequence goes on from NC_086444.1 coordinate 592,553,270, forward strand.
TGTCCCCTCGTGACGTCACGAGGTGGTCTGACATGGGGGAAAGTAGGTGAAAAAACGACCTGTGTATTTATTCAACGTTTTGGGGGTCGCACCCCCGTCTTCAGGAAACACAATACAAACGTGACAAAAAGTGTAAAAACCTTAAATAACTCACCCCTCCATGGAACGCCAGCCTCCGGTGCGAAGGTGCCGCCCACGACTACGGGTCCTGCACTTCCGGTCACGTCTCCCACCCGTCACAGGAAGCCACGTCACCACGCAGCCCGGCGGCGCCCCGTAGCGGCTGTTGGCATGGAAACATACAGTTATATCCATGGAAACGGTGTAAACAGCACTCAATAATACATAAAAACAAAGTAACGCCTGCTATCATATCACTTGTAGGACTACATGATTATATATATTTATGCAGGGATTAAAGTGTAAATTTAGAAGTGGAGGTATGAAAAATGTAAGTGAATACAGTACATACTGCCATATAAAGGCACGACCACTGTCATATGCAGACCTGACACATGTGTCTCCCTATGCTTTAAGAAGTGAAACACAAGAGAGAAGGGTCATGCAAACACCGATAAGCGTGTGTTCACATAATTGCAAAATGAAGCAGACCAGTACATACTGTAGATGCATATATGCTTTTAGCTGCCCATAGCTGTGTCATTGGCAGGTGTCTGAGAGCTGGTGCAGATAAACACAGATGAATATAGCTACAGTAGCTAGCTGCTTTTATTTGATGATTGCGGATACACCTCATGTAAATATGATGTTAATAAAAGCCTGATCAGCAATGCAAGCATAGCCAATGACAACAGACTATGAATGCTGCAGCACAGCAACTAAAATAAGATTTTACTTACCGATAAATCTATTTCTCGTAGTTCGTAGTGGATGCTGGGGACTCCGTCAGGACCATGGGGATTAGCGGCTCCGCAGGAGACAGGGCACAAAAATAAAGCTTTAGGATCAGGTGGTGTGCACTGGCTCCTCCCCCTATGACCCTCCTCCAAGCCTCAGTTAGGATACTGTGCCCGGACGAGCGTACACAATAAGGAAGGATTTTGAATCCCGGGTAAGACTCATACCAGCCACACCAATCACACCGTACAACTTGTGATCTGAACCCAGTTAACAGTATGACAAACGTAGGAGCCTCTGAATAGATGGCTCACAACAATAACAACCCGATTTTTTTGTAACAATAACTATGTACAAGTATTGCAGACAATCCGCACTTGGGATGGGCGCCCAGCATCCACTACGGACTACGAGAAATAGATTTATCGGTAAGTAAAATCTTATTTTCTCTGACGTCCTAGTGGATGCTGGGGACTCCGTCAGGACCATGGGGATTATACCAAAGCTCCCAAACGGGCGGGAGAGTGCGGATGACTCTGCAGCACCGAATGAGAGAACTCCAGGTCCTCTTTAGCCAGGGTATCAAATTTGTAGAATTTTACAAACGTGTTCTCCCCCGACCACGTAGCTGCTCGGCAGAGTTGTAATGCCGAGACCCCTCGGGCAGCCGCCCAGGATGAGCCCACCTTCCTTGTGGAATGGGCCTTGACAGATTTAGGCTGTGGCAGGCCTGCCACAGAATGTGCAAGTTGAATTGTGCTACAAATCCAACGAGCAATCGTCTGCTTAGAAGCAGGAGCACCCAGCTTGTTGGGTGCATACAGTATAAACAGCGAGTCAGATTTTCTGACTCCAGCCGTCCTTGAAATATATATTTTCAATGCCCTGACAACGTCCAGCAACTTGGAATCCTCCAAATCGCTAGTAGCCGCAGGCACCACAATAGGCTGGTTCAGGTGAAACGCTGACACCACCTTAGGCAGAAAATGAGGACGCGTCCGCAGTTCTGCCCTGTCCGAATGGAAAATCAGATATGGGCTTTTATACGATAAAGCCGCCAATTCTGACACTCTCCTGGCTGAAGCCAGGGCCAGTAGCATGGTTACTTTCCATGTAAGATATTTCAAATCCGCCGATTTGAGTGGCTCAAACCAATGGGATTTGAGAAAATCCAAAACTACATTAAGGTCCCACGGAGCCACTGGGGGCACAACCGGGGGCTGTATATGTAGTACTCCTTTTACAAAAGTCTGGACTTCAGGAACTGAAGCCAATTCTTTCTGGAAGAAAATCGACAGGGCCGAAATTTGAACCTTAATGGACCCCAATTTGAGGCCCATAGACAATCCTGTTTGCAGGAAATGTAGGAATCGACCCAATTGAAATTCCTCCGTGGGGGCCTTCCTGGCCCCACACCACGCAACATATTTTCTCCAAATGCGGTGATAATGTTGTGCGGTCACCTCCTTCCTGGCTTTTACCAGTGTAGGAATGACCTCTTCCGGAATGCCTTTTTCCCTTAGAATTCGGCGTTCAACCGCCATGCCGTCAAACGCAGCCGCGGTAAGTCTTGGAATAGACACGGTCCCTGCTGAAGCAGGTCCCGTCTTAGAGGTAGAGGCCACGGATCTTCCGTGAGCATCTCCTGAAGTTCCGGGTACCAAGTTCTTCTTGGCCAATCCGGAGCCACGAGTATCGTTCTTACTCCCCTTTGCCGTATAATTCTCAGTACTTTTGGTATGAGAGGCAGAGGAGGAAACACATACCCTGACTGGAACACCCACTGTGTTACCAGAGCGTCCACAGCTATTGCCTGAGAGTCTCTTGACCTGGCGCAATACCTGTCCAGTTTTTTGTTGAGGCGAGACGCCATCATGTCCACCTTTTGGTTTTTCCCAACGGTTCACAATCATGTGGAAGACTTCTGGATGAAGTCCCCACTCTCTCGGGTGTAGATCGTGTCTGCTGAGGAAGTCTGCTTCCCAGTTGTCCACTCCCGGAATGAACACTGCTGACAGTGCTATCACATGATCTTCCGCCCAGCGAAGAATCCTTGCAGCTTCTGCCATTGCTCTCCTGCTTCTTGTGCCGCCCTGTCTGTTTACGTGGGCGACTGCCGTGATGTTGTCCGACTGGATCAACACCGGCTGACCCTGAAGCAGGGGTTTTGCCAGGCTTAGAGCATTGTAAATCGCTCTTAGCTCCAGTATATTTATGTGAAGAGACATCTCCAGGCTTGACCATACTCCCTAGAAGTTTCTTCCCTGTGTGACCGCTCCCCAGCCTCTCAGACTGGCATCCGTGGTCACCAGGATCCAGTCCTGTATGCCGAATCTGCGGCCCTCTAACAGATGAGCACTCTTCAACCACCACAGAAGAGACACCCTTGTCCGTGGCGATAAGGTTATCCGCTGATGCATCTGCAGATGCGATCCGGACCATTTGTCCAGCAGATCCCACTGAAAAGTTCGTGCGTGGAATCTGCCGAATGGAATCGCTTCGTAAGAAGCCACCATCTTTCCCAGGACTCTTGTGCATTGATGCACAGACACTTTCCCTGGTTTTAGGAGGTTCCTGACAAGTTCGGATAACTCCCTGGCTTTCTCCTCCGGAAGAAACACCTTTTTCTGAACCGTGTCCAGAATCATTCCCAGGAACAGCAGACGTGTCGTCGGGGTCAATTGAGATTTTGGAAAATTCAGAATCCACCCGTGCTGTTGCAGCACTATTTGGGTTAGTGCTACTACGTCCCCCAGCTGTTCCCTGGACCTTGCCCTTATCAGGAGATCGTCCAAGTAAGGGATAATTAATACGCCTTTTCTTCGCAGAAGAAACATCATTTCGGCCATTACCTTGGTAAAGACCCGAGGTGCCGTGGACAATCCAAACGGCAGCGTCTGAAACTGATAATGACAGTTTTGCACCACGAACCTGAGGTACCCTTGATGTGAAGGGCAAATTGGGACATGCAGGTAAGCATCCTTGATGTCCAGGGACACCATAAAGTCCCCTTCTTCCAGATTCGCTATCACTGCTCTGAGTGACTCCATCTTGAACTTGAATTTTTGTATGTACAGGTTCAAAGATTTCAGATTTAGATTAGGTCTTACCGAGCCGTCCGGCTTCGGTACCACAAATAGTGTGGAATAATACCCCTTTCCCTGTTGTAGGAGGGGTACCTTGACTATCACCTGCTGAGAATACAGCTTGTGAATGGCTTCCAATACCGTCGCCCTGTCTGAGGGAGACGTTGGCAGAGCAGACTTTAGGAACCGGCGAGGGGGAGACTTCTCGAATTCCAACCTGTAACACTGAGATACTATCTGCAGGATCCAGGGGTCCACCTGTGAGTGAGCCCACTGTGCGCTGAAATTCTTGAGTCGACCCCCCACCGCCCCTGAGTCCGCTTGTAAAGCCCCAACGTCATGCTGTGGGCTTTGCAGAAGCCGGGGGGGGGCTTCTGCTCCTGGGAAGAAGCTGCTTGGTGCACTCTCTTACCCTTTCCTTTGCCTCGGGGCAAATATGACTGTCCTTTCGCCCGCTTGTTCCTATAGGAACGAAAGGACTGCGGCTGAAAAGACGGTGTCTTTTTCTGTTGGGAGGGGACCTGAGGTAAAAAGGTGGATTTCCTGGCTGTTGCCGTGGCCACCAAATCCGATAGACCGACCCCAAATAATTCCTCCCCCTTATACGGCAATACTTCCATATGCCGTTTGGAATCCGCATCACCTGACCATTGTCGCGTCCATAAACTTCTTCTGGCAGATATGGACATCGCACTTACTCTCGATGCCAGAGTGCAAATATCCCTCTGAGCATCTCGCATATAAAGAAAAGCATCCTTTAATTGCTCTAAAGTCAATAAAATACTGTCCCTATCTAGGGTATCAATATTTTCAGTCAGGGAATCCGACCAAACCACCCCAGCACTGCACATCCATGCAGAGGCGATGGCTGGTCGCAGTATAACACCAGTATGAGTGTATATACTTTTCAGGGTAGTTTCCAGCCTCCTATCCGCTGGATCCTTGAGGGCGGCCGTTTCAGGAGACGGTAACGCCACTTGTTTTGATAAGCGTGTGAGCGCCTTATCCACCCTAGGGGGTGTTTCCCAGCGCGCCCTAACCTCTGGCGGGAAAGGATATAATGCCAATAACTTCTTTGAAATTAGCAGTTTTCTATCGGGGTTAACCCACGCTTCATCACACACTTCATTCAATTCGTCTGATTCAGGAAAAACTACAGGAAGTTTTTTCAGACCCCACATAATACCCCTTTTTGTGGTACATGCAGTATCAGAGATATGTAAAGCCTCCTTCATTGCCGTGATCATATAACGTGTGGCCCTACTGGAAAATACGTTTGTTTCTTCACCGTCGACACTAGATTCGGTGTCCGTGTCTGGGTCTGTGTCGACCGACTGAGGTAAAGGGCGTTTTACAGCCCCTGACGGTGTCTGAGACGCCTGTACAGGTACTAACTGGTTTGCCGGCCGTCTCATGTCGTCAACTGATTTTTGTAATGTGCTGACATTATCACGTAATTCCATAAACAAAGCCATCCATTCCGGTGTCGACTCCCTAGGGGGTGACATCACCATTACCGGCAATTGCTCCGCCTCCACACCAACATCGTCCTCATACATGTCGACACACACGTACCGACACACAGCAGACACACAGGGAATGCTCTTATCGAAGACAGGACCCCACTAGCCCTTTGGGGAGACAGAGGGAGAGTTTGCCAGCACACACCCAAGCGCTATAAATATATAGGAACAACCCTATAGAAGTGTTGTCTCCCTTATAGCAGCTTAATATATATCAAAAAACGCCAAAAAAAGTGCCCCCCCCTCTCTGTTTTACCCTGTTTCTGTAGTGCAGTGCAGGGGAGAGTCCTGGGAGCCTTCCTCGCAGCGGAGCTGAGCAGGAAAATGGCGCTGTGTGCTGAGGAGATAGGCCCCGCCCCCTATTTCGGCGGGCTCTTCTCCGGAGTTTGTGAGACCTGGCAGGGGTTAAATACATCCATATAGCCCCAGGGGCTATATGTGATGTATTTTTTAGCCAGAACAAGGTATTCTCATTGCTGCCCAGGGCGCCCCCTGCAGCGCCCTGCACCCTCCGTGACCGCTGGTGTGAAGTGTGTGACAACAATGGCGCACAGCTGCAGTGCTGTGCGCTACCTCATGAAGACTGAAAAGTCTTCTGCCGCCGGTTTCTGGACCTCTTCGCTTTTCGGCATCTGCAAGGGGGTCGGCGGCGCGGCTCCGGGACCGGACTCCATGGCTGGGCCTGTGTTCGATCCCTCTGGAGCTAATGGTGTCCAGTAGCCTAAGAAGCCAATCCATCCTGCACGCAGGTGAGTTCACTTCTTCTCCCCTAAGTCCCTCGTTGCAGTGAGCCTGTTGCCAGCAGGACTCACTGTAAAATAAAAAACCTAAAAACTTTTTCTAAGCAGCTCTTTAGGAGAGCCACCTAGATTGCACCCTGCTCGGACGGGCACAAAAACCTAACTGAGGCTTGGAGGAGGGTCATAGGGGGAGGAGCCAGTGCACACCACCTGATCCTAAAGCTTTATTTTTGTGCCCTGTCTCCTGCGGAGCCACTAATCCCCATGGTCCTGACGGAGTCCCCAGCATCCACTAGGACGTCAGAGAAAGCAGGAGATGAAAAAAAAGTAAATATTGTACAACAGTATATATAGGGGGTAATTCCAAGTTGATCGCAGCAGGATTTTTGATAGCAATTGGGCAAAACCATGTGCACTGCAGGGGAGGCAGATATAACATGTGCAGAAAGAGTTAGATTTGGGTGGGTTATTTTATTTCTGTGCAGGGTAAATACTGGCTGCTTTATTTTTACACTGCAAATTAGATTGCAGATTGAACACACCCCACCCAAATCTAACTCTCTCTGCACATGTTATATCTGCCTCCCCTGCAGTGCACATGGTTTTGCCCAATTGCTAACAAAAATCCTGCTGCGATCAACTTGGAATTACCCCCATAGTGTATTGATCTACTAATTAACTGCAGTTCAAAAATATCTTGGAAACATAACAGATTGTTACTGCACATACATGCAAATGATTGTCATTAGCAATCAAATTTTTATCCATCCCATAAAAATCCAATAGTTTCTGATGAGATTTCAAGCAAGCCGAATAACTATATTGTGCCCACAGCCCCACACACATAACAATGGCAGGTCAGCTGAGTCAGAAACAAGCAAATAGGGTAACCTGAGCTTCCCATACTGTATGTACTTATACTGTTCTACAAGACAAGACACATTGGGGCAGATTTATTAAGCCTGGAGAAGTGATAAAGCAGTGATAATTGAAGGTGATAACGCACCAGCCAATCAGCTCCTGTCATTTTTCAAACCCGTAATGATTGGCTGGTGTGTTATCACCTTCCACTTATCACTACTTTATCACTTCTCCAGGCTTAATACATCTGCCCCATATTATGTCCTCTCATCTGAACTGTTAAGATCTTCTCCCAATAAAAGAATAGCAGAGGTTATCTGGAATCTGGTGACATTTGAGACTTGTGATGACCCTTGATGTCATTCCTCTTAGTAAGTTTTTATCAAGTATAAACTCTGGTTCTCTTTAGGAAATACACAATCTACCTTTTAATATTTCACCATTGGGCGTATCTTACACATACACCTATACCAGGCTGCCGCCCTTTCAATATAAATATTAACTAATTTATTGACTTACTGTCATATTTCAATTGCTTTGATTACAAATAGAAACTTTGTTGACTTTGGCTTACAATAGAGTGCTAATTACGCAGTTAGGTATATTTTCCAGCGCTTGGTTACACATAATATTTGTTTACTTGTGGTCACCAAAACCCCATAAATCCTTTTCAGATCTCTTATAGTGTATCTCATAACATGTTTTAGATGATTTTAAAATTAGCTAATTGCATTGCCTGGAACTAGCAGTACCATGGCTCTTTAGTGGTCTTGGAACTTGAGTTTTCCAAGAACTACTGTACATGACACTTTACATTAATTTAAATATAGCACTAAAATGCTTAGCCATGGAAAAGGATGTGCATAATGAAGAAATAATTCCCAAGGCAAAACTTTCAGCTACTAAGACATTCCTGTAAGATACTGTTGGGCTGAAGAACTTTAATAAGCATCAAGACTGACAAGTAGATAATCTACATTATATCACTGTGATAAATGTTCTGTGTGCCCTAACTGAATCAGACATACCCTATCTAATATATACACTAAAGGGAGTTTATAAGGGACCAGTTGTAATGCCATCCAAGTTGGCCGGAGGTGCGGATTGCTGGCCAAACTCTGAAGTTTTTTTTAAAGCAGCAATCATTTACAAGGTAAAACCATGCCGTGTATAATGATTGTCACTTTAAAAAAGCACCTGAGTTCGTCCAGCAACCCACACCTCCATCCAACTCGGATGGCATTACATTCGGCATAATATTTTGTTCTCTGTATTAGACAAAGAGGGTAGGATTTAGCTAAAGAGAAATATAGGGAAATGCCAAGAATTCAAAATAGAGGTTAAGAGACCTCTAACAGAGACAGTTACTAAAGAGAGAAGCTGCAGAGAGAGCAATTAATGAGAGCAGTTACAGAGACAGTTATTAAAGTAATTACAATTAGGGGGAAATTTTTCAAAACTTGGAGAGAGATAAAGGGGAGAGGGATAACGTACTGTCAAAGTCAAATTGCATATTTCGATATTTAGAATACACTATGGCATTTACTAATGGATGCGTCTATGATGCATGCGTCAAATACGCATGCTATCAGAAGACGCATTTGTTAATAAATATCATACTGTAACACAATAGCAAATATTTCTTATATACACTCAAATGTGCTACATCCAAAAAAAACACAAATCAAAAATTATCTTAAACATATCAGATTGTTTTGTCCAAACAGGCATTGTGCCCATGAAAGATAGGCCTTTGACTGATTGAATGTGTAAATACCATTGTTTGCCTCAGTTGTTAACATGAACAATTGAGGCTTGGTGATGATCCCTTTGATCCCGTTTTGTCATTGTCTCTAACAAACAAGAAGCCAGATACGATACAATAGCTAAAGATATGCAGATTCCTGATTGTGTGCATAAACACACATTCATGCACATCAGAATCCTGTGTGTTTCTTGTTGATCTAAGCCAGGCGACCATGAAGTGATATTCAATAAAATACAGACCAGATATTGATACTTGAATTAATAGTGATATGTCATATGTATTATGTATTCTTGCTTTATGGTTTACACAGCACTGACCTGTCCCCTTCACAATGAGTTATACATAGCCTTTACACAACTGGTCATCTGTGTATATATATATATATATATATATATATATATGTGTGTGTATAAAGGTATTGTTCTATTAAATATCAAGCCATACGTGTAGTACAAAGATGGGACTGCATAAGGACACCGTATGTGGGATCAAATTGTTCAGGGTCACATAAGTAATAATTCAGTGGTTGCGAGGATATTGTCACCTATTGCGGCAACAAGTTATTAGCGATACCGGATTCATGTATATTCCTGTATGATACTGTGGTCGGTTTGAACTGGTCTTTAGGTGGGAGCCCAGAGGTAAACAACTGTAATCCCATCACAAGATTAGGTATCGCCCAGTGTTCGAGCTGACCAACAACCCACGGTGTACTGAATATGTCCCGCCCCTTGGCCAATGGAAGAAGATCTTACATTCCCCATTGTACTGTTATCGGAACATTGTATAAAAGGACACGCATCTGGCCCAGGTTTCAGTCACTTTTCTCAGAGGTCATCTTGTAAAATGACTGAGGCCTGGAATCCAGTGGCGCAGCGTATGTATGACGGTTACTGTTACTATTATATTGGTATAGTTGTATTGCTAATTGTACTTGCGTTTATTTCCCCTGTGTCTGTTGTATATTATTGTACGTATTATTGTATCTTTGAATTGTATTGTGTTGCCCTTTGTGTCCGCTAGGCACTAATATATATGGTTAGTGGGTTGGACCTTTAATCCAAACTTACACCTCTGTCTCGGCTAAATTATTTTGTTAATCTGGTGGAGCGTCAGGGATGCTTCGACACTATACTGAGGTTTAAGTGTATTATATTGCTGTAGCTATATATAATCACCAAGGTATTACGAGAGCGCCACAAACGCTCAAAAGGTACTCTAAGTGGCGCTACGCCATTTTGTATTTAGCTACGCATGGGAACACCCGTAGCTAGGAATAAAGTGTAAACAGTTAGCGTAACATTGAGGAAACTGTGCAACTGACTTATTGTCCATCGGTTTACTTTAAAAACAGTTTATCACAGTACCAACCAATCAACGCATGTCATTTTTCTAGCACGGACTGTAAAATGATAGAAGCTGATTTGTTAGCACTGTACTTTATTTCTCTCTCTCTATAATGGACGGCATATACTAAGTATCGCTTCCACGATGCAGTATACCCTGCCACTTACCGCAACTATACTAATCACATATGTACTAACATATGCGATTATTAATGCAAAGAACAGCTCTCCTGATAAGAGCATGCACAGAGGGATGCGACTGCTGTGGGAGGTACAGGGCAGAATGCGTAAATAAGCCAATAGGCTTCTATAGGGTAATGTGAGCAAAAGTTGGAGTTACTCTCCGCATCGAATCCCAGGATACCTGAGCTTAGTACATACATAGTACCATTTTCGGGTTTGTGGTCGCATATAGGGGGTAATTCTGAGTTGATCGCAGCAGGAACTTTGTTAGCAGTTGGGCAAAACCATGTGCAGTGCAGGGGGGGGGGGGGGCACATATAACATGTGCAAAGAGAGTTAGATTTGGGTGGGTTATTTTGTATCTGTGCAGGGTAAATACTGGCTGCTTTATTTTTACACTGCAATTTAGATTGCAGTTTGAACACACCACACCCAATTCTAACTCTCTCTGCACATGTTATATCTGCCTCCCCTGCAGTGCACATGGTTTTGCCCAACTGCTAACAAAGTTCCTGCTGCGATCAACTCAGAATTACCCCCATAGTGCAGCTCGCCCTTAATATATATGTCCTATACTTTTTTAAATATTTGTTTTACAGGTGGACTACAGTTACCAGCAGTCCCTTAATGTCCCGCATGCTAGTACTTGCGGTATTCCAAGTAACAGTATGCAGGGGAGTCTTGATAGGACCTGTAGTGCCACATTTAAAAGTCAATATTCCCAAATTTAACACTTAATGCTATCAACTCGGCACCCACCGCGAAGGGTGCTGGGGATAGCAATGGGCTTCAGCCCTGGCCTTGGGTGCCCTGGAGGGGCTTTATAGCCTAAAACTTGCAGGGTATTATATTAGCCAAATTTTGGGACAAACTCATATCTTTTAATGTGCAAACTCGGACCCTATTATATTTGGTCCCTTGCATCATTTCAGAAATCCTGGCAAAACAAAAAACATGCCTCTATGGCTCCTCCTGGAGTTCCGTTGTGAATGAGTAGTCATACAGGAACACTGTCCATAGCAATCAATAGGGACATGCTGATTGGTCAGTTTGCTGCAGTTCCCACACTCTCACCATCGTGTGTCCCCTTTCATGACAACAAAACTCTGTAATTAACTGTAAGAAAAAAAATAAGATTTTAAACCAACCGGTAAATCTTTTTCTCGTAGTCCGTATAGGATGCTGGGGACTCCGTAAGGACCATGGGGATAGACGGACTACGCAGGAGACATGGGCACTTTAAGAAAGACTTTGGATCTGGGTGTGCACTGGCTCCTCCCTCTATGCCCCTCCTCCATACCTCAGTTAGAGAAACTGTGCCCAGAGGAGACGGACAGTACGAGGAAAGGATTTTTAGTTAATCCAAGGGCAAGATTCATACCAGCCACACCAATCAAACCGTATAACTTGTGATATACTATCTAGTTAACAGTATGAAAAAACAACATAGCATCGGTCCAAAACCGATGAAACTATAACATAACCCTTATGTAAGCAATAACTATATACAAGTCTTGCAGAAGTAGTCCGCACTTGGGACGGGCGCCCAGCATCCTCTACGGACTACGAGAAAAAGATTTACCGGTAGGTTTAAAATCTTATTTTCTCTAACGTCCTAGAGGATGCTGGGGACTCCGTAAGGACCATGGGGATTATACCAAAGCTGTAGTGCTGAGACCCCTCGGGCAGCCGCCCAAGAAGAGCCCACCTTCCTAGTGGAATAAGCCTTAACCGATTTTGGTAACGGCAATCCTGCCGTAGCATGCGCCTGCTGAATCGTGTTACAGATCCAGCGGGCAATAGTCTGCTTTGAAGCGGGAGTGCCAACCTTGTTGGCTGCATACAGGACAAACAGTGCTTCTGTCTTCCTGACTCTAGCCGTTCTGGCCACGTAAATTTTCAAAGCCCTGACCACATCAAGGGACTCGGAATCCTCCAAGTCACTGCGTAGCCACAGGCACGACAATAGGTTGGTTCATATGAAAAGATGAGACCACTTTAGGTAGGAATTGAGGACGAGTCCGCAATTCCGCCCTATCCATATGGAAAACCAGATAGGGGCTTTTATGTGATAAAGCCGCTAATTCCGAAACTCGCCTAGCCGAAGCCAAGGCTAACAACATAAGCACCTTCCAAGTGAGATATTTCAACTCCACCGTTTTAAGTGGTTCAAACCAATGTGACTTAAGGAAACTTAACACCACGTTAAGGTCCCAAGGCGCCACCGGAGGTACAAAAGGAGGCTGAATATGCAGTACTCCCTTCACAAACGTCTGTACTTCTGGGAGAGAGGCCAAATCCTTTTGAAAGAAAATGGATAAGGCCGAAATCTGAACATTAATAGATCCTAATTTTAGGCTCAAATTCACTTCAGTTGTTAGGAAGTGAAGAAAACGGCCCAGATGGAATTCTTCCGTAGGAGCATTCCTGGCCTCACACCAAGAAACATATTTTCGCCATATTCGGTGATAATGTTTTGATGTCACGTCCTACCTAGCCTTTATTAGTGTAGGAATGACCTCATCCGGAATACCTTTTTCCGCTAGGATCCGGCGTTCAACCGCCATGCCGTCAAACGCAGCCGCGGTAAGTCTTGGAACAGACAGGGCCCCTGTTGCAAGTCCTGTCTTAGAGGAAGAGGCCACGGATCTTCTGTGAGCATCTCCTGCAGATCCGGATACCAGGTCCTTCGTGGCCAATCTGGAACAATGAGGATTGTTCTCACTCCTCTTTTTCTTATTATTCTCAACACCTTGGGTATGAGAGGAAGAGGAGGAAATAGATAGACCGACCGGAACACCCACGGTGTCACTAGGGCGTCCACAGCTACCGCCTGAGGATCTCTTGACCTGGCGCAATACCTTTGTAGATTTTTGTTGAGACGGGACGCCGTCATGTCTATTTGGGGCAGTCCCCACCGACTTGCAATCTGCGCAAAGATGATGAAGTCCCCACTCTCCCGGATGTAGGTCGTGTCTGCTGAGGAAGTCTGCTTCCCAGTTGTCCACTCCCGGAATGAACACTGCTGACAGTGCGCTTACATGATTCTCCACCCAGCGAAGAATTCTGGTGGCTTCCGCCATCGCCACTCTGCTCCTTGTGCCGCCTTGGCGGTTTACATGAGCTACTGCAGTGACGTTGTCTGACTGGATCAGAACTGGTTGGTCGCGAAGTAATGCCTCCGCTTGATGTAGGGCGTTGTATATGGCCCTCAGTTCCAGGATGTTGATTTGAAGACAAGTCTCTTGACTTGACCAAAGACCTTGGAAATTTCTTCCCAGTGTGACTGCTCTCCAACCTCGGAGGCTCGCGTCCGTGGTCACCAGGATCCAGTCCTGAATGCCGAACCTGCGGCCCTCTAGGAGGGGAGCACTCTGCAGTCACCAAAGGAGAGATACCCTGGCTCTGGGGGACAGGGTGATATGCTGATGAATTTGTAGATGTGACCCGGACCACTTGTCCAGTAGGTCCCATTGGAAAGTCCTCGCATGGAACCTGCCGAAGGGAATGGCTTCGTATGATGCCACCATCTTTCCCAGGACTCGAGTGCAGTCATGCACTGACACCTGTTTTGGCTTCAATAGGTTCCTGACCAGAGTCATGAGTTCTTGAGCTTTTTCTGTCGGAAGAAAAACCCTTTTCTGGTCTGTGCCCAGAATCATGGCCAAGAAGGTCAGACTAGTCGTAGGAACCAGCTGTGACTTCGGGATATTGAGAATCCAGCCGTGTTGCTGTAACACCTTCAATGAAAGTGACACGCTGTTCAGTAATTTCTCTCGTGATCTCGCTTTTATGAGGAGATCGTCCAAGTATGGGATAATTGTGACACCCTGCTTGCGCAGGAGCACCATCATTTCCGCCATTACCTTGGTGAAAATCCTTGGGGCCGTGGAAAGCCCAAACGGCAACGTCTGAAATTGGTAATGACAATCCTGTACCGCAAATCTCAGGTACGCCTGATGAGGAGGATATATGGGAACATGCAGGTATGCATCCTTTATGTCCAGAGATACCATAAAATCTCCCCCATACAGGCTGGCGATGACCGCTCTGAGCGATTCCATTTTGAACTTGAACCGTTTTAAGTAAAGGTTCAGGGATTTTAAATTCAAAATGGGTCTGAACGAACCGTCCGGTTTCGGGACCACAAACAGAGTTGAGTAGTATCCCTTCCCTCTTTGAAGCAGGGGAACCTCGACCACCACTTGTTGAAGACACAATTTGTGAATCACATGTAACACTATCTCCCTTTCTAGGGGAGAAGTCGGTAGCGCCGATTTGAAAAACCGGCGAGGGTGCACCTCTTCGAATTCCAGCTTGTATCCCTGAGAAACAATTTCTATTGCCCAGGGATCCACCTGTGAGTGAACCCAGATGTGGCTGAAAAGTCGATGACGTGCCCCCACCGGAGCGGACTCCCTCAGGGGAGCCCCAGCGTCATGCGGTGGATTTTGCAGAGGCCGGGGAGGACTTCTGTTCCTGGGAACTAGCTGTGTTGTGCAGCTTTTTCCCTCTGCCCTTACCTCTGGCAAGAAAGGATGATCCACGTACTCTTTTGCTTTTATTTGAACGAAAGGACTGCATTTGATAATGAGGCGCTTTCTTAGGTTGTGAGGGAACATAAGGCAAAAAATTCGATTTACCTGCCGTAGCTGTGGAGACGAGGTCCGAGAGGCCTTCTCCAAATAATTCCTCACCCTTGTAGAGTAAAAACTCCATATGCCTCTTTGAGTCGGCATCACCTGTCTACTGTCGGGTCCATAAGACTCGCCTAGCATAAATAGACATAGCGTTTATTCTGGAACCCAGTAAACTAATGTCTCTTTGAGCATCCCTCATATATAACACAGAATCTTTTATATGCCCTAGGGTCATTAAAATGGTATCCTTATCTAGGGTCTCAATTTCCGCTGATAAGGAATCTGTCCATGCTGCTACAGCTGTCCTTTGGCGGGAAAGGATACGCCATAAGAATCCTTTTGGGAATCTGCAGTTTTTTGTCTGGAGTTTCCCAAGCTTTTTCGCATAATTCGTTCAGCTCATGTGAGGATGGAAAGGTGACCTCAGGCTTCTTTCCTTTATACATGTGTACCCTCGTGTCAGGGACAGGGGGTTCCTCTGTGATATGCAAAACATCTTTTATTGCAATAATCATATATCGAATACATTTAGCCACTTTTGGCTGTAATTTTGCATCATCGTAGTCGAAACTGGAGTCTGAATCCGTGTCGGTATCTGTGTCAACTATTTGAGATAGTGTGCGCTTCTGAGACCCCGAAGGTCCCAGCGACATTGGGACAGACATGGTTTGACTCCCTGACTGTTCCCTAGCCTCAGCTTTGTCTAATCTTTTGTGCAATAAATTTACATTAGCACTTAAGACATTCCACATATCCATCCAGTCAGGTGTCGGCGCTGCCGACGGAGACCTTACATTCATACACTCCCCCTACTCCTTAGGTGAGCCTTCAACCTCATACATGTCGACACACGCGTACCGACACACCCCACACACAAAGGGAAGCTCTTTTCTGAAGACAGGTTCCCCACCAGGCCCTTTGGAGAGACAGAGAGAGAGTATGCCAGCACACACCCCAGCGCTATATGACCCAGGAAAAAACACAGAATGTTTACCCAGTAGCGCCTTTATGTATGTATATGCGCCAATTATGTGCCCCCCCCCCCCTCTTGAAAACCCTCTGTCACCGTGAGTAAGCAGGGGAGAGTCCGGGGAGCTTCCTCTCAGCGCTGTGCTGTGGAGAAAATGGCGCTGGTGAGTGCTGAGGGAGAAGCCCCGCCCCCTCGGCGGCGGGCTTCTGTCCCACTCAAAATTCTTAAAAACATGGCGGGGGCTCTTTATATACATGTACAGTGCCCAGCTGTACATGTGTATATGTACTTTTGCCACAGGAGAGGTTTATATTGCTGCGCAGGGTGCCCCCCCTTCCTGCGCCCTGCACCCTTACAGTGACAGATGTGTGTGAGGTGAATGGGAGCAATGGCGCACAGCTTCACTGCTGTGCGTTACCTCTATGAAGATCAAGATGTCTTCTGCCGCCTCTGAAGTCTTCTTTTCTTCTCATACTCACCTGGCTTCTATCTTCCGGCTCTGTGAGGAGGACGGCGGCGCAGCTCTGGGACGGAATGCGAGGGTGAGAACTGCGAACCAATCCCTCTGGAGCTAATGGTGTCCAGTAGCCTAAGAAACAGAGCCTTGAAACTCAGAGAAATAGGTCTGTTTCTCTCTCCTCAGTCCCTCGATGCAGGGAGTCTGTTGCCAGCAGGCTCCCTGAAAATAAAAAACCTAACAAAAATACTTTCTGACAGGAAACTCAGGAGAGCTCCCTGAAAGCACCCAGTCTTCACTGGGCACAGTATCAAACTGAGGTCTGGAGGAGGGGCATAGAGGGAGGAACCAGTGCACACCCAGATCCAAAGTCTTTCTTAAAGTGCCCATGTCTCCTGCGGAGCCCGTCTATCCCCATGGTCCTTACGGAGTCCCCAGCATCCTCTAGGACGTTAGAGAAATAATAATGGCTGCACAAACAAGAAAATCTTTAATAATGTATTCACAAATGTGACATATATTAACTGAGCAAAACATTATAAATAAAAAAATATATCATAAAATGCATAAAATCACCACTGTTATTAGATTTACAAAGGTATATTTTCTTATTCTGGCTGCCTTTCTATTGCTAAATATGATCAATTGTTAATATCCAAATGTCTAACATCCAATTTAAGAGTCATATAGCCAGGGCTGAACTTGCCATCTGGAGATTGTCTGATTGGTCCCTTGCAGTCTTGGCGTTACTGTCCCATTACACACTTTGGGGGATATCCAATTATCCCCGTTAAAACACTGGGTCCGAAAAACGTCAGTTTTCGGCCGTTTATCGGACCTTTTTCCGATGTTTCACCAATTTTTATTTACAGGCTATCCTGTTAAATCGCGTGTAAAAAAAAACCCTTTCTCCCGAAAACACACAGGTTCAGTGAAACCTGTGTGTTTTCAGGTGAAACAGCCCCGTTTTCGGACGAAAACGGGTCTGTTGCCGGGGATTCTGCTTCGCCTGCCGGAGGCAGGTGAAACAAAATCCCTGATAAGGTGGCACGTGGCGGGGCTTATCGGGGCTAATTAGATAGCCCCCGGCAGGACAATTAGCCCTGGTAAAAAACCGTGGCTAATTGGATATCCCCCTTTATCAGATGAGAACGAGGTGTGTTACTCCATTTCTACAGTGTCTAACATGTGCTGCCCACTATGGTAGTTGAGGTCAGAACCAATCCCTGGGATAACCAGCCAGCACATATATTACATACATCATAACATGTATGTTCATATGTGGCCCCTCCTGCACTATGTGGTTGGTGCTGCAGCACATGGGAAGCAGCCGCTGCTGATCCTAACACGCAAGGATAATAGTGCCCACATTTGGTCATACATGATAATAGCACATACATTTATATATTTCTAAATGAAAAGCTAACACCTTTAGGCACACCAAGATCCTCCAAATGGCACTACAAGCATACCCTCCAACTGAAGTGGCTGTTGGCTTATTCTTATCTTTGCAAATATATGTAATTAAGATTTCTGCATTTCTACTATTATATAGGGCGTGTAAATCTTACTTACTGGTCAGTTATAGTGTGCTGTGGGAATTCTGTGTTTTTTTTTGCTTAGAAGACATCTGGGGGACTTGGCTTTGCAGAAAGCAGCAGTGGTTGAAGCTGTGACACAGAAGAGGTAAGCAC
Organism: Pseudophryne corroboree; assembly: GCF_028390025.1. Classification (NCBI taxonomy): domain Eukaryota; kingdom Metazoa; phylum Chordata; class Amphibia; order Anura; family Myobatrachidae; genus Pseudophryne; species Pseudophryne corroboree. The sequence continues at coordinate 592,571,396 of NC_086444.1, forward strand.
TAAGGGGGTTAGGTAATACTGTTGTTTTAGTGTGACTTTCTATACATACTTTAGCTTATTTATTTTATATTTATTTTTTAGGATTGTTTGGAATGTCATTTTATTTGTAATTATTACATGTAATAAGCATATTTTAATGGCTGTCACAAATCTGAGCACACTATTGTGCGTTCACACAGGCTGGGCTGGATTGGTAGCTGTATTCTCATCCTTCTTGCTAGATGCTTTCATGTTTTTATGCCACCAATAATGCACTAACTGTATGTTAATATTGGTATACCACAGTGAACGGGTGTCTTAGTAGTCACTGGTCTGCTTTATCCTGATTCCCATCATTCTGTTCATCATCTGGCTGTTGTATTCTGTTGGGTTCTGATAAGCTGTCAGTGGGTGATTTCCAGGCTTCACTTCACATTGTATCATCCATAAGGCATAGAAGGGGCTCCTGAGGGGTTTGATGGCATATAAGGGGCACTTGGAGAGGACTGATGGCATAAAAGGTGTACCTAGAGGAGTCTAGTGGCAAATAGAGGGAACATGGATGGTTCTCATAGCATAAACGGGCAGCTGGAGGGGTCTGATGGCATATAACGGACATGTGTAGGCAGCAGATGACTTAAGGGTCATGTAAAGGAGCCTGATGTCATATAATGGCCATTTAGTGTAGCATAACAGCATGTAAGGAGCACATGGGAAAGTCTGATGGCATATGAGGTGCATGTGTAATAATCTGATGGGATATAAGTGACATTTGGTAAGGTTTTAGGAGTATTTAAGGGGCATGTGGAGAAGCAAATATTGAACCTAGAAAAGGTGAGTTTTTATTTCTCTTCTCCTGAACAACACATACATTAAATCAATGGTGTGTTACAAAAGTAGAGAGAAAATCTACATTTTGTGAAATTAGAAATATATAAATTTGACGTATCATACTGTAGGTGTATGTTTAGGCTATGTTATTTTCACCAGAGTGCTTTCTATGCATAATGGTAACATTCAAGCTATCAAAGATTGGGTAGTGTCCTCTAATCATCCGACTCTCCACCTCTCTACAAAACTTCAAACGGGCTCTCAAGACCCACTTCTTCACCAAACGCAGCCAACTCTCCTCCTAACCCTCTTGTCTATGCTCGCTGTCTACCCCTTCTGTGTCACTCCGGTCTGTTAGCCCCTCACCTTTTAGACTGTAAGCTCGCAAGAGCAGGGACTTCTTTCCTCATGTGCCTTTCCTTTTCTTACTTACACTATCTTATACTCCATACTCCCTTTGATGGCACCTAACCCCGGGTTTTCTATACCTGTCCTATATTGTCTTGTACTGTAAGAGCTGTTTTCTTGTTTGCTCATTTGATTATGTACTGTGTAATGGGCGCTGTGGATCCCTTGTGGCGCCATATAAATAAAGGATAATAATAATAATAATAATAATAAATTATAAGGCCCTCTAAAGATTTTTGCGTTTTGCCACTTACTACAGGTAGTTTATGTGTTAATTTTCTGTGATTGTGACATGGGTTACCAACATGACTAAGACAGGAGCAGATTCCACTAAATGGTCTTTGGAGGAAAGTAAAGCCTATCTGAAATGTAATCCTGTGCTGGAACTACCATTTGCTGAAGGGCACCCTTATACCTTCTTCGCAAAGAAACTAACGGAACAGTAGATAAATTATGATGTGTGGAATAGTGAGTTGTTGGCTATAAAGTGGGCATTTGAAGAATAGTGACATTGGCTGGAAGGTTCTAAACATTATGAGGGAGATTATCCAAGCTTGGAGTAGAGATAAAGTGGTGAGAGATGAAGTACCAACCAATAAACTTCTAACTGTCATTTTTCTAGCACAGCCTGTAAAATAACAGTTAGGCGCTGATTGATTGATTGATTGATTGATTGATTGATATTTTCTCTCGCTCCACTTTATCTTTCTCCAAGCTTTGATAAAACCACACCTGTATAGTGACGTGCTAGAGGCTGATCACTAGTACCTTTTACAATTGCAGCTTTGATGGCGGATCTTTGAAGCGCCATCCTCTCTTTGAATTGGCGCTCCGCTTACCAACATATTGTAAGGAGCAAGGACAAGTTATGACGTATACCACATATTGGCTGGAACAAGTAAGATGATGCCTAATAGAAAATCTTTTACCTGAATAAGGATGGTTGAAAGTCGCACCAGTTTGTAGAAAACCACAGGTGGTGCAGTTAGGGCAACGAAAGCACCCGTTTTGGGGGGGACTGAAAAACGTAGTACCTTTAGTTCTATTGTGCCCATACTGGTAATATCCGTTCGGACCAAATTTTTAAAAAAATATCTACCCCTGTGATAGCAGGGCATCAATGCAGAATTAGCCAGGTTTAACTCTGTATCTGTTTGTACAAGCGGACATAATTTCTTAGCCTTTTTCATTACAAAAGGACTTAAATGAGTATATGAATTGGGCCACACAAAAGATTTAGCACCATCCTTAGCTTTTTTTCTACTTAGTAACAACAACCTGTCTTCAGGTATAGATAATGCTTTGAGTTTAATAGCATCCAAATTCTTGGAGCTATATCCCCTATCCAAAAATTTAGACTATATTAAATCAACCTGAGCTAAGGCTTCAGTCCTATTACTAGTTATACGTAAAACCCGTAGAAATTGGCTATAAGGCAAAGAATTTTTAAGTGACCTATAATAGGGATGTTATGGCTGCAATTGATATTATCGCCCCTGTGCGCATAAGACCTCGTAAACCACAATGTCGAGCTCCCTGGTTCGACAACAGTGTTAGTGAGCTCAAGAAAAGGGGGCGTAGACTGGAAAGACGATGGAGGAAGACTAACCTAGTGGATGACAAAATAAAACTAATAAAGCATAATGAAGAATATCAATCGACAATCACCCGTAAGAAATCACAGTTTCTGTTAAATGAGATCACGGCAGCAAACAATAGGCCAGCTCAACTTTTCCGCACAGTGAAGATGCTTTGCAAGCCAGCATGCCTGCAGACTGATGAGACCCTCTCCCAGGCAAGATGCAACAAGTTTGCAAACTTCATTGCAGATAAAATATCCACCATCCGGGCTGGAATCTCCGCAGTGCCATCAAAGGAGTGTCAAACTACAAAACCTGCCAATATAAGCTACCTGCCTTCATGGACCAGCTTTCACCCAGTGGATGTAAAGGACATTGCTGAAATTGCTTGGATTTTGCCTCCCACCACCTGTGATCTGGACCCTGCCTCAACCAAGCTTCTAATAGGTTATATGGATATAATTGGTCCTGTCTTTGCAAAAAATTGTTCAATGCTCTTTGCAGACAGGCATATTTCCTGGACCCCTAAAGGAAGCAATTGTTAGACCTCTTCTTAAAAAACCTTATTTAGATCCCGACTGCATGACCAACTATAGACCGATATCAAACCTTCCTTTTCTAGGAAAGGTTATTGAGAAAGTGGTTGCAAATCAACTGGAAACCCGCCTGACAACCCATGATATTGATGATCCATTCCAGTCAGGATTCAGGAGAAGACATAGCACTGAAACAGCCCTGGTGTGTGTGTTAAATGATCTTCTGATGGCAAGAGACAGAGGTGACTGTTCAATATTAATCCTTCTGGATCTCTCTGCAGCATTTGATACCATGGACCATGGGCTTCTGATTGAGCGTCTGATACATTTTTGTGGACTGGATGGCACAGTCCTAAATTGGTTCAAATCATTTCTCACAGGCAGGTCACAGAGAGTATCGTCTGGATTATACTCATCACCACCAGTGCCATTGCCATGTGGTGTCCCACAAGGTTCTATACTATCCCCCATGCTTTTTGCAGTATACATGCTCCCGCTGGGTGAAATAATCAGGCGCCATGGGCTTGTCTACCACTGCTATGCAGATGATACACAACTGTACTTGTCCTTTGCTCCGGGTACTGATAACCCAATAGCAACCCTAAACGGCTGTCTAGCTGAACTCCAGGAGTGGATGAGTGCTAGTTGGCTGCGACTGAACCCGGATAAAACAGAGGTCCTTATGATAGGACAGCAACATCAAAGGACAAGACTACAGCATAGCCAACCAACTGGACTTACACTCGGGGATTCGGAATTACAAACCACTGATTGTGTGCGGAATCTTGGCGTTGTCCTGGATGGTGGCTTGACACTTAAACATCAGATATCAGCCACAATCAAATCCTCATTCTTTCACCTGAGGAACATAGCCAGAATCAAGCACTTAATTCCCTCAGATGATCTGCCAAAAGTCATCCACGCATTTGTATCATCTCGATTAGACTACTGTAATGCCCTCTACCTTGGTCTCCCAGCAAAAGAATTGCACCGCTTAGAGCTGGTGCAAAACACAGCTGCCAAGCTGTTAACCAACCAGCCCCGTTCTAGCCACATAACACCCATACTCTACTCCCTTCACTGGCTGCCTGTAAGATGGCGTATCATCTTCAAGATTGGCTTACTGAGTTTCAAAGCACTACATGACCAGGGCCCAAGGTAGTGGTACCTGAAGCAGCTACTGACCCCATACTGCCCCACTCGATCACTGCGATCTGTAGATGAAGAACTTTTAGCAGTACCTAGAATCTCCCGTAATTCATCTGGGGGTCGACCTTTTAGTCATGCGGCTCTGACTCTATGGAACTCATTTCAGCGCACAGTGCGAGAGGCCCCAACTATAGAATCGTTCAAAAGTAGACTCAAGACTTTCCTTTTTACTCAAGCATTCCCATAATTGTCCCTTTAGTATCTCCATGCTTCTGTATTTTATGAAAAGCTGTTCTGTACTTCATTATTTTCTGTACTATATTATGCTATGTATCTGTTAAGCGCCTTGAGTCCTATTGGAGAAAGAGCGCTATATAAATAAAATTATTATTATTATTATCATTATATTATATATATATATATATATATATATATATTAGAGCAAAAACGTGGCACTCACGGCAATTCGAAGAACTCACACAGTCAACAGAAGTTGATGTAACGTTTCAGTGGACACCCCACTGTCGTCAGACTTTTATTAACAATGCAATAAAAACATACCTTTATAGAACTACCCACGTGTGCTCTCCCAAACCATCCGGACGCCAAGCATCCGGTCATAACCCCGGAAGTGATGTAATAGTGCCGTCAGCGCACTGAGACAGAAAGAAGCCCGTCACCATGGAAACCAAATAGTTACAATGGAGATACATCATAAATCATGTCATTTAAAAATGTTACAACAGTATCACATAGGTCTACAAGTAGCAACATTAGGCAGAAACTAATAGCAGCACTACAATATGTAGAGTTGTATAATAAGGAACCGATTAATTTTACACAGCCTGAAAACAACACAACCCGCATTGCAAATGGACCTGTTGTTATCACATTGAACACAAACTTTAACTGCACAGCGACAGATAGATTCTACTGCAGATAAATCTTTACAGGATGTTATAGGAAAGATGCGTAAGAAAATTGTTCATTTAAACCCTTTGGGTGAATCACCTCCAATCTCGCTATCCACCTTGCTTCAACTTGTAATAGTTTTAAAGCACGGTCTCCTCCTCTGATGTTATTAGGGACCTGATCAATCATTCTATAACGAATAATACTGATGGGATGTTTAAAAGTCATGAAATGCTTAGCTACCGGCTGATCACTCTTACCTGTTTCTAATGCGATTCTAATCGCAGACCTATGACATGTCATTCTTTCTTTAAACTTACGTTCAGATTGAGCAGGTCCCTAATAACATCAGAGGAGGAGACCGTGCTTTAAAACTAGTAGTGCAAGTAGTGCAAGCCTCCAGCAACAAACAGGTAGGTCGACAGCTGTTTCGGTGCTCAGAGGCACCTTCCTCATGTCCATGAGGAAGGTGCCTCTGAGCACCGAAACAGCTGTCGACCTACCTGTTTGTTGCTGGAGGCTTGCACTACTTACCACGTTGAAATGGTGATATGATATTATGCAGTTTTTTGAAACCCCATGTGCTTCTACTAATGTTTCTTGCCTCTGGTGCTTTTAAGATCTTATTTTTTGATAAAGATTTTATTATGCAGTAATTTGGAGGTGCTGGTTTCTTTTCTTCTGGGACTATATATATATATATATATATATATATATATAATATTATACTATAAACAAAACAGACCTTGGTGCTTAGTATTTACCTAGTATACAACTCAATTAATAAATTAACAAAAAGTCAATAAAACATAGCGACACTATGCTGTAAGGAGTACCTTTATTTCGGAGTGCCACCATTTTGAGATTTTACATGGAGAAGGAACACAGACTGGTCCAGCTTATGGAAGGCACCCGGCTCAACATATGAACATTATTCAGTGAGTGCCGGTATTTGTATGTTCTATCTATCTATCTATCTATCTATCTATCTATCTATCTATCTATCTATCTATCTATCTATCTATCTCTCTCTCTCTCTCTATCTATCTATCTATCTATCTATCTATCTATCTATCTATCTATCTATCTATCTATCGATATATGCAAACACAAAATCCAGCACGCAAAACATCCCAGTATACAGCTTGCCAGGTGCCCTCTGTAACGGCCGTTACTGCCAACAGCCCAATGTATACGTCACAAATCAGCGGCACTCTGGACAGAGAATAAAGACTAAAGCGTCATCTTGTATTAAATCGACGTTTCAGTGCATGGCAGCACTTTTATCAAGATTTTCAGACAGCATAACAAGCAGTGTACATTCACCATAGAAATAGCCACAGTCAAACTGCACGCCAAATGTCAGGTCCCGCCCCACTCACAATCAGCGGGTTGCCAGGCCATGATGTGAAGCCACAGCTGATTCAAATCAATGAATAAACACATACCATCAAATGTGAATCTTAATACCATATAGAAATCACATAAAAATAATAATAATAACAACAACAACAACAGTGATACATAACAAGCACCAATGTTGCAGCATGACTTAGATACATAGAATGAAAAATTTGTAAATATATTCACGCTACTGAAACAGTATCATTAAATACTAGTCAGTAATACGAAGTAACAATGTCTGTGTAAGAATTCCGGTCTCAATAAGTATGCCCCTTTTGCTAAAGGACAAAACACATATTAGGTTAAGTAATGCATGAATTTACAGATAACAATGTAACCCCAAGGCTTCATTTGACCCCCTAGGGGACAATGTGCCTAGCCTCTCAATCCATTGAGTCTCACGCTGAAGAAGCAGCTTTTTTTCTGTCACCTCCTCTAGTTAAAACTGGTATATGGTCTATCATCCTATATTTATTGGCTGTAATACTATGTTTTGCTACTGCATAGTGACGTGCTAGAGGCTGATCACTAGTACCTTTTACAATTGCAGCTTTGATGGCGGATCTTTGAAGCGCCATCCTCTCTTTGAATTGGCGCTCCGCTTACCAACATATTGTAAGGAGCAAGGACAAGTTATGACGTATACCACATATTGGCTGGAACAAGTAAGATGATGCCTAATAGAAAATCTTTAACCTGAATAAGGATGGTTGAAAGTCGCACCAAAACAGGTGGTGCAGTTAGGGCAACGAAAGCACCCGTTTTGGGGGGGACTGAAAAACGTAGTACCTTTAGTTCTATTGTGCCCATACTGGTAATATCCGTTCGGACCAAATTTTTAAAAAAATATCTACCCCTGTGATAGCAGGGCATCAATGCAGAATTAGCCAGGTTTAACTCTGTATCTGTTTGTACAAGCGGACATAATTTCTTAGCCTTTTTCATTACAAAAGGACTTAAATGAGTATATGAATTGGGCCACACAAAAGATTTAGCACCATCCTTAGCTTTTTTTCTACTTAGTAACAACAACCTGTCTTCAGGTATAGATAATGCTTTGAGTTTAATAGCATCCAAATTCTTGGAGCTATATCCCCTATCCAAAAATTTAGACTATATTAAATCAACCTGAGCTAAGGCTTCAGTCCTATTACTAGTTATACGTAAAACCCGTAGAAATTGGCTATAAGGCAAAGAATTTTTAAGTGACCTGGGATGGGCACTAGATGAAAATAACAAGTTGTTTCTATCGGTAGATTTAGTATAAAGTGACGTCTCCAAACCGTCACCCTTTTTGGTAATGGTAACATCCAAATAATTAACTGATTCCTTACTTAGCTGGTAGGTAAATTTAACAGGACTATTAGACTGGTTATGATCTTCAATTAAAGCAACAAAATCACCTTCTAGACCCTGCCACAAAATCAGCACGCCATCTATATAACGGAAGTACGCTAAAATCTTACTAGAGACCAGGGGATCAGTGAAAAACACGTCTTGTTCGACCATAAACATAAATGAATTCGCTAGCGACGGAGCCACAGAGGTCCCCATCGCCACGCCGGATGTGTGCAGGTAAAAATTTTCATCAAAATAAAAATACATTTCTAGTCAGAATCATCTCTAGCAATACCAAAAACATCTATATCTGGACCAGTGTATTTAACGTTGCTGGTCAACAGCAATTTTACAGAAAACAAACCTAAATTATGTGGAATCCACGTATACAAATGACACACATCTACAGAGATCAGAAAAACATCTGCTGGCAATGGTGGCAACTTTTTTAAGGCTAATAATAAAGATGTGGTATCCTTCATAGACGTGGGTTTAGATTTAGACTGAATAAGGGGCTGCAAAAAAACATCTAGGTGCACAGATACCGGCTGGAAAATTGATCCTTTCGCCGATATAATCGGTCTTCCTGATGGTCTAGTGGGGTGTTTATGTACCTTCAGCAGGGTGTACAAAATAGGCTTAATAGGACAAGTAGTAACAAGGCAGTTCCTGATTTGTTCAGAAATTAGGTTTTCCTTAACAGCATTGTCCAACACATTATCCAGTTCCATCTTAAAAATAATTGTACGGTCCTGTGCCAATAATTTATAGGTGTCCACATCCGACAATTGCCGGTAGATCTCCGAGCGATAGGCGGTGAGATCTTGAATAACAATAGAGCCGCCTTTGTCTGATTGGCGGATAATAATGTTATTGTACGATGAGAGAGATTCCAATGCTCTTTTTTAATTCTTATTGAGATTCCAATATTTGGGTTTAAAGGATCCAGAATTATTCATGACCTCACGGTTTAACAATCTACTGAAAGTTTTTAATGAAGGATTATTACTGATGGGTCAAATTTAGAGCGTGTTTTAAAGGCCAATAAATGTGGAGGCAGTGTGTCTATCTCAGAAGATACCGCAGATTTCCCAAAATGCTCTTTAAGCTTAATGTTTCTGTTAAGCTTGAATAAATCAACCTTCCATTGTAAATTATCAAAGGGGGTTGATGGGACAAAAGACAAACTCTTCCGTAACACTTTGATCTCATCATCAGACAATACACGGGTAGACAGGTTAAATATCAGGTCCTGCGTTGGACCGGCGTTTTTTTGTTTGATCTTCCCCTGCCGCGTGTTTTGCCCACTGCGGCGGGTGTGTTTCCGTTTGAGTTCTGCAACCGTGCCCGTGTTTGCACCCCTAAAGGGTTCTGAGTTGAAAATGCACCCTCAGTATAAGAGTCACTGTCACTGCCTGTTGTAGCAGAATCATCTTGGAATTTAGTAGCCCTTCGGTTATAACGTTTTCTAAACTGGGGTTTTCTTTCCTCTTTAGTATAAGACAGTCAACCAGCCATAAACTCATTGGTGCTTGTAATCTAAATCAACTTTAACCCGTTTTTCTTTTTTATATTGAATGAGATCTTGTTTATAGTTATCGACATCTTTCTCCAGTTTATTGATCCAATCACAATCTTTATCAGCCAATAATTTACTTAAATGGATTTCTTCAAAAGCTTTAATTTTATTTTTAACTACTTCCATCTCACGCCTAGATTCCTCTATTACTAAAAGCAAAAGGTCGAAAGAACATTTGTTCAAAACAGAACTCCATTTAATACAGAACTCTGGATCATATCTCGAAATCGTAGGTATGTTTTTTATTCTGAAATCCGTGGGATTCTTTTATCACGGTAGTAGTTAGACAAAGTAAGCCCATGGAAAAAGAAATCCAATTCCCGTTTCTTTAACTTAAGAAAGTCTCTATACTGATCTTGTAAATTATCAATGCCTGTATGTTCCAATGCATTATCGGTAAACAAAATATTCTCAGCTTCTGATTCTGAAAAGCTGAAAAATGAGCCAGGTGTAAGAACCACTCTCTGATGAATTACTTCAGCCTTATCAGGAATTTTGGTCGTCATTATAGACCAGCTTGAGCACAGAACCACCGTCCACAGTCAATGTATCATTTCAATGAGACAAGCCTGTCATCATAAGCAACATTAAAAGTGCAAGTGTGCTAATTTAAAAAAATATATACAACCCAGTGCTAAGAAAAATAATCCAAAAGTAGAAAAATGAAAAATATAAAAATGCAGTTCACTGAGCCTTGATATGGAGATAAATAAGGAAAACGGTGCCTTGATCAATAAACTTCACCTATACTCATGAGCCTGAGTTGTTAGCGAGAAAGTTCCATATGCAAGCACAAGATCCGGCACTCAAAACATCCCAGTATACAGCTTGCCAGGTGCCCTCTGTAACGGCCGTTACTGCCAACAGCCCAATGTATGCGTCAACAAATCAGTGGCACTCCGGACAAAGAATAAAGACTAAAGAGTCATCTTGTATTAAATCGACGTTTCAGTGCATGGCAGCACTTTTATCAAGATTTTCAGACAGCATATCAAGCAGTGTACACTCACCATAGAAATAGCCACAGTCAAACTGCACGCCAAACGTCAGGTACCGCCCCACTCACAATCAGCGGGTTGCCTGGACATGACGTGAAGCCGCAGCTGATTCAAATCAATGAATAAACACATACCATCAAATGTGCATCTTAATACCATATAGAAATCACATAAAAATAATAATAATAATAACAGTGATACATAACAAGCACCAATGTTGCAGCATGACTTAGATACATAGAATGAAAAATTTGTAAATGTATTCACGCTACTGAAACAGTATCATTAACAATAGTCGCTGATTTGTGACGTATCTATAGATATATATATATATATATCTACTATATAAAAGTGAAAATTTGTCCTTCTGTCTGTCTTTCTATACAAATCCACAGTTTACAAGCAAAGACCGTGAAATTTGGCATTCAAGCATATTAAAATTTAAAACACGCCGGAGGCAACAAAAAAAAATTAGAAATCTCTAGCACTAGGGGGCGGGACAGCAGCACAGAGTATATCAGGAGACAGCATATCTCCGGAATTGCTGGACCCATGTTCTCCAAAATTGGTACACATCTGCCTTACACACTGGAAGCAAACACTGTGGGGGGTAAGACACCCCTAAGGGGGGGACAACAGCACAGAGTATGTCAGCAGACAGCAAAACTGTGGAAGGCCTGGAGCAATTTACACCAAACTTGGTACACATCTGACTTACAATCTGGGAACAAACTCTGTGGGGGTTAGACACCCCTAGCACCCCTAGGGGTGGGACAGCAGCAGAGAATATTTCAGGAGACAGCATAACTCCCGAATGCCTGGATCAATTTACAACAAACTTGCTGCACATATGACTTACACTCTGGGAACAAACACTGTGGGGGTAACACACCACTAGCACTCCTAGGGGTGGCCAGCAGCACAGACTATATCAGGACATGCATGATATGTCAGTGATGACATGGCTGCATGTGACAAGGCCAGTGACATGATGTGAGGAGGGGAATGCAGGTAGCACGAACCCACACACTGACAGTTATATAGTGGAAGTAGCATGGTCCCCCAGCAGCACAGAGTATATCAGGAGATACATAATGTGCTGCGCTGTATAAACAACTAAAAAAAAATCGATAATTTCACAGGGGCAGTGACATGATGTGAGGAGGGGATTGGAGGCAGCAGGAAGCCACAGACGAAGAGTTGTATAGTGGAAAGAGCAGGGGGTCCAGCCACTACACAAAGTGCGTCAGGAAAGCAAGATATGCCTATATACTAGATCTCCAACCAACGTAAATTAACAAACAACTATCATTCTAATTTACCATTCTCATCTCGTAGCGAAGCACGGGTATTCAGCTATCTACAATGTTATTTACACTGTGTGTTTAATATTTACATTTATTTTTGTAAACAGACATTCTTAAAATCCCGGGCAATGCCGGGTTCTCCAGCTAGTATATATATATATATATATATATATATATATACATATACACGACTGTTGGACCGGCACTCCATGTAAGTATGACCTTCTTCTGGTGCCCTCACGGGTGAGGGACATATAGAACACAAAGGTGCGGCACTCAGGATATTTGTAATAAAACAACGACACATCCAGTGTAATATCAACAATTCAATCTTATTAAAAGATTGTCATCAGGATATATCAAACAAGTAAGACAGTACAACTCACCCATACTTGTACCCGTCACCAAGTGAATGCGAGTCCGCGGTTCGCGCCGGAGTCCCGGCGGCGTCCTGCATAGGTGACGTCATCGCGCATGAACGCGATGCACGTCCACCTCCATTGTGTACTGTCACCATGGCAACCGGATCCCACACGCCGCACTGAAATGTCAATGTACATTGTAATTCAGATCACCAATATGGCTATATTAGACACAATGTGGCCATGAGTAAACAGTGAAAGAGTTACAATAAATCCATAAAAGTCACATTAGTTAGTATAACAAAATGACTAAGAATATGTACAATTCATTAAATACATGATAATGAAAGCATGTCATTAAGCCCTCGAGGATGGATAACATCCAAATGGTGTATCCACTCATTTTCACGTTTAATTTATAACGCATCCCGATCACCTCCTCTTTTAAGGGAGGTATATGATCGATCATGCGATAGCGTACAGTAAACTAGGTAAATTGTGACGAGCTAGGAGGAAGTGACTGTTCACTATGCCCATTCTCAATTGCTGCTTTTATCGCAGAACGGTGGGTATCCATTCTTTCCTTAAATTTATGTTTATTTTTGCCGATATATGACAAACCACAAGGGAAAATTATTTGGTAAATTACAAATGTACTGTCACAGGTTAGATGGTGCTGAATACAATATTTCTTTCTCTTATGTCCTAGAGGATACTGGGGTCCACATTAGTACCATGGGGTGTAGACGGGTCCACTAGGAGCCATGGACACTTTAAGAGTTTAATAGTGTGGGCTGGCTCCTCCCTCTATGCCCCTCCTACCAGACTCAGTCTAGAAAATGTGCCCGGAGGAACCGATCACAGCTAGGGAAGCTCCTGAGGAGTTTTTCTAGTTTTATTATTTTGAGTTTGTTATGTTACAGGAGGCTGGTTGGCACTAGTCTGCCTGCTTCGTGGGGCTTTAGGAGGGAGAACGGCCCAAGTTCCTAAAGAGTTAATGGTCCCGTTACTCCGCTGACAGGACACTGAGCTCCTGAGGGAGTCATTCGCAAGCCCCACCGCGGCGAGCGTACCCTCCCTCAGCACGCCGCCACCCGTAACAGAGCCAGATGAAATGAAGAGTGGTGAGTACAGCGCCGGCGTCCTGGTTAGTGGGTCGCCGGTGGGTATGGCGGCACAAGGGTAGGAGCGCAGCGCTGGGTGCAGGCTATGCTCCAGGAGGCTCAGAAATCACACGTGTGTGTGTGTTAGACGCTGCTGAGGGGCGAGTCACCGCTGACATCCTACACTGGCTAATCGTCTGACAGGGGTTCCAACCCGCTGTCAAACACTAAAATACCTAAAATACCTCATGCCAGTATAAAAGAAAATGCGGGAAGCCGAGCGCCATTACGGGGGGTGGGGCTTCACTATGAGCAGACCCAGCAGCTCACCAGCGCCATTTTCTCCCTGCAGATCTATACAGAGGACGATGTCAGGGAAGTGCTGCCCCTCCACATCAACTCCAGACTACCTCTGCGGCAGGCTCGGACTGGGCCACTGGGGAGCCGGTGAACTCACCAGTAGGCCCTGCCGAGCATTAGCCCTGCCCTCTTTCATGTGAGGGCGGGGCTGTGCTTTCCTCCCCGGCTCCCGTCCGAGCCACAGGAGCTGATCGCAGAGTTCGGCTGAGGGGAGAGGAAGTGCGCGCTGCGCTCTCCTCCCTGGGCCCCAGGACCAGCAGCATGAGCAGCAGGCGATCCCGGGCGGCGGTGGTGATTTAAGATCAAAGTCGGACTAAGGGGAAGAGAGGCATGCGCTGCGCTCTCCTCCCCGGTGCCCAGCCCCAGCAGCGAGAGCAGCAGCAGCAGAGCACAGGCGTCGGCGGAGGTGAGCAGCACTGTGGGGGCATCTGGCACTGTGTGGGCAGTACCTGTGTTTATGGCACCGCTGGGGGGGTATGTGTACCTGGCACTGCACTACTGGGGACATCTGTGTATCTGGCACTACTGGGGATATCTGGCACTGCACTACTGGGAGCATCTGTGTATCTGGCACTACTGGGGATATCTGGCACTGCACTACTGGGAGCATCTGTGTAACTGGCACTACTGGGGGTATCTGGCACTGCACTACTTGGGGCATCTGTGTATCTGGCACTGCACTACTGGGGGCATCTGTGTATCTGGCACTGCACTACTGGGGGCATCTGTGTATCTGGCACTGCACTACTGGAGGCGTATGTGTATCTTGCACAATTGGGGGTGTATGTGTATCTGGCACTGCACTACTGGAGGCGTACGTGTATCTTGCACTATTGGGGGTGTATGTGTATCTGGCACTGCACTACTGGGTGCATCAATGTATCTGGCACTGCACTACTGGAGGCGTATGTGTATCTGAAACTGCTGGGGGCATATGGGTATCTGGCACTGCACTACTGAAGGCGTATGTGTATCTTGCACTATTGGGAATGTATGTGTATTTGGCACTGCACTACTGGAGAATCAGTGTATCTGACACTGCACTACTGGAGGTGTATGTGTATTTGGCACTATTGGGGGTGTATGTGTATCTGGCACTGCACTACTGGGGTCATTATTTGTATCTGTCAGTATACTGGGGGTCTTTATGTGTATATACTGCTCTCTCCCGGTATAACCCAGGCATGTATACTGATGCTCTCTCCCGGTATAACCCAGGCACATATACTACTGCTCTCTCCCGCTGTAACCCAGGTGCATATACTACTGCTCTCTCCCGGTGTAACTCAGGTGCATATACTACTGCTCTCTCCCTATGTATCCCAGGCACATATAGTACTGCTCTCTCCCGGTGTAACCCAGGCTCATATACTACTGCTCTCTCCCGGTGTAACCCAGGCGCATATACTACTGCTCTCTCCTGATGTAACCCAGGCACATATACTACTCCTCTCTCCCGGAGTAACCCAGGCACATATACTACTGCTTTCTTCCGGTGTAACCCAGGCGCATATACTACTGCTCTCTCCCGGTGTAACCCAGGTGCATATACTACTGCTCTCTCCCGGTGTAACCTAGGCACATATACTACTGCTCTCTCCCAGAGTAACCCAGGCACATATACTACTGCTCTCTCCCGGAGTAACCCAGGCACATATACTACTACTCTTTCCCGGAGTAACCCATGCACATATACAACTGCTCTCTCCCGGTGTAACCCAGGCACATATACTACTGCTCTCTGCTGGTGTAACCTAGGCACATATAGTACTGCTCTCTCCTGGTGTAACTTAGGCACATATAGTACTGCTCTCTCCTGGTGTAACTTAGGCACATATAGTACTGCTCTCTCCTGGAGTAACCCAGGCACATATACTACTACTCTTTCCCGGAGTAACCCATGCACATATACTACTGCTCTCTCCCGGTGTAACCCAGGCGCATATACTACTGCTCTCTCCTGATGTAACCCAGGCACATATACTACTCCTCTCTCCCGGAGTAACCCAGGCACATATACTACTGCTTTCTTCCGGTGTAACCCAGGCGCATATACTACTGCTCTCTCCCGGTGTAACCCAGGTGCATATACTACTGCTCTCTCCCGGTGTAACCTAGGCACATATACTACTGCTCTCTCCCAGAGTAACCCAGGCACATATACTACTGCTCTCTCCCGGAGTAACCCAGGCACATATACTACTACTCTTTCCCGGAGTAACCCATGCACATATACAACTGCTCTCTCCCGGTGTAACCCAGGCACATATACTACTGCTCTCTGCTGGTGTAACCTAGGCACATATAGTACTGCTCTCTCCTGGTGTAACTTAGGCACATATACTACTACTCTCTCCCGGTGTAACCCAGGCACATACACAATAGCTTGAAGTGGGCAGCGAGGTAGAGCTCTTTTTCTTTATATACTATGCTAGGTGGGGCCTATAATGGGTGGCCACTCCTCTCTGGTCATGTGCTCACACCCCTTCCAGCATATGGCAACGCCCCTTAGCGAGCCCCTGTGATTGCATTTCCCTGGTGGGCCCTTCATACCCCAGTCCGACACTGCTCTGCGGTATCAGGGGGTTATAGAGGAGGGGGGGGGAGCAAGTTTGTTAGTACCAAATACCCTATTAAAGGTCTTTAGTCTGTGCTTGGATAGTTTTATTATTAGCTAAGAAGGGGCGCTGTGTGGCTGGTTTCCTCATACTCTGTGGTTCTCTGAAGGACTCTGTGGGAAATTTTGTCTGACATTTCTCCTGTGTGTGTGTGTGTGTGTGTGTGTGTGTGCATATAACTCACATTACCATGTCAAAAGACTGTGTGTCTTGTACAGCAAAGTGTTTCTCTTCTCCTGGAGAGTCTGTACAATGTACTCAAGACAGTACACATTCTCAGGCTTCTGGGTCCGAACCCTCGTGGGTGGACTCCATAAGGGGGATGATTTACAATATTTCTACAAAGTCATCCCATACTGAGAAGGAGACACAGTTTTTAAGAAAATCTGTGGGGGATCTGATGAATAAAGACTCAGCCCTCACAACTGCGCCTATCATCCCACCTACCTATCCATGAAAGCGTAGGCTGACACTGATGACGATGCCTCAGATACAGGGGACGGTGTGGTGGATCCGTGGAGGAGGGGTGGGGGGATGCAACTATCATCCAAGGGGTGCAAGCTATGATTGAGGCTATTAGGGATGTATTGCCGATTTCAGAGAAGGTACCTGTTGAAGATGAGGAGTCTTATTTTAATGTAAAAAAAGAAATCCTCTGTTACTTTCCCTGCATCAAAGGAGTTAAACTCCCTCTTTGAAGGTGCTTGGGTAAACCCAGAGAAAAAGTTTCAGATCCCTAAAAGGTTACTCATCTCCTTTCCTTTCCCTCAGAAGGATAGGAAAAATTGGGAAAACCCACCTATTGTGGATGCCTCTGTGTCTAGATTATCACAAAAGGTTGTTTTACCTGTCCCTGGCGCAGTCTCCTTAAAGGCTAAGGCTGACCGCAAGATTGAGACTACTCTCAAATCACTGTACACAGCTGCAGGCGTGGCCCAGAGACCCATTATTGCTTGTGCGTGGATCTCTAGGGCCATTGTAAAATGGTCAGGTAACCTAATTGATTATTTAGATTCACTGAATAGGAGTGAAATTGACTTACTATGATGTCACATTCAGGATTCTGCAAGCTTCATGGTGGTAGCCATGCAGGAAATTGGCCTGCTTAACGCACGGGTTACAGCTATGGTGGTTTCGGCATGCAGAGGACTGTGGCTACACCAATGGACTGCGTATGCAGACTCCAGGAGAAGCGTGGAGAGCCTGCCCTTCACAGGTGAGGCCCTGTTTGGTGACGAACTAGATACGTGGATATCCAAGGCAACTGCGGGTAAGTTGACATATCTTTCTTCCGCAGCTACACTGGCTAGGAAATTATATCCTGCACCTACACTGCAGTCCTTTCGGACAGCAAAATTTACAAACAAATCCAAAGGTTCCTCCACTGCCTTCAGAGGGGATCGAGGAAAACCCAGAAAACCTGCAGCGACAGGTTCTCAGGAGCAGACCTCAGGTTCTGCTTCCTCAAAGCCTTCGGCATGACGGTGGACCACACTGCCTGAACAGAACAGAACAGGCAGGTGGGAGCACGGTTAAAAGATTTCAGTCACATCTGGGAGACATCATGCCTAGACCCCTGGGTCAAAGAGATTGTTGCCCAGGGATACAGACTGGAGTTTCAAGATCTCCCACCTCATAGATTCTTCAAATCAGGCTTACCAGCTTCTCTGGAAGAAAGTACAATTCTGCAAGAGGCAATTCAAAAATTTATACAAACACAGGTCATTCTTCCAGTTCCACCTCACCTACAGAACAAAGGTTATTATTCCAACCTGTTCGTGGTACCGAAACCTGACGTTTCGGTAAGGCCAATCTTAAACTTAAAATCCCTGAACCCCTATTTATGGATATTCAAATTCAAGATGGAGTCTCTGAGAGCAGTAATCTCAGGTCTGGAGGAAGGGGAATTCTTGGTATCCTTGGATATCAAGGATGCATACCTTCATATTCCGATCTGGCCGCCTCACCAGGCCTATCTCAGGTTTGCACTACAGAACTGTCACTACTAGTTCCAGGCCCTGCCATTTGGCCTCTCCACAGCACCGAGGTTGTTCCCCAAGGTCATGGCAGAGATGATGCTCCTCCTCCGCAAGCAGGGAATGAACATAATTCCATACCTGGACAATCTACTGATAAAGGCATCTTCCAGGGAGATGTTGTTGCAGAGTATTGCTCACTCAACTCAACTACTCCAGGATCATGGATGGATTCTGAACCTTCCAAAATCACATTTGGAACCAACAAGGAGACTTCCCTTCTTGGGGATGATACTCGACACGGAAGTACAGAAGGTATTACTTCCACTGGAAAAAGCTTTGGTGATCCAGTCAATGGTCCGGGATGTCCTGAAGCCACCAGCCCAGGTATCGGTTCATCAGTGCATTTGCCTATTGGGGATGATGGTAGTCATCTACGAGGCACTGCAGTATGGAAGATACCATGCAAGATTCTTCCAGCTGGATCTCCTGGACAAGTGGTCCGGATCACATCTTCAAATGCACCAGCGGATACGCCTGTCGCCGAAAGCCAGATTTTCGCTCCTCTGGTGGCTGCAGACTTCTCAACTGATCGAAGGCCGCAGGTTTGGGATTCAAAATTGAATTCTTCTAACCATAGATGCAAGCCTCAGAGGTTGGGGAGCAGTTACCTGGGGGGAAAACTTCCAGGGAAAATGGTCAAGTCAGGAAGCCATCCTTCCAATAAACATTCTGGAACTAAGGGCCATATACAATGCCCTTTTACAAGCAGCACATCTTCTCCAAGATCAAGCCATTCAGGTTCAGTCAGACAGTGTAACGGCGGTGTCCTACATAAACCGACAGGGCGGAACGAAGAGCAAAGCTGCAATGTTAGAGGTAACAAGAATTCTTCTCTGGGCAGAGACACGCAGTGGCGCTTTCGGCAATCTTCATTCCGGGAGTAGACAACTGGAAAGCAGACTTCCACAGGAGGCCCGATCTCCTTCCCGGAGAGTGGGGCCTCCACCCGGAGGTGTTCGCAGAGGTGACAAGCAAGTGGGGAATACCTCAGATAGACATGATGGCCTCTCATCTCAACAAGAAGCTCTGGCGATACTATTCCAGGTCAAGAGACCCACAAGCAGTGGCTTTGGATGCGCTGATAACTCCGTGGGTGCTCCAGACAGTGTACGTGTTTCCTCCACTTCCACTCATCCCAAGAATTCTCAAAAGAATCAAAAGAACAAGGGTTCAGGCGATCCTCATTGCTCCGGACTGGCCAAGAAGGGCTTGGTACGCAGATCTTCTGGAATTACTAATAGAGGATCCGAGTCTTCTTCCTCTTCACAAGGACCTTCTACAGCAGGGGCCGTTTATCTATCAAGACTTACCATGGCTACGTTTGACGGCATGGAAGTTGAGCGTCAGATTTTAGCCTGGAAGGGGATTCCGAACAGGGTGATTCCTATTCTGATCCAAGCTAGGAAGGGAGTAACGTATAAGCATTACCATCGTATTTGGAAAAAATATGTGTCTTTGTGTGAATCCAAGAAGTTTCCTGCGGTGGAGTTTCAACTTGGGCGTTTCCTCCTGTTTCTGCAAGCAGGTGTGGATGTGGGCTTACGCCTGGGCTCCATAAAGGTCCAGATTTTGCCCTTGTCCATTTTCTTCCAGAAACAATTGGCTGCCATGCCTGAGGTTCAGACATTCTTGAAAGGGGTTCTGCACATCCAACTGCCCTTTGTGCCTCCTACGGCTCCTTGGGATCTTAACGTGGTGTTGCAGTTCCTGCAATCAGATTGGTTTTAGCCTTTACAGGAGGTAGATGTAAAGTTTCTTACGTGGAAGGCTGTCACACTGTTGACCTTGGCGTCAGCAAGACGTGTGTCAGAGTTGGGGAGGGGGCATTGTCTCACAAGAGCCCATACTTCATTTTCCATGAGGATAGAGCTGAACTCAGAACGCATCAGAAGATTCTTCCTAAGGTAGTATGAGCATTTCATATCAACCAACCTATTGTGGTGCCAGTGGCTACTGACACCTCAGCTACTCCAAAGTCCTTGGATGTTGTGAGGGTTTTGAAGGTATATGTGAAGCAGACAGCTCGTCATAAGAAATCGGACGCGCTGTTTGTGCTTTATGATCCCAACAAGATTGGGTGTCCTGCTTCTAAGTAGACAATTGCTCGCTGGATCAGGCTGACTATCCAGCATGTTTATTCCACAGCAGGATTGCCGATTCCAAGATCTGTACAGGCCCACTCTACTCGTTCAGTGGGTTTTCCCTGGGTGGCTGCCCAGGGTGTCTCGGCTCTACAGCTTTGCCAAGCAGCTACTTGGTCTGGTTTGAACACGTTTGCTAAGTTCTACAAGTTCGATACTTTGGCCACTGAGGACCTAAAGTTTGGTCAATCAGTTCTGCAGGAACCTCAGCACTCTCCCACCCGTTCTGGGTGCTTTGGTACATCTCCATGGTACTAATGTGGTCCCCAGTATCCTCTAGGACGTAAGACAAAATAGGATTTTAAACACTTACCGGTAAATCCTTTTCTCGTAGTCTGCAGAGGATACTGGGCGCCCCCCCCCCCCCAGTGCTTCTTGTTTCCTGCTTCATTACTCGGTTAAGTATTTGGTTCAGCCATTACTGTTCATGTTCAAGTTTGGTTAGCATGGCTTTCCTTTTGTTGCGTGTGTGCTGGTTCGGATCTCACCATGTCTGTGTATATCCTTCTCTCGAAGTTTGTCCATCTCCTCGCGCACAGTTTCTAGACTGAGTCTGGTAGGAGGGGCATAGAGGGAGAAGCCTGCCCACACTATTAAACTCTTAAAGTGCCCATGGCTCCTAGTGGACCCGTCTATACCCCATCGTACTAATGTGGACCCCAGTATCCTCTACGGACTACGAGAAAAGGATTTACCGGTATGTATTTAAAATCCTATTTTCCTGAATGCAGATGGCAGAATGTCACCCTGAATGAGGAAGTTGCAGGAGCATTTGAAGCATCCTGCTTTCCTAGTGCTTAGAAAACTTTTTAATGGTCCCTGTACTTTTTTGCTAGAAATATCAGATTTTACAAGGTGGTCACAGAGATTTTTGATTTTGAATAACAGAACATTAAATTTGACATCGGATAACTGTAGGTCTTGATCCGAAGAGACCACAGACCAATGATTTTTAGTAGAGATGTGCAGCGAGCATTTTTCATGTTTTGTGTTTTGGTTTTGGATTCGGTTCCGCGGTCGTGTTTTGGATTCGGACGTGTTTTGGCAAAACCACCCTTTTGGATTTTTGTCGGATTCGGAGGCGTTTTGGATTCGGGTGTTTTTTAAAAAAAAAACCGCCTCAAAAACAGCTTAAATCATAGAATTTGGGGGTCATTTTGATCCCATAGTATTATTAATCTCAATAACCATAATTTCCACTCATTTCCAGTCTATTCTGAACACCTCACACCTCACAATATTATTTTTAGTCCTAAAATTTGCACTGAGGTTGCTGGATGACTAAGCTAAGCGACCCAATTGGGCGGCACAAATACCGGGCCCATCTAGGAGTGGCACTGCAGGGTCAGACAGGATGGCACTTAAAAAAATAGTCCCCAAACAGCACATGATGCAAAGATAAATAAAAAAGAGAGGTGCAAGATGGAATTGTCCTTGGGCCCTCCCACCCACCCTTATGTTGTATAAACAGGACATGCACACTTTAACAAACCAATCATTTCAGCGACAGGGTCTGCCAGACGACTGTGGCTGAAATGACTGGTTGGTTTGGGCCCCCACCAAAAAAGAAGCAATCAATCTCTCCTTGCACAAACTGTCTCTACAGAGGCAAGATGTTCACCTCATCCTCATCGTCCTATTCCTCACCCCTTTCACTGTGTACATCCTCCTCCTCACAGAGTATTAATTCGTCCCCACTGGAATCCTCCATCACAGGTCCCTGTGTACTTTCTGGAGGCAAATGCTGGTAAATGTCCCCACGGAGGAATTTATAATTCATTTTGATGAACATCATCTTCTCCACATTTTCTGAAAGTAACCTCCTACTTTCAGAGTACACACTGGAGGGGGGGCAACTTAGGTAAAATAAAGCCAGTTTGTGCAAGGGCTTCCAAATTGCCTCTTTTTCCTGCCAGTATACGTACAGACTGTCTGACATGCCTACAGTGATGCTGTCACTCATATAATCCTCCACCATTCTTTCAATGGTGACAGAATCATATGCAGTGACAGTAGACGACATGTCAGTAATCGTTGGCAGGTCCTTCAGTCCGTACCAGATGTCAGCACTTGCTCCTGACTGCCCTGCATCACCGCCAGTGGGTGGTTTTGGAAATGTTATCCTTTTCCCGGCAGCTCCAGTGGCGGTAGAAAATGAAGGAGGAGCTGTTGGCGGGTCACGTTCCGCTTGACTTGACAATTGTCTTACCAGCAGGTCTTTGAACATCTGCAGACTTGTGTCTGCCAGAAAGAGAGATACAACGTAGGCTTTAAAACTAGGATCGAGCACGGTGGCCAAAATGTAGTGCTCTGATTTCAACAGACCACCCGTGAATACTGGTTAAGCGAATGAAGGACTCCATCCACAAGTCCCACATGCCTAGCGGAATCGCTCCATTTTAGCTCCTCCTTCAATCTCTCCAGCTGCTTCTGCAAAAGCCTGATGAGGGGAATGACCTGACTTAGGCTGACAGTGTCTGAACAGACTTCACGTGTGGCAAGTTCAAAGGGTTGGAGAACCTTGCACAACATGGAAATCATTCTCCACTGCGCTTGAGTCAGGTGCATTCCCCCTCCTTTGCCTATATTGTAGGCAGATGTATAGGCTTGAATGGCCTTTTGCTGCTCCTCTATCCTCTGAAGCATATAGAGTGTTGAATTCCACCTCGTTACCACCTCTTGCTTCAGCTGATGGCAGGGCATGTTCATGAGTGTTTGCTGGCGTTCCAGTCTTTGGCACGCGGTGGCTGAATGCCGAAAGTGGCCCACAATTTTCTGGGCCACCGACAACATCTCCTGCACGCCCCTGTCGTTTTTCAAAAAATTCTGCACCACCAAATTAATTGTATGTGCAAAACATGAGACGTGCTGGAATTTGCCCACATGTAATGCACGCACAATATTGGTGGCGTTGTCCGATATCACAAATCCCCAGGAGAGTCTAGTTGGGGTAAGCCAATCTGCGATGATGTTCCTCAGTTTCCGTGAGAGGTTGTCAGCTGTGTGCCTCTTATGGAAGTGGTGATACAAAGCGTAGCCTGCCTAGGAACGAGTTGGCGTTTGCGAGATGCTGCTACTGGTGCCGCCGCTTTTGTTGCTGCGGGAGGCAATACATCTACCCAGTGGGCTGTCACAGTCATATAGTCCTTAGTCTGCCCTGCTCCACTTGTCCACATGTCCGTGGTTAAGTGGACAGTGGGTACAACTGCATTTTTTAGGATACTGAGGATACTTTTTCTGACGTCTGTGTACATTCTTGGTATCGCCTGCCTAGAGAAGTGGAACCTAGATGGTATTTTGTACCGGGGACACACTACCTCAAGCAATTCTCTAAGTCCCTGTGAACTAACGGTGGATACCGGACGCACGTCTAACACCAACATAGTTGTCAAGGCCTGAGTTATCCGCTTTGCAACAGGATGACTGCTGTGATATTTCATCTTCCTCGCAAAGTGCTGTTGGACAGTCAATTGCTTACTGGAAGTAGTACAAGTGGGCTTACGACTTCCCCTCTGGGATGACGATACACTCCCAGCAGCAGCAACAACAGCAGCGCCAGCAGCAACAGCAGCAGTAGGCGTTCCACTCAAGGATGCATCGGAGGAATCCCAGGCAGGAGAGGACTCGTCAGAATTGCCAGTGACATTGCCTGCAGGACTATTGGCATTCCTGGGGAAGGAGGAAATTGACACTGAGGGAGTTGGTGGGGTGGTTTGCGTGAGCTTGGTTACAAGAGGAAGGGATTTACTGGTCAGTGGACTGCTTCCGCTGTCACCCAAAGTTTTTGAACTTGTCACTGACTTATTATGAATGCGCTGCAGGTGACGTATAAGGGAGGATGTTCCTAGGTGGTTAACGTCCTTACCCCTACTTATTACAGCTTGACAAAGGCAACACACGGCTTGACACCTGTTTTCCGCTTTTCTGTTGAAATAATTCCACACCGAAGAGGTGATTTTTTAATGTATTTTGACCAGGCATGTCAATGGCCTTATTCATCCCACGGACAACATGTGTCTCCCCGGGTGCCTTACTTAAACAAACCACCTCACCATCAGAATCCTCCTCGTCAATTTCCTCCTCAGCGCCAGCAACACCCATATCCTCATCCTGGTGTACTTCAACAGTGACATCTTCAATTTGAATATCAGGAACTGGACTGCAGGTGCTCCTTCCAGCACTTGCAGGGGGCGTGCAATTGGTGGAAGGAGCCACCTCTTCCCGTCCAGTGTTGGGAAGGTCAGGCATCGCAACCGACACAATTGGACTCTCCTTGGGGATTTGTGATTTATGAGAACGCACAGTTCTTTGCTATGCTTTTGCCAGCTTAACTATTTTCATTTTTCTAGCGGGAGGATGAGTGCTTCCATCGTCATGTGAAGCTGCCACTTCGTGTCGTAAATGGCATATTTGCAAGTTTACGCTTCTCCTCAGACGATTTTAATTTAGAATTTTGGGTCATTTTACTGAACTTTTGCTTTTTGGATTTTACATGCTCTCTACTATGACATTGGGCATCGGCCTTGGCAGACAACGTTGATGGCATTTCATCATCTCTACCATGACAAGTGGCAGCAGCTTCAGCACTAGGTAGAAGTGAATCTTGATCTTTTCCTATTTTACCCTCCAAATTTTTGTTCTCCATTTTTTAATGTGTGGAATTATATGACAGTAATATATCTGGAATTAGACGACAGTAACGTCTGGAATTAGATACCACTAGATAGATACCAGATACCACTGTGACTGGAATAATGATGACCTATGCAGTGACCGGACACTACCACAGCACCCTACAGCAGCAAGATGCAGCTCAAGACACTGTACTAGTATTAGTAATGTAGTATTACTGAGCACCACAAGACACTGAGCACTGATTATACTGAGCACTGATGATACTGAGCACTGATAATACTGAGCAATGATGATACTGAGCACTGATGACACTGAGCACTGATGACACTGAGCACTGATGATACTGAGCACTGATGATACTGAGCACTGATGATACTGAGCACTGATAATACTGAGCACTGATGATACTGAGCACTGATGATACTGAGCACTGATAATGAGCACTGATGACACTGTGCACTGATACTGAGTACTGATACTGAGCACTGATGATACTGAGCACTGATACTGAGCACTGATGATACTGAGCACTGATGATACTGAGCACTGATACTGAGCACTGATACTGAGCACTGAAGATACTGAGCACTGATGATACTACGGAGAACTGACACTGAGCAGCACGATGCAGCACAAGACACTGTACTAGTATTACTGAGCAGCACAAAAGCACTCTGGAATTGTCACCCCCCAGATACCACTGTGACTGGAATGATGATGACCGATGCAGTCACAGGACACTACTACCACAGCACCCTACAGCAGCAAGATGCAGCACAAGAGAGACACTGTACTAGTATTACTGAGCAGCACAAAAGCACTCTGGTATTGTCACCCCCCCAGATACCACTGTGACTGGAATGATGATGACCGATGCAGTCACAGGACACTACTACCAGTGCACCCTACAGCAGCAAGATGCAGCACAAGAGAGACACACTACTAGTATTACTGAGCAGCACAAAAGCACTCTGGAATTGTCAACCCCCCCCCCCCCCAGATACCACTGTGACTGGAATGATGATGACCGATGCAGTCACAGGACACTACTACCACAGCACCCTACAGCAGCAAGATGCAGCACAAGAGAGACACTGTACTAGTATTACTGAGCAGCAATAAGTACTGATACTGAGCACTGATATTGAGATTTGCCACTGAGAGAACGTAGACACGTCCTCTCTGTACCCTCTACAATGCACGAGTGAAAATGCCGGCGATGCACGGCTCTTTATATGGAATCCGAAATCTCGCGAGAATCCGACAGCGGGATAATGACCTTTTGCCTCGTTCGGGTTTTCCGAGTTAGGCGGGAACAACCGAGCCTGGCTCGGACCCGTGTAAAACACGCGGAGTTCGGTTCACAGAGAACCGAACCCGCTCATCTCTAATTTTTAGCAATACGACTAAATTCAGATGACATATAGTTATACCTATTTACCCATGGATATTTTTTCTTTTGTGTTAATGATCTTTTATGTTCCTGACTCAGCAATTACTTGCGGTTAAGACATAATTAAAATGTCTTTGCATACTGTAATAAATTAAATGAGTAACCCATTTTAATAAATGTATTGATTAAATCATCAATTTGAACAATAGCTGTTTCAAGATCACTGTTGATTCGTAAAATACGTATCATTTGGGAGTAGGGGAATCCTCCCTAAAGCTCACAGGGTGACAACTTTAATAATGTAAAATGGTATTTATATCCGTTTCTTTAGAGAAGACTGTTGTGGTGATGTCACCATTATGGACACCAATTCTTTCTAACATCCAGGAAGTTTTCTGTTTCTTGACTCATAATAAATGTTAATTTCGCTGGTGCTACTGACTGAGAGTGAGTTTCAATTAGGCTAGTGAATTCCTGGCGTGTACCTGTCCAAATCATCATAATGTGGTCTATGTACCTGGTATAAAAGAATATCTTTGATGCAATAGCCAGATATTTGAAAAGTAATGTATCCTCAGCTAAGAACATGTAGGTGTTAGCATATGTCGGTGCTACCGACACGCCCATAGCACAGCCTTGTATTTGAAGAAAAAATTATTATCAAACAGAAACATTTTTTTTTGTAAGTATGAAATGTGACGTTAACAGCAAAATATCAATATGTACAGCATCAAAACTTCCCTTAGATAATAACAACAGCGTGCAATCTACTCGGAATGACCCCCAATATGTCATCTAAATTTAGTCGTATTGCTAAAAATCATTGGTCTGTGGTCTCTTCGGATTAAGGCCCTCATTCCGAGTTGATCGCTCGCTAGCTGCTTTTAGCAGCAGTGCACACGCTAAGCCACCGCCCTCTGGGAGTGTATCTTAGCTTAGCAGAAGTGCGAATGAAAGAGTAGCAGAATTGCTACTAAAAAATGTCATGCCGTTTCTGAGTAGCTCCAGACCTACTCCTATCTTGCAATGAATGCAGTCTGTTTAGTTCCTGGTTTGATGTCACAAACACGCCCTGCATTCGGCCAGCCACTCCCCCGTTTCCCCAGCCACTCCTGCGTTTTTTCCTGACACGCCTGTGTTTTTTAGCACACTCCCTGAAAACGCTGAGTTGCCGCCCAGAAACACCCACTTCCTGTCAATCATACTACGAACACTCGAGCAACTGAAAAACGTCGCTCGAGCTTGGGTAAAACTACAAAGTTTTGTGTGAAAGTACTTAGCGCATGTGCGCTGCATACCATGCGCATGCGCAGAATTGCCGCTTTGTCACTTGATCGCTGCGCTGCGAAAAACAGCAGCGAGCGATCAACTTGGAATGACCACCTAAGACCTACAGTTATCCGATGTCAATTTAATGTCCTGTTATTCAAGATCAAAAAATCTACATGACCACCTTGTAAAATCTGATATTCCTAGCAAAAGAGAACAGGGACCATCAAAAAGTTTTCTAAGCACTAGGAAAGGAGGATTGTTCAAATGCTCCTGCACAACCTGTAAGTTCCTCATTCAGGGTGACACATTCTGCCATCCGCATTCAGGAAAGAAATATTGTATTCAGCACCATCTAACCTGTGACAGTACATTTGTAATTTACCAAATAATTTTCCCTTGTGGTTTGTCATATATCGGCAAAACTAAACGTAAATTTTAGGAAAGAATGGCTGCCCACCGTTCTGCGATAAAAGCAGCAATTGAGAATGGGCATAGTGAACAACCGGTTGCTCGCCACTTCCTCCTAGCTCGTCACAATTTACTTAGTTTACGCTATCGCATGATCGATCATATACCTCCACTTAAAATAGGAGGTGATCGAGATGCGTTATTAATTAAACGTGAAAATGAGTGGATGTATCGTTTGGATGTTATCCATCCTTGAGGGCTTAATGACATACTTTCATTATCATGTTTTTAATGAATTGTACATATTCTTAGGCATTTTGTTAAACTAACTGATATGACTTTTATGGATTTATTGTAACTCTTTCACTGTTTACTCATGGCCACATTGTGTCTAATATAGCCATATTGGTGATCTGAATTACAATGTACATTGACATTTCAGTGCGGCGTGTGGGATTCGGCTGCCATGGTGATGGTACACAATGGAGGTGAACGTGCATCGAGTTCATGGGCGATCATTTCATCTATGCGGGACACCGCCGAGACTCCGGCACGAATGACGAAGTCAAAAGTTTGGACACACCTCATTCAATGGTTTTTATTTATTTTAATTATTTTCTACATTGTAGATTAATACTGAAGACATCAAAACTATGAAAGAACACATATGGAATTATGTTGTAAACAAAAAAGTGTTAAACAAATCAAAATATGTTTTATATTTTATGTCCTCAAAGTACCCCCTTTTTGCTTTGATGACAGCTTTGCGCACTCTTGGCATTCCCTCAAACAGCTTCATGAGGTAGTCTCCTGGAATGGTTTTCCAACAGTCTTGAAGGAGTTCCCAGAGGTGCTGAGCAGTTGTTGGCTGCTTTTCCTTTACTCTGCGGTCCAACTCATCCCAAACCATCTCAATTGGGTTTAGAGTGGGTGACTGAAGAGGCCAGGTCATCTGACGCAACACTCCATCACTTTCCTTCTTGGTCAAGTAGGCCTTACATAGTCTGGAGGTGTGTTTGGGGTCATTCAAGGTTATTCTGACCCGTTTGCACGCAGCAGTTCTTCGCTGCGGTGCGAACGAGTCAGAACTGCGCATGCGTGGCTGGCCGGGCAGCAGCTAGAACAAAGAAGAAAGTGATCGCTCGCACGATCGCAAGAAGTTTGACAGCAAGGAGGCGATCCAGGGCATCTACTCACCGTTTTCCGAGCATGGAGATCTGAACACAGGCGTGTCCAGGCGTTTGGACGGCAGATGTCTGACGTCAATCCTGGGACCTTCGTCGCTGGATCCGTCGCACAGGGTAAATAGGTCTGACCCTGGTCTTGTTTTGCAGGATACTTTTTTTTAGCATAGCAGGGCTGCACAAGCGATCGCAGCCCTGCTATGCTAAAATACACTCCCCTATAGGCGGCGTCAAGTTGATCGCACGAGCAGCAAAAAGTTGCTACGTGCGATCAACTCGGAATGACCACCATTGTCTTGTTGAAAAACAAATGTTGGTCCCAGTAAGCGCAAACCAGATGGGCTGACATGGCGCTGTAGAATGCTGTGGCAGCCATGCTGGATAAGTGGGCCTTGAATTTTGAATAAATCACCAAAAATGTCACCAACAAAGCACCCCCACACCATCACACCTCCTCCTCCATGCTTCACAGTGGGAACCACACATGCAGAAATCACCCGCTCACCTTCTCTGCGTCTCACAAACACACAGCGGTTGGAACCAAAAATCTCAAATTTGGACTCATCAGACCAAAGTACAGATTTCCACTGGTCTAATGTCCATTCCTTGTGTGTTTCTTGGCCCAAACAATTCTCTTCTTCTTGTTGTTCATCCTCAGTAGTGGCTTCTTCGCAGCAATTCGACCATGAAGGCTTGATTCACGCAGTGTCCTCTGAACAGTTGATGTTGAGATTTGTCTGCTACTTGAACTCTGTGAAGAATTTATGTGGGTTCTAATCTGAGGTGCTGTTAAGTAGCTGTTTCTGAAGCTGCTAACTCTAATGAACTTATCCTCTGCAGCAGAGGTTACTCTTGGTCTTCCTTTCCTGGGGCGGTCCTCATGAGAGACAGTTTCATCATAGCGTTTGATGGTTTTTGCAACTGAGGATACATTCAAAGTTCTTGAAATTTTCCATATCAACTGACCTTCATGTCTTAAAGTAATGATGGACTGTCGTTTCTCTTTGCTGAGTTGAGTGGTTCTTGCCATAATATGGATTACAACAGTAGTCAAATAGGGGTGTCCACTGTGTACTAACCCTACCTCTGCACAACACAACTGATGGTCTCAAACACATTAAGAAGGCAAGATTAACTCTTGACAAGGCACACCTGTTTATTCAAAACCATTCCAGGAGACTACCTCATGAAGCTGATTGAGAGAATGCCAAGAGTGTGCAAAGCTGTCATCAAAGCAAAAGGGGGCCACTTTGAGGAATCTAATATATAAAACAGATTTTGATTTGTTTAACACTTTTTTGTTTACAACATAATTCCATGTGTAAAAACCATTGAATGAAAAGGTGTGTCCAAACTTTTGCTGGTACTGTATATAACTTTTATTTTAGTCAATGGGGGACCCCTGCTCTTCAGTGCACCTGGCCTCCCAGAGCCTTAATCCAGCTCTGCTGACACCGCACTCACAAACAATACAGACAGACAGTAGAACAGTAATGGAAACAGATCAACCTAAAGTCAACAAAAAAAACCCCACAGGATACCTCTCATTATTTGCAACTGGAAACTCACAAAACCGCTCTGGCCCTCTACTCTATCTTTAACCCAGCTCCTCACAATGCTATCAACGTTAATAAGGAAGTCACTTGGCTTTTATAATGGTTAAGAGGAATAACTAAGAGAAACCTAAAATGACATTTATTTTCATCTAATGGCAGCTTGCTTACTTCTGGAATGGTGACCCTTGACGCATTGAATCCACAGCCATATTAAGGGGGGCGCAGGGGATACTGTACACTGGCCAGAGAACACTGACATCTCTAGCTGTCCTTCTTGTGCAGCAGCAGAACCATGCAGCCAGGATGTGAGCAGGACAGAATGGAGTACAGGAGTATCAGGTTTCACAAGGTACCAATAGAGCTTCACAACCAGAGGAGAGAGAGAAGGGGGGAGAGAGAGCTGTAAGTGACACCTAGCTTATTCCAATAGCAGCAAGCTAAATTACAGTTATCTTAATTAGCGCTAAGAATTTAAGGATTTTCACTATCCTTATAGTAAAAAACATTACCATTAACATTTCCATAAGTATGTTATGTGAGTTATATACAGTCAGACACTGACAGGTACGCTACCGTAAGTCAGTGACCGAGTTAATTGATTAAAGTGTGGACATAAAACATGCATCCACCCTTAAGGGGGGTACACACTGTCGAAGTCAAAAATATTACATAGAGAAACATACAGACTCCACACATATGAGTCGCTAAGCTTGCAAATACGCGCAGCGAGCACAGCAATATATGGTAACATACGCATTTACACATACATGCCACAGAGATAGATTCGACACATATTTCATACAGCACATAATTATAACATATCAAGCGCCAGACATCATAATGATTTAAAATTATATAATGGAGTAACGTCATGTATGTGTATTATTGGAGCAGAGCAAGATAGACATGTCGTGCTTGGTATTACAGTAACCAGATTAATGTGTAGATTCATTTGATACTTGTTATTAAGTTGTAGAACATTGCAACAAGTAGTTATGATTAAATGCATGAAAGCTAAAGTCACTCTTATTAGGACAATGGACATTCCAAACAGGTGGTGGACAGGAAACTCATGCCAGCCCTTTTGATGTCTTCAAGGCTGAACCTGGTTTGCATATGAATTGACCAGTGACTCATCATGAATGAGAAAGTTCCCTCCCTTAGACTAGATGTGTGCACTCCCCCAAACTATATAGCACATTGCTGATCAGACACACAGGAGTTGCTGTTTTTGGCCCAGACGATGGTAAAGATGCTGCCAGACCATTGCCTACATGATTTTACAGAGAGAGAGAGAGAGTGATATGGAGGGAAGACTTTTAAATGAGAAAGATATGGTGATGTATTTGCTAGCCTGTAACTGTATGTATTTGATTTAGTATGTATTAACTGCTTACTGTATAAATTGTAACCATGTAACTATATGTATACTGTACATTGTGATTTATTGAATACATATCCTTTTAATAACAAATATATACATCAATGAGCTTTGGAACTCAGATAATGTGTGGGTGTATTGTTTTCTCTTATGGGATGCAGTGTTTTGCGATGTATAGCGCACATTCATGACACATGGTAATAAGATGTGCAGGCATCTACAGTATATATTAGAGCGGGCATTTTAAATATTTGTTAGGAAGCAATTTGGTATTTACAGATGGGGGCGTTGTCCGTGATATCACGGTCTTAATGATGCACTGTACATTACAAACGCGACGCTGTGGTCGATCAGCTTATGGTGGACGCATCGTGATGCTGAGAAATCATATCCGTGTGTTCTGTTGTGTTATCAGTAAGCCGCTGATATGAAATTCAAGGGACAATGTGTTTCTCATAATATTTAAGATGCTAAAGCATATTTTTATTGTTGCAAAACAAAGTTCAAATAAGTCATATTGTGTTTGATTCAGATTGGATTGTTTATCTGTTAAGTAGATTTAAAAGTACATTTAAAAGTTGCTGCATAGCCTTGATATAGCTTTTTTTTTTAAAACTCAGGCCTAAAGTAACTTCTGGCGCTTGTATAATTTGTGATTTCTTTGTGACAAAGGAGCCACATGGTTTGTCCTCCATTTTGGCCTAACCACATGGCCTGTCCACCATCTTGTGTAAACCTCATGGATGTGGAAGGGGGAGGAGCAGTGTCCATTTTAGGAAGGTCACTTTCTAAATAGCTGATTTTCAGTGTGCTCAGAACAATCAGTTTCGTTTGTCACATCCAGCACCATTTATGAGTTACCAATGCATTTATTTAACC
Organism: Pseudophryne corroboree; assembly: GCF_028390025.1. Lineage (NCBI taxonomy): Eukaryota > Metazoa > Chordata > Amphibia > Anura > Myobatrachidae > Pseudophryne > Pseudophryne corroboree. The sequence goes on from NC_086444.1 coordinate 592,604,748, forward strand.
CATGCCATAGTCAATAACAAATAGTTTCAATTGAGCCTAGTGAGAGTAAATGGTGAGATAAGTGAATTTTTTTTCCTTCTTGTCTGTGAAAAAAAAAATAGTTTTGGTTTTTCCCCCTTTTCTTCCAAGACTTGTAGAGTCTGCTTACTAGGGAGTATAGCCATTGAAATGCAAATTAACCTGTGTAAATACTTTTTTTTTTTAGTAGTGAAAAGCAAATATCTTTGATATGAAAATTAGAGGCAGTGAAGAGGTAAGGTGTCTCATAGAAGGCCAGTGAATGATACATATATATAATATTATTATAATTATGTGTATATTTATATCAGTGTACGTTCTGCAAGATAGCTATCCAATCTGAATCATATCATTTAAATTATAGATTATTGCAGTCATTATAGACCTGTGTGAAATGGGATACATTTTTTTGCTATACAGATAAATTTGAAATAAATGTATTTAAGGGAGTAATTATAAGAAAACACAAAACGCAGTTCTGGCCCAGTCGTAAAGGGTTATACGGAACAAGTGTGGGGTGTATTGAGTGAGTAATTATAGTTTGTATTGCTCACATTTATAGAGATTGTGTGATTTGTTTTATTGCGGATGCACGTTTGTACACTTGGTCCGGACAAAGTACAGGAGAGCGCTCGTGGTGTAAAAGGCACGCTGGTTCGCGTGGTTACGCAAGGTTGCGTAGGAATACGGACGCTAAGTACAAAGCACACGATATTTGTTCAATTAGGGTGGGATAGTAGACATTTAATACAATAGCACATAACTGTCTGATTTCAAAAGCAGGTTACTCTAAATTTAGTTTAAAAACTGTGAGCACCTCTGGAATAAAGCTACTGACCTAAAGGGAGTAAAAGATTTTCTGTACAGAAAAGAAAAACAAGGTGTATTTGAGTGAGTGAAAGCGGAGTGAGAGGATTTGAACCCCGGAAATTCGGGTCCCGTGGGTACACCAAGTGAGTGGAGACTTGGTGGCGTGAGGCGGCTGACTCACGTTAATAGAGGCAGAGATAAGACGCAAATCGTGAGGTGATTTGTAGAGGAGGTGATATAGAATTGTGCATTGTGCAGAAGTATAGAAATTGTGAATTGAAGTTTAAAGGTTTTGTATTACGCTCCGGCTGAGGTTTCGCAGCTTGTGATTCGATTCCAGTGGTCGTGAGGCGGATAGGTAACAAGTACCTATACGCTGTGTGATTGGACCGCATGTTTGTGGGTGCGATACATAGCGCAAGTTGATACCCCTTTTACGAGCTTTTGCGTAAAATCACGGTATCATTAGTGCTGTGTAGAGCATACGCAAGCGTGATTTGTGTAAGTCAAAAAGGGAAGTTTTCGCTGGTCTCTCTCAGGAAAATCTTCAATGGCGGATATTCGCTGGATAAGGTAAGTTACTCCTAAAACTTCCAGTGAATAGAAGCTAGTTAGGGCCTCACTGGGTACGCGGTGGTCACTATTGGAGTGAGTCATGGTACGTCAGCGGAGAAGGAGCGAGTAAAAGCGCTAGGTGTCTTTCACCGTCTATTTGCGGTGTGCATTGGGGATTGCGTTTATTGGCAAAAAGTTCGCGATGGGATCCAATTGCACAAGCAGTGGACGTTTGGTAGCTAGGGTTTAGGCAGAAGAGTTGGGACCGAGAAGGTCAGAATTGTGGCCAAGAGGGTCAGCAAGGTTTATTATGTGTGAAAAATATGGTTCACACATGGAGGCTTTTTGCAATGAGTGGGTACGTATGACTGCGGAAGATAGGGCCCCATTCCCAAAGATGGGTAGCTTTGAATCAGAGGTGTTACAGAACGTAAAGATTAAAATATGTCTGATTAAATCCAGAAAACAAAGGGTCAGACATACAAATTGTTTAGACCTGTGGCAGCAAGAGGGGTTGGTGAGTTTGATCCTAAGGTATTGCAGGTGGTATGTCTAACCAAAGTCATATAAGACAAGAATGGAAATATAAGAACTGTTTGAACTTGTAGTAACAATAAACAAGTAGGAAGAAAAAGAGAAAGCAAGTACACCGCCATATGTAGATGTGGAAGCAGTTACGGCCAGCATACAAACTATAGAAAATAATAAAAATATGAAAAATATGACTGTAACCTATATATGTACTAATGAATGTTGAAGTTTTATTTAGGAGGAGAAGGTAACCTGATCATTTTCAGCCATCTCACATGCACTCAGAGGAGTATCCAACCGGTAAAAGAAGAGCAGTAGCCTGCGCGGGAAGTGGCTGAAACCAGTGGAACTGGTAAGCATGGTATCATTCGTGTACATATATAGTAAAACCCAAAAATAAAAATAAAAATCAAGAAATTAACGTCAGAAATGGAGAAAAACCTGTCCGCACATTAGTATTTGCCAGTAGGAAAGCGGACAGAGACAGGGTAACCCCCGGGTATTTCTTTTAGTTACCATATAAGTATTCATTCCTATTAATGCCCCTAGTCAAGATGAGCTCGGAAATGTTTGTAGGACCATGTACAGACCCTTAATACGGGATGAGAAGGATTGAATGAATACTTCGCATGACCTAGAACAGGCCTGGCCAACCTGTGGCTCTCCAGCTGTTGTAAAACTAAAAGTCCCATCATGCCTTGCCACAGTTTTGCTGTTAGGGAATGCTAAAACTGTGGCAGGGCATGCTGGGATGTATAGTTTGACAACATCTGGAGAGCCACAGGTTGGCCAGGCCTGACCTAGAAGCTTGTTAAACTTTTTTTTTTTTGTCTTTTGCAGTAATAGAAAACTCTCCGTCTGGATAAGATCACTGGTAAACACTAATTCGACAATTGGGAGGTGGTAGCTGTCTCTGTGCTAATGGACGGGCTCAATAAGGCATTGAGGGTAAGGGTGCAGACTTCTTTGCAAAATTGGAAAGGGGTCACAGTAGCTAATCTTAGAGAGTGTGCTATTGAACATCACAAAAATAGTGCTAGGCGCAGAGAACATCAGGTGGAGAGGTTGAGGACAGTACGTATACAGGCACATACAGGAAAGACCCATCAGTCCAAACCCCAGATCCCTTATGGTAAGTCAAGGTCAATAATATGTTACACTTGTAGGAAGGAAGGGCATTTTGCCAGAGATTGTAGGAGTAGTAGGACACATAGTCAATATAGACCCCCCTAGACAGAAAACACAAGCCACATTATTAAACACATAGACGGGACCAAGGGACATATAGTAAGGAATCATAAGCCATATAGAAAACACAGATTCGGCTAATGGGAAGAACAAAATAAATGCAACATTACCCTTTGACAAAACTTGCTGGGGTTAAGATGGGGACTCTAAACTTTTGCTTCTTTTTCCTAGCAGAAATGGCCCCTGATTAACTTAACAGGAGCTTTGTTAGATATGATATACATATAATGTGCTCCCACTCAGGAAGCACAAAGTATGTTAGACATCCACGAAGACTAATGTTACATTTCACTGTTCTAGATGCATGTCCATCACAGGTAGAGGAAATTATCTCACAGATACCGGGTTCCCTATGAACTTAGGATGGACAGGACACTGGATTGATGGCTGGGATAGTCCCAATAGCGATACGACAAACAGAATTTTTTTAAGGGGAGTAGACCAAGTAGAGAATCACTTCCCCGTAGTGCCCAATCCAGTTGTCAAATTTTTATAAAATCTTCTCTACCTCTACAAACTCATCTGTCACCAACCTCTATTCTGTTTCTCCACAGTTTCCTCTTCATCTTTTGCGTTCACACATGGTGGTACAATACATGGACCCAATTACAGTTCAAACTCCACATGCCTAGGTCCTTCAGAGTTTCTGCCCAAACCCAGTATATCCCAACAGCAGGATGACACCAGTATTACTGCAGTGTGCCTTGTCATGCACAAAGGGTGGAGGAAGGATGAGAATACTGGTGAAGGGAAATTTTGTAGAGATAGATTATATGCCTGTTGGTGAATGGCAAACCTGGCATTTTCTTTTTTATTTTCTTCTTCTTTCTCTTCTCTAGAGATGTTTTTTTTTTCTTTTTTTTGAGTTATGCTCATGGTACTCTACATTGCAAACACACAACGACTTCGTACAGTTAACACCCTTTAGGAATTATTGTTATGTATTGGTGTGCACTGATGTTTTCTCAAACTGGGTAGAGGCATTTCCTGCCGCCACGGATGCTGCTGTGTTTACCGCAAAGAAAAATTGCGCAGTAATTTGTGGGTAGATAATGGTACCCCTAGAAGTAGGAGCAAAGCTTGAAATTGTACTATTGTGATCATAGATACTGCCACTAGTATTATGTAGCATCGGAACCACTCCCAGATCTTCACTTAACGAATCACCCTCTTTGAAATTTGTTTTTGTTTTGGTAATTGTGTCTTTTTGGTTTTTTTGGAAGACAACCTCATGTCATGATTGATCTGCACAATGATCAGAAATACACCAATGAGATGAGCCAGCATTTGAGAACTTGACAAAAGAACTTGAAACTGTTGATTGCTGGTATGCCAAATACTAACTGTCTTGATTGTGAACCAAGAGACTGTGTGATTGTTCTTACGCTCAGGTTGCCTAATAGACAGGTGGGAAGGACCATATCAAGTTTTGTTGACAGCACTATCCCAGTGAAAGTAGCCGAGAGAGAGACTTGGGTCCACGATTCCCATTGCAGGAAAGTCGGTAGTCCGGAAGGAACTCGTAAATGGAGTGAGATCGCAAAAGTATCACCAGAGACTCTGTTCCGTGAAGACTGAGAGGCGGCACTGTTGAACACTACCTGAGCATGCTAAAGGATCACAGAAAGACCAGTCGTTGTAATTGATTTGCTATGAACAAGAGTTGTTTTGTTCTATTTCTCTTTTCTCTCTTTCCCGCTGACAAACATTTTTTTTCAGGACATTCTATTTTTGCGAGGTTTTTTTATGAGGAGTCGAGTGTGGGACTGGAACTGGTTCTGGAGGAAGGAGTGATTTCCTTATGGGATCCCAGGATTAGCCGATCAGTCTGTTAAAGCCAGAGAAAAATCAAAGGTCTAGTAGTTACGGAGTTCAGAGGTAACGTGATAGGCTATTGTCTGAGGAATACTGTATGTTGTAGTTATTGTGACACCATATTTGAAGATGAGAGCATCCAGAGACGTCAGTCTAGCAATAAGGTGACAGACAACCCTTGTGTGATTGCCACTCACTAGTGGGTAAGGTCTTAAACCAAATGGAATGTTGGATGTGCTCACAGGTACCTCTAAGACGAAAAGATGCAGGATTAGTGCCATTTTTTTTTAGAGTTAGCTGAGGTACTTGAATTACACGGAAGGGGGAGGGGACCGGTGGACAAAGAATATAATATAACTAGACCTCCTAACCTTAAGATCCACCAGTATCATAGATAAATCCTTGGTATGTTTAAATCTCACCAATTTCAGGAAATTGGGAGGCAATCAGGAACAATCAGACAATGGCTATTCACACATTTCAGATAAAGAGCTCATTAATATATGCGGAAGAAAGGTTTATGAGTGGCTCTCCCCGAACTCTGAAGGTTTATGTTATTTAGGAAGGACACTACTTATAACCCTTGTTCAATGATTAAACAGACCTAGCATACGTTCCAGAAATGGAAACAATGTTCAGAAAAGGATAGGAATAGGTAGATCATGAAAATTTTATATGTCACTTTCACGATTTGTTTGTATCTTCTTCATCTACCCAGCAGAACCTCAATCGAATCCGAACATCAGTGTACAAAGACGTAGGTACATGTATGTGTTAAATGTTCATCCAAATCAGACATTATAGGCCAAAGCACTGTCCCAGCACACTCTATAGGTTGAATGTTGTCCCACACCCAACCAGTGATCCCATGACCGCCGAGTACATATAGAGGATGTCTCGTCCTCCTCCCTGTCTTCCTCAAATATGGTCAAACATCTGATTTATGAAATGAATACATACTTGTGTCTAGGTCACCGATTATTGTCTGAAATATTTTTTTCTTATGTTAATAATTGATGGCAGTTATTGTTTACTGCCAAAGGGCGGACTGTCGAAGTCAAAAATATTACATAGAGAGAGAACATACAGACTCCACACATATGAGTCGCTAAGCTTGCAAAAATGCGCAGCGAGCACAGCAATATATGGTAACATACGCATTTACACATACATGCCACAGAGATAGATTCGACACATATTTCATACAGCACATAATTATAACATATCAAGCGCCAGACATCATAATGATTTAAAATTATATAATAGAGTAACGTCATGTATGTGTATTATTGGAGCAGAGCAAGATAGACATGTTGTGCTTGGTATTACAGTAACCAGATTAATGTGTAGATTCATTTGATACTTGTTATTAAGTTGTAGGACATTGCAACAAGTAGTTATGATTAAATGTATGAAAGCTAAAGTCACTCTTATTAGGACAATGGACATTCCAAACAGGTGGTGGGCAGGAAACTCATGCCAGCCCTTTTGATGTCTTCAAGGCTGAACCTGGTTTGCATATGAATTGACCAGTAACTCATCATGAATGAGAAAGTTCCCTCCCTTAGACTAGATGTGTGCACTCCCCCAAACTATATAGCACATTGCTGATCAGACACACAGGAGTTGCTGTTTTTGGCCCAGATGATGGTAGAGATGCTGCCAGACCAGTGCCTACATGATTTTACAGAGAGAGAGAGAGAGAGTGATATGGAGGGAAGACTTTTATATGAGAAAGATATGGTGATGTATTTGCTGGCCTGTAACTGTATGTATTTGATTTAGTTTGTATTAACTGCTTACTGTATAAATTGTAACCATGTAACTATATGTATACTGTACATTGTGATATATGGAATACATATCCTTTAATAACAAATATATACATCAATGAGCTTTGGAACTCAGATAATGTGTGGGTGTATTGTTTTCTCTTATGGGATGCAGTGTTTTGCGATGTATAGCGCACATTCATGGCACATGGTAATAAGATGTGCAGGCATCTACAGTATATATTAGAGCGGGCATTTTAAATATTTGTTAGAAAGCAATTTGGTATTTACAACACACGTACCGATGGGTGCTGAGTGATCTAGCACAGAACGCTCAGCACACATCTCTCCCATCGCGTTGTGTGCTGAGCGAGGGGGAAGGGGGGGAGTGAGTGATCTAACTAGATTGTGCCAATCTAGAGTCAGCGATAGTGCTATCGCTATGGGGCATACACACAGAGAGATGTGTGCTACTTTTCTAGTCAGACTGCTTAGAATTAAACACACATCGCTACATGTGTACCCCACTTTAGGGAAAAGTCTACTGCTCACACACGAAAAATGCATCAGGGTTCGAAGCTACATAAGTTGTAGAACACCAGGAGCTGCATATACTGTTTCCCCACTGATGGTAGGAGGAAGAATTGGACCATTACAATTCAGGCCTGGATATAGCTTGTTGCTTCTGCTAAGCTATTTTAGTGATATGTTTATTTTTTTTTATTATTAAGCCACATTAGGGTTTACTAAAGTACGGGTTTACAGAAGTGGAGATGTTGCCCATAGCAACCAATCAGATTCTATATATTATCTCTTATAGGAGATCCTAAATAAATGATAAGTGGGATCTGATTGGTTGCTATGCTCTGTATAATATAATAAGAAAAAGACAAAAAATATTTTGAAAGAATTTTATTTATATAGCGCTTTTCTCCCGCAATACTCAAAATCGCTTAATACAAACATAAAAAAATAAATAGCACAGAGTTTTAGTGTTACAGAAAAGAAGAGAACAAAATAACAATGAACATAACGGGCACAATAAACATAATGCAGGCATGGTGCCGCCATTTGGGGTAATAACTTTAATGGGTTATACCAGTGGTTTCCAAACTTTTTTGAATCACGGCGCCCTAGAGTATCAGAATTTTTTTTCACGGCACCCCTAGGCCAAAAATTTTATATTGAGAGATTTAGAATAAATATTAAATGAAGTATATTGTGTTTATATGTCATTCTTAGGTTCAATTGTGTGGTTTGGGACAGGAATTGCTTCTGTTTGTCCACATAGTTTATGATTGGCAGCCACCAGCACTGGTTTTGCCTATTACATTGACCATAAATAATTTAAATTGGTCCTGGACCACCAACCCAGGGCACCCCTGCAAGTGTCCCGAGGCACCCCATGGAGACACGGCACACAGTTTGGGAACCACTGGGTTATACAGTATATCCCATCCTGAAAGATACAAGACGAGGCAGCCATTTTTAAAATAAGCCATACTAGGAGCTAAGGCATATGGGTAACTGGAACATGTGTAATATGTTATGCACTGCATGCAAACCAGTCTGTGTGGTGGACGTTGCAGAACAACGCCTGCCCAGGAACCAGTCGCTTTCAGCTATAAAAGGTACTGCTAAATAGTTTAACACAGAAACATAATATAGCAGATATAAGTATGGCAAGAACATGGCTCTCTACCTGTTGCGAAGATGGGGATATATAGCTGATGCTAGCATGATGCAGTAGGTGACGCCGGCTGTAGACAGCTCCCAGCTGCGTCAGTCACTAATAGAGCACTGATGTTCTATATAGACCAGACAGGACATCCCACATACAGCTTTAACAGAAAGGCTAAGGAGGGATAATATATAGAGCCACACAGCTGCCGCCCAGAGCCCAACGCTAACTCACCATGACAGGCCACACAACATGCAGATGCAGGTAGAGGCCGCAAAGTGAGGACCAGCCCCGACTCTGCACAGGTAACCCCGCCATAGTCCTGTACTACTCTGGATGGGCTGATGGTTTCGGGGGTTAATATCTGTAAATGCTCACTTGAGTAAATAGACCCCTAAATGTTCTGTTTGTTACAAGGCCATATGATCATGAAAATGATTCAGGGCCTATAGGGCGGTTGTACTAAAGGGAAAATGCAGACAGATATCCGATAACTGACGTTTTGGGAATTTGGCCACATTTCCCATATGTTCCAAGTGCCGGAATGCAATTCATTTTGGAACTTGGATGAGGTGGGAGAACCATCTTTATGTGGATTTACCCAATAGAAGCCTGTGGGCTTTTCTCCGCCACTTCCAGCATCCCTCTCTCTCTGCACCTCCCAGAACCCTCCTGCGGCTGCCGCGTCACTCTGTGCATAAGCAGAAGGACTCCCGAGTCCAAAATTCAGAAATCCTGTGATCACAAAGGACAGCTCTTATAAGGAGAGCTGTCCTTTGAGATTTTAATCACATTTCTAGGTACATACTGGCATGTACCGCATTGCGGAATCGATGCTTAGCACATCACGTCCATAGTAAGAAGGGGAGGAGCTATGACCAGTGATATGTGGTGTGGCAAGTGCTGTATGGGTGTGGTCAGTGCTGTGTGGGCCTGTACACCCCCTACACTATTAACCCCAATGTCTCCTTAAATATATTACACTTGGAAAACATCAGAAAAATACTTTTTTTAATTTTTAGTATTTTTTTGAGCGGCTGGTCATCATGATACTGTTCCAATGATGGGCCTTAGTGGCATTCTCTGTGTACTAAGGATGGCCGTCAATCATCGATTGTTAACAACCATTGATGGCTTTGATTGTGGTTTGCATGTGATGGTTCTCTGACATTGATAGCTTTTATATCCATCACGGGGCAAGGAGCTTAGCCACATCCTAGGTGATCCAATAAACCCCACACCTTTACCATCCTTGGTCCAATTTCTGTCCTTCAAAGTGGGGAAAACATTGATAGTTTCACATCGATGGCTTCATGATATTAATGCTAACCACCGATGGCACCATTGAATGTGACTATCGATAGTTAACTTACTGATGGATTGTGTACCAGGCCTCCATCTTGTTTATTGATTTGGACCTCTTTTTTTGAAACTGCTACTCCCTACTAGCTTCTGTGGCATCAGCCTGTCAGAGGGCAGTGATGTGTGTGTGACTTACAAATTCACATCACATGGCCTCTGGTGGTGCCAATCCTTGCTGACAGTAATGGGTGTAGCTAGAGGTCCATGGCAAAGTAAGGCTGGCAGCCTCCCATCCCCCCCTCCATATTTGATATAGGGAAGACGTGTGTGCTGAAAAAGAGGCATGGTCTTGTGGTAAAGGGGCGTGGTGACACAATAGTACTCCCATTCACAGTAGTGCTCCTGACTCCCATTACATGGCATAGTAGTGTCCCTTATTCATATTACACCACACAATAGTGTCTCTTATTCACATTACACTACACAGTATTGTCCTTTATTCATGTTATGCCACACAGTAGTACCCCTTATACATGTTACACCACACACTAGAGCCCCTTATTAACATTACACTACACAGCAGTACTCTTTATACACATTATACCCACACAGTATTAGTGTCCGTTACACATTATGCCACACTTTAGTAGTACCCCTTACACATTATGCCAACAGTAGTAGTGCCCCTTACACATTATGCCCCCCGTAGTAGTACTCCTTATGCATTATTCCACACAGTTGTAGTGCCCCTTATACATTATGCAGCAATGCCTGGCCAGGCCGAGGAGGGGTGCCACCCGGCAGTACCACACGTGGCCAGTGGGTAGACACACATAGTAGTGACTGGCCTGGAAAACTGCATATGCATTCAGGAGCCAGTGTTACTGGCTCCAGTGTCTGGCACCGCACTGCACTACATTGATCAAACTTCCAATACTCTACAGCTTCCGACAGCCCTTGCTGCCAGAAGCTGTAGTTTATTTTAAGTATTTTCACTGTAGTGCAGTGCTGGACACCGGCGCTGGTAACAGTGGCTCCTGCCTGTGTGAGTCTCCAGGCCAGGTACTACTACTATTATGAGAGTCTACCTCTACCCCCTGGCCACGGGTGGTACCATCGGTTAGCGCTAAGGATGCACTAATTGATATTACTGCATGTACGTGTGCTGAAAGCACATAGGGATGCAAAGGAAGGACTTTGTAGTGGCATTTACATAACATCGCAGAAGGACGGACACCAACAGATGCAGCTGTGGGCTTTTTTTTTTAATCGACCTCTGAATCATGGCCATAGTGTGCCACTGACATAAGAGGAATGATAGAACAATCAGTTGTTTTATTTCACAGATTAATAGGCTTTATGTCAAAGGCAACTCTTTTTTTACTGATTTTACAATTCCAATATCACCATGCTCTGCCTTGTACAGTTAGGGTAGCACCGACATGAGGAGCAATGGTTATACATATGCTTGTGTGAATAATATTGTCCTACAAAACAAATGAAAGTCTTTGCATTTTGGTAATTCATGCTCAGCTACAAATGCCACCACTCTGCCCAGTTCTACTCATCAGACAAAATAAAAATTTGCCACCTCCTTTTCCAGCACGACCATCTTGGCTTGGAATTTGTAAACACAACTGCATTTACTCAACAGTTGACACCACAGAACAGCACAGAAATGAATTATGTTCAGGTATGCAGTTTTCAATGAATTAAAAAAATGTATATGTATACAAGGAAATAAAATCATTTGAACAAGTGCTACCAGGACAATTAAGACCTCTGTGTACTGTATGTCAATATACAAGAAACTCCTGTACTTTGATACAAACAATTAGGGCCATTTCTAGGCAATTTGGCTCCCAGTGCGAACAATAAAAAATGCGCACCCTCATAGACGTTCTAAAATGTGCCCCCTCCCCCCATACACAGTCTAAAAAAATTACTTTTGTGCGCACCCCCCGGAGAAGGGGCGTTGCATCATTAAAATTGGCATGGCCTCTCTAAAATGGGTGTGGCCTTACAGGAAAAGACTACCTTACACCCCAGTTTTTGATCCTGCACCAACAGACCTCAGCCACCACAGGAAACAAAAATTTCCACCATATTAAGCCCCACACAGTAATGCCCCTTGCACCATATTATGCCCCTCACAGTAATGACCCCTGCACCATAATATGCCCCACACAGTAATGTCCTCTGCACCATAATAAGTCATAGACAGTAATACCCCTGACACTTTAATATGCTCCCCCGCATTAGAGCAGTGGTGGACGGACAAGCAGTCGGGAGGAAAGGCTGGGGGGGCGTCCAATATCATTGTGCCTAGGGGCGTCCCCTAAATATAGCTCTACTTCGCACGTGCCTGCATCCTGCCATTCACGGCAGCGATGCAGGCAGCATTTAAAGATGGTTTTATCTGCAGAGGTGCCCTGCCAGGGTGGTCTTTACTTTGCCGGTGGTCGGGCTCCCGACGACCAGCATACCAGCACTGGAATCCTGACCGCTGGGATACTGACAGTTCTTCTCCCTCTTGGGGTCCACGACCCCCTTGGAGGGAGAATAGATAGCATGGCGCGCGTAGCGTGCTGCTGTGCCCGCAAGGGGCTCATTTGCGCTCGCCCAGCTCTTGGTATGCCGGTGGTCGGGATTCCGTCACAGGTATGCTGGTCACCGAGAGCCCGACCACCGCCATACCATACTACACCCGCCTGCCATGCCACCCCCTGCAAGGGGCATCTGCCTCGTGCGCCTATTGGGAAATCTGCCACTGCTTTCTATGTATTTGTGGGTAATTACTGAACATATGTATTATACATATATCTGTGCCATTGTCAACCATTCCAAAATAAAAGAATAAAGAATTGTAAAGAATTCAGTTAATCAGATCAGTTATAGGATCAGATTCACTCTGGTCTGATTAAAGACATTAAGGGGTCTATTTACTAAGCCTTGGATGGAGATAAAGTCGCAGGTGATAAAGTACCAGCCAATTGGCTCCTAACTGATATGCCACAGGCTGTGTTTGAAAAATGACAGTTAGGAGCTGATTGGCTGGTACTGTATCTCTAGCAACTTTATCTCCATCTAAGGCTTAGTCAATGGACCCCTAAATTTCATAAAATCAGACAGTTAGTGTTTTGTGGCATGCACCATATGATGAGAAGGGCTTATTACTTAAGCATTGCACAAAAGTGGGAGCATTAGTACTGAGCATAATAGATTTATAAGCATGCTGATGAGTGTCAGCATTTCCGCTGAGCCGCTGTGCACTGTATTTGAGTGGATGCATTATATAATATACATTTAGTAGTATGCAATGACAATGCATTACAGCTATTTAAAAAAATTAATTATTTGTATTTTAAAGCTAATACATAAACAATTCATACCATGATTTTCAAATGTTTTCCTCTGCGTTCTTCATTCATCTTCTACTGTGTTCTCCTTTCCTCCATATAATATCATTCAATCTGTTTTCCTTCAAGCAAAATGACATTTAGTATTTTTCCCTCATTTTGCCATATTTCATGTCCTTCACAGATCATGGGATATGCAGGGAAATGTATCTCTTATAGGCTTAGGGCCCAGTCAGACCTGATCGCTCCTCTGCAAATTTGCAGAGGTTTGTGATCACATAGTCGCTGCCCAGACAGAGTGGAAACCCACCCCGTGCAAGTCTGCGAATGCCTTGCAAAAAGCTCTGCGTCAGCCGGTCAGCTGCAAATCTGTTCACAACTCACTCACCATCTAATGTTTTTTCCAGTCTGTGCCTAGCCCAGGACCTACTCCTACAGTGTGATACCAACTGTTTTTTTTTGGGCCAGAGATGATGTCACACACCCTCCCTGAAAACGCTTAGGAACGCCGGCGCTTTTTCCTGACACTCCCAGAAAACGAGCAGTTACCACTGCCAAACGTCCGCTTCCAGTCAATCAACTTGCGTACACCAAGCGATTAAAAAAAGGCGCTGGATTCTTTTGCAGTTTGGCCTTATGCGCGCGCATTACGATCCGTACGCATGCGCAGTCAATCGATAGTCGGCCACCCTGCAGAAACGGTCAACAGCGATCAGGTCTGAATCAGGCACTCAGTCCAGTATAGGAAAAAACATATATAATTTCATTATTCAGTTTATTCAATCACGAGAACAAGTATTTTGTTTTTATCCATATTGTTTATGTAATAATTTTTTTTCTACAATATAACCAGTGCCGTAACTAGACATTTTAGCGCTGTGTGCAAGAAACGGCCTCGGCGCCCCCCTCCTCTATGCAAAACAAGGGCAGTGCGCGCCGTAGGCGCGTCAATTTTTTTTAGGGGCGTGGCTTCATGCGGAAGGGGTGTGACCACAAAATAATACCAATTCATTTTACTGAGCACAGTAGTCTCTATTATTCAAATTATGCCGCACAGTAGCGCCACTACACCAGGTAGAGCCCCTTTTACACATTATGGCAGACAGATTCACCTATTAACACTGTACGGCAGACAGCGTCCCCCTTTTTACACATTACGGCAGACAGCGTCCCCTTATTACACATTACAGCAGATTGCGTCCCCTTATTACACATTACGGCAGACAGCGTCCCCTTTTTACACATTACGGCAGTGTCCCCTTATTACACAATACGGCAGACAGCGTCCCCTGTTTTACACATTACAGCAGATTGCGTCCCCTTATTACACATTACGGCAGACAGCGTCCCCTTTTTACACATTACGGCAGACAATGTCCCCTTATTACACATTACAGCAGATTGCGTCCCCTTATTACACATTAAGGCAGACAGCATCCCCTTTTTACACATTACGGCAGACAGTGTCCCCTTATTACACATTACGGCAGACAGCGTCCCCTGTTTTACACATTACAGCAGATTGCGTCCCCTTATTACACATTATGGCAGACAGCATCCCCTGTTTTACACATTACGGCAGACAGCATCCCCTTTTCTCTGACGTCCTAGTGGATGCTGGGAACTCCGTAAGGACCATGGGGAATAGCGGGCTCCGAAGGAGGCTGGGCACTCTAGAAAGATTTCAGACTACCTGGTGTGCACTGGCTCCTCCCACTATGACCCTCCTCCAAGCCTCAGTTAGAATTCGTGCCCGGCCGAGGTTGGATGCACACTAGGGGCTCTCCTGAGCTCTTAGAAAGAATAGACTTAGGTTTTTTATTTTCAGTGAGACCTGCTGGCAACAGGCTCACTGCAGCGAGGGACTAAGGGGAGAAGAAGCGAACTCGCCTGCTTGCAGCCGGATTGGGCTTCTTAGGCTACTGGACACCATTAGCTCCAGAGGGATCGACCGCAGGCCCAGTCCTTGGTGTTCGGTCCCGGAGCCGCGCCGCCGTCCCCCTTACAGAGCCAGAAGCAAGAAGATGGTCCGGAAAATCGGCGGCATGAAGACTCACCAAGGTAGCGCACAGCACTGCAGCTGTGCGCCATTGCTCCTCTCACACTTCACACTCCGGTCACTGAGGGTGCAGGGCGCTGGGGGGGGGGGGGGGGGGGGGCGCCCTGAGGCAGCAATAATAACACCTTGGCTGGCTAAAATACCTCAATATATAGCCCCAGAGGCTATATATGAGGTAAATACCCCTGCCAGAATTCCATAAAAAGCGGGAGAATAGGCCGCGAAAAAGGGGCGGAGCCTATCTCCTCAGCACACTGGCTCCATTTTTCCCTCACAGCTCGGCTGGAAGGAAGCTCCCTGGCTCTTCCCTGCAATATACAGTAACAGTAAGAGGGAAAAGAGAGGGGGGGGCATTAAATTTGGCAGTATATATACATATATTATATGAAAAGCAGCTATTAGGGACATAACTCAGTTAGTCCCTGTATATATATAGCGCTCTGGTGTGTGCTGGCATACTCTCACTCTGTCCCCCCAAAGGGCTTTTTGTGGGTCCTGTCCTCTGTTGAGCATTCCCTGTGTGTGTGGGGTGTGTCGGTACAGCTGTGTCGACATGTTTGATGAGGATAATGAGGTGGAGGCGGAGCAGATGCATTTTGAAGGGATGTCACCCCCTGCGGGGCAGACACCCGAGTGGATGAACTTATGGAAAGAAATGAGTGCACGTATAGATTCTTTACATAAGAAATTTGACGACATGCCAAATGTGGGACAGCCGGGATCTCAGCTCGTGCCTGTCCAGGTGCCTCAGGGGTCGTCAGGGGCTCTAAAACGCCCGCTACCTCAGTTTGCAGACCCGGATGTCGACACGGATACTGATAACAGTGTCGACGACGATGAGTCAAACCTAATGCCTGTCAGGGCCATTCACTGCATGATTGAGGCAATGAAAGAGGTGTTAAACATTTCTGATTTACATCCAGGTACCACTAAAAAGGGTATTATGTTTGGGGAGAAAAAACTACCTGTAGTTTTTCCCCCATCAGATGAACTAAATGAAGTGTGTGAAGAAGCGTGGGCTTTCCCTGATAAAAAATTTGTAATTCCTAAGAAGGTACTAATGGCGTTCCCTTTCCCGCCAGAGGATAGGTCACGTTGGGAAACACCACCTAGGGTGGATAAAGCGCTCACACGTTTGTCAAAAAAGGTGGCACTACCCTCTCAGGATACGGCCGCCCTTAAGGAGCCTGCTGATAGAAAGCAGGAGGCAATCCTGAAGTCTGTATACACACACTCAGGCATTATACTTAGACCAGCTATTGCGTCAGCTTGGATGTGCAGTGCTGCCGCTGCATGGTCAGAAAAACTGTCAGAAAATATTGACACACTAGACAGAGACACTATTCTGCTAACGATTGACCATATAAAAGATTCAGTCTTATATATGAGAGATGCACAGAGGGAAATTTACCGGCTGGCATCTAAAGTAAGTGCATTGTCTATCTCTGCTAGGAGATGCTTATGGACTCGTCAGTGGACGGGAGATGCAGATTCCAAGAGGCACATGGAAGTTTTGCCTTATAAAGGGGAGGAATTATTTGGGGATGGTCTCTCCGACCTAGTTTCCACAGCAACGTCTGGGAAGTCAGCATTTTTACCCCATGTTCCCTCACAGCCTAAGAAGGTGCCATTTTATCAGGTTCAGTCCTTTCGGACCCAGAAAAGCAAGCATGGAAAAGGAGGGTCTTTTCTGTCTAGAGGCAGAGGTAGGGGAAAAAGGCTGCAACAGACAGCAGGTTCCCAGGAACAAAAGTCCTCCCCCGCTTCCTCTTCCAAGTCCGCCGCATGACGGTGGGGCTCCACAGGTGGAGCCAGGTACGGTGGGGGCCCGCCTCAGAAATTTCATCGATCAGTGGGCTCGCTCACAGGTGGATCCCTGGATCCTTCAAGTAGTATCTCAGGGATACATGCTGGAATTCGAGGCGGCTCCACCCCACCGGTTCCTAAAATCTGCCTTGCCGATTGCTCCCTCAGATAGGGAGGCGGTGCTAGCGGCAATTCACAAGCTGTATTCCCAGCAGGTGATAATCAAGGTACCCCTACTTCAACAAGGCCGGGGTTACTATTCCACACTATTTGTGGTACCGAAGCCGGACGGTTCGGTGAGACCCATTTTAAATTTGAAATCCTTGAACATGTACATAAAAAAATTCAAGTTCAAGATGGAATCGCTCAGGGCGGTTATTGCAAGCCTGGACGAGGGGGATTACATGGTTTCCCTGGACATCAAGGATGCTTACCTGCATGTCCCCATTTACCATCCTCACCAGGAGTACCTCAGATTTGTGGTACAGGATTGCCATTACCAATTCCAGACGCTGCCGTTTGGACTCTCCACGGCACCAAGGGTATTTACCAAGGTTATGGCGGAAATGATGATACTCCTTCGAACACGACCTCCACCCGGGAGAGTGGGGACTTCATCCAGAAGTCTTCCAAATGATTGTACATCAGTGGGGTCGTCCACAGGTGGACATGATGGCGTCCTGCCTAAACAAAAAACTAGAGAGGTATTGCGCCAGGTCAAGAGACCCTCAAGCGATAGCTGTGGATGCTCTGGTGACACCGTGGGTGTACCAGTCAGTTTATGTGTTCCCTCCGCTGCCTCTCATACCAAAGGTATTGAGAATAATAAGAAAGCGAGGAGTAAACACAATTCTCGTGGTTCCGGATTGGCCAAGGAGAACATGGTACCCG
Source organism: Pseudophryne corroboree (assembly GCF_028390025.1). NCBI lineage: Eukaryota > Metazoa > Chordata > Amphibia > Anura > Myobatrachidae > Pseudophryne > Pseudophryne corroboree. The sequence continues at coordinate 592,622,595 of NC_086444.1, forward strand.
GAACTTCAAGAGATGATCTCAGAGGACCCGTGGCCTCTGCCGCTAAGACAAGACCTGCTACAGCAGGGGCCCTGTCTGTTCCAAGACTTACCGCGGCTGCGTTTGACGGCATGGCGGTTGAACGCCGGATCCTGAAAGAAAAGGGCATTCCGGAGGAAGTCATTCCTACGCTTATTAAAGCCAGGAAAGAGGTTACAGCAAATCATTATCACCGCATATGGCGGAAATATGTTGCATGGTGTGAGGCCGAAAAGGCCCCAACTGAGGAATTTCAACTAGGTCGATTTCTGCATTTCCTGCAAGCAGGAGTGAATATGGGCCTAAAACTGGGTTCCATTAAGGTACAGATCTCGGCTCTATCGATTTTCTTTCAGAAAGAACTAGCTTCAGTACCTGAAGTTCAGACATTTGTAAAGGGAGTGCTGCATATTCAGCCCCCATATGTGCCTCCTGTGGCACCTTGGGATCTCAACGTGGTGTTGAGTTTCTTAAAATCACATTGGTTTGAACCACTAAAAACCGTGGATCTGAAATATCTCACGTGGAAGGTGGTCATGTTATTGGCCTTGGCTTCTGCCAGGCGAGTATCAGAATTGGCGGCTTTGTCTTATAAAAGCCCTTATCTGATTTTCCATATGGATAGGGCAGAATTGAGGACTCGTCCCCAGTTTCTCCCTAAGGTGGTGTCAGCGTTTCATTTGAACCAGCCTATTGTGGTGCCTGCGGCCACTAGGGACTTGGAGGACTCCAAGTTGTTAGACGTGGTCAGGGCCCTGAAAATATATGAGAACAAAGAAAATAACCCGGACGCGCTGTCACAGCTGCCAGAAGGGATTGTCAGTCCCTGAAAATGTTTTTAGAAAATGAGGAAATGAAGACTGGCGCTAATGTGTTTCTCCAATAATAATGAATGACTGTGGATCAGTTTGAATATAATAACATAAAATTTATTACCTATACATCACAATTTAAAAACTAAAAAACATCTGAACATATATATCATATATAAATTGAGGCATATATGGAGCTAAGAAATATTTAAAGGTGGCTGCTTTCAGTGTCCACAAATGGATCCCGGACTGAGTGCCTTGTGCAAAGTTCTCTGGTAGGAGGAAATGTGTGCAGCTGGTATTACCCGTATTGATGGAGACTTCCAAAGGTTTTTGTTGGTTTTTTCAGCAAGCAAGCTGTAGTGATGAAACAACCTGGGTCTCTCCCATCGATGCTGTACATGTAAAATTCCTCAGAGTTCCAAACGGCAAGTTTGAACGGCAAGTTTAAAAGTCCATATCTGGATCCGACTTGAAAGTGGAACACTTATGGTGATGGTCGCAGCTTCAACACTTAACGCGTTTCCCTAGGTAAAGTCACCTAGCTTCATCAGAAGTATGGCTCCAACTGATTTTGGGATCTATTTATACCCCATTTAATAGCCTGATGCCCCACAGGTGTGATGTAGTAATTTTCAATAATCCACAGTCTTGTTAAAAATACAAAAATTATATAAATAATGCACTCATGATATACATAAGAAAGGATGGGAGGCAAACCCACATGAAATAGATGTTTCAAAAGCAGCAAATCAATAGAATAAATATCTATAGTAAGGAGGGTCAAAGGTCAGTGTCGTCACATGACTCACCCCCTATATATTATAAGTGACCACTTTCAATCAAATGAACTGATTGTATAAACTTCACTCCCCCAGTCACTGGGATGATAGTGTCCCCATAATGATTATAACTTACATGAATATCCCCAATCTGTTATATAGAGATGGGGAGGTTTTACTCCTGAGCTCCGTATAGCGCTGTGTGCTCCTTCCGGGTCACGTGACCGGCGGCGTCACGTGTCAATTGTTTTACTGAAGCGCCCTGGTTGCTAAGCAACTCAGCGTGTAACTACGTGGTGTGTAGTGACGTGACGCCGCCGTCACGTGATCGGAATCCTGAAACAGACAGATTTGTGAGGCTGGTTGCTATGTTACCGGGACGTACGCCCGCAGGATGTACATAGCAATCATGCCGCTGTGTCATGACAAAAGACTTACAGTTATATTGCTACAGACAGAGTATTACCACTGATAGACTAATCAAAAACACTTTATACATGGATATATACACATATATTTACTACAATAAGATCACCATGTCTACATTGGCTAATAACTCTTTTGTATAATATATATATATATATATAAGCTATAAACGTCAGCATCATACTATTATACCACCCACATGACCAGGTGTAATCATATATTAAGCACTCGCTGTGCACATCAAGCCTTACGTAATAAATAAATAAATAAATAATAACAAATATTACATCATATCACTCATATCCCTTGAAATGGGAGACACCTAAATACTATTGTGTTGCTTTCTGTTATTTGTTTTTAATTGTTTATTTTGTTATTTTCTATATTTTTTATATATATTTTTTATATATATATATATATATATGTATTTTTTATTATATATATTATTATTATTATTTTTTATATATATATATATAAATTTTAGCCCTCAAGAACTCTAAAAAAAAAAAAAAAAAAAGGGAGAGAAGAAAACATAATTTTGATCTATTTAATAATAACATTCATTACATTTATAAGTAGGTTTGTCCCGTTCATGGGTGTCTAATTATGTATACTCAATAGAGAAAACTGACTCATATTGAGTCCAGAAGGTACTTAAGTATATTAAATACTGAAAATATTAAGATATGTTAGACCTCAGTCATCACAACTCTGTCGATACCCTAGGGTGGCTGTACAGCCGTGGAGTGACTCCAGTTGACAGGAGTTCCTGAGCACTCAGAAGAAACTTCGAATGACCGCTGATCCTGGACGCGCTGACAGGGGTGAACACTGTCCCGTCCAGGATTGCGTGGAAACCTCCAAGGCCATACAGACCACACACAGGTGACATAGCTTATATATATATATATATTATACAAAAGAGTTATTAGCCAATGTAGACATGGTGATCTTATTGTAGTAAATATATGTGTATATATCCATGTATAAAGTGTTTTTGATTAGTCTATCAGTGGTAATACTCTGTCTGTAGCAATATAACTGTAAGTCTTTTGTCATGACACAGCGGCATGATTGCTATGTACATCCTGCGGGCGTACGTCCCGGTAACATAGCAACCAGCCTCACAAATCTGTCTGTTTCAGGATTCCGATCACGTGACGGCGGCGTCACGTCACTACACACCACGTAGTTACACGCTGAGTTGCTTAGCAACCAGGGCGCTTCAGTAAAACAATTGACACGTGACGCCGCCGGTCACGTGACCCGGAAGGAGCACACAGCGCTATACGGAGCTCAGGAGTAAAACCTCCCCATCTCTATATAACAGATTGGGGATATTCATGTAAGTTATAATCATTATGGGGACACTATCATCCCAGTGACTGGGGGAGTGAAGTTTATACAATCAGTTCATTTGATTGAAAGTGGTCACTTATAATATATAGGGGGTGAGTCATGTGACGACACTGACCTTTGACCCTCCTTACTATAGATATTTATTCTATTGATTTGCTGCTTTTGAAACATCTATTTCATGTGGGTTTGCCTCCCATCCTTTCTTATGTATATCATGAGTGCATTATTTATATAATTTTTGTATTTTTAACAAGACTGTGGATTATTGAAAATTACTACATCACACCTGTGGGGCATCAGGCTATTAAATGGGGTATAAATAGATCCCAAAATCAGTTGGAGCCATACTTCTGATGAAGCTAGGTGACTTTACCTAGGGAAACGCGTTAAGTGTTGAAGCTGCGACCATCACCATAAGTGTTCCACTTTCAAGTCGGATCCAGATATGGACTTTTAAACTTGCCGTTCAAACTTGCCGTTTGGAACTCTGAGGAATTTTACATGTACAGCATCGATGGGAGAGACCCAGGTTGTTTCATCACTACAGCTTGCTTGCTGAAAAAACCAACAAAAACCTTTGGAAGTCTCCATCAATACGGGTAATACCAGCTGCACACATTTCCTCCTACCAGAGAACTTTGCACAAGGCACTCAGTCCGGGATCCATTTGTGGACACTGAAAGCAGCCACCTTTAAATATTTCTTAGCTCCATATATGCCTCAATTTATATATGATATATATGTTCAGATGTTTTTTAGTTTTTAAATTGTGATGTATAGGTAATAAATTTTATGTTATTATATTCAAACTGATCCACAGTCATTCATTATTATTGGAGAAACACATTAGCGCCAGTCTTCATTTCCCCTGAAAATATATGTTTCCAGGACGGCTGGAGTCAGAAAATCTGACTCGCTGTTTATCCTATATGCACCCAACAAGCTGGGTGCTCCTGCTTCTAAGCAGACTATTGCTCGTTGGATTTGTAGTACAATTCAACTTGCACATTCTGTGGCAGGCCTGCCACAGCCAAAATCTGTCAATGCCCATTCCACAAGGAAGGTGGGCTCATCTTGGGCAGCTGCCCGAGGGGTCTCGGCTTTACAACTTTGCCGAGCTGCTACTTGGTCAGGGGCAAACACGTTTGCAAAATTCTATAAATTTGATACCCTGGCTGAGGAGGACCTGGAGTTCTCTCATTCGGTGTTGCAGAGTCATCCGCACTCTCCCGCCCGTTTGGGAGCTTTGGTATAATCCCCATGGTCCTTACGGAGTTCCCAGCATCCACTAGGACGTCAGAGAAAATAAGAATTTACTCACCGGTAATTCTATTTCTCGTAGTCCGTAGTGGATGCTGGGCGCCCATCCCAAGTGTGGTTTATCTGCAATACTTGTACATAGTTATTGTTAACTAAATCGGGTTATTGTTGAGCCATCTGTTGAGAGGCTCAGTTGTTTCATACTGTTAACTGGGTTTCATATCACGAGTTGTACGGTGTGATTGGTGTGGCTGGTATGAGTCTTACCCGGGATTCAAAATCCTTCCTTATTGTGTACGCTCGTCCGGGCACAGTATCCTAACTGAGGCTTGGAGGAGGGTCATAGTGGGAGGAGCCAGTGCACACCAGGTAGTCTGAAATCTTTCTAGAGTGCCCAGCCTCCTTCGGAGCCCGCTATTCCCCATGGTCCTTACGGAGTTCCCAGCATCCACTACGGACTACGAGAAATAGAATTACCGGTGAGTAAATTCTTATTATTACACATTACGGCAGACAGCGTCCCCTGTTTTACACATTACGGCAGACAGCGTCCCCTTATTACACATTACGGCAGACAGCGTCCCCTTATTACTCATTACGGCCGACAGTCCCCCTTATTACACATTACGGCATCCAGTGTCCCCTTATTACACATTACGGCAGCCAGTGTCCCCTTTTTACACATTACGGCAGCCAGTGTCCCCTTATTACACATTACGGCAGCCAGTGTCCCCTTATTACACATTACAGCAGACAGCGTCCCCTTATTACTCATTACGGCCGACAGTCCCCATTATTACACATTACGGCAGCCAGTGTCCCCTTATTACACATTACGGCAGCCAGTGTCCCCTTATTACACATTACGGCAGCCAGTGTCCCCTTATTACACATTATGGCGCAAACTGTCCACACACACACACACCTTGTCACTTCCAGTCACACCACACACACATCCTCCCCCCCTTCCTCCCCTCGTGCCAACTTTACCTCCGGGAGAGGAATTGCAGGGGAGGGGGGCCGGGCTGCCGCTGGGCCATCATCAGACTGCTGTCATCCACAGTAACAGTGAAGCCGCAGCGCTGCGGCTTGAAAACCTCTGAAGTTGAAGCCGCCGCCGTCCGCCTGCCCGTCCGCCCGCCTGCCCGCCCGCCTGTGTGCAGCTGAAGCCGACGGCTTCAGCTAGACACAGGCGGGCGGCGGCGGCGGCTTCAACTTCAGAGGAAGTTGCGGGCGGGCAGCGGCTGCAGAGGGACACGGGCGGGCGGCGGCGGGGGCAACTTCAGCAGCATGCAGGCGGCACCACCGTCCGCGGGACACAGGCGCCGCCACCGCCGCCATCAGCAGGCAGTCAGTCAGAGGCAGAGCTAGCAGCGGGTGTGATGGCCGATGGTGCGCCCTCAGTGCATTTGCGCTGTGTGCAAGGCACCATCGGCACACACCTAGTTACGGCTCTGAATATAACCACCCTATAACTAACCTTACTAACATTATGCACAGTTACTTTCTAGCAGTAACTGTTCCATATATGCATTTCTCTCTGCATCTTCTCTCTTGTACATACATGTTTCTGGTTGGTCAGCAGTCAATGTATTAGACACAATTGCAAATACCTTGACCATTTATTGCATAGAAGAGGATATTGCAGTCGTCCAGAATCCCCACTTAAAGACCACATTTACTGTGCAATATAGTATATGAAGAAACACTGCTGTTCTGTCGCGCCACTGCACATTCATTGTCACTGAGCACAAACAAGAAATATATTTGCACCTAACTACTTATAACTAGGCTGATTCACATCTGATCGCTGGGCTGCAAACTTTGCAGATAGTCGTCGCCTCCAGGGGGAGTGTAAAATCACTGTGCAAATGTGTGCGATCCCATGTGTATGCTGAGCTGCAAAAATCTACTGTGTGCAGTCTCTGCGCAGCCCAGAACTTATTCCTCCAAGGTGATCACAACAGGCTGATCGGGGCCGGAGCTGACGTCAAACACCCTTCCTGAAAATGCTTGGGAACACCTGCGTTTTTCCGGACACTCCCTGAAAACAGTCAGTTACCACCCACACACGCCTTCTTCCTGCCAATCACCTTGTGAACGCACGTGCGATCGGATTTTCCTCACCATCCCGACGCTGACCGGCGATGCCCTTTGTTGTTGTCCGACGCACGTGCCCATTGCGGTGCAATTTCGCACAGCAGCGATCCGATCTGAATCACCCCCTAGGTCCTATTGTGCTTCTAAAATCATGCATAATAACAGATGCATTGCGTGTAATAAAAACGTGTTTGTGCCAGACGTCTGTGCTGATCCATCAGTTTTTAAATGAGCCCTGAGAAGTTCATGGGGGTCAGTAAGAACTTTAACTTTTAACATTTAGGGTTTTTAAATTTTAGCAAAGACCTCAATTTATGGTCAAAATGTGAGGTCTGAGGGCAGATTCAGAGATGGGCGGTAATACACTCGCCGCTGCGGTCCTGTACACAGCAGCTGTGCAAAAATATGCAAATGCCGCAGCTGCCAGGATTTGTACAGAGACACCCAATGGAGGAGTCTCAGATCCACTGCTCTTGTACAAAGACGCAACCATTGGATGCAGATTGGACATACATTGAACTTCTGAAAACCCCTATGGCTGACGTAGACATTGGAGCCATATTGTCTGCATATGAAATCGCAGATGCCGTTTGTGACCTGCCCAGGGGCGGAACTGCCAGAGACAACGGAGTCAATTGCCGCCGGGCTCCAGAACTAAAGGGGCTTCCTCCATCGCCCCCTGGCCGTTCTGTGCCCTTCCTACTAAATAGACAAAGGCGCTGCCAGCGGGGGCTGGCAGTTTGTACATTCCACGCCATAACACCCTTCTTTCCACCTTTTTCAAAACCCAGCCCGGCAGCCTCGCCGCTACCACCGCTAGCTGCAGCATTGCCAGCGGTGGGATGCCCCTAGCTTCTTCTCATACCGCAGATAGCCGGGCGGCAGTGCAGCTGCCTGGCTGATTGCTGCGCCCCCTCCCAGCTCCCAAGTGCCTCTGCTGCCCAGTGATCCAGGAACCGGCTGCTAGGAAGCAAGGAAGAAGTGGCCGAGCTTCAACAAGCGGAGGAAAGCCATGATAACAGGATAACGAGGAGTAGAGAGACAGAGATATGGGATGGGGACTGCACCGGGTGCAGTGCCGGTAAGCGGCTCTGTTTATCCTGTTGCTAGGTAATGTAACAGAGAGAGTGGGACTATTGGTTGACATGCATTAGGTCGACATGGTCACTTGGTCGACATGGAAAAAGGTCAACATGAGTTTTTTAAACTTTTTTTGGTGTCGTTTTCTTCGTAAAAGTGACAGGGAACCCAATTAGTGCACCGTGTCCCCTCGCATGACTCGCCATGTTCGGGCATGGTGCCTTGCTCCGCTACCGCTGCACTCGGCACAGGTTACCATTCTCAATTGTAGTCCATGTGGATCGTAAAGTATGAAAAAGATCAAAAATGTAAAAAAAAAATGTGAAAAACTCATGTCGACCTTTTGAACTCTCGACCTAGTACATGTCGACCTAATTACTGTCGTCATAATGACCGTAAGCCTCTGTGCCAGCCCTGCCTCCCCTCGTTCCTGGCCTCTCTGTCCTGTCCCTGTTACCCCTGCCCTGTTCCGGTCACCCTTGCCCTGTCCCTGTCACCCCTGTCCTGTCCCTGTCACCCCTGTCCTGTCCGTCACCTCTGTGCCAGCCCTGTCTCCCCTTTTTCCTAGCATTCCTGTCCTGTCCCTGTCACCTCTGTCCTGCCCCTGTCATCTCTGTGCTGGCCCTGACTCTCCTCTCTTCTGTCCTGTCACCCCTGTCCTGTCACCTCTGTGATTGCCCTGTCTCCCCTCTCTCCTTTCCCTATCACCTCTATCCTGGCCCTATCATCCCTCTCTCCTGACCCTTCTGTTCTGTCCCTGTCCACTCTGGCCTTGTCCTTTCACCCCTGTCCAATCCCTGCCACCCCTATCCTGTGCCTGTCACCTCTGTCCTGTCCCTGCCACCCCTGTCCTGTCCCTGTCACCACTGTGCCAGCCCTGCTTCCCCTTTTTCCTGGACTCTCTGTCCTGTCCCTGTCACCCCTGCCCTGTCCCCCTTGCCCTGTCCCTGTCACCCCTGTCCTGTCCCTGTTACCTCTGTCCTGCCCCTGTCACCCCTGTCCTGTCCTTGTCACCCCTGTCCTGTCCGTCACCTCTGTGCCAGCTCTGTCTCCCCTTTTTCCCAGCATTCCTGTCCTGCCCCTGTCACCCCTGTCCTGTCCGTCACCTCTGTGCCAGCCCTGTCTCCCCTTTTTCCTAGCATTCCTGTCCTGTCCCTGTCACCTCTGTCCTGCTCCTGTCATCTCTGTGCTGGCCCTGACTCTCCTCTCTTCTGTCCTGTCACCCCTGTCCTGTCACCTCTGTGATTGCCCTGTCTCCCCTCTCTCCTTTCCCTACCACCTCTATCCTGACCCTATCATCCCTCTCTCCTGACTCTTCTGTTCTCTCCCTGTCCGCTCTGGCCTTGTCCTGTCACCCCTGCCCAATCCCTGCCACCCCTATCCTGTCCCTGTCATCTCTGTCCTGGTACTGTTAACCCTCTCTCTGTCCTTTGGTTCTGTCCCTGTCCCCTCTGTCCTGGTTCTGTTATCCCTCTCTCTGTCCTTTGGTTCTGTCGCTGTCCCCTCTGTCCTGGGACCTCTGTCATGGTTCTTCCCCTGTCACCTCTATCTTGTCCCTGTCATCGCTGTCCTGGCCCTGTCACACCTCTGTCCTGTACTGTCTTCACCACCTCTGTCTCCTCTGTCCTGACCCTGTCACCTATGTCATTGTCGTGTTCCTGTCACCACTCTCTTGTCCCTGTCACCTCTATCTTGGTTCTCTATCTTGGCCCTGTCATTTCTGTTCTTTTCCACTTTACCCTCCCTGTCATCTCTGTCAGTGGCGCACGGAGGGGGGGTTTCTGAGTACCCAGAAACCCCCCTGATTGACCAAATTATTTTTTCCAGAGATGGAGACAGCTATGCCTCCGTCTCAGAATAAACCTCGACCGCAGCATCACGGACGGGAGAGCTGGGGAGTTGCTGCGCGTGCTCATCCCACAGCTGCTACTTCGTCCAACTTGTCACATTCTGAAATGCATGGGCCGGCTGCCGCCAGTCTCCTCCTCTCAGCACTAGGTTTGTGTGTAACTGTGTAAATATGTACAGTGTGTGCGTGTAGTATGATATGTCTGATTTTGCAATGTATATGTGATTGCAGTGCTACTGTGTGTGGTATGATATATATGTTTGTTTAGTGTACTATGTATGTGTGTGCAATGTTTGTGGTGAGATATATGTGTGTATGGTATGCTGTGTATGATCATTTTGTACTATGTATGTGTGTGCAATGTGTGTGGTGATCTATGTGTGTATTTGTGTGGGATACTATGTATATATGTATATGTATATGTATATGTATGGTGTGCTATGTATAGTGTGTCTGTGCAATGTGTGTATTTGTGTGGTGTGGCATGTAATGTATATGTGTGTGTGCTATGTATGTGTATGCAATGTGTGTTGTGAGCTACAGTATGTATGTATGTATGTATGTATGTATGTATGTATGTGTGGTGTGCTATGTATACAGTATGTGCGTGCATGTGTGTGTTATGCTATGTATGTGTATGCGACGTGAATATGAATGTGTGTGATGTGCTACTGTATATATACATATATATATATATATATATATATTAGTGATGAGCGGGTTCGGATCCTCGGGATCCGAACCTGCCCGAACTTCACCTTTTTTTTCACGGGTCCGAGCGACTCGGATCCTCCCGCCTTGCTCGGTTAACCAGAGCGCGCCCGAACGTCATCATCCCGCTGTCGGATTCTCGCGAGATTCGGATTCTATATAAGGAGCCGCGCGTCGCCGCCATTTTCACACGTGCATTGAGATTGATAGGGAGAGGACGTGGCTGGCGTCCTCTCCGTTATAGTAGAAGAAAAGAGTAAAGAGACTGAGTGACTTATAATTGTGGGGAGGATTGGGGACGGGGAGCAGCTGTTGGAGTACAGTGCAGGGTTTTGATTATACCACCAGTGAGTTTAATCCTTTGTTTCTCTGCCTGAAAAAAACGCTCCACCATATCTGTGCTCACTCAGTGTGCTGCACTGCTGCATGATATATCTGTGCTGAGTGCACTGCTCAGTGCTCACACTGCCTAATTGTGGGGACTGGGGAGCAGTTATAGCAGGAGTACAGTGCACAGTTTTGCTGACAGTGACCACCAGTCCAGTATACGTTTGTCTGCCTGAAAAACACTCCTGTGGTGGCTTTTTTTTCCTTCATACTAGTTTAGCAGTCTGCTGACAGTGTCCACCAGGTCCGTTATTATTACACAGTATATTTATTATATCTATTAGCAGTACGGTAGGCCACGGCTGTACCTACCTCTGTGTCGTCAGTGCACTCGTCGTCCATAAGTAATATAATACTATACTATCCATCCATCTACATTGTATACCTGTGGTGGCTTTTTTTTTCTTCATACTAGTTTAGCAGTCTGCTGACAGTGTCCACCAGGTCCGTTATTATTATACAGTATATTATATATATATATATATATAGCAGTACGGTAGGCCACGGCTGTACCTACCTCTGTGTCGTCAGTGCACTCGTCGTCCATAATAATATAATACTATACTATCCATCCATCTACATTGTATACCTGTGGTGGCTTTTTTTTTCTTCATACTAGTTTAGCAGTCTGCTGACAGTGTCCACCAGGTCCGTTATTATTATACAGTATATTATATATATATATATATATAGCAGTACGGTAGGCCACGGCTGTACCTACCTCTGTGTCGTCAGTGCACTCGTCGTCCATAAGTAATATAATACTATACTATCCATCCATCTACATTGTATACCTGTGGTGGCTTTTTTTTTCTTCATACTAGTTTAGCAGTCTGCTGACAGTGTCCACCAGGTCCGTTATTATTATACAGTATATTATATATATATATAGCAGTACGGTAGGCCACGGCTGTACCTACCTCTGTGTCGTCAGTGCACTCGTCGTCCATAAGTAATATAATACTATACTATCCATCCATCTACATTGTATACCTGTGGTGGCTTTTTTTTTCTTCATACTAGTTTAGCAGTCTGCTGACAGTGTCCACCAGGTCCGTTATTATTATACAGTATATTATATATATATATAGCAGTACGGTAGGCCACGGCTGTACCTACCTCTGTGTCGTCAGTGCACTCGTCGTCCATAAGTAATATAATACTTAGAGATGTGCACCGGAAATTTTTCGGGTTTTGTGTTTTGGTTTTGTGTTCGGTTCCGTGGCCGTGTTTTGGGTTCGAACGCGTTTTGGCAAAACCTCACCGAATTTTTTTTGTCGGATTCGGATGTGTTTTGGATTCGGGTGTTTTTTTCAAAAAACCCTAAAAAACAGCTTAAATCATAGAATTTGGGGGTCATTTTGATCCCAAAGTATTATTAACCTCAATAACAATAATTTCCACTCATTTTCAGTCTATTCTGAACACCTCACACCTCACAATATTATTTTTAGTCCTAACATTTGCACCGAGGTTGCTGGATGACTAAGCTCAGCGACCCAAGTGGCCGACACAAACACCTGGCCCATCTAGGAGTGGCACTGCAGTGTCACGCAGGATGGCCCTTCCAAAAAACACCCCCCAAACAGCACATGACGCAAAGAAAAAAAGAGGCGCAATGAGGTAGCTGTGTGAGTAAGCTAAGCGACCCTAGTGGCCGACACAAACACCTGGCCCATCTAGGAGTGGCACTGCAGTGTCAGGCCGGATGGCCCTTCCAAAAAATACTCCCCAAACAGCACATGACGCAAAGAAGAAAAAAAAGAGGCGCAATGAGGTAGCTGTGTGACTAAGATAAGTGACCCTAGTGGCCGACACAAACACCTGGCCCATCTAGGAGTGGCACTGCAGTGTCACGCAGGATGGCCCTTCCAAAAAATACTCCCCAAACAGCACATGACGCAAAGAAGAAAAAAAAGAGGCGCAATGAGGTAGCAGTGTAACTAAGATAAGCGACCCTAGTGGCCGACACAAACACCTGGCCCATCTAGGAGTGGCACTGCAGTGTCACGCAGGATGGCCCTTCCAAAAAACACTCCCCAAACAGCACATGACGCAAAGAAAAATGAAAGAAAAAAGAGGTGCAAGATGGAATTGTCCTTGGGCCCTCCCACCCACCCTTATGTTGTATAAACAGGACATGCACACTTTAACCAACCCATTATTTCAGCGACAGGGTCTGCCACACGACTGTGACTGAAATGACGGGTTGGTTTGGACCCCCACCAAAAATGAAGCAATTAATCTCTCCTTGCACAAACTGGCTCTACAGAGGCAAGATGTCCACCTCATCATCATCCTCCGATTCATCACCGTGTACATCCCCCTCCTCACAGATTATCAATGCGTCCCCACTGGAATCCACCATCACAGCTCCCTGTGTACTTTGTGGAGGCAATTGCTGCTGGTGAATGTCTCCACGGAGGAATTGATTATAATTCATTTTAATGAACATCATCTTCTCCACATTTTCTGGAAGTAACCTCGTACGCCGATTGCTGACAAGGTGAGCGGCGGCACTAAACACTCTTTCGGAGTACACACTTGTGGGAGGGCAACTTAGGTAGAATAAAGCCAGTTTGTGCAAGGGCCTCCAAATTGCCTCTTTTTCCTGCCAGTATACGTACGGACTGTCTGACGTGCCTACTTGGATGCGGTCACTCATATAATCCTCCACCATTCTTTCAATGGTGAGAGAATCATATGCAGTGACAGTAGACGACATGTCCGTAATCGTTGGCAGGTCCTTCAGTCCGGACCAGATGTCAGCATCAGCAGTCACTCCAGACTGCCCTGCATCACCGCCAGCGGGTGGGCTCGGAATTCTGAGCCTTTTCCTCGCACCCCCAGTTGCGGGAGAATGTGAAGGAGGAGATGTTGACAGGTCGCGTTCCGCTTGACTTGACAATTTTCTCACCAGCAGTTCTTTGAACCCCTGCAGACTTGAGTCTGCCGGAAAGAGAGATACAACGTAGGTTTTAAATCTAGGATCGAGCACGGTGGCCAAAATGTAGTGCTCTGATTTCAACAGATTGACCACCCGTGAATCCTTGTTAAGTGAATTAAGGGCTCCATCCACAAGTCCCACATGCCTAGCGGAATCGCTCTGTGTTAGCTCCTCCTTCAATGTCTCCAGCTTCTTCTGCAAAAGCCTGATGAGGGGAATGACCTGACTCAGGCTGGCAGTGTCTGAACTGACTTCACGTGTGGCAAGTTCAAAAGGTTGCAGAACCTTGCACAACGTTGAAATCATTCTCCACTGCGCTTGAGACAGGTGCATTCCACCTCCTATATCGTGGTCAGTTGTATAGGCTTGAATGGCCTTTTGCTGCTCCTCCAACCTCTGAAGCATATAGAGGGTTGAATTCCACCTCGTTACCACTTCTTGCTTCAGATGATGGCAGGGCAGGTTCAGGCGTTTTTGGTGTTGCTCCAGTCTTCTGTACGTGGTGCCTGTACGCCGAAAGTGTCCCGCAATTCTTCTGTCCACCGACAGCATCTCTTGCACGCCCCTGTCGTTTTTTAAATAATTCTGCACCACCAAATTCAAGGTATGTGCAAAACATGGGACGTGCTGGAATTTGCCCAGATTTAATGCACACACAATATTGCTGGCGTTGTCCGATGCCACAAATCCACAGGAGAGTCCAATTGGGGTAAGCCATTCTGCGATGATCTTCCTCAGTTGCCGTAAGAGGTTTTCAGCTGTGTGCGTATTCTGGAAAGCGGTGATACAAAGCGTAGCCTGCCTAGGAAAGAGTTGGCGTTTGCGAGATGCTGCTACTGGTGCCGCCGCTGCTGTTCTTGCAGCGGGAGGCAATACATCTACCCAGTGGGCTGTCACAGTCATATAGTCCTGAGTCTGCCCTGCTCCACTTGTCCACATGTCCGTGGTTAAGTGGACATTGGGTACAACTGCATTTTTTAGGACACTGGTGAGTCTTTTTCTGACGTCTGTGTACATTTTCGGTATCGCCTGCCTAGAGAAATGGAACCTAGATGGTATTTGGTACCGGGGACACAGTACCTCAAACAAGTCTATAGTTGGCTCTGCAGTAATGATGGATACCGGAACCACGTTTCTCACCGCCCAGGATGCCAAGGCCTCAGTTATCCGCTTTGCAGCAGGATGACTGCTGTGATATTTCATCTTCCTCGCAAAGGACTGTTGGACAGTCAATTGCTTGGTGGAAGTAGTAAAAGTGGTCTTACGACTTCCCCTCTGGGATGACCATCGACTCCCAGCAGCAACAACAGCAGCGCCAGCAGCAGTAGGTGTTACACTCAAGGATGCATCGGAGGAATCCCAGGCAGGAGAGGACTCGTCAGAATTGCCAGTGACATGGCCTGCAGGAATATTGGCATTCCTGGGGAAGGAGGAAATTGACACTGAGGGAGTTGATGGGGTGGTTTGCGTGAGCTTGGTTACAAGAGGAAGGGATTTACTGGTCAGTGGACTGCTTCCGCTGTCGCCCAAAGTTTTTGAACTTGTCACTGACTTATGATGAAGGCGCTGCAGGTGACGTATAAGGGAGGATGTTCCGAGGTGGTTAACGTCCTTACCCCTACTTATTACAGCTTGACAAAGGCAACACACGGCTTGACACCTGTTGTCCGCATTTCTGTTGAAATACTTCCACACCGAAGAGCTGATTTTTTTGGTATTTTCACCAGGCATGTCAATGGCCATATTCCTCCCACGGACAACAGGTGTCTCCCCGGGTGCCTGACTTAAACAAACCACCTCACCATCAGAATCCTCCTTGTCAATTTCCTCCCCAGCGCCAGCAACACCCATATCCTTCTCATCCTGGTGTACTTCAACACTGACATCTTCAATCTGACTATCAGGAACTGGACTGCGGGTGCTCCTTCCAGCACTTGCAGGGGGCGTGCAAATGGTGGAAGGCGCATGCTCTTCACGTCCAGTGTTGGGAAGGTCAGGCATCGCAACCGACACAATTGGACTCTCCTTGTGGATTTGTGATTTCGAAGAACGCACAGTTCTTTGCTGTTCTTTTGCCAGCTTAAGTCTTTTCATTTTTCTAGCGAGAGGCTGAGTGCTTCCATCCTCATGTGAAGCTGAACCACTAGCCATGAACATAGGCCAGGGCCTCAGCCGTTCCTTGCCACTCCGTGTGGTAAATGGCATATTGGCAAGTTTACGCTTCTCCGACGACGATTTTATTTTAGATTTTTGAGTCCTTTTTTTACTGATATTTTGTGTTTTGGATTTTACATGCTCTGTACTATGACATTGGGCATCGGCCTTGGCAGACGACGTTGATGGAATTTCATCGTCTCGGCCATGACTAGTGGCAGCAGCTTCAGCACGAGGTGGAAGTGGATCTTGATCTTTCCCTATTTTTGGAACCTCAACATTTTTGTTCTCCATATTTTAATAGGCACAACTAAAAGGCACCTCAGGTAAACAATGGAGATGGATGTATACTAGTATACTTATGGATGACGAGTGACTGACGACACAGAGGTAGCTACAGCCGTGGACTACTGTACTGCGTCTGCTAGTATAGAGATGATAATGATATAAAAAATATATATATATCACTACTGCAGGTATATATAATATAATGACGGACCTGCTGGACACTGTCAGCAGACTCCTACTACTAGTATGAAGAAGATAGAAAAAAAAAACCCACCACAGGTAGGTATACAATTATGGACGAGCACTGACGACACAGAGGTAGCTACAGCCGTGGACTACCGTACTGCGTCTGCTAGTATAGAGATGATAATGATATAAAATATATATATATATATCACTACTGCAGGTATATATAATATAATGATGGACCTGCTGGACACTGTCAGCAGACTCCTAAACTACTAGTATGAAGAAGATAGAAAAAAAATCCCCACCACAGGTAGGTATACAATTATGGACGAGCACTGACGACACAGAGGTAGCTACAGCCGTGGACTACCGTACTGCGTCTGCTAGTATAGAGATGATAATGATATAAAAAATATATATATATATCACTACTGCAGGTATATATAATATAATGACGGACCTGCTGGACACTGTCAGCAGACTCCTACTACTAGTATGAAGAAGATAGAAAAAAAAACCCACCACAGGTAGGTATACAATTATGGACGAGCACTGATGACACAGAGGTAGCTACAGCCGTGGACTACCGTACTGCATCTGCTAGTATAGAGATGATAATGATATAAAAAATATATATATATCACTACTGCAGGTATATATAATATAATGACGGACCTGCTGGACACTGTCAGCAGACTCCTAAACTACTAGTATGAAGAAGATAGAAAAAAAACCCCCACCACAGGTAGGTATACAATTATGGACGAGCACTGACGACACAGAGGTAGCTACAGCCGTGGACTACCGTACTGCGTCTGCTAGTATAGAGAGGATAATGATATAAAAAATATATATATATCACTACTGCAGGTATATATAATATAATGACGGACCTGCTGGACACTGTCAGCAGACTCCTAAACTACTAGTATGAAGAAGATAGAAAAAAAAAACCACCACAGGTAGGTATACAATTATGGACGAGCACTGACGAAACAGAGGTAGCTACAGCCGTGGACTACCGTACTGCGTCTGCTAGTATAGAGATGATAATGATATAAAAAATATATATATATCACTACTGCAGGTATATATAATATAATGACGGACCTGCTGGACACTGTCAGCAGACTCCTAAACTACTAGTATGAAGAAGATAGAAAAAAAAACCCCACCACAGGTAGGTATACAATTATGGACAAGCACTGACGACACAGAGGTAGCCACAGCCGTGGACTACCGTACTGCGTCTGCTAATATAGAGATGATAAAGATGATAGAGATGAACAAAAAAAATATAACACTACTGCAGGTAAATATTTATATAATATAATGAATGACGGACCTGCTGGACACTGTCAGCAGAATGCGTTTATAGAATTTAAAAAAAAAACACCACAGGAGTGTTTAACTTTTTCAGGCAGACAATATACTGGTGGTCACTGGTCAGTCACACTGGCAGCAAAAGTGTGCACTGTACTCCTGCTATAACTGCACCCCAGTCTCCCCCACAATTCAGCTGTGTGAGCAGTGAGCACTCAGCACAGTCAGATATACATAGATGATATTATCATGCAGCACACTGAGGCTGAGCACAGATATGGTATGTGACTGTGTATCGTTTTTTTTCAGGCAGAGAACGGATTATATTAAATAATAAATAAAACTGGTGGTGGTCACTAGTAACTATCAGCAAAACTCTGCACTCTGACTACTCCTAATGCTCCCCAAAATTACTAAGTTAGTAGTAAATCAACTCAAGTGTCTCTATCTATTCTAACGGAGAGGACGCCAGCCACGTCCTCTCCCTATCAATCTCAATGCACGTGTGAAAATGGCGGCGACGCGCGGCTCCTTATATAGAATCCGAGTCTCGCGAGAATCCGACAGCGGGATGATGACGTTCGGGCGCGCTCGGGTTAACCGAGCAAGGCGGGAAGATCCGAGTCTGCCTCGGACTCGTGTAAAAAGGCTGAAGTTCGGGGGGGTTCGGATTCCGAGGAACCGAATCCGCTCATCTCTAATAATACTATACTATCCATCCATCTACATTGTATACCTGTGGTGGCTTTTTTTTTCTTCATACTAGTTTAGCAGTCTGCTGACAGTGTCCACCAGGTCCGTTATTATTATACAGTATATTATATATATGTAGCAGTACGGTAGGCCACGGCTGTACCTACCTCTGTGTCGTCAGTGCACTCGTCGTCCATAAGTAATATAATACTATACTATCCATCCATCTACATTGTATACCTGTGGTGGCTTTTTTTTTCTTCATACTAGTTTAGCAGTCTGCTGACAGTGTCCACCAGGTCCGTTATTATTATACAGTATATTATATATATATAGCAGTACGGTAGGCCACGGCTGTACCTACCTCTGTGTCGTCAGTGCACTCGTCGTCCATAAGTAATATAATACTATACTATCCATCCATCTACATTGTATACCTGTGGTGGCTTTTTTTTTCTTCATACTAGTTTAGCAGTCTGCTGACAGTGTCCACCAGGTCCGTTATTATATTATACAGTATATTATATATATATAGCAGTACGGTAGGCCACGGCTGTACCTACCTCTGTGTCGTCAGTCGTCCTCCATAAGTAATATAATACTATACTATCCATCCATCTACATTGTATACCTGTGGTGGCTTTTAGTTGTGCGCATTAAAATATGGAGAACAAAAATGTATAGGTTAAAAAAATAGGGAAAGATCTAGATCCACTACCACCTCGTGCTGAAGCTGCTGCCACTAGTCATGGACGAGACGATGAAATGCCATCAACGTCGTCTGCCAAGGCCGATGCTCAATGTCATAGTACAGAGCATGTAAAATCCAAAATACAAAAGATCAGTAAAATGACCCAAAAATCAAAATTAAAAGCGTCTGAGGAGAAGCGTAAACTTGCCAATATGCCATTTACGACACGGAGTGGCAAGGAACGGCTGAGGCCCTGGCCTATGTTCATGGCTAGTGGTTCAGCTTCACATGAGGATGGAAGCACTCATCCTCTCGCTAGAAAAAAGAAAAGACTTAAGCTGGCAAAAGCACAGCAAAGAACTGTGCGTTCTTCGAAATCCCAAATCCCAAAGCAGAGTCCAATTGTGTCGGTTGCGATGCCTGACCTTCCCAACAATGGACGTGAAGAGCTTGCGCCTTCCACCATTTGCACGCCCCCTGCAAGTGCTGGAAGGAGCACCCGCAGTCCAGTTCCTGATAGTCAAATTGAAGATGTCAGTGTTGAAGTACACCAGGATGAGGATATGGGTGTTGCTGGCGCTGGGGAGGAAATTGACAAGGAGGATTCTGATGGTGAGGTGGTTTGTTTAAGTCAGGCACCCGGGGAGACACCTGTTGTCCGTGGGAGGAATATGCCCATTGACATGCCTGGTCAAAATACAAAAAAAATCAGCTCTTCAGTGTGGAATTATTTCAACAGAAATGCGGACAACTGGTGTCAAGCCGTGTGTTGCCTTTGTCAAGCTGTAATAAGTAGGGGTAAGGACGTTAACCACCTCGGAACATCCTCCCTTATACGTCACCTGCAGCGCATTCATAATAAGTCAGTGACAAGTTCAAAAACTTTGGGCGACAGCGGAAGCAGTCCACTGACCAGTAAATCCCTTCCTCTTGTAACCAAGCTCGCGCAAACCACACCACCAACTCCCTCAGTATCAATTTCCTCCTTACCCAGGAAAGCCAATAGTCCTGCAGGCCATGTCACTGGCAAGTCTGACGAGTCCTCTCCTGCCTGGGATTCCTCCGATGCATCCTTGAGTGTAACGCCTACTGCTGCTGGCGCTGCTGTTGTTGCTGCTGGGAGTCGATCGTCATTCCAGAGGGGAAGTCGTAAGACCACTTGTACTACTTCCAGTAAGCAATTGACTGTCCAACAGTCCTTTGCGAGGAAGATAAAATATCACAGCAGTCATCCTGTTGCAAAGCGAATAACTCAGGCCTTGACAACTATGTTGGTGTTAGACGTGCGTCCAGTATCCGCCATTAGTTCACGGGGAACTAGACAATTGCTTGAGGTAGTGTGCCCCCGTTACCAAATACCATCTAGGTTCCACTTCTCTAGGCAGGCGATACCGAGAATGTACACGGACGTCAGAAAAAGACTCACCAGTGTCCTAAAAAATGCAGTTGTACCCAATGTCCACTTAACCACGGACATGTGGACAAGTGGAGCAGGGCAGACTCAGGACTACATGACTGTGACAGCCCACTGGGTAGATGTATTGCCTCCCGCTGCAAGAACAGCAGCGGCGGCACCAGTAGCAGCATCTCGCAAACGCCAACTCGTTCCTAGGCAGGCTACGCTTTGTATCACCGCTTTCCAGAATACGCACACAGCTGAAAACCTCTTACGGCAACTGAGGAAGATCATCGCAGAATGGCTTACCCCAATTGGACTCTCCTGGGGATTTGTGGCATCGGACAACGCCAGCAATATTGTGCGTGCATTACATCTGGGCAAATTCCAGCACGTCCCATGTTTTGCACATACCTTGAATTTGGTGGTGCAGAATTATTTAAAAAACGACAGGGGCGTGCAAGAGATGCTGTCGGTGGCCAGAAGAATTGCGGGCCACTTTCGGCGTACAGGCACCACGTACAGAAGACTGGAGCACCACCAAAAACACCTGAACCTGCCATCATCTGAAGCAAGAGGTGGTAACGAGGTGGAATTCAACCCTCTATATGCTTCAGAGGATGGAGGAGCAGCAAAAGGCCATTCAAGCCTATACATCTGCCCACGATATAGGCAAAGGTGGTGGAATGCACCTGTCTCAAGCGCAGTGGAGAATGATTTCAACGTTGTGCAAGGTTCTGCAACCTTTTGAACTTGCCACACGTGAAGTCAGTTCAGACACTGCCAGCCTGAGTCAGGTCATTCCCCTCATCAGGCTTTTGCAGAAGAAGCTGGAGGCATTGAAGGAGGAGCTAAAACAGAGCGATTCCGCTAGGCATGTGGGACTTGTGGATGGAGCCCTTCATTCGCTTAACCAGGATTCACGTGTGGTCAATCTGTTGAAATCAGAGCACTACATTTTGGCCACCGTGCTCGATCCTAGATTTAAAACCTACGTTGTATCTCTCTTTTCGGCAGACACAAGTCTGCAGAGGTTTAAAGACCTGCTGGTGAGAAAATTGTCAAGTCAAGCGGAACGCGACCCGTCAACATCTCCTCCTTCACATTCTCCCGCAACTGGGGGTGCGAGGAAAAGGCTACGAATTCCGAGCCCACCCGCTGGCGGTGATGCAGGGCAGTCTGGAGCGACTGCTGATGCTGACATCTGGTCCGGACTGAAGGACCTGCCAACGATTACTGACATGTCGTCTACTGTCACTGCATATGATTCTCTCACCATTGAAAGAATGGTGGAGGATTATATGAGTGACCGCATCCAAGTAGGCACGTCAGACAGTCCGTACGTATACTGGCAGGAAAAAGAGGCAATTTGGAGGCCCTTGCACAAACTGGCTTTATTCTACCTAAGTTGCCCTCCCTCCAGTGTGTACTCCGAAAGAGTGTTTAGTGCCGCCGCTCACCTTGTCAGCAATCGGCGTACGAGGTTACTTCCAGAAAATGTGGAGAAGATGATGTTCATTAAAATGAATTATAATCAATTCCTCCATGGAGACATTCACCAGCAGCAATTGCCTCCAGAAAGTACACGGGGACCTGAGATGGTGGATTCCAGTGGGGACGAATTAATAATCTGTGAGGAGGGGGATGTACACAGTGAAAGGGGTGATGAATCGGACGATGATGATGAGGTGGACATCTTGCCTCCGTAGAGCCAGTTTGTGCAAGGAGAGATTGATTGCTTCTTTTTTGGTGGGGGCCCAAACCAACCAGTCATTTCAGTCACAGTCGTGTGGCAGACCCTGTCGCTGAAATGATGGGTTCGTTAAAGTGTGCATGTCCTGTTTTTACAACATAAGGGTGGGTGGGAGGGCCTAAGGACAATTCCATCTTGCACCTCTTTTTTCTTTCATTTTTCTTTGGGTCATGTGCTGTTTGGGGAGTATTTTTTTGAAGGGCCATCCTGCGTGACACTGCAGTGCCACTCCTAGATGGGCCAGGTGTTTGTGTCGGCCACTAGGGTCGCTTAGCTTAGTCACACAGCTACCTCATTGCGCCTCTTTTTTTCTTTGCGTCATGTGCTGTCTGGGGAGTATTTTTTTGAAGGGCCATCCTGCGTGACACTGCAGTGCCACTCCTAGATGGGCCAGGTGTTTGTGTCGGCCACTAGGGTCGCTTAGCTTAGTCACACAGCTACCTCATTGCGCCTCTTTTTTTCTTTGCGTCATGTGCTGTTTGGGGAGTATTTTTTTGAAGGGCCATCCTGGGTGACACTGCAGTGCCACTCCTAGATGGGCCAGGTGTTTGTGTCGGCCACTAGGGTCGCTTAGCTTAGTCACACAGCTACCTCATTGCGCCTCTTTTTTTCTTTGCGTCATGTGCTGTTTGGGGAGTATTTTTTTGAAGGGCCATCCTGCGTGACACTGCAGTGCCACTCCTAGATGGGCCAGGTGTTTGTGTCGGCCACTAGGGTCGCTTAGCTTAGTCACACAGCTACCTCATTGCGCCTCTTTTTTTCTTTGCGTCATGTGCTGTTTGGGGAGTATTTTTTTGAAGGGCCATCCTGCGTGACACTGCAGTGCCACTCCTAGATGGGCCAGGTGTTTGTGTCGGCCACTAGGGTCGCTTAGCTTAGTCACACAGCTACCTCATTGCGCCTTTTTTTTCTTTGCGTCATGTGCTGTTTGGGGAGTATTTTTTTGAAGGGCCATCCTGCGTGACACTGCAGTGCCACTCCTAGATGGGCCAGGTGTTTGTGTCGGCCACTAGGGTCGCTTAGCTTTGCCATCCAGCGACCTCGGTGCAAATTTTAGGACTAAAAATAATATTGTGAGGTGTGAGGTGTTCAGAATAGACTGAAAATGAGTGTAAATTATGGTTATTGAGGTTAATAATACTATGGGATCAAAATGACCCCCAAATTCTATGATTTAAGCTGTTTTTTAGGGTTTTTTGAAAAAAACACCCGAATCCAAAACACACCCGAATCCGACAAAAAAAATTTGGTGAGGTTTTGCCAAAACGCGTCCGAACCCAAAACACGGCCACGGAACCGAACCCAAAACCAAAACACAAAACCCGAAAAATTTCAGGTGCACATCACTATATATATGTGCATACCTCCCAACTGTCCCGATTTTCGCGGGACAGTCCCGTTTTTTGGGGACTGTCCCGCTGTCCCACCCGCGGGCCGCAGTGTCCCGCGGTGGGGGGGTCAGTTGGGAGGCTCTGTCAATCGCTGCTCTGCTTAGCAGAGCAGCGGTGTATAGACGCTGTGCGCATGCGCACAGCGTCTATTCAGTGGAGTCAGAGGGAGAGGGAGCATGCCAGCGGCTCACAGAGCGCTGGGCATGCCCCCTCAGTGACGAAAACGGGGCGTGGCTCGCGATCGCGGTCCTCCCGCGAAGCCACGCCCCCTTTTCATAGGTCACACCCCTTTTCATGAACACGCGCGGCTTCGCCGCGCAAGTGTCCCGCTCCACAGAACAGTAAAGTTGGGAGGTATGATATGTGTGTGTGTGTGTACAGTATGGAAACCCCCCTCAGAAAATCCTGCGTTTGCCCCTGTCTGTATTGACTCTGTCACAACTGTCCTGTCCCTAACACCCTTCCCTCCTGTCTCCTCTGTTCTGTCCTGGCACTGTCACCCCTGTCCTATTCCTGACCCCTCTGTCTTCGTTTATCCTGGCCACACTGTACTGTCTCTGTCATCTCAGTACTTGCCCTATCACACCTCTCCTGGCACTGTTCCTCCCGGTCCTGTCACCTTTGTCCTAGCCCCAAATTATGTATATATATATATTTTTTTTATTCAAGGGGAAGGGGCACCAAACTCTAACTTGCCTTTGGGTGACAAGGATGAACTTACGCCACTGGACCTGCCCCATAAACAGTCACAACATGCCTCCGTTTTATCTGCCCCTCCCCCATTACCTCACACATGTGGTCCCTGACTCTCAATAACTTTGTGAATAAATCCTCACTGCGACTGTCACAGAAAGACCATCACAGCACATGCACAAGGGGAAATTTGCTAAGCAGTGATAAGAGCGGAGAAGTGAGCCAGTGGAGAAGTGCCCATGGCAACCAATCAGCACTGAAGTAACATCTATAATTTGTGTACTATAAAATTATACAGAGCAGCTGATTGGTTGATGGGGCAACTTCGCCACTGAATCACTTCTCCACTCTTATCACTGCTTAGTAAATGTCCCCCTTAGATGCATGTACAGACCGCCCATAATCACTGAAATGCCAGTTGTATCCGTCTCTTAATCAGGCCCTGAGACCTTGAATCATGACTTCCGCAACTGGCTACAGTATCTGCTATTAGAAATAACAATTTAACTCATTATACCATATTTCAAAATCTACTTACCTGAGGCACTTCTGCCAATCTTGCTGTCAGTGGCAACAAGCAATAGACAGTGGCACTGGGTGCAGCGATGGGTTAACACTTCATGTGGCCCTAGGCAAGTTACTGGCCTGCCCCCCCCCCCCCCCACCACCACCACCACCATTCGAAAAATATTCATCTCCTCAACTACTCATGAAATTATATTTATGCGCAAGCACACACACACACATACATAAATAAATAAATCTATCTGTCTTGTCTGTCTGTCTGTCTGTGTATCATGAATAGGTGCAGTCCTGCAGCAGCGTTATAGGGGAAAAATAGGATTTTAATACCTACCAGTAAATCCTTTTCTCTTAGTCCGTAGAGGATGCTGGGGACACCATAAGAACCATGGAGTATAGACGGGATCCGCAGGAGACATGGGCACTTTAAGACTTTGAATGGGTGTGAACTGGCTCCTCCCTCTATGCCCCTCCTCCAGACTCCAGTTATAGGAACTGTGCCCATGGAGACGGACATTTCGAGGAAAGGATTTATTGTTAACTAAGGTGGGACACATTCCAGCTCACACCTCAAACACGCCGTACAACATGGCATTTAACAAAAACTCCAGTCAACGGCATGAACAACGTCAGCAACAGACTGACCATAACTTAACACAACCCGTGTGTAAACATAACTAATAACTAATAACTGCAGATAGAGTCCGCACTGGGACGGGCGCCCAGCATCCTCTACGGACTAAGAGAAAAGGATTTACCGGTAGGTATTAAAATCCTATTTTCTCATAAGTCATAGAGGATGCTGGGGACATCATAAGAACCATGGGGTTTATACCAAAGCTCTAGAACGGGCAGGAGAGTGCGGATGACTCTGCAGCACCAATTGACCAAACATGAGGTCCTCATCAGCCAGGGTATCAAACTTGTAAAATTTTGCAAAAGTGTTTGAACCCGACCAAGTAGCTGCTTGGCAGAGTTGTAATGCTGAGACTCTGCGGGAAGCCGCCCAGGATGAGCCCACTTTTCTGGTAGAGTGGGCCTTCACTGATTTCGGTAATGGCAATCCAGCCGTTCTGGCGACATAAATTTTCAAGGCCCTGACAACATCGAGAGATTTTGACTCCGCGAAGGCGTCAGTAGCCACTGGTACCACAATAGGCAGAAATTGTTGACGAGTCCTCAACTCCGCTCTATCTTCATGGAAGATTAAATAAGGACTCTTGTGAGGCAAAGCCGCTAACTCAGACACCCGCCTTGCGGATGCTAAGGCCAATAGCATAACCACTTTCCAAGTGAGAAATTTCAACTTAACCTTCTGTAAAGGTTCAAACCAATGTGATTGAAGAAAATGCAACACCACGTTAAGATCCCATGGTGCCACTGGGGGCACAAATGGAGGTTGGATGTGCAAAACTCCTTTCACGAAAGTCTGAACTTCTGGAAAGGAGGCCAATTGTTTTTGAAAGAAGACCGATAAGGCAGAAATTTGTACTTTAGTCGAGCCTAACTTTAGGCCCGCATCCACACCTGCTTGCAGGAAATGGAGAAAACGCCCTAGCTGAAATTCTTGCATAGTAGCCTTCTTAGATTCACACCAAGACACATATTTTCTCCAAATACGGTGATAATGTTTAGCCGCCACTCCTTTTCTAGCCTGATGAAGTGTGGGAATAACTTCTCTGGGAATACCCTTTCGGGCTAGGATCCGGCATTCAACCGCCAAGCCGTCAAACGTAGCTGCAGTAAGTTCTGGTACACGCACGGCCCCTGCTGTAACAGATCCTCTCGTAGAGGAAGAGGCCAGGGATCTCTTATGAGTAATTCCTGAAGATCTGGATACCAAGCCCTCCTTGGCCAGTCAGGAGCAATGAGGATCACCTGAACCTTTGTTCTTCTTATGATCTTTAGCACCTTTGGAATGAGTGGAAGCGGAGGAAACACGTACACCGACTGAAACACCCATGGTGTTACCAGCGCGTCCACCGCTATTGCTTGAGGGTCCCTCGACCTGGAACAATATCTCTGAAGTTTCTTGTTTAGGCGAGAGGCCATCATGTCTATTTGAGGAATTCCCCAAAGACTTGTCACTTCTGTGAAGACCTCTTGATGAAGACCCCACTCTCCTGGATGGAGATCGTGTCTGCTGAGTTGTCCACTCCTGGAATGAAGATCGCTGACAGAGCGCTTGTATGTCTTTCCGCCCAGCGGTGAACTTTTGTGGCCTCTGCCATTGCAGCCCTGCTCTTTGTTCCGCCCTGGCGATTTATGTGCGCTACTGCTGTTATATTGTTCGATTGTATTAGGACGGGCCAGTTGCGAAAAAGACGTTCCGCTTGAAGAAGGCCATTGTAAATGGCCCTTAACTCCAGAACGTTTGTGTGTAGACAAACTTCCTGGCTTGACCATTTTCCCTGGAAGGTTTTCCCCTGTGTGACTGCTCCCCAGCCTCGGAGACTCGCATCCGTGGTTACTAGGATCCAGTCCTGGATCCCGAACTTGCGTCCCTCTAGGAGGTGAGAGCTGTGCAGCCACCACAGGAGTGAAATTCTGGTCTTGGAGGATAGAATTATTTTCCGGTGTATGTGCAGATGGGATCCGGACCACTTGTCCAATAGGTCCCACTGAAGCACTCTGTTAGGATTCTGTTCAGTATGTATCTGGTGTCAGCTGATCCATATGTGTTCTGTTCCTTGGCTCTGTGTACATGCAGCTCAGCAGGTGCACAGGGTTTGTAATTACTAGTGAACACTCCCAGCCTGGCCTTGTTCATTGGTTAGTGTGGCTGTTAAAGGCCAGCTAGCTGAGTTCTCAGACGCCGGTGATATTATACTACTTTCCTGCCTGAACTACCTGCATTGCCTGGTGTCTTCGTCCTAGCTCCTGTTCATGCCGAGAAGCCTGGTTTTCCAGTTCATGTTATCCTGCCACAACCATTCTTGCCAGCTCATGTTCATGCCAGAACTATTTAGTTAAGTATTATGGACTTTCACTGTGCTCTGTGGATTCTCTAGTATTCACTATTCGTGTTACATGTTACTATGGACTCCTTCTATGCCTGCATGCTGTTATGCTTTATTATACAAATCCTGCAATCAGTTCTGTGGATTATATTACTCTGATTCCTTATTCAACTGTCTCATTACTCTGCTGCAATTCTCAGTCTGCAAACCCATTTACTCTTAGCTCATATTGTACCCTGGATTGTTACTGTGATTCCTCTGCCATACCTCATTATACCACTGCTATAATAAATACTTAGTATTCCTGCACTTCTGTGGACATTCATTACCTGCAACAGTGATTGTGATACATTCTAGTCCTGTAATCAAGTCCTGGCTCTTAGCTGTGTTATATTACTCACCTGCTGTCCATAATCAGTGTAAAGTGTGATGCTGCACATTTCAGTATTAAAGGGAGAGTCCATAGTCTGCTAACCTTCAATTCTGCTACAACGTGCTCAAGTTATTACTGTATTCCCCAGTCAAGTCTGGTTAACCATTTCTATGTCACACTGCATCTGCCTGCACCTCCAGTAGTAATTCTCTCCTTGTAATTCACCTGCCAAACATTAGAGGCAGGTGAATCGTAACACACTCGGGCATGGAATCTGCCAAACTGAATGGCCTCGTAGGCCGCCACCATCTTCCCCAGCAACTGAGTGCATTGATGAATTGATACTCTCGCTGGTTTCAGAATTTGTTTGACCAAACTCTGAATTTCCAGATCCTTCTCCTCTGGAAGGAAAACTCTCTGTAAATCCGTGTCCAGAATCATTCCCAAAAACAACAGCCGCTTCGTCGGATTCAACTGTGACTTCGACAGGTTATGGAGCCAACCATGTTGTTGCAGAACTGTCAGGGAGAGCGCAATGTCCTGCTCCAGCTTGTCTTTGGATTTTGCCTTTATCAGGAGATCGTCCAGGTAAGTGATAATTGTGACTCCTTGCCTGCGAAGGAGAACCATCATTTCCGCCATTACCTTGGTGAAAATCCTCGGAGCCGTGGACAGACCAAACGGCAACGTCTGAAATTGGAAATGACAATCCTGAGTAGCAAACCTCAGGTAAGCCTGATGCGGAGGATATATGGGGATGTGTAAGTAGGCATCCTTTATGTCGACCGACACCATGAAATCCCCTTCCTCGAGACTGGAGATCACTGCTCGGAGAGATTCCATCTTGAATTTGAATTTTCTTAGATAAAGATTGAGGGACTTTAGGTTCAGAATTGGTCTGACCGAGCCGTCCGGCTTCGGAACCACAAACAGGCTTGAATAAAAGCCTTCTCCCTGTTGTGCCGGGGGGAACCCTGACAATGACTTGATTCAGACACACAACTTTTGTATTGCATCGCATACTACCTCCCTGTTCGGAAGAGAAGCTGGTAAGGCTGATTTGAAAAAACGTCGAGGGGGGATGTCTTGAAACTCCAGTTTGTACCCCTGGGACACTATTTCTAAAATCCATGGGTCTAGGGCCGAACGAGCCCAGAATTGACTGAAGAGCTTTACATGTGCCCTCACCAGTGCGGACTCCTGCAGAGGAGCCCCAGCGTCATGCGGTGGATTTGTCAGAAGCTGGGGAGGACTTCTGCTCCTGAGAACCTGCCACGGCCGGAGATCTTTTACCTTTTCCTCTTTTTCTATTAGCAAGGAAGGAATAACCTCGGCCTTTTTTGTATTTATTTGGCTGAAAGGACTGCATCTGATAGTGGTGTGCTTTCTTTTGTTGTGGAGGAACATAAGGCAAAAATGACGACTTACCCGCGGTAGCCGTAGATACCAACTCAGCGAGACCTTCACCAAACAATACACCACCTTTAAACGGTAGAGACTCCATAGCTTTCTTAGAGTCCGCATCAGCATTCCATTGATGAATCCACAATGCTCTCCTAGCTGAGTCTGCCATGGCATTGGCCCTTGATCCCAAAACAATATCTCTCGCCGCCTCCTTTAGGTAGGCTGCAGCGTCCCTGATATAACCCAGCGTTAACAGGATGGTATCCCTATCCAGGGTATCTATATCAGATGACAAGTTATCTGCCCACTGAGAATGCTTATTTATATACAGGAATGAAAACTATACCTTAAACACACCTTAAATACACTTTACCATGGAGCCGCTGCGGCCGCTATACTTAATACACACTCTACGTACTTTGTACGCTATTAGCGTATAGAGTCCCGTACTGTGGCCCTCATTCCGAGTTGATCGGTCGCAAGGCGAATTTAGCAGAGTTACACACGCTAAGCCGCCGCCTACTGGGAGTGAATCTTAGCTTCTTAAAATTGCGACCGATGTATTCGCAATATTGCGATTACTAACTACTTAGCAGTTTCAGAGTAGCTCCAGACTTACTCTGCCTGTGCGATCAGTTCAGTGCTTGTCGTTCCTGGTTGACGTCACAAACACACCCAGCGTTCGCCCAGGCACTCCCACCGTTTCTCCGGCCACTCCTGCGTTTTTTCCGGAAACGGTAGCGTTTTCAGCCACACGCCCCTGAAACGCCGTGTTTCCGCCCAGTAACACCCATTTCCTGTCAATCACATTACGATCGCCGGAGCGAAGAAAAAGCCGTGAGTAAAAATACTTTCTTCATAGTAAAGTTACTTGGCGCAGTCGCAGTGCGAACTTTGCGCATGCGTACTAAGCGGATTTTCACTGCGATGCGATGAAAAAGAACGAGCGAACAACTCGGAATGAGGGCCAGTGTACGGACTTTGCGTACAAACGCCGTGCTGACGGTACAAAGTACACACAGCCCGTACACACCCAGAGATACATCGCAAACCCTTAACAACAATGCAAGCAATAGCAATAAACCTTTAAACCTTAGCAGGGAAAGGAAAAACACGACACCGGTTTGCTATTTAAAATGCTTGGTTCCGACACCACAGCGTATTATTACGGAAAGGGGGTTACAATATAAACAATACGATACAATACAACAGAATAATGGCTACAGTCAGTGGTACATACTTTTGGTTTTGCCTGCGCTTCCCAGTCCGGTCCTCGGTCATCTAATAGATAACTTTGTGAGTCTTGTGTCTGACCAGGCCTGCAGCAGGCTCTCTTTATACAATTCATCCAAAACTTGACACAATGGATACTGTAATCTCTTTGTCCATTGGACACAGGGATGGTCATTTACAGTACAGTAGAGGTCATAGGTCGGTTTGAATAGGTGGGCGATGTCTGTTCCAACTGCTCTTGTGGGTGGTCTCCTCTGGATTCCCGCCGCATACATAATGTACAGTAAATACAGTTTATATCTATATTCTGCTCCTGCACATAACTATCCGCAGGAACATGCGATCTGCTTCAAACCAACACCGGAATGTTACCCTTAAAATACCCCACAGCTGGATACCAAACACCACCTTATAACCTTGTTCTGTCCCCTCCTATACTGTAAAGGTGAATCCCTTTGTTCTGTTACCATTTAAACTGCTGTTACTTTCTGATGTGGTGCAGGGAGACCAAATATATGGGCAAAGAGAGAAAAGTATGACTCTTGTTTGGGCGCACTCTTATGTTATCTCAGTGTTAATTGATAAGTAATGTGACTAACAGTTAATAATGTAGTCTTTATTTCTACTCTTTAAGATACATGGGAACTCAACAAAACAAGTTAGACATAAACAGCCATTGATATGCTCGATGGGAAATAAGTCTCCCAAAATTAAGAAATGTTCAGATCTTAATTATACCTAGATAAATGCATATCGTAAGATAGCTACATACTATGCTGCTTCCGTCTGCCAAAGATCTGTACAAACTGTGTTTGTATTAATGCAGCTCTAAATTGGGTTTAATTCGTGAGTGGGAGAGCCCACACACAAATTAACAATTCTAATAATTGACCACTATTATGGATGAGTTAAACAGTGACAAATGAAAGTTCAAGAAATAGTAGGATTGAGTATAAGTGGTGATACTGCTGTTGGTGTTGTTTCTATAGGGAAGAGATTCTTCCTACTTCACTGGGTATACCCTAGCAGTCGCCCGTCTAGGTACTGACCCAGCCCACCTCTGTTTAGCTTCCAAGATCGGACGAGATTGGGCGTGATCGTAGGGGTATGGTCGTAGGAAGATTTGACCCTATACCACCAATGAGAGTGCACCGAAACGGAAGGATTGGTTCCTCCTCAGGAAAATAATAATGGGAATGCGTGGGGAAGGCGAATGGCAACAGATAGGTAAGTGTGAATCTGCTGTCCACGTTAGACTGAAGAGACGTGTCTCCAGAGGGGACACGTTTCCCAGAATCGTGGATGAGAGTTCACAGAAGGAAGAAAAGTGGGATAATAATTACAAGGTGGAAGAAATAAGAGTGGTTGAAATTGACAATTGAATTGAATTATGGTGGGTCCCTTTGGGTCACCTCAATCGTATAATACTAGTCAATCCTAGTTCAAATAATTCACTAAAGCAGATGTCAAGACAAAAAATAATAAAAATGAATTCTTGTAATTAGTACTGATTCACTGGGTATGGTATAACATTATTTGTACATAACAGACCCTAGTGTAATTATGTAATTGATGCTAAACCCTAAATGTCACTGGTGATAGTGGCAGAATTTTTTTTTTCCTGTCAAAACAGTTATTGCTTTTTAACATGAAACCACCATATGAGGCAAATAGATTATCATCTATGCAATTATCACTTAGGTTACATGCCTTTAAAGAAACAGGAATGTACAACACACATTTTGAAAATACCTAAGGCAGAGTAAATGCGGGATCGCACAAAACCTGTCCCTGTTATATTGAATGTGAGGAAATGGTATTTCACAATATACTTGAATAAGGAATCAAGCAGATATGCTATGCTAATTCACTGGAAACACCAGCAATATTAATAGCAGGAATTCTTTCTGAAACACAAAATATTTTGCTGGAGCATGCAGGCTAAATCAGATAAAGCAGATAAATGTTAAGTGTCACCCCTTCAATCGGTAGGCAGACAGGGTGCCCGCAGGAAATGCGGGGCCACAAATTACCTGCCCCTATTACAGGGTTAAATCACCATGTACCCAAGTGAGAGAGTACACACATATGCAGTACAGCCTAACTGAAAGCACCAGCAATGATAGTGGCAGAGATACTCTCAGAGGCAAAGAAATATTCTGCTAAAGCATAAAATCTGACTAGATAAAGCAAATAAGCATAAATATCACCCATTCAAATGTCAGACAGGCAGGGTGCCCGCAAGGAAAACGCGTTTCACCCGGTCACGGGCTTATTCACTTCCAATTCTAAGCAGCTGTTGCTAAAGGGTACAGTACTAATCCTGACTTGCTCTGACGAGCACACCCAGCATTCTGTTTGGTTTAAGACCTTACCCACTAGTGAGTGGTAATCACTCAACGGATGACGGTCCATGTCGATATTAAGGTTGGACTGACATCTCTGGATGCACCCATCCTCAACTATATTCTCAAAATTCCTACAAATACAATATTCATCAGACAATAACCCCTCACAGTGCCTCCGAGCTCCCTGACTACCAGAGCGCTTACTGATGCCAGCCTTTACTAAAGTGATGCGCTCATCCTGAGATCCTACAAATTCATACTTGCCATCAGAACCCATTCCAGATCCCTGCTCGACCTCTCTGGGACCCTCACCAAAACACACTGTCCTTATCAAAACCAGAATTACTAACAGAACCCGAAACGCAGTCTCTTGTGATCGATCCATTTCGTTAGGGGAAAGGAGGAAAATAAGGAGAAAAGAAAGAAAAAATGCAGGGTGAGGTGAAAAAAGAAAGTGGTATGACAACCGTTCTAGATCTTGTTACTCTCTGTGCTCAGATGCCCTTCAACAGTCCTGCCTCTCAACTTTCCCGGAACAGAGACTCCAGTGATACGAGATTCTCTACACTCTGTTCTTTGTCACGAGTTCTCTCCGGGTCAGCGACCTTCTTGCAGTGGGACGAGTGGATCCAAGTCTCTCTTTCGGTGACCTTCAATGCTGTTGTGCTGGTTAACAAGACTTGATATGGTCCTTCCCACCTGTCTATGAGGCAACCTGAGCATAAGAAATTTCGAATCATCACATAATCCCCAGGTTCAATGTCATGACAATTACTGTTCGGTAGGTCAGGAATCACCAGCTTTAAATTTCTTTGTTGATTTCTCAGCTGCTGGCTCATCCCAACCAAATATTTCACAGTCACTTCATTATTACATTTCAAATCATCCTGGGGATCTATCATTACATGAGGTTGTCGACCAAAAAGAATTTCAAAGGGTGATAGGTTAAGGGGAGACCTGGGAGTGGTTCTGATGCTGTACAACACTAGTGGCAAAGCTTCTGGCCACAACAATCCAGTTTCAGCCATTACTCTGCTCAGCTTATTCTTAATAGTGCTGTTCATTCTCTCCACCTTCGCACTCGCCTGTGGTCGGTACGGAGTATGCAGCTTGCTATTAATTCCCATCAGTTTGCACATGACCTGAAAGACTTCACCTGTAAAATGGGTACCCCTGTCACTTTCAATTATTCTAGAGATACCATATCTACACACAAATTCCTGCACAATTTTCTTTGCAGTGAACGTAGCAGTATTTGTGGCAGCAGGGAACGCTTCTACCCAGTTGGAAAATACATCAATACAAACTAACACATATTTTAAATTCCTACAGGGTGGTAACTGTATGAAATCGATTTGTATTACCTGAAAAGGTCCGTCTGTCGGGGGGATATGGGATGGCTCTGTTGGTATTGACTTTCCAATATTCTTCCTCAAGCAAGTAAAACATGTCATTGCTCTCTTACCTGCATGAGAAGAGAATCCTGGTGCACACCAGTAGGCTCTCACCAGCTTACACATACCCTATTTGCCCAGATGAGTCAGACCGTGTGCCGCCTCAGCTAGACTTGGAAGATATGCTCTGGGGGCCACTGGCTTACCGTGTCCACCTGTCCAAAGTCCTGAGGACTCCTGGCCATACCTCTTTGACCTCCAGACCGCCCTTTCCTGTAAGAACACAAATCTTTTTCATTTTGTTTAACTGTTGTATATTATCAGTTGTGTGAAGTAAACCGTCTGTGGAAAGCGAAAAGAGAGGGGAAATAATAAAAAGAAAATTTGTCAGATTTGCGTTCACCATCAGGCTGTCACACCATCATGCATATCGGTGTCTATGCACAGTCTCCCTTCACCAGTATTCTCATTCTCCACCCTTTGTGCATGACCAGGCACACTGCATTAATACTGGTGTCCTTATGTCCTTATGCTGGTGAGATATACTGGTTTTGGGCAGAGCTCTGAAAGACCGAGTAGGCATGTGGCGTTTGAACTGTAACCGGGTCCATGTGTTGTACCCTCCTGTCGGTGAACGTAAGAGATGAGGAGAAAACTTTGAAGAAAGATCACATAGAAATTAGTGACAGGTAAGTTTATAGAGGCAAAGATGATTTTACAAAATTTGACATCTGGATTGGGCACTACGGGGGAATGATTCTCTACCCGGTCTGTTCCCCTAAAAAAAAATTCTATGTGTGTTATATCTCTACTGGGACTATCCCAGCCATCAATCCAGTGTCCTGTCCATTCTAAGTTCATAGGGAACCCGGTATCTTTGAGATAATTTCCTCTACCTGTGATGGACATGCATCTAAAACAGTGAAATGCAACATTAGTCTTCGTGGGTATCCCACATACTAATGTGCTTCCTGGGCGGGAGCACTCAATATGTATACCATCTCTAATAAAACTCCTGTTAAGTTAATTAGAGGTCACTTCTGCTGGAGAGAGAAGCAAAAGTTTAGAGGCCTCCTCCTAACCCCAGCAAGTTCTGTCAAAAGGGTAAAGTTGCATTTATTCTGTTCTTCCCATTAACCGAATCTGTGTTTTCTATATGGCTCGTGATTCCTTACTATATGTCCCTTGATCCCATCTATGTGTTTAATAACGTGGCTTGTTTTCTCTGTCTAGGGGTCTATATTGGCTATGTGCTCTACTACTCTTACAATTTCTAGCAAAATGTCCTTCCTTCCTACAAGTATAACATATTCTCGGTCTTTTCTTACCACCAGGGTTTTGGGGTTTAGGCTGATGAGACTTTGGTGTAAGAGCCTGTATTCTTTCAATCCTCAGCCTCTCCTCCTGCAGTTCTCTACGCCTAGCAATATTCTTATGGTGTTCAATTGCGCACTCTCTAAAACAAGCTACTGTGGCCCCTCTCCAATCAGGCAAAAATGTTTGTACCCTGTCCCTTACTGTCTTATTGAGTCCGTCCATTAGCACAGAGACAGCCACTTCCCTATAATTTGCATCGTTCCCTGTATCTGATACCCCAATGTATCTATCCATTATTTGCAGGGCCCGATGGAAATATTCAGATGTCATTTCATTTTCCCTCTGTTTTATGGAGAAAATTTTTCTCCACTTAACAGTTGTGGGGAAATACAACTCTAGTTGCATGTTAATTTGCTCTAAGTTCTCCTGATTGTGTTTGTCAGTCATAAACTATCCGACTCTAACCTACAATCAGTGATAAATTTTTGGGTGTCAATATTAGGGGGTAGGCACACTTTCAAAAATATCCGCCAGTGTTTGTTTGTCGGTTCATACGCATTACCCAGATCTCTGATAAATTTCTGACATCTGGCTAAATGCTTCCGAGGGTCGGGGAATTCTGAAATGATTGATCGCAGCCCATCTCTGGGCCACGGGCAATACATTGCATTATTCCTGGTGAGGACTACTCCCTGACTATCGGTTCCCCCATTGGGAGTTACTATTTCCAAGACAGGGTGTAATTCTACCATTCCGTTCCTAATCTGTTTACTGTGAGGTGTTGTTGTCTCTGTGCAATGAACTGTCTCACACTTACCGGTAGCTGTGACCTCACCAGTTCTTTCATTGGGGAATATTGTTACTGCTCTACCTGGTTGGACAGGCCCCACCTGAGTTTCCTGCAAGGTGACTGCTTGGAGGAGAGCTGCAATTTGGCTGGATCCTTCATCTTCTTGTGACCTATAACCTTGAAAATACTTCAAAACAGGATACATCTTGCAAAAATTAGGGTTAATACATTGTTTTTGCATACTACTATCATTTACTGATATACCATTGACTGTTGCCATCTCTTCCCCTTCGACCTGTGTCGACAATGGTGTGTTTGTGTTCTCATTCCCGCTAGGTTTTGAACCTGTTTTGCGAATTTGTTCCCTTTGCATATCCCCCTCTTGTTGCCATAAATTTTAAACAATCTGTATGTTTAATCCTTTGTTTCTTGGATTTTAGAAGACATATTTTACTGCCTACATTCTGCAGTGCCTCTGGTTCAAAGTTGCCCACCCTAGGGAATGGTACCCTATCTTTGTTAGTCATACATACCCACTCATTGCATAAAACTTCTGTGTGTGAACCATATTTTTCACACATGATAAACCTTGCTGAGCCTTTTGGCCACAATTCTGCCTGAACCCTGTCTAAACGTCTCTCACTTGAGCAACTGGCTCCCATATTTGTGGGTCTTTTTTAATAACTTTAAAAAAATTCCCACAAACACCAAAATACTCAATATAAGTAGATGGTGGAAGTATCTCCGAGCGCCTTCCACTCGCTCTCCGCCCACGTTGGCCAGTACAACGATACACTGTTGATAGCGGATCGCAATGTACCCAACTTAGGGCTCCTATCAGACCTTACAGCACCGTAATTTCTTTCGGTGGAAGTTCTTTTTGGAATATTTTCCTGAGAGAGGCAGCGAAAAATTCCTTTTCGGTATCTTTCAACTGAAATTGTTTGTAGGGTGAAAAACAGAGAAATTAGATAACTATCCTTCACCCTTTCCAGTGAAGCCCACCAGGGAGATTTCCCGACGTTATTAAAGAAAAACCCCTTTGTCTATACAATCACGTCTGCGTATGCTCTTCCACAGCGCATATGACACAATAATATCACGTTGCGCTTTGCAGAACAAACGGACATGTGATGCAATAGCACAGCCTATAGATACTAGTTATCTATATGCCCTACTATTGCTGTAGACCACTTTAGCCTAGACCACTCCAGACCACTTTAGTTGTATGGGATTACTTCAGACCACTTCAGTTCCTAATAACGCAGGGTAGCGAACCCTACGCCACCGGGCCCCTACTAACCCAGTGTTACCACTTCAGACCACTTCAGTTCCTGGGTTCAGTATCCACTCACTCCTGCGTTCGCTCACTCAAATACACTTTGTTTTTCTGTACAGAAAATTTGGATTCATTCAGGTTGGCAGCTTTACCCCCAGAGGCAATTAAAAAAATATATTTATACTAAGTTTTGTTTTTATAATAAATTTTTTAGAAACTGGGTAGTTTTGTGCTATTGCAGCGTGGCTACTGTCCCACCTTTAAACTAAACGAACTATTGTGTCATTTGTACTTAGCGACCGTACTCTTACGCAATTTGCGTAAACACGCGACCGTGCGTGTCCCTTACACCGCGTGTGCAGTTCCGTACTTTGTCCGAGACACGTGTACAAAACCGTACGTCCGCAATAGCACAAATCATACAACTCTATAAATTTGAGCAATAAAACTACTATTGCCCACTAAACACAACACAGTTTCTTTCTGTATAAACCTTTACAACTAGGCCAGACTGCGTTTGTGCTTTACGCTTACTTCCTTAAATATTTATTTTAGTTTTAACTATATAGCAACAAATATCTCCGGTTTCACACAGGTCTAAATGAATCTAGCAATCTGAATGTTATGGCAACAATGTGAGGCTAAACAAAGAGTATGGGTGCCGTGTACTCTTTTGGCGCCATAAAAAAAAATTCACAGATTTTAAATAGCTTTTTTTCCTATTTTTACTTTACGGGTTCTACCAGCATCTCTACAAACCATACAGAGCAGACGCCATCTAATCAGCAAATAAGTAGGGTTTTCAGTGTATCCATCGACCAGGGAAAGGATACGTAGGATACTTTCTGTCCACCCTTTTGCTGATAGATTAAGTCTGCTGTGACCTGTTAGGCTGTGAGTATGTGGAAAACCGGACAGAGCCCCCAATTGAGAATGCTGATCTATATACAGGAATGAAAACTATACCTTAAACACACCTTAAATACACTTTACCATGGAGCCGCTGCGGCCGCTATACTTAATACACACTCTACGTACTTTGTACGCTATTAGAGTACAGAGTCCCGTACTGTGTACGGACTTTGCGTACAAACGCCGCGCTGACGGTACAAAGTACACACAGGGCGTACACACCCAGAGATACATCGCAAACCCTTAACAACAATGCTAGCGATAGCAATAAACCTTTAAACTTTAGCAGGGAAAGGAAAAACACGACACCGGTTTGCTATTTAAAATGCTGGGTTCCGACACCACAGCGTATTATTACGGAAAGGGGGTTACAATATAAACAATATGATACAATACAACAGGATAATGGCTACAGTCAATGGTACATACTTTTGGTTTTGCCTGCGCTTCCCGGTCCGGTCCTCGGTCATCTAATATATAACTTTGTGAGTCTTGTGTCTGACCAGGCCTGCAGCAGGCTCTCTTTATACAATTCATCCAAAACTTAACACAATGGATATTGTAATCTCTTTGTCCATTGGACACAGGGATGGTCATTTACAGTACAGGAGAGGTCATAGGTCGGTTTGAATAGGTGGGCGATGTCTGTTCCAACTGCTCTTGTGGGTGGTCTCCTCTGGATTCCCGCCGCATACATAATGTACAGTAAATACAGTTTATATCTATATTCTGCTCCTGCACATAACTATCCGCAGGAACATGCGATCTGCTTCAAACCAACACCGGAATGTTACCCTTAAAATACCCTACAGCTGGATACCAAACACAACCTTATAACCTTGTTCTGTCCCCTCCTATCCTGTAAAGGTGAATCCCTTTGTTCTGTTACCATTTAAACTGCTGTTACTTTCTGATGTGGTGCAGGAAGACTATGTGTACATTGTGCACTATTTGGATTAAATATGTAATGTGTTTTGATAGCTTTCCATGCGTTCACAAACTCCACCGTAAATACTCATACCACGCGCTAATGCGCAGGACCGCGGGAGCGACCATACGCAAATTGCGGATATGTGCACGCACGGCAGAACAAGTACACGCGCGGAGGCCATCTGTGTGTAGTTTGTACGTGATGTGTGTACTGCAATATTTTTCGACTTTGACACCACTTTTCGATAGCACTACTCACCCACGCAGATGCAATAGCTGGTCTGAGTAGTGTACCTGTGGTGACGTAAATGGATTTTAACTTATTTTTCTGTCTACGATCCGCAGGATCCTTAAGGGCTGCCGTGTCAGGAGACGGTAAAGCCACCTTTTTAGACAACCGTGATAGCGCCTTGTCCACAATGGGAGGTGACTCCCACTTTTCTCTATCCCCAGAGGGGAACGGATACGCCATTTGAATCCTTTTGGGAATCAGAAACTTTTTGTCAGGATTTTCACACATTTTTTAAAAAGGGCATTCAGTTCATGAGAGGGAGTAAATGTTACCTCAGGTTTCTTTCCCTTAAACATACAGACCCTAGTATCAGGAACAGCAGGGTCCTCGGAGATATGCAACACGTCTTTTATTGCCACAATCATGTACTGAATGCTCTTTGCCAATTTTGGGTCTAATCTGGAATCACTATAGTCGACATTGGAGTCAGTGTCCGTGTCGGTATCTGTGTCTGCTAACTGAGCAAACGAACGTTTATGTGACCCCGAGGGGGTCTGGACCTGTGATAACACATCCTCCACAGATTTTTTCCATACCTGTTTCTGAGACTCAGATTTATCTAATCTCTTATTAATATTCAACACATTTACCCAGTCAGGAGTCGGTGGTGCCGACAGGGTCACTCCCACAGCCG
Source organism: Pseudophryne corroboree (assembly GCF_028390025.1). NCBI lineage: Eukaryota > Metazoa > Chordata > Amphibia > Anura > Myobatrachidae > Pseudophryne > Pseudophryne corroboree. The sequence goes on from NC_086444.1 coordinate 592,663,285, forward strand.
TTTCTGCCCCTAGCACAGTCTCCTCCTGGGAAGAGCACTCCGCCTCAGACATTGCGAAACACCTGTACCGACACCCACAGACACACTGGGCCAAAAGGGGGACAGACCCACAGTAAAGCCTGTCAGAGAAACACAGAGGGAGTTAGCCAGCTCACAACCCAGCGCCAGTCCCCGTTCTGAAACCTTAATATATAATGCCTCAGACCCTGCAGCGCTTTATAATAACTTATTTAAGCACCAAATTTGCTGTGCCCCCCCCCCCCCCCCCCCCCCCCCATTTTGCACCCTGTTACTTGTTATAGCAGTGGTGAGGAAGGACCAGCGTCTCTGCAGTGGAGAGAAAATGGTGCCGATGAGAGCTGTGAGGGCTAAGCTCCGCCCCCTTCATGGCGCGCTTCAACCCGCTATTTTTTTAAGCTAATAATGCTGGCGGGGGTAAGAATTTAGTGCCAAGGCACTCCAATTTCACTTTGCCAGCCTGAAAAGAGGATTTTTATGCTGCCCAGGGCGCCCCCCCGCACCCTGCACCCTGTAGTGCCGCTGTGTGTGGGAGCATGGCGCGCAGCGCGATCGCTGTGCGGTACCTCAGAAGCCGTCACTGAAGTCTTCTATCTTCTTCTACTCACCTGTCTTCTGACTTCTGGCTCTGCAAGGGGGGTGACGGCGGTCTCTGGGAATGAACCCCTAGGCCAGGCATGTCCAAACTATGGCCCTCCAGCTGTTGTGAAACTACATATCCCAGCATGCCCTGACACAGTTTTGCTGTCAGAGAATGCTAAAGCTGTGTCAGGGCATGCTGGGATGTGTAGTTTATCAACAGCTGGAGGGCCACAGTTTGAACATGCCTGCCCTAGGCGTACCTAGTGTTCCAAACCCTCAGGAGCTAATGGTGTCCTGTAGCCAAGAAGCAGAGCCTTTAAACTCACTAGAAGTAGGTCTGACTTCTCTCCCCTACGTCCCACGATGCAGGGAGACTGTTGCCAGCAGTGCTCCCTGAACATAAAAAACCTAACATAAAAGTATTTTCCGAGAAACTTAGTAGAGCTCCTCAGTGTGCACCCAGTCTGCCTAGGCACAGATTCTAAACTGGAGTCTGGAGGAGGGGCATAGAGGGAGGAGCCAGTTCACACCCATTCAAAGTCCTAAAGTGCCCATGTCTCCTGCGGATCCCGTCTATACCCCATGGTTCTTATGGTGTCCCCAGCATCCTCTAGGACGTATGAGAAATAATTTAAAAGAGAAAATTATGCTTAGCTGCCATTCTCAGGTTTCTCCAAGGCGCTTCTGATTGGCGGATAGCGGGACCCCATCGCATTCATAATAAGAGGAAGAAGGTTGAAGAAGCTAGAAGTGGAGGAAAAAAGGAGTGGCAGAAGTTGGGAGAGGACAAGAGCATGCCGGGCCCTCGGCATACGCCAACTACTGGCCACAAAGAGTGCCGGACCGGTGAGGGTGCTGCTGAAGTCTGTGACGGTGAGTCAACGTCACTCTCTCTGCCACCCGCCCTGGACAGTAACAGCCAGGCACCTCTGACAAGCTCACAGAGGAGACCTGGAACTGCCTGCTCCGCCTCCAGGTTGACTGCTCTGTCTCCACTGCCCTCCCCCGATGCAAGGGAACAGAGGGAGGGAGACAGTGCAGCGTCTGCTAACGAGGGGAAGCTGGAGTTATGACTTATAGATGGAAGTTACGTATGGAATATAGAGTTTGCTCTGCCTATTGGGATAAACAGAGTGTACGTTTTTATCTTTCTAGTAGTCCAAAGAGTTGTGTGTCTTTTCACTTTTCAACAACAAGTCTTTTTTACATACACTGATTAGCCTCAAAAACAAAACAAGAAAAAAACACTTCTCATAGGGGCTAATTCAGATCTGATCGGTGCTGTGCAGGTTTGCACAGCAGTGATCAGGCCTGAACTGCGCACGCACTGGCGCCGCAGTGCGTCTGCACATGCCAGAGAGCTGACTGCTGTCTTTAGCTAGCGATCGCCTTTGCCTGATTGACAGGCAGAGGCGGTCACTGGGTGGGAGGGGACGGAATGGTGGCGTTAAGCTGCCGTTAAAGAGGCACGGTCCAGCCAACGCAGGCGTGGCCGGACTGTGCCGGGCCAGGGCGGCTGCCTGACGTCACACGCACCCGCTGAGACCGAGGCAGCGACGAGTAGCTTCCAGCCGGCGCGCAGGAGCTGCGCTGGCCGGGAGCCACTCCTGAAGTACAAAAGCATTGCCACTGTGCGATGCTTTTGTACTTCTGCAACGGGGCAGGGACTGACATGTGGGGCGGGCTAGCTCTGTGCTGGGTGTCCCCCCCGCATGTCAGTGTGCCTGATCGTAGCTGTACTAAATTTAGCACAGCTACGATCAACTCTGAATCACCCCCATAGTACACATCAGTGGGTCAGGATAAATGATAGATAATCGATATAGTTTGCTTGGTACCCTTATTAGGCCTTAAATAGGCCAAAGATCACACGTGTTAGACACCAGGCGTGTTCAACAACTCCTTCGTAAATTGAATTTTTTTCTGGGTATTGACCTCAATGAAATACAAAATAGTCAGATTGCTTAGATTTTAAGCACGGATCTCTCTGTGTGTACCCACCTATACACACACCAGGGGCTAGGGGGAAGACATGGACACATACACACTGGTGACAGCGGGAAAGAGGGCATGAAGAAATACATACTAGTTACTGGGGGGAGGGTGATGTAAAGAAATACATATGACATGGAGACATAAACACTGGGGACTGAGGAGGACTTCTAAAATACACAATAGTGACTGGGGACAACAACATGGAGACTCACACCAGTGACTGAGGGTGGAGGTGGGAAGCATGGAAACATACACATTGGTGGAATTGAGGACATCCACCCTGAGGTCTGAGAGGGGACATGTAGAAATCCACACTGAGATCTGAGAGGGGACATGGTGACATCCACACTGAGGCCTGAAGGGGAACCTGGAGACATACAAACTCATGACTGGGGGAGGCAGACTGGCAAAAAAAACCTTTTCAATATTTTCCTGATGGGGAAAGGCTGGCCCCCTAGAGCCTTCCGGGCCTTAGATGGGCACCTCTACTGCCTTATGGTTAATCCGTCTCTGACTGGGTGTAAGGGGGACTTCAGACCCCATACTTTTGGGATGATGGATCCTTTTAATATACTACCCACAGTGTTTCACATACATTTTTGATTAATGGGGCTCTAGAATATCAGCATTATTTTTTGTACGCCACTCCAAGGCCAAAAGTTTCTTACTGAGAAATTCTGGGGGGGGGGGGGGGGGGGGGGGGGGGGGGGGAATGTAGTAAACTGTGCTTACCTGAAATCCTTAGGTTTAGTTATGTGGTGGTGGACAGGGTTGTGCTTTTGCTTGGCAGCCACTGTCATTGGTTTTGCCTATCACATTGACCATATACTGTATATATTTGTTTGGTCCTGGACAACCAACTCTTTACAACCCTACATGTGCCCTATAGCACTCCAGGGTGCCACAGGACCCAGTTTGGGAACCACTGTTCTACCTATTGTTAGGTCCAGCTAGAATTATCCTTTCACGTACCTCTTTAGATTGGTAAGATATATAGAGGGGTATTCAATTAGACCAAAAAAAAATATGCGCGCAAAAAAACCCCTGATTTCTTTTTAGAGCTGATTTTCTTTAATCGGGCTATTCAAGTAGTCCTCATTTTTACTGTCTGAAAAGTTTTGAGCAAAAACACATAGGATCCATGAATAATTGCGGACCTATGTGTTTTCACGGCTGCGATTGTGAAACAAATGCATGCTTATTGCAAATTTGGTAAAACCCCCATAAGTACAGGTTAATTGTATATCCCCAGACAGGTAAACTGGCCATGGAAAACTACTAATTGAATACCGCTCATACTAGCTATTAAAGTCTTCCCAGTGTTAAGATCATTAGGAATGGAAAGCTTACTGTAGGAAGTTCTCATCAATGTTAGTGAAAAGCTGAATTAAGGGCCTAATTCAGACCTGATCGTAGATGTGCGGTGTATGTCTCTGTTTGTTAGGTATATGTAAACTAGTGATGTGCACCGGACATTTTTCGGGTTTTGTGTTTTGGTTTTGGATTCGGTTCCGCGGCCGTGTTTTGGATTCGGACGCGTTTTGGCAAAACCTCCCTGAAAATTTTTTGTCGGATTCGGGTGTGTTTTGGATTCGGGTGTTTTTTTACAAAAAACCCTCAAAAACAGCTTAAATCATAGAATTTGGGGGTCATTTTGATCCCATAGTATTATTAACCTCAATAACCATAATTTCCACTCATTTCCAGTCTATTCTGAACACCTCACACCTCACAATATTATTTTTAGTCCTAAAATTTGCACTGAGGTCGCTGGATGACTAAGCTAAGCGACCCAAGTGGCCGGCACAAACACCTGGCCCATCTAGGAGTGGCACTGCAGTGTCAGACAGGATGGCACTTAAAAAAATAGTCCCCGAACAGCACATGATGCAAAGAAAAAAAGAGGTGCACCAAGGTCGCTGGATGGTTAAGCTAAGCGACCCAAGTGGCCAACACAAACACCTGGCCCATCTAGGAGTGGCACTGCAGTGTCAGACAGGATGGCAGATTTAAAAAATAGTCCCCAAACAGCACATGATGCAAAGAAAAAAAGAGGTGCAATGAGGTAGCTGTGTGACTAAGCTAAGCGACCCAAGTGGCCGACACAAACACCTGGCCCATCTAGGAGTGGCACTGCAATTTTCTAGCGAGAGGATGAGTGCTTCCATCCTCATGTGAATCTGAACCACTAGCCATGAACATAGGCCAGGGCCTCAGCCGTTCCTTGCCACTCCGTGTCGTAAATGGCATATTGGCAAGTTTACGCTTCTCCTCAGACGCTTTTAATTTTGATTTTTGGGTCATTTTACTGAACTTTTGTAGTATACTTGACGACACAGAGGTAGAGCAGTGGACTACTGTACCGTACTGCTATATATTATATACTGGTGGTCAGCAAAATTATGCACTGTCCTCCTACTATATATACTGCGCACAACAACTAAAATGCACCACAGGTATGGATGGATAGTATACTTGACGACACAGAGGTAGGTAGAGCAGTGGACTACTGTACCGTACTGCTATATATTATGTACTGGTGGTCAGCAAAATTATGCACTGTCCTCCTACTATATATACTGCGCAAAACTTAAATGCACCACAGGTATGGATGGATAGTATACTTAACGACACAGAGGTAGGTAGAGCAGTGGACTACTGTACCGTACTGCTATATATTATATACTGGTGGTCAGCAAAATTATGCACTGTCCTCCTACTATATATACTGCGCACAACAACTAAAATGCACCACAGGTATGGATGGAAAGTATACTTGACGACACAGAGGTAGGTAGAGCAGTGGACTACTGTACCGTACTGATATAATACTGGTGGTCACTGGTCAGCAAAATTCTGCACTGTCCTCCTACTATATACTACAATGCAGCACAGATATGGAGCGTTTTTCAGGCAGAGAACGTATAATACTGGTGGTCACTGGTCAGCAAAACTCTGCACTGTCCTCCTATTATATAATACTGGTGGTCCCCAGTCCCCACAATAAAGCACACTGAGCACAGATATTTGCAGCACACTGAGCACAGATATGGAGCGTTTTTCAGGCAGAGAACGCAGATATTTTCAGTACACTGAGCACAGATATTTGCAAGCACACTGAGCACAGATATTTGCAGCACACTGAGCACAGATATTTGCAGCACACTGAACACAACTGAGAGAACGCTGCACACGTCCTCTCCCTATCATCTCCAATGCACGATTGGAAATGGCGGCGACGCGCGGCTCCTTATATAGAATACGAATCTCGCGAGAATCCGACAGCGGGATGATGACTTTCGGGCGCGCTCGGGTTAACCGAGCAAGGCGGGAAGATTCGAGTCCGCCTCGGAACCGTGTAAAATGGGTGAAGTTCGGGGGGGTTCGGATTCCGAGGAACCGAACCCGCTTATCACTAATTTAAACCCCAGCTTGAATACATATTAGGGCCTTTCCTGGATTTCTATCTGTTCCCTACAAAATGAACTTGCTTTACATCTGGATAATCACTAGAAGGGTCATTGAGATCCCGTTGGACCTACAACTTCATTCGTAAAGTACCGATGTTCAGTACTTTACGCAGGATCCATTCTGTATGTGTGCAAATGGGTCCTGCGATGTAGGAAGCATGACGGCGGCAGACTGTCAGTCATTGACAGTCTACTGCTCTTCGGAGGGGGACGGGGGGGATGGGGGCTGCGATGGCCTCAATTTCCCAAAACGGAGTTGTGTTGCTGCCATTTATGGAGAGGGAAGAGGCCAAGGTCTACTAATAGACCCTCCTGCTGCATTACCGTCGGGCACTATCACTGCTGCTTCCACAGAATCACCTCCACCCACATCTGAAATAGCCACAATAAGCAGAAATGGCCAGCGGTGGATTGGGATGCCGGGACGCCGATTCCGTTTGGCTGGTTCCGGGCGTCCCCTCAGTGGCTGCCATCATACCCTGTGCTGGCCGGTTGCCGCGATTGAAGCTTAGCTCCGATCACGGCACCGTTAGCCCAGCACAGCCCTGCAAGCCACCATGGAGAGCGGATGTGGAGAGCGGCCGTGGAAGCAGCGGTGGATCCCTCCCCTTCTCTTCTCCCCACCCCCTGCATGTTGGGAGCTGCAGACAGTGACATCCAGGAGGCGGTGTGATGGGGGAGCTGGCATGGAAAGCAACTTTGCTGGGGAGTTTGACGGCCCGTGGCAGCTAGGAGCGCAGAGGAGAGGCTGGAGGAGGAGAAGGAGTGGCCAGTCCCAAAGTAAGCTAAGCAGCTCCATAGGCTGGCACTGTGTGTAGGCTGCTAGTAGTACTCTCCTGTGTGGTGTTTTTATGGGCTGTCACTGATCAGTTGGGGGGGGGGAAGCTGTCACTGACCTCTGTGTGTATGTGTGTAGGTGACGTGTGTGTGTAGGTGACGTGTGTGTGTGTGTGTGTGTGTGTGTGTGTGTAGGGTGGCACTGACCCCTGTGTTTGTGTGTAGGTGACCCCTTTGTGCTCAAACAGTGAAAGCCATTAAAAAACGAGAGGGCTCACGTTATGTATAAGTGTATAACGTGCTCTACCTGGTGCAATGTGTATAAGGTGCTCTACGTGGCGCAAAGTGTATAACGTACTCTACCTGGCGCAATGTGTATAACATGCTCTGCCTGGTGCAATATGTATAATGTTCTTTACCTGGTGCAATGTGTATAATGTACTCTACCTGGTGCAGTGTGTATAACGTGCTCTACCTGGGGCAATGTGTATAACGTGCTCTGCCTGGTGCAATATGTATAATGTGCTTTACCTGGTGCAATGTGTATAATGTGCTTTACCTGGTGCAATGTGTATAATGTGCTTTACCTGGTGCAATGTGTATAATGTGCTCTGCCTAGCGCAAAGTGTATAATGTGCTCTACCTGGTGCAATGTGTAAAAATGTTCTTTACCTGGTGCAATGTGTATAATGTGCTCTGCCTGGCCAAAGTGTATAATGTGCTTTACCTGGCGCAATGTGTATAATGTGCTTTACCTGGTGCAATGTGTATAATGTGCTCCAGTGGCGTAACTACTGCCCCCGCAGCCCTCGCGGTGACTTGGAGGCGCAGGGCTGCGGGGGGCGCCGCCACTGATTTAGCGCAGATTAACATGTGGATGTGCCGTCCGCATGTCAGTCTGCTGTCTCCTCTCCCTCCTTCCCTCCGTTGCTGTGAAGGAGGGACACGGAGGGCATAGCGCGCGCCTCTCCTGTGTCCCTCCTGCGTCTCCGGCGGGTCTATTAAATGAAGTGCCCATTTGTGAGCTCTGATTGACTCACGAACCGGCACTTCATTTAATAGACCCGCCGGAGACGCAGGAGGGACACAGGAGAGGCGCACACTGTGCCCTCCGTGTCCCTCCTTCACAGCAGCGGGGAGCGAGGAGCGGGGAACAGGGGGTGGGGGTTAGAGTTGTACCTGCCACTGGGGGAGCATATCTGGCACTGGGGGAGGTGGTGCATATTTGGCACTTGGGGGGGGCATATGTGGCACTGAGGGGGCATATGTGGCACCAGGGGTATATGTGTACCTGGCACATGGGGGGGCTATATTTGGCACTGGGGGCATGTGTGTACCTGGCACTGTGGGGGAATATCTGGCACTGGGGGCATATGTGGCACTGGGAGCACATCCCTAGCAACAAGCATTACCCCCTAGCAACGAGCATGACACCCAGTGCATGAAACCCCTGGCAACGAGCATGACACCCTGAGCATGAAACCCCCTGGCACCGTGCATGGAACCAAGAGCATGAAGCCCCTGGCAATGAGCATGACACCCAGTGCATGAAACCCCTGGCAACGAGCATGACACCCTGAGCATGAAAACCCCTGGCACCGTGCATGGAACCAAGAGCATGAAACCCCTGGCAACGAGCAGGTATTTTAAAAGTAATTAGAAGCCTTACTGTAGGACTTAATGTGTAATGGGCATAGCGGTGTGTGGCATAATGTATCACGGACATTGCGGTGTGTGTCATAATGTGTCACAGGCATTACGGTGTGTGGCATACTATACCACGGGCATTGTGGTATGTGGTATAATGTCGCAGGGGCATTGCAGTGTGGCATAATGTATAATGGGCATTGCGGTGTGTGGCATAGGGTATAACGGGCATTGCAGTATGTGTCACAGGCATTACGGTGTGTGGTATACTATATCACGGGCATTGTGGCATGTGGTATAATGTCTCAGGGTCATTGCAGTGTGTGGCATAATCAATGCCGTTTCTAGCGGCGGGCGAGCCGTGCAACCGCACGGGGCGCCCACCGCGGCACTTTGCAGGTCCTTTTCCCCCTCCTCCCCCCTTCCCGAGTAATCCTGCTCGGGGGGCGGAGTTTCGCGAAATGATGCGGTTGCGTCGCAATCGCGTCATTCCGTGAAACTCCGCCCCCCGAACAGGAGTACAGATGACAAGAGGAGGGGGAGCCAGCAGGAAGGAGGAGGCAGCCGGCGCGGGCCGAAGAGCGGGAAGAGCGTCTTCATACTGCATGTAAGTAATCTCTCTCTCTCCCCCCCTCCCTCTCCCTTCCTCTTCCCCCACTTGACACTTGCCTGCAATGCTGTGTAAAATGGGGACTCTTGCCTGCAATGCTGTGTAAAATGGGGACTCTTGCCTGCAATGCTGTGTAAAATGGGGACTCTTGCCTGCAATGCTGTGTAAAATAGGGACTCTTTCCTGCAATACTGTGTAAAATGGGGACTATTGCCTGCAATACTGTGTAAAATGGGGACTTTTGCCTGCAATACTGCGTAAAATGGGGACTCTTGCCTGCAATACTGTGTAAAATGGGGACTATTGTCTGCTGTACTGTGTAAAATGAGGACACGTGCCTGCCGCAATGTGTAAAATGGGTACTCGTGCCTGTATACTGTGTAAAATGGGGACTCGTGCCTGCCGTACTGTGTAAAATGGGGACACTTGCCTGCCGTACTGTGTAAAATGGGGACTCGTGCCTGCCGTACTGTGTAAAATGGGGACTCGTGCCTGCCGTACTGTGTAAAATGGGGACTCGTGCCTGCCGTACTGTGTAAAATGGGGACTCTTGCCTGCCGTACTGTGTAAAATGGGGACTCGTGCCTGCCGTACTGTGTAAAATGGGGACTCTTGCCTGCCGTACTGTGTAAAATGGGGACTCGTGCCTGCCGTACTGTGTAAAATGGGGACTCGTGCCTGCTGTACTGTGTAAAATGGGGACTCGTGCCTGCTGTACTGTGTAAAATGGGGACTCGTGCCTGCCGTACTGTGTAAAATGGGGACTCGTGCCTGCCGTACTGTGTAAAATGGGGACTCGTGCCTGCCGTACTGTGTAAAATGGGGACTCTTGCCTGCCATACTGTGTAAAATGGGGACACGTGCCTGCCGCAGTGTGTAAAATGGAGACTTTTTTTTCCCCTGTGGCGGGCGTGATGATATCAGATGAGGCCACGCCCATTTTACTGAGGCCACACACCCTTTCCGGGAGCGCGCGCACCTTCGGCGCGCGCTTGCTTTTTCTTTTTCTATCTATGGGGGGGCGCATATATATATTTTTTTAATGTTGGGGGGGGGGGGGGCATTTTGAAATCTTGCACTGGGAGCCAAACTGGCTAGAAACAGCCCTGGGCATAATGTATCATGGACATTGCGGTGTGTGTCATAATGTATCAGGCATTACGGTGTGTGGTATACTATATCACGGGCATTGTGGTATGTGGTATAATGTCTCATGGTCATTGCGGTGTGTGTCATAATGTGTCACAGGCATTGTATGTGCTATAATGTATCAGGGGCATTGCAGTGTGTAGCATAATGTAGAAGAGCGTCGTTGTGATTCCTGTCATAATGTGTCACAGGCATTACGGTGTGTGGCATAAGGTGTCGGGGGCATTATGGTGTGTGCATATTGTGTCATGTGCATTATTTTGTGTGGCATAATGTCTAAGGGCCATTGCAGTATGAGGCATAATGTATACTGGCCATTACTATAAGGAGGAAAAATGACAAATAATGTAAGGGGCATGAATCAGGATTATTTTTCTTTCCTGTGGTGGCCAACGTCTGGGCTTGCAGGTTGCAAAACTGGGGTATAAGTCTTTGCCTGCAATGCCATGCCCCTTTATGCGAAGCCTCACCCATTCCAACAAAGCCACTCCCCTTTTTGCAGCGCACGCAGATTCAGAGCTTTACTAGTACCAATTATTGGGGGGGGCGCCAGATAATTTTTTGGCTTGGGGGAGAAAAATTTCTAGTTACGCCACTGATGTGCTCTACCTGGTGCAATGTGTACAATGTGCTCTACCTGGTGCAATGTGTAAAAATGTTCTTTACCTGGTGCAATGTGTATAATGTGCTCTGCCTGGCACAAAGTTTATAATGTGCTTTGCCTGGGGCAGTGTGTATAATGTGCTCTGCCTGGCGCAAAGTGTATACCATGCTCTACCTGGCACAAAGTGTAGAACGTGCTCAATCTGGCACATAATGTATAACATGCTCTACCTGGTGCAGTGTGTATAGGAGGTTCTACCTGGTGCAATGTGGGGCTGGTTTTCGATCCCAATCCGCCCCTGGAAATGGCTGAATATTGATATTGTTTCAACAAGCAGAGTCCGAGGTGTAGTCCTCCCATACAGTCTGCTTTACCCATAAAATAACTGGTGTAGGATTATTGCAGAATCGCATATTATGATTAATGTTATCAATTATAAAAATAACGAACCAATAAACCACCATTCAGCCACATAAACAAGTTCTTCCATAGGGAAGAGTACAGACCTTCTTTGTTCAGATGTCCTGCAACTTCTTATCTGAGTATTGGGGATAATTCTGAGTCGATCAAAGCAGCAAGTTTGTTAGCAATTGGGCCAAACCATGTGCACTACAGGGGGGGCAGATATAACATTTGCAGAGAGAGTTAGATTTGGGTCGGTTATTTTGTTTCTATGCAGGGTAAATACTGGCTGCTTTATTTTTACACTGCAATTTAGATTTCAGTTTGAATACACCCTGTTTTGTTCATATGTTTTTAAATGCAGTCATAAGGATACAGAGACATGTGAGTTCACTGCTGTGCTGTTTATTCCATCACCAACTCCAGACACACTGCACACTGGACCACCCACTTCCCAGCATCCCCCTGGTCCTAGGGACCATCACTGAAGTTTCAGGCTTACACAGATTAGTAAGGGAGTGTCTACAAATATTAAGCATTCTAATACACTAACATCACATCCTCTTTTCTTTAAAGATAAGCCCTATACGCTTCAATGCAACAATTAACAACGTCATATGAAGAACATCATCTAACACATTTCAATGAGTCTCTCAGGTCTGCGTATTTCCCTTTTGGGTCTTAAATACACAGTCTGTGTTTCATCGACCATGTTGGACCTTTCTAGAATCGTGGTTGGTTCACCATTATCAGGATCATCATACATGTCAGATGAAGGGTATTCTTCAGTCATGTTGTCTTCATTATGGTTAGGTTGAGATCTTAAATCCACCCGATTTCTTCTTACTTCCGTTCCACGCTCTGTACGTATAGTATAAGATCTTGGTGCTACTTGTGCTTGCACAATACCTTTCTGCACCCAAATACCTTTCTCGTGATCTCTGAGACGGACTTGGTCACCCAATTTTAGATCAGATAAGCTTTTTGTTCGTCTGTCATGGAACAGTTTCTGTTTTGCCTGTTGACGTTCCTTACTCAGTCTGACCAATGCTGAGTTATGTGTATTAAGCAGTTCATCATGTATCGGGAGATTTGCTCTAATCCTCCTTCCCATCAGCATTTGTGCAGGAGAAAGTCCATTCTGTAAAGGTGTACTGCGGTAGATTAAAAGACTTTTGTAGAAATCTTCTTTACCTTCTTGAGCTTTTTTCATGAGACTCTTTACAGTTTTTACTGAACTTTCCACCAACCCATTTGAGCGTGGATAGTGGGGACTTGACATAGTATGGACAAATTCCCACTCCTCAGCAAATTGTCTAAATTCAGCACTGGAAAACAGAGGACCATTGTCAGTGAACACTTCCATAGGAACACCATGCCTTGCAAAGATTGACTTCATGCAATTGATTACGGCTATACTAGTAGTTGTATGTAGTGTCTTCACCTCAGGGTAGTTAGAGTAATAATCAGTCACGACAATGTACGTTTTCCCATTACAATCAAACAAATCTGCGCCAACTTTCTGGTACGGTCTCTCTGGCACTGCGTGAGGACTCAGTGGCTCGACTAGTTGTTTTGGTCTATACGTAAGACATAATTCACATGTAGCTGTAGTTTGTGCTATGTCTTGGTTCATTCTTGGCCAATACATAACTTCACGCGCTCTCCGCTTACATTTTTCTTCTCCTAAGTGGCCTTCATGTATCTTGCACAGCATAGTTTTTCTTAGTCGTGCAGGTATGACAAACCTATTGCCTTTGTAAATAATACCATCGACAACTGGAAGGTCACTGCGGTACATCCAATAATCATGGATAGACAGCGGGCACGCATGTTTTTCTGCTGGCCAACCTTTCAGAATGATATCTTTCAGCACTTTCATAGTGTCATCTGTCTCAGTTTCTTTCCTAATCTGTTCTTGTCTTGCAAGAGACACTGGTAGAGAAGCTACGATCAAATTAACATAGGCTTCTATCTCTTCATCCATCAGACTTTTGGAACCTTCACTTTAGTCCACAGCATGAGAAAGTGTATCAGTAATGTACATGTATTTGCCGGGACAGTACAGCAAGTGTACATCATATTTCTGTAGTCTGATAAGCATTCGTTGAATTCTCATGGGACAGTCATGTAATGATTTAGTCATGATAGCTATCAATGGCTTGTGGTCAGTTTCCACTGTAAATGTTTGCCATACACAAACTGATGAAATCGCTCACATGCATATGTGATTGCTAGAAGTTCTTTTTCTATCTGAGCATACCTTGTTTCAGCACTTGTCAGTGCTCTTGATGCATAGATTACTGGTTGCCATGTATCCTCATGTTCTTGTAACAGCACTGAGCCTAGGCCAAATTGCGAAGCATCTGCTGAAATTCTTATTCTTTTCGCAGGATCAAAGAATTTTAGCACTGGTTGCTCTGTAATGATCTGTTTCAAGTTTTGCCAACTTTCTTCTTGTTCATGTGACCACATCCACTCGTTATCTTTGTCCAACAACCATCTAAGAGAGGCTGTTTGTTCAGAGAGTTGAGAAATAAACTTTCCTAAGTAAGTAATCATTCCTAGGAATCTTCTGACGTCGTCTTTGTTGTTAGGACGTTCCATGTTCACTATGGCTGATATTTTCCTTGGGTCTGGTTTTACACCTTGATCCGAGAGCACGTCGCCCATAAAGGTAAGTGTATTCACGCCAAATTCACATTTGTCCTTGTTTAGCTTTAGATTCACTTTCTTGACAAGTTCCATTATGTCTCAATCCATTATGTCTCAACTTGTCTCAATCTAGAATCATGTTCTTCCTTTGTAGATCCCCAGACAATAATGTCATCCATCATTGTTTCAACACCTGGAATATGTTCAAAAATCATGTGTATCTTTTTGTGATATACTTCTGGAGCAGACAATATTCCATATGGTAGTCGAAGAAATCTGTATCGACCTTCTGGTGTATTAAATGTACAAAGCTTTGAGCTGGCCTCATCTAGAATCATTTGCCAGAATCCTGAAGATGCGTCCAATTTACTGAACCAATTTGCTCCCGCAAATTGCGACATGATTTCATCTCTGGTTGGTAGTTTGAAATGTTCTCGTTTAATAGCTTTGTTTAAGTCTCTGGGGTCTAGACATATTCTGAGTTGTCCATTTTTCTTTTCAACAATTACAAAGGAGCATACCCATTCAGTAGGCTCGTCAACTTTCTGTATCACACCCAAGGCTTCCATGCGATTTAACTCTTGTTTCAGTTTTTCTCTCAGCGCAAACGGCACTTTTCTACAGGGGTGTATCACTGAAGAAACTTGCGTGTCTATATTTATTTTATGCTCTCGAGGCAAACAACCTAGACATTCAAACAAGTCTCTGTATTCTGTAAACACCGATTTGCAGTCATCTTCTACTTGTGATGTCACCATAAAAACTTTCTTTAGCAAGCTTAGTTTCTCACAGGAACTTAATCCTAGAATCGGTTGCACATTTTTATCCACAATCAGTAGAGATGTTTTAAACTGTTGTCCCTTATATTTCAGTGTCACTAAGCATGTACCTTTCACAGGAATTTCCTCCCCAGTGTACCCTGTAACTTTTACTTTGACTGGATAAATTTTAAATTTTACTCTAAAAGTCTTATAGTCTTGAAACAATATTAAATTCACCCGCGCGCCAGTATCAAGCTTAAAGGGAATGACATTCTCGTTCACAGTTAAAAGGACAATACATTCTTTCTTATCTGCACTGCAAAGTTCAATGCAATCCACAAAGAATTCCTCTGTTTGTTTAACAGCATGCACATTGGTTGTTTCCCTTTTCAGTTTACAGCATTTGGCAAAGTGATTAAGTCTACTACATTTCATGCAGGTTTTACCATAAGCAGGGCACATTTTAGGATTGTGAGCATTTCCACATCTACTACACATTTCCTTATTAGACTTTGGCTTAGACAGCTTCATTCTTGAGAATGGAGGTTTGCTTGGCTCTGTTGTCTGCACTACAGGTACATCAGCATCAGCTTCCTTGTGTAACGTTTTGGCTTGAAATCTAGTTATTTCTGCAGATCTGCACATAGTCACTGCCTTTTCTAGTGTTAGGTCTTGCTCTCTCAGCAATCTCTCTCTGAGTCCATTATCAGGTATTCCACACACAATACGATCTCTAATCAGTGAATCCTTTAAATCACCAAACTCACAGGTTTTACTGAGTGATTGCAGCTCTGTAACATACTGATCAAATCCATCTACAAACTTCTGATCACATGTGAAAAACGTATATCTTTCATATATCACATTTTTCCTTGGCACAAAGTAATCTTCAAACTTTTGCATTATAGAAGATAGCACCATATTTTGCCCCTCATCAAACTGAAAACTATTATGAATGTCCAGCACATCCTCTTCTATCACATAGAGGAAAATGGATGCCTTCGTTTTGTCAGCCTCTGTATCAGCTCCACATGCAGCAAGATATATATTAAACATTTGCTTAAATCTTTTCCAGTTTTCAGACAAGTTACCAGACATCAGCATGCCGGTTGGAGGAGCTAGTTTATCCATGGTTACTCACTGTTTGAAGAGAGTAGCAAACGGCAGGCTTTGCAGACACTATCACAGCCTGACAGACTGCTGCAGGATTCTTTCATACTCTGAGAGCACCAGCAGTCCAAGTTAAACTTCTTCTGACACCATGTTTTGTTCATATGTTTGTAAATCCAGTCATAAGGATACAGAGACATGTGAGTTCACTGCTGTGCTGTTTATTCCATCACCAACTCCAGACACACTGCACACTGGACCACCCACTTCCCAGCATCCCCCTGGTCCTAGGGACCATCACTGAAGATTCAGGCTTACACAGATTAGTAAGGGAGTGTCTACAAATATTAAGCATTCTAATACACTAACATCACACACCCCACCCAAATCTAACTCTCTCTGCGCATGTTATATCTGCCCCTCCTGCAGTGCACATGGTTTTCTCCAACTGCTAACAAAATTGCTGCTGCGATCAACTCAGAATTAGGCCCATTGAACGGAAATCTGAGCAGAATGTATTAGGCTGTGTTATATGCTGCCTGGGGTGGAAGTTAGTATGTGCACCCCTGACATTATAAGCAGGGGGACAGGTGTGCTTCTGACGTCTCTGCCAATGGCAGTGAGGAGGGATATAAAGGATGAGCCCACAATAGGGGAGGGGGTAGGACCATTTTGCTGCTGATCTGCTGTTTTTATAATAAGGACTTTGAGTTTGATTCAGAAGTGGACACAGAAGCGCCTGAGGCTGCCTCTATTAAATAATGGAATCTATGGGTGTCCCTGTGTGTGAAACACCACAGGGTGAATTTATCACAGATGTCTCCTGCGAGGAATAAACTACATAAAGTGCACCCTCTGGGGCCTAATGTGCATGGAAGCAGGACCTGACTGAGTAGGTAAGGGCTGACAATTACACACCCTGCGGCTAAATGAGTCTGCCCCTGAATATGGCCTCCTATGTGAGTATTTTTATCTTGGTATTACAATTATTCTGGCTCCTGTCACCCATATGCAAGAAATCTATTATGAAGAATGTGAGAGAGAGAGTCAGAGACTGTGGGCCCCTAGTTAGAGGTACATGCGATGTCAATGTGGGACACAGTGGAGCAATATTTGGTACACTGTGCATTTGTCACAGCTGCACTGCGCACAGGGTTGGACTGACCCACAGAAGTACAGGGGAAACCACTGCCTGGGGGTCCACCTCCACCAATAGGGATCATGTTCCAGACTGTGCACTTGAATGTTACATTATACATAAAATATGTTACCTTAAGGTGGGTACACACTGATAGATATATCTGCCGATCAATTGAAAATAAAATAAATAAATAAGTGTAATCGCATTAAGTCCTTCAGTAGATTAGAAGAATTTGAGATAAAGGGCTTTATGAATTGTAGGACTAATTATGTGATCTATGTTATACAATGCAGATGTGGGCTGCAGTATGTAGGCCGCACTATTCGTCCTCTCCATGAAAGGTTCATGGAGCATAAAAGGAATATAACAAAGAATCTCAAAACCCATAGTTTATCTAACCATGTTTATATGTGTCAGAAGGGTAATTTGAGTGGCCTAACTATTAGAGCAGTAGAACACATAAAACAAACCATGAGAGGTGGGGATAGATACAGAAGGCTTTGCATGCGCGAAGCCTTTTGGATTTTCCAATTACACACTTTGAGCCCACATGGTCTCAATGACACAGTGGAGCTCAACACCATTTAACCCTTCTATTATTAGTTAGGGGAGTTCTATTTATTTTCCTAGGGGTGTTTGGGGGTTTCTCAAGGGATCCTGGTCAAGCTTTTAGTAAATTATGAGATTGATGAGATTGGGTGGGCGGTTTTGGATCCACCTTTTCTTCAGGCAGGTCGAGTGTAAATTATCTCTCTGTTCCTGACTTAGATGTGGATCCACCCGCTCATTCTGCTTGGTTGTTTATTATATCCAATACACTATTGGGTAGTTTTATTGGTAGTATGGAATTAAATTAATATCATTATGACAGATGTATTATGTAATTGTCTTTCTAGTGTTTATATGGGTTACGTCTATTCATTATTCAGTGGTGGGGATAGGGATATTATTGTCCCAGTGGGGCCTGTTTCTGGCCCTTTTATAAGAAAACCATTATTCTGATATTCGAGTGTTTATAAAGATCGGGTAGGTGGGTTTGGTCATCATTGTTTAGAGGTTTTGTAATATACATTCCAATATCCTTTTCTCCTTTGATATTGATATGGATCCATTTATGTATCTGTGGAACATTGATAATGTTTCGTTATGATGTTTATTCCATTCAATATGTTAAGATGCTTCTAGGGCTGTTACTGTCTCTTTAAAAGGTAATAGAGTGTTTTCTGTCTGGCCAAGATATGTCAGTATCAAATTGCCATATTTTTCCCCCCCTTTTTTTCCCCCTTCTTTCCCCTATTTTGGATTCATCTTGTTAGTCAATATGTACATATATTTTTTTATGAATGTCATGATGTATTTTCTTCATATCATAATATAATATATTTTATTTTTATTTTTATTTACTTCTTGATTTTAATTTTATGTGTATATTTTACTTTCATTTTTAAATATATTATATAAATACATGTTATATTTTATATGTAAGATTATATTGCTGTCTCCTCTTAGATATCTGCCTTTTTGTTTATATATAGTCATTTTTATTATTATATATATTTATGCTATAATGATGTAAGAATATATTAATTATTTTGTGCTAAATCGATTTAAAGGAAGTATGACTATGTTTTTAAATAAGACTTATTTGTATATTTTAGTATATGTGCCTTTAGATATTATACACACACACGTTCCTAGTATTGAGCCAAACAGGTGGATACTCAGGTGACTGCACTTATGATTTAATTAACTCCTGGTCCCTATAAGAATGGAGACTGGGTGGTAACCGAATACTTTCTCCCTCTGAGGAAACGACCAGTGTATGTAGGTCGAGAAACGCGTCAGGGTTTATTCGGACTTGGGATCCCGGCACTCTCCATTTGTGCTTTGGATATTCATCACAATTTCTGCACCGCACCAGTGGATCCGCTTTCACCATAGCCACCTGCAGTGGTCCGCCTTGCTAAACGGGGACCGTGGCCGTCATCCATTCCACTCGGGAGTTTGCGGTACAGCCGTCTGGTGCATGGTGATTTTCAGTGCCGTGAAGCTGAACGCATCCGGATGCGGTAAGCGGCTATTTATTGAAAGATTCCATAAGTGTGCTTTAGGGAGAGCGGTAGACGGAGCCGCTGTAAAGCACACTGGAAGACGGATATTTATATACAAAGCTGCTATCCTTTTGGAATATAAAGTGCTGGAACAAGCAGCACATCTGTTATCTGATAATCCAATATAAGTGATTTTCCGGATTAAATAACTTTTTAGAAGTGAATAATTTGCAAAAAAAGTTATTTAAACACAAATTGATGAACTCATTGCTCTAAATAGAAGGAGCGTTTGACTGTCTAATTTGGAATCCATTATTGCATTAAATGGACTGTAAGCTGGAGGATCCCATTTGTTCATAATTTTATGTTTTATCAATTACACATATATATATAATATATTGTATTCCTTGTGCAGTTTTAATTAAATATTGCTAATTCAGTCTGCTTGCGCTCTCTACTCCCTTGTTTTTTTTGTTGTCTTTGTAGGTTTGCTAATACCTATACTTTTGAGAGCAGCGAGCAGCATATCAGCCTAGGCTCTTAGAGGCGCCTTTATTTTCTCTTTTGGAGTTTTATAATAAGGACTTTGAGTTTGATTCAGAAGTGGACACAGAAGCGCCTGAGGCTGCCTCTATTAAATAATGGAATCTATGGGTGTCCCTGTGTGTGAAACACCACAGGGTGAATTTATCACAGATGTCTCCTGCGAGGAATAAACTACATAAAGTGCACCCTCTGGGGCCTAATGTGCATGGAAGCAGGACCTGACTGAGTAGGTAAGGGCTGACAATTACACACCCTGCGGCTAAATGAGTCTGCCCCTGAATATGGCCTCCTATGTGAGTATTTTTATCTTGGTATTACAATTATTCTGGCTCCTGTCACCCATATGCAAGAAATCTATTATGAAGAATGTGAGAGAGAGAGTCAGAGACTGTGGGCCCCTAGTTAGAGGTACATGCGATGTCAATGTGGGACACAGTGGAGCAATATTTGGTACACTGTGCATTTGTCACAGCTGCACTGCGCACAGGGTTGGACTGACCCACAGAAGTACAGGGGAAACCACTGCCTGGGGGTCCACCTCCACCAATAGGGATCATGTTCCAGACTGTGCACTTGAATGTTACATTATACATAAAATATGTTACCTTAAGGTGGGTACACACTGATAGATATATCTGCCGATCAATTGATCACCGACGGACGCCGTAGCATGTGTATGGGCGGCCTACTGGTCGCCCATACACACACAGTGATGCGCCAATATATCGGTAGATATATTGGCCGTCGGCTGTGCTGCGGGGCCGACACGATATGTCTGTGAGCGATGTCGTTCACAGACATATCGCCTGTACACACTAGCCGACAGACCCACGATATATTAGCCGTTCAATAGAACGTCCGATATATCGCCCAGTGTGTACCCACCTTTATACTGCACAGGACTATGGTGCATTTTCTACAGTGTATTGCCATTATTAATCTGGTACGTTATCATGCATGCACTAGCAGTATTTACTATATATACAGTATATATATATATATATATATATATATATATTTATCAAGGGGCCCAGCCCATGCAGTCTCTAATGGTTAGACTACCAAAGTGGTGGCTAGCCACACCCCTTCTTGAGACTGGCCACATCCCTAAACATGGGACCCTACCACTTCCCCTGGTGGGCCCTTCATGCCCCAGGCTGACACTGACTGCGCATACACGGCGATTCATTCGCAACTGTAGATGTAGTGATGATTTATTTACAAAGTGAGTGCAAGGTAGTGACCATTTGGAGGAGGTAACAGGGGGTGACTACACAATCACAGAAGTGCCACCACCATTTTATGAGTGTGCCCTGGTCAGCCACTGTACATTCATAGGTGTGCGCAGGGGGGGTGCCTGGTGCGCACAGGCATCCCCTAATGTCCGGCACCCCGATCTCACATGCCTGATGCAGCGATTGCCGAGCAGGCTGATTACTGTCCCATCTGCGCTGCACCCTGTCAGAACTGTATTACTGACCGGACGCCTGGGTTAATCAAGGGTGCCACTGCCACTGGCTTTCAAACTCCCGGCTCCACCTCCATGTACAAAAATAGTGTGATGTGACGTGATTACGTCATGCTGCTCGCACGCCCACCCGTCCCACACCCGCCACATGCCCACCTCTCTCCTTCTATGCTATGACAACGCCAGCCACTGATGATGTTGTCATGCAACCAGCGTTCCCCTTAGGAAGACAAATTCAATACTGGCAGGCGGTCGGTCGGTCGGCAGCAGCATTGACACGTCTCTCGGTTTTCCAGCAGCAGCAGTACTAGTCTGCGACTGTCTGTGTTAGTGAGTGGCTGACTTGTAAGTAAGCTGCTGCCCCTTGCAGGGGAAAGAGCGGGGGAGCCAGACCAGGCTGAGGAGGAGCAGTGTAATTGCAGTGAGTGCCATCAGGGGTGTTTGTTTGGTGCACACCACAACATCTGACAATGCATCTGCTTTATTAGGATTGGTACATGGGTGAAAATTTTATATTGCGTTGATCGTCAAATAATGGTGCTAGACACACCCTTCCGACGGTGCACCCCCTAATAGAATGTGCTGCGCACGCCTATGTGTACATTCATTCGCCGTTGGACCGACCCAGGCTTCTTAACTGAGATGGACATTCTGCAACACCAACTGGTGTTCCTGATGTTGCGTCTTTTGTACATCAGTGGCGGATCTGAGACGCAGGCGGCTGAGCCATTAGCATATTTTCGCTAGTCCCCTGACAACTAAACGCCAGCTGCGCCTGCAACTGCATACACCTCTGCAGGGGTGTAGCGAGGGTAGCTCCAGTGGAGCACGAGCTCCGGGTGCCAAAAAAGTTAGAGGGCGCACTGCCGCAGCTCTACCATGGTGTAATGTGTATAAGGGGCTCAACCACAGTGTAACGTATATAAGGGGCTCTACTGTGTGAATTAATGTGTATAATGGGCTCTACTGTGTGGCATAACATGTATAAATGGTGCTACTGTGTGGTGTAATGTGAATAAGGGACACTACTGTGCGGTGTAATGTGAATTGGTACTATTCTGTGGCCACGCACCTTCTCAATAAGGCTATTATTTATTTATTATACACTTATTTATATAGCGCACACATATTCGGCAGTGCTTTACAGAGTATATTTTGCCATTCACATCAGTCCCTGCACCATGGGATCTTACAATATATATTCCTTAAACCCCACACACACAATTGGGAGCCAATTAACCTCCCAGTATATTTTTGTATTGTGGGAGGAAACTGGAGTACCCGGGGGAATCCCACGCAAGCATGGGGAGAATATAAAAACTCCACACAGTTAGGGCCATGGTGCGAATTACCTCAGTACTGTCAGGCAGTAATGCTAACCATTACACCTTCCGTATTACCTCTATATTGTTGTTGCACGCCTTCGGCACACACTGATCTTATTTTAAACATGGGTGCACCCAAAGGAAACTTTCTCCCTGAGCTTCACAAGGTCTAGAACCGGCCCTGTCACCAATTTAGAATTTTTAAATATTGTTTCTTTCTAAGCCCCCAATTCAGTGCAGGGGAGGAGGGCGCCAAAACATACCCTTGCTCTGGGTACCATGGCTCCTAGCTGCACCTCTGCATCAGGCACAGCATGTTTTCTGGATTTTTTTTCCCTGTCATTTGTAGCACTGCATCTAAATTTGACATAATATAAATTATTCTTCCAATATCCATACTTCCACCAGGCTGAAGTTACTCGTGTACTGCTCCTGTTATTATCCATCAATGAAGCGTTTAACATTCTTCAAAATGAATCAAGTTGCCATCTTGTGGACAAAAGAAATATAATAACTATGCAATATACAAAGCCAGGAGCTGACTGAAAATAGTTGAAATAGGTGAATACATGAGGGAATATTATAAAAACATTTAAAATAGTTTCAAATCTATAACTAGAAAAGTAAAACTTACATTGCCATCGGCAAATAAATGCATCTAAACAAACATATACCTCAACCCCTTTAGGATATAATTTGACAGGAGGAGGATCAATCTTTTCCTTTACTAGTTCAGTGGTTCCTAAACTTTCTTGAATCTCGATACCATCATCAGCATTTTTTTCACGGCAACCCTAGAATAAAAAAAAATGTTAATGCTAAATTTGGAAAAAAATATTAAATTAAGTAAATTGTGTGTACCTGTCATCCTTACATACCTTCCAACCTGACCCATCCCAGAAGCAACATACCTCCCAACATGACCCATCCCAGAAGGAACATACCTCCCAACATGACCCATCCCAGAAGGAACATACCTCCCAACATGACCTATCCCAGGAGGAACATACCACCCAACATGACCCATCCCAGGATGAACTTGCCTCCCAATATGACCCATCCCAGGAGAAACATGACTCCCAACATGACCCATCCCACAGGGAACATACCTCCCAACATGAGCCATCCCAGGAGGAACAAAATGTTCTGTTCCTAGACGTCTCTCTTAATTTATGATTGCCGTCATCTGTGTTGAAACTCCTTTCTTATCAATTAACTAGTTCAATAAAGGTGATGGCAATCATAAATTGAGAGACAAGTCCAGGAACAGAGTATTTTGTCCTTCCTGGAATGGGTCATGTTACACTATGCTGCCTGATTCTTTATTATTATTATTATTATTATTATTATTATTATCATCATCATCATCTTGCATTTATAAAGCACGGCATGTTATACAGGGCTGTACATTTAAGGGAACATAAAAAATGACATATATGAAATGAAAAGGTAAAGATGACCCAACTCCATACTTAAACAAAAAAAAATGTCTCGGCGCTAATTGCTAGGTAGAATGGGTGCACATAAATTAAAATTACCATAAAAGAACATACTAATCAATAGCAGCTGTTACAAAGGGAGAGTACTCTACCCTTAAAACCACAAACTACATACACAAATAACAGCGCTTATTAAAAAGATATGTACCTTTATTAATACAATTTAAAAAATTCAATAATAATTAATAACAAATCTCATCATACGTGCCGGTCAGTCCTGCAAAGCATAAAATAAAGTGCAATTTTAATTCCAAGCCTTATTGGTAGTGGTTAGTATGCAAGCTTTTCCAATTCAGCTGATTAGTTAGTCTCTTGACTCTTTGTAGTTGGAAATAATTAGCAAAGCAATGATTAGTGTCACTATTAGTGGCTAACTATTTGCAACAGCCGTCAGAAATAGTGTTAGTGGTTAGTACAGCATGCTGTTTCTAATATTTTGATCTTGAGACAGTGACAATGATCCTCACTGATAAGTGAATGAAATACCTGCTTAGTCCTTTAGTCCCATGTAATGGTGTCTCCCGGCTCCTGGTGCTTTGATTATCCCATTATAGGTGCCATATCTGGAGTATCCAAACAGTGGTAAAAGGTGCCTGCAGGAGGATGGAAATTCGGACCGGTACCGGACGAGTGGTGATGACCTCTTACGCGTTTCTCCGCCTTTAACAAGTTCAGCGGCTTCCTCAGAGAAGTATCCTTTGGATACTCCAGATATGGCACCTATAATGGGATAATCAAAGCACCAGGAGCCGGGAGACACCATTACATGGGATTAAAGGACTCCTGGGAAAGTGGGCGTGGCCTCTGGGAAAGTGGGCGTGGCCTCGTAACTTCATATAATCAAACTATAAATATATTTCCACACCCCCTCTGCGCACACAGTTAGCAGCCTTACACACAGTAGTGTTCCTTACACACAATGTCTCCAGTATAGTGCCAGATACACATAATGTGCAGTGCCAGATAGACATGATATGCCCCGCAGAAGTGCCAGCTAAACGTGACATGCCCCGCAGCAGTGCCAGCTACACGTGACATGCCCCGCAGCAGTACCAGCTACACGTAACATGCCCCGCAGCAGTGCCAGCTACACGTGACATGCCCCCCAGCAGTGCCAGATACACGTGACATGCCCCCCAGCAGTGCCAGATACACGTGACATGCCCCCCAGCAGTGCCAGATACACGTGACATGCCCCCCAGCAGTGCCAGATACACGTGACATGCCCCCCAGCAGTGCCAGATACACGTGACATGCCCCCCAGCAGTGCCAGAAACATAAATGCCCCCACAGTGCAGATATGCCCCCACAGTGCCAGATACATAAATGCCCCCACAGTGCCAGATATATGAATGTGCCCCCACAGTGCCAGATACATAAATGCCCCCACAGTGCAGATATGCCCCCACCTTGCCAGATACATAAATGCCCCCACAGTTCCAGATACATAAATGCCCACATAGTGCAGATATGCCCCCACAGTGCCAGATACATAAATGCCCCCACAGTGCAGATATATGAATGTGCCCCCTCAGTGCCAGATACATAAATGCCCCCACAGTACAGATATGCCCCCACAGTGCCAGATACATAAATGCCCCCACAGTTCCAGATACATAAATGCCCCCATAGTGCAGATATGCCCCCACAGTGCCAGATACATAAATGCCCCCACAGTGCAGATATGCTCCCACAGTGCCAGATACATAAATGCCCCCGTGCCACAAAACATAAATGCCCCCACAGTGCAGATATGCCCCCACAGTGCCAGATACATAAATGTCCCCACAGTGCCAGATACATAAATGCCCTCACAGTACAGACATGCCCCCACAGTGCCAGATATATAAATGCCCCCACAGTTCCAGATACATAAATGCCCCCATAGTGCAGATATGTCCCCACAGTGCCAGATACATAAATGCCCCCACAGTGCAGATATGCTCCCACAGTGCCGGATACATAAATGCCCCCGTGCCACAAAACATAAATGCCCCCACAGTGCAGATATGCCCCCACAGTGCCAGATACATAAATGCCCCCACAGTGCCAGATACATAAATGCCCCCACAGTGCCAGATACATAAATGCCCCACACAGTGCCAGATACATATATGCCCCACACAGTGCCAGATACATATATGACCCACACAGTGCCAGATATGCCCCTAATGCCAGATACTCTTATTCCCACAGTGCCAGATATGCCCCCAATGCCAGATACATGCCCCCAGTGCCAGATACACATGTCCCATGCCCCCAGTGCCAGATACACATGTCCCATGCCCCCAATGCCAGATACACATGTCCCATGCCCCCAGTGCCAGATACACATGTCCCATGCCCCCAATGCCAGATACACATGTCCCATGCCCCCAGTGCCAGTACACATGTCCCATGCCCCCAGTGCCAGATACACATGTCCCATGCCCCCAATGCCAGATACACATGTCCCATGCCCCCAGTGCCAGATACACATGTCCCATGCCCCCAGTGCCAGATACAAATGTCCCATGCCCCCAGTGCCAGACATGTCCCCAGTGCCAGATATCCCCCCTGCTCACCGCGAGTCTGTTCCTGTGGGTTAAGGCTGCTGCACTGCCCGTGCTGCTTTGTAGCTGAGGGCGGGAGGAGAGCGCAGCGTACGCCTCTCCCAGCCCTCAATCTCCGGCGGCCGCTTCGACTAGGCGCCGGCCCGCAAGCCAATCAAAGCTCGCGGTCCGGCAGCCAATCAGCCTCAGCTGCCGGACCGCGAGCTCTGGTTGGCTCACGGCCGGCGCCGGTTAGCGGGGGCGGGGGAGACAGACAGTGCAGTGCTGCATGCACGGCTTCAGGCTCCAATATGGCGGCCAGAGCTAGCGGCGCCCATAAAGTGCGGCGCCCTGTTCGGCCGCTCTATTGGAACATGCCTGGAGCCGGCCCTGGAACTAGCATATACCCAGAAAATACTGCAATGAGAAATCGTGTTAGGGAGTTGGACACAGGAGGATAGGGAATCAGACAAGGGGAGACAAAGACAAACAAATACAAACATCAAAACCAACAGCAGCACGGATAACATACTGCAATGTATTAAACCTGAGACTTCCGTAGGGCAAACGAGTTAAAAGCCCAACTTCATTTCCTGGCTAAACAGCTCCTAGCAAGAAACAGTACAGCAATATAAAATAGAATACCAAACTATTGATAACCACAAAAAGAAATAGAGAGATAAATAAATAAATATACACTGCTCAAAAAAATAAAGGGAACACTTAAACAACACAATGTAACTCCAAGTCAATCACACTTCTGTGAAATCAAACTGTCCACTTAGGAAGCAACACTGATTGACAATCAATGTCACATGCTGTTGTGCAAATGGAATAGACAATAGGTGGAAATTATAGGCAATTAGCAAGACACTCCGAATAAAGGAGTTGTTCTGCAGGTGGTGACCACAGACCACTTCTCAGCTCCTATGCTTTCTGGCTGATGTTTTGGTCACTTTTGAAAGCTGGCGGTGCTTTCCCTCTAGTGGTAGCATGAGACGGAGTCTACAACCCACACAAGTGGCTCAGGTAGTGCAGCTCATCCAGGATGGCACATCAATGCGAGCTGTGGCAAGAAGGTTTGCTGTGTCTGTCAGCGTAGTGTCCAGAGCATGGAAGCGCTACCAGGAGACAGGCCAGTACATCAGGAGACGTGGAGGAGGCCGTAGGAGGGCAACAACCCAGCAGCAGGACCGCTACCTCCGCCTTTGTGCAAGAAAGAACAGGAGGAGCACTGCCAGAACCCTGCAAAATGACCTCCAGCAAGCCACAAATGTGCATGTGTCTACTCAAACGATCAGAAACAGACTCCATGAGGGTGGTATGAGGGCCTGACGTCCACTGGTGGGGGTTGTGCTTACAGCCCAACACCATGCAGGACGTTTGGCATTTGCCAGAGAACACCAAGATTGGCAAATTCCCCACTGGCGCCCTGTGCTCTTCACAGATGAAAGCAGGTTCTCACTGAGCACATGTGACAGACGTGACAGAGTCTGGAGATGCCAAGGAGAACGTTCTGCTGCAACATCCTCCCGCATGACCGGTTTGGCAGTGGGTCAGTAATGGTGTGGGGTGGCATTTCTTTGGGGGGCCGCACAGCCCTCCATGTGCTCGCCAGAGGTAGCCTGACTGCCATTAGGTACTGAGATGAGATCCTCAGACCCCTTGTGAGACCATATGCTGTGCGGTTGGCCCTGGGTTCCTCCTAATGCAAGACAATGCTAGACCTCATGTGGCTGGAGTGTGTCAGCAGTTCCTGCAAGACGAAGGCATTGATGCTATGAACTGGCCCGCCTGTTCCCCAGACCTGAATCCAATTGAGCACATCTGGGACATCATGTCTCGCTCCATCCACCAACACCACGTTGCGCCACAGACTGTCCAGGAGTTGGCGGGTGCTTTAGTCCAGGTCTGGGAGAAGATCACTCAGGAGACCATCCGCCACCTCATCAGGAGCATGCCCAGGCGTTGTAGGGAGGTCATACAGGCACGTGGAGGCCACACACACTACTGAGCCTCATTTTGACTTGTTTTAAGGACATTACATCAAAGTTGGATCAGCCTGTAGGGTGTTTTTCCACTTTAATTTTGAGTGTGACTCCAAATCCAGACCTCCATGGGTTAATAAATTTGATTTCCATTGATAATTTTTGTGTGATTTTGTTGTCAGCACATTCAACTATGTAAAGAACAAAGTATTTAATAAGAATAGTTCATCCATTCAGATCTAGGATGTGTTGTTTAAGTGTTCCCTTTATTTTTTTGAGTGTATATATATAAATATATATATATATAAAAAGTAAGTAAAAAAGGATGCATATATAGATATATATAAGGCTGACCACGTAACTTAAAGCAAATGAAAACAAAAACACAAAAGTCAACTCTAGTGCTCAGTCCAGAGACCAGCATGGAGCTTAGCTCCATGTTGGAGCGTAACGACAAGTCCTGCACATAATTAAGCAGAAGAGTCGCTGTCATTGTGTCAACATTGCTACAGCCCAGTCAAGGTGACTAGGAACAAGGAGAGGGGGTAGATGCAGAACTTGGTGCAGCAGAAAGATCCTGGGCATAGGCAGAGGCATCTGCAGCTAATGTAAAATCTTTATCCCATCATAGAGGCGCAAGCGTGCTTTAAAGAGCAATCTGAACCTGCGGTTCTGCTGAATCAAAGATTGGCAGACTGGAGAGAACTCTTTACGTGCTTTCGTCACCTCAGTAGAAAAAGCCTGAAAGAGGAATAATAGGAAAAAGATGGGAGCGCTGAACGAGATTATATAGTAAATTTACTCGTAAGGTGAATAAAACAGTGTTTTAATAAACACATTTATAAAAATAAAAATGTACATACATAAAATAACCCATTGGTAGATTATTAAAAAATCACATAAATATATGATGATGAATGAACTACAACCTACTGACTGTAATATAACACCTGAAAAGACATAGATGGAAAAAGTCTTTATGAGCCTTGTTCAGGAGATGCAATGATGCTTGGTGATTTTTCAGCCTTGCGTCCACGGATACAATGTAATCTGAATTGGAGACTTATAAGAGGTACCTCTAATGTGTTGCAAATTCAAGTCTCACCTCTCCTTATGCATGAGCAAACCACATTGGAGTACTAGGAACGGCTCCGATGGGCCGGGCAAGCAGTGTCCCAACGTTGGAAATGCGGACACCGGCACTGTGTTAATACCTTAATTTAGCTGGAAATAATGAGGAGAGCCCAATCTTTCCTATGATGTGTCATCCGATGAAGAAACTTCTTCGTTCTGAGCGCTGTACTGAGCCGGGTGTGCAACGGCTCGATGCAATCAAAGTACAGAGTGTCACGCCGCTGGTAGAATGTCTGTGCAATGTGGCTGAGCTCTAATCGGTCCACACAGCTCAGAGGTGTCAGGGAAATATCACAGTCAGACTGGATCCTTCACTGGAGTGCCTTAACGCGTTTCTCGGCCTGTAGCACTGGCTGTTTCATCAGAAGGAAAGTGAATAAGCTAGTGAAGACTTTGTCAGGGTATATATACCTTGTTAATTAAACAATCATCATCTGCTGTGCCGATTGATTAATTCTGAACACAGGTCTCTGCTCAAATAAATTCAACCAATATAATGTGCCATCAATGTAGCAAAGAAAATTTGGAGTGTCAGGCAATGCGCAATTAAGGCAGCTAATCATACAGTGTACCACCAGAGGCTTTTCCCACCTCTAATACAGAATGCAAATAAAAGAGATACGTGGAATACCGCTCGACCAGCGCCTCACTCAACGTCAGTAGAGTTTTAATCACACCCAGCTCTCAGATCCAAAACATCCTTCGGACGTAGTATACAGGAACATGATCTCAGTATTGGTCATAGGAGGTTTTACCGGAAAGAGAGATAATGGGCAACCATAGTGTGATACTGTTTAAAAATTTAATACATCACACAAACAATTAAAAATGAATCATAAAATACACAAACCACACAATGATGGTACAGACATTCACTATTAGGGCTGACACCCTGGGCAACAATGATAAAAATGGCTGATTACCGGCTAGAAGTAAGAACTGGCTCACGTCAGTTCTAAAGGCATGAATGACACAGAGTAAATCACCAGGCTGCAGCAAGGGATTCCCCAGTCCCAGGACTTCTTCACACACCGGCTCAGTTCACAATCGTCGCTCCCATTCAGGTAGTCAGTCCAAAAGAGCACCTACGCGTTACGACCCTCCTCGGGTCTTTCTCAAGGTCCGCTCAAATGTGGATGTCTTACACATGCTGTCCTTCTCCTTAAATCCCTACTCCCTTATTCCTATTGGTCCCAGGACGTGACTGTTATGGCAATTGAGAAAATAAATTTCACAAAAAGAGGAGGGGATCGGTATAACCTCCTGTGCAAACGTGAGACTTTTTGGATTTTCAAATTGAGCACATTATGTCCTGAAGGTCTTAATGACACAGTTGAATTAAACAATGTATAATTACCTTGTTAAGTAGGGCTATACTATCATTGGTCTTTTCAAAGAGTCTACTTATTACAAGATATATAAGATCCATCTATTTTGACAATCCGGTATTCGTGCTGTGTGCCACTATCTCACCCGATTGCCTCCAGTATATTCCATCTGGAGGTCTTGGTTGACACACTGGCACACGGCACCAGTCTCCTCTCTCCTTTTTTCCCCTTCTTCTGTGAAATGTCTCTTTAAAGAAGGGTTGATTTGGATATATTTATTATTCTGCAATCTAAAGAGTATCATCAGCAGATGGTTTGAGTAAATTTATTAGATATAACTTTAACTTGCTTTTAGACACTGACAACAAATCATTTCATATTAAAAAGCTTTTTATCATACAAATGGTATTATTATTACTACTATTTTCTTAATGTGTATAAAAAGTGTATCAAAATTGATTATCCTTCGTATTCTCTGTAATGATTTTCATTTGAATGTTTTTTAAGAAGCAGAATTAATTTTCTGATCTCTCCCTAGCCCTGTTTTAAACAAAACATTCATTAGAGCCCATTGGAAATGTCTACCACTGCGGAATCATTAAGATGATTAATTAATTAATTATAAGTTTTAGAGAACTATATTTGAATGTATAATCTATTGAATCAATAAATATAGGTATGTTGCGGTAGTCCTCATATATTCACATTATATTTATTATTAATTGTCCTTTTTCTTTTTATATGAACTTCATGGTACATTATATTGGTTGAATTTATTTGAGCAGAGACCTGTGTTCAGAATTAATCGGCACAGCAAATGATGATTGTTTAATGAACAAGGTATATATACCCTGACAAAGTCTTCACTAGCTTATTCACTTTCCTTCTGATGACACGGCCAGTGCTACAGGCCGAGAAACGCGTTAAGGCACTCCAGTGAAGGATCCAGTCTGACTGTGATATTTCCCTGACACCTCTGAGCTGTGTGGACCGATTAGAGCTCAGCCGCATTGCACGGACATTCTACCAGCGGCGTGACACTCTGTACTTTGATTGCATCGAGCCGTTGCACACCCGGCTCAGTACAGCGCTCAGAACGAAGAGGTTTCTTCATCGGATGACACATCATAGGAACGATTGGGCTCTCCTCATTATTTCCAGCTAAATTAAGGTATTAACACAGTGCCGGTGTCCGCATTTCCAACATTGGGACACTGCTTGCCTGGCCCATCGGAGCCGTTCCTAGTACTCCAATGTGGTTTGCTCATGCATAAGGAGAGGTGAGACTTGAATTTGCAACACATTAGAGGTACCTCTTATAAGTCTCTAATTCAGATTACATTGTATCCGTGGACGCACGGCTGAAAAATCACCAAGCATCATTGCACCTTCTGAATAAGGCTCATAAAGACTTTTTCCATCTATGTCTTTTCAGGTGTTATATTACAGTCAGTAGGTTGTAGTTCATTCATCATCATATTTTTATGTGATTTTTAATAATCTACCAATGGGTTATTTTATGCATGTACATTTTTATTTTTTATAAATGTGTTTATTAAAACACTGTTTTATTCACCTTACGAATAAATTTACTATATAGACTCATTCAGTGCTCCCATCTTTTTCCTATTATCGCATCTTGATTCATTGTTGGGGCTGCCCGCCCACAACTGGTGAGCAGCCGTCTGAGTCCAATTAGGTGTGTGGGTATTATGGAGTGCCAATTTTCTGTATATATTGAAAGAGGAATAACTTGTGACTGTCCCAATGGAGATTGCAATGTTTTCTGGATGCAGACCACATAATGTCCTTATGAATGTAGTTCAGGCATCTGAATATGACCACTTGTGGCCGGCGTTCCGTCGAGTCACGTTGAGGGCCCTGACGGTGTGCACACTCAATAATAATGTTCTTACAGAAGTCAGAGACATCCAATAATTTGGTGAGCGTCGCAGATAGAAACATAACAACATCTGGCTCTTTAAGAGTCTCAGGCAATCCCACCACTCTCAGGTCATTGCGCCTGGACCTATTCTCAAGGTCATAATCTTTAGCAGTAAGCTCTAAATGCGATCTCTGCAAACTAGCATAGTCAGCTTTAAGGGTGTGCAGGTCAGGGGGGTATCTACCTATTGGCCAGGATGGCGCTCGCCAGGGGCGCCAGGCAAGGAGGGAGCGCCATCCGGGTGTGCCATCCATGGCCAGGGGGTACAACCAAGTGGTACTGATAGACTTGGCGACTGTCTGTTAGTGCCGGCGCCAGTGTCCGGCAGCAGCGCACTGCACCTCGCTTGTAATCAGAGCTCCCGGCACCAAGGGCTGCTAGGAGCTGTAGGTTACTTTGAGACTGATCACTAGTGCTGAGCTGTGCCACTGGACACTGGCGTCGGCAGTGACAGACAGTTACCAGGTACAGTCAGAAACAGATTATGGGGGGGATTTAAGGCACAGCCACAGGACTGCACTGCCCTGTATTGGGCTAGGGCCGTGGATGGAGTGGAAGCACGGGATTGGGACTACACGACACTCACTGCCAGGCAGCCCAGCAGCAGGGAGAGAGGACAATGAGCTACTAAAGTACATGCAGTCAGCGTACCATGTCTGTAATGTGGGGGTGGGGGGGATACTATATAGTCTGTCTGTATGTGTGTCTGTGTCTGAATTTATGTATGTGTGTGACTATGTATGAATGTATGTTTGTGTGTGTATAAGTATCTACTGTATTTTTGTATGTGACTATGGCCCTCATTCCGAGTTGATCGGTCGCAAGGCGAATTTAGCAGAGTTACACACGCTTAGTCTACGCCTACTGGGAGTGTATCTTAGCATCTTAAAAGTGCGAACGAAGTTTACGCAATATTGCGAACAAAAAAAACTTAGCAGTTTTAGAGTAGCTCCAGACTTACTCTGCCTGTGCGATCAGTTCAGTGCTTGTCGTTCCTGGTTTGACGTCACAAACACTCCCAGCGTTCGCCCAGACACTCCCCCGTTTCTCCGGCCACTCCTGCGTTTTTTCCGGAAACGGTAGCGTTTTCAGCCACACGCCCATAAAACGCCGTGTTTCCGCCCAGTAACACCCATTTCCTGTCAATCACACTACGTTCGCCGGTGCGAACAAAAAGCCGTGAGTAAAAATACTTTCTTCATAGCAGAATTACTTAGCGCAGTCGCAGTGCGAACATTGCGCATGCGCTCTAAGCTGATTTTCACTGCGATGCGAAAAAAAAGAACGAGCGAACGACTCGGAATGAGGGCCTATGTGTGTGAATAAGTGTGTAACTATACACAGTATGTATGTGACTGTATTTGTATATACACATACCCTCCAATTGTACCTTTTTAAAAGGTACAGTACCTTTTTTTTATGGTCTGTACCGATTTTTGGCTCTCCAAACTGACATTGAAAGAATAGGAAACCCGTGGCCACGCCCCCTTCTCTAATTTGTACCAATTTTTATGTGTCAAATGTTGGAGGGCATGTATACTGCATGTGTGACTGTACTGTATATCATATGTATGTGTTTTGTGCGTGACTATGTGTGTAAGTGTATATGTGTGTGCCTATCGGCAGGATCAGATGTACTAATGGCAAATGTGGTCTGACCGCATTCCCCATATAGAATTATGAATATATTTATTAGCACTGGTCCACATTTCCATTTTCTATTTGCATTCCCCATATGCCCTTTATAGACTGTGTTTTCAATAGGGGTATGACTGTGTGGCGTAACGTGAATAAGAGACACTACTGTGCATTGTAATGTGAGTAATGGACACTACTGTGCTGTGTAATGTGATACTGTGTGCCATAATTTGAATTGGAAGTACTATTGTGTGGCCATGCTCCTTCCCCACGAGGCCACATTACTTTTTTGACACTGCTCCCTTATTTCAAATGTGTGTGTGTGTGTGTGTGTGTGTGTGTGTGTGTGTGTGTGTGTGTGTGTGTGTGTGTGGCCTGCCCCTGACTTTGCCAGGGGCGCTCGGACCCCTAGATACACCCCTGGTGCAGGTCATGAAAATTAGAGCCGGATACATCTCAGTCACAGAGACCCTCTGGGAGAGCCCCATGCCAGTGCAGTGACAGTCTGTTGAAAAAGATCAGCCTGCGTTTTTAATAGTGGAGACATTGCATCGTTAATTGCCTGCACCACCTCCCCATAGGTCAGTGGTTTCCAAACTTTTTGGAATCACGGCACCCTAGAACATCAGAATTTTTTTCACGGCACTCCTAGGCCAAAAATTTCTTATTGAGAAATTTAGAAAGAAATATTACATTAAGTAGATTGCGTTTATATGTCATCCTTAGGGTCAGTTGTGTGGTGAGAGACAAGATTTGCTTCTGTTTGGCCACATATTTTATGATTGGCAGCCACCAGCACTGGTTTTGCCTATTATATTGACCATGAATAATTTGAATTGGTCCTGGACCACCAACCCGAGGCACCCCAGGGAGCCACGGCACACAGTTTGGGAACCTCTGCCATAGGTTATAGAAGCATCTGGAGTACCTGGTTAGTGCGCCAGCAGTGATCCAGCTTTAGAGGAGTCAGGGGAAGAGGCAGAAGTAGTGGTGTCTCCTGGGCTCTGGGGTGCGGGCGCCATCTTGTATCTGGACTGTCCGGGGTCTGCACTTTATTTTGTTTTCCCCAGGCATCAGAGATGATAAAAAGCAGTCCATATAAAGCAGGGAAGTGTTATGCACCTACCAGTCGTGATTTGGGGTGGGTTGGAGGCCTGTACACGGTCGTGGAGCTTGCTAATGCTGTTTCTGCAGTGGAGCTGAAGGCAGGCACAGCTCACAGTATGGTGGGCGGAACCGGAAGTCCTACATATTTTTTTTAATGTATTTTTTTTTTTTATTGTAGTAAATAAAGATAACAGAAAACCGTCTTGGCCCGGTGCCTTCATCAGTTTAAGAGACTTAGAGGGACATGTACTAAGCAGTAATAAAAGTGGAGAAGTGAGTCAGTGGAGAAGTTGCCCATGGCAACCAATCAGCTGCTCTGTATACATTTATAGTATGCAAATTATAAATGTTATGTCAATGCTGGGCAACTTTTCCATTCGCTCACTTCTCCACTTTTATCACTGCTTAGTACATGTCCCCCTTAGTGGTCTATTTACTACGCCTTGGACAGAGATAAAGCGGATGGAAATAAAGTACCAACCAATCAGATCCTAACTGTAATTTTTCAAACATAGCCTGTAACATGGCAGTTAGGAGCTGATTGGCTGTTACTTTATCTCAGTCTGCTTTATCTCCGTCCAAGGCTTAGTAAATATTATTTTTATTATTATTACCAGTTATTTATATAGCGCACACATATTCTGCAACGCTATACAGAGAATATTTGGCCTTTCACATCAGTCCCTGCCCCAGTGGAGCTTACAATCTATGGGGGTCATTCCGAGTTGTTCGCTCGGTAAATTTCTTCGCATCGCAGCGATTTTCCGCTTAGTGCGCATGCGCAATGTTTGCACTGCGACTGCGCCAAGTAAATTTGCTATGCAGTTAGGTATTTTACTCACGGCTTTTTCTTTGTTCAGGCGATCGGAGTGTGATTGACAGGAAGTGGGTGTTTCTGGGCGGAAACAGGCCGTTTTATGGGCGTGTGGGAAAAAACGCTACAGTTTCTGGGAAAAACGCGGGAGTGGCTGGAGAAACGGAGGAGTGTCTGGGCGAACGCTGGGTGTGTTTGTGACGTCAAACCAGGAACGACAAGCACTGAACTGATCGCAGATGCCGAGTAAGTCTCGAGCTACTCAGAAACTGCACAGAGATGTCTTTTCGCAATATTGCGAATCTTTCGTTCGCAATTTTACTATGCTAAGATTCACTCCCAGTAGACGGCGGCTTAGCGTGTGCAAAGCTGCTAAAAGCAGCTTGCGAGCGAACAACTCGGAATGACCACCTATATTCCCTACCACATGTACACGTGCACACATTCATTCTAAGGTTAATTTTTTGTTGGGTTCCAATTGACCTACCAGTATATTTTTGGATTGTGGGAGGAAACCGGAGTACCCAGAGGAAACCCACGCAAGTACGGGGAGAATATACAAACTACACACAGGTAGAGCCATGGTGGAAATCGAACCCATGACTTCAGTGCTATGAGGCAGTAATGCTAACCATTACACCACCCGTACTGCACCCTTAATCACTGTCATCACTTCCTGAATAGTAATAGGAAAACAGAGAGATTCAGTCACGTCAGTGCTCAACATGGGTAAGACAATATTGTCACATTAAGTAAGTTTACTTTGCTCATCAATTTGAGGTTGGGCATAAATAACAGAATAGAAATGGAACAGGACTTGAGTTATATCTTTGGAGGAAATAGCTAAAGCAGTGGTTCCCAAACTGTGTGCCTAGGCACCCTGGGGTGCCTCAGGACACTAGCAGGGGTGTCTTGGATCAAACTATTTTTGGTCAAAGTAATAGACAAAAGCAGTTGTTGTGGCTAAAATTTATAAATTATGAGGACAAACAGAAGCAAATATTGTCCCGCACCACACTAAAGAAACTAAGGATGCCCAACAAGGGAAGGACGTATTCTGGATCACTGCTATACTATCATCAAGGCTTCCTACCGGTCTATCCCTCATGCAGCCTTAGGCCTTTCTGGCCACTGCCTAGTCCACCTTCTTCCAACATACATCCAGAAGTTGAGATGGGCAAAGCCTTTGGTCAGGTCCGTTAATAGCTGGATAAGCAATGCTAAGCTCCAGCTTCAGGCCTGTTTTGACTGCACGGACTGGAAGGTCTTTGAAACCTCTGTTTCTGACTTAGATGAACTGGCTGATGTAGTGACATCTTACATCAGCTTTTGTGAGGACCTGTGTGTTCCAATTAAAACATCTCACACCTTTAACAACAACAAGCCGTGGTTCAGTGCTCAGCTGAGGAAGCTTCGTGAGGCCAAGGAGCAGGCCTACAGCAGTGGGGATAAGGACCGGTACAATTTGTCCAGAAACTCCCTGACCCGTGAAATTAGGCTGGCAAAAAAGCAGTTTTCTAACAAGCTGACAAACAATCTTTCAGCTAACGATCCTGTGTCAGTTTGGAGAAGTATGCAAATTATGACCTGCTATAAGAAACCTCCTAACCCCACTGTCATGCATCAAGTACTGGCAGATGAGTTGAACAACTTTTATTGCAGATTCAAGAGGGAAGCCCCCAGTACTTGTCCTATTACTGACCTGGGTAAAGATGTCCCTTCCAAGGCATTGAAGGTGGGCTTGGGAGAGGTAGAAAACATGTTTAAAAGGGTCAAACATAGGAAAGCGTCTGGCCCGGATGGTGTGTCACAATCTGCCCTGAAGATGTGTGCTGTTCAGCTTGCCCCCATTTTTACCATGATCTTCAATTCCTCACTGGCAATGTGTAAGGTTCCCTCCTATTTTAAACGCTCAATAATTGTTCCGGTTCCCAAGAACTCAAAGGTAACAGATCTGAACGATTATAGGCCAATTGCATTAACATCAGTGGCCATGAAAGTGTTTGAGCGGTTGGTGCTGAATTATCTGAAAGAGGTGACTAACTCTCACCTGGATCCTTTGAAGTTCGCATACCGTGCGAATAGGAGTGTCGAGGATGCAGTTAACTTGGGGTTGTATTATATCTTACAGCACTTGGACCTACCAGGCACCTATGCGAGGGTTTTATTTGTTGACTTTAGCTCAGCATTTCATACAATCGGCCTCTGTGTCTTGCAATCCAAACTTCTCTCCTTAGGGGTTCCTGTATCAACATGCTCCTGGATTGTGGATTTCTTGACAGCGAGGACACAGGTGGTGAAAGCAGGGAAGATTTCATCCAGTGTGCTTTCGACCAGTACAGGGGCCCCTCAAGGATGTGTTCTCTCCCTCATGCTCTTCTCCCTATACACCAATGACTGTACTTCGGCTGAGCAGTTGGTAAAAATTATAAAATTTGCAGATGACACCACCATCATCGGTTTAATCAAAGACGGGGTGAGGTTGCTTATAGATGTGAGGTGAACCGGATAACACAGTGGTGTGGCAGGAACAACCTCGACCTAAATCCTCTTAAAACGGTCGAGATGCTGGTAGATTTTAGAAAAAAGCCTGCTGCAATGCACCCACTTGTGATAGCCGATAGCGTGGTGTCGTGGGTTGACTCCTTCAAATTCCTGGGGTCCACAATTTCCTATGACCTTAAATGGGGACCGAACATAGGCTCCATTGTCAAGAAGGCGCAACAGCCAGAGGCAGAACTCTGGGAGGCAACGGAGTCATCTGCCGCCGGGCTCCTGCTCTGAAGGGGGGCACCTCTCTTCCCATTCTGTGACACCATAGATTTAAGTTAATTGATAGCTGCCGCTGTGTT
This sequence comes from Pseudophryne corroboree, assembly GCF_028390025.1. Lineage (NCBI taxonomy): Eukaryota > Metazoa > Chordata > Amphibia > Anura > Myobatrachidae > Pseudophryne > Pseudophryne corroboree. The sequence continues at coordinate 592,702,432 of NC_086444.1, forward strand.
TTCAGTGGCCGACTTCCTCACTGGTCCCTGCACCTTACATATCACACCCTCTTTATTATACTGAATATACACATTTTACAAGTGTCACACCCAGGATTAGAAACCACAACCTATTACACTGGAAGCAGACACCTTACTGATGAAGCCGTTTGCTCCTGTATAGGAAATATGATAATTTTAACTATATGAAGATACTTCTCTGACAATTACACCTAACTTCATATAGTTAGAATTCTCATGCTTCCTCTAAAGGAGCAAATAGCTCCATCAGTAAAGTGTCTGCTGTGTAACAGGTTATGGGTTCTAATCCTGGATATGACTGCTAAGAAATGTGTGATTTAAAATAAAAGACAATGAAATGTATAAATACAGTATATACAATTTTTTCAGAATATATTATATATACACACACACACACACACACACACACACACACACACACACACACACACATATTTATCTTAATATAGGAAATAGGGGGGCACCAATATTTATCTTGCCTCCGGGCAACTGTGACGAACTTACGCCACTGGCAACAGCGGCTGTTCTTTCTGAAGCAACTCAGGAAATTCAATATTTCACAGAAACTGCTGATTATCTTCTATACAGCCATTGTGGAGTCTGTTTTATGCTCTTCAATCACAGTCTGGTATGGAGCTGCCAAAGAGTGTGACAGACGGAGGCTACAGAGGGTTGTGAGGACCGCAGAAAAGATCGTTGGTGCCTGGTCACGTCCTGTTTGAAACACTTCCATCAGGCAGGCGTTATAGGTCCATTCTCGCCAAGTTGACCAGAACCAAAAAAAGCTTCTTTCCGTTAGCTGTCTACTTACTAAATTATGCCTAAAAGTTTGGCACAACGAACTGCTATGTAATTGTAAACAGTGTTTTATAAACATTGGGGGTAATTCTGAGTTGATAGCAGCAGGATTTTTGTTAGCAGTTGGGCAAAACCATGTGCACTGCAGGGGAGGCAGATATAACATGTGCAGAGAGAGTTAGATTTGGGTGGGTTATTTTGTTTCTGTGCAGGGTAAATACTGGCTGCTTTATTTTTACACTGCAATTTAGATTGCAGATTGAACACACCACACCCAAATCCTGGAAAAAATTGCGTGGGGTCCCCCCTCTCTTTGAGCCGATCCTGGTTAAAAAAATATAGGGGGGGAAATGACAGGGGTTCCCCCATATTTAATCAACCAGCACCGGGCTCTGCGCCTGGTCCTGGTTCCAAAAATACGGGGGACAAAAAGCGTAGGGGTCCCCCGTATTTCTGAAACCAGCACCGGGCTCCACTAGCTGGGGATGGCATAAAAAGAATGTTAAAAGTAGGCGCAAACACCATAAACAAATCCTTACATAAGAGTCCTTATGGAAAGACAGGAGTGAAATCTCAATTCTATGTATTCAGTGTTCTGGAGTCCCTTGTCCACACAGACTCAATGATGTGAAGTAATTCTTTCTCTCAATAAAGAAGAAAAAGTCATGGTGCAGATCAGCTTGACAGGGACAACGGATTTATTTTACATAGAACACTCACAAGATTCATAATAAAACAAGCATATAACCACTGCAAGTGGATAACAAGGGGGTGCTGATTTCTGATATCTTCTAATTACCCTCCCAGGATGGTACAATGGGAAGCACTGGAGGTCCCGGTGCAGTACACAGGAAGTTGAAGTATCAGGATCAGGCCACCCACAATCCAGGCAAAGGCTAGCACCACCTGCTTAACGCGTTTCGGACCCGTTTGGTCCTTCCTCAGAAGCATGGTGGTAGGTGGCACTGGCAAGTATATTTATACCCACAACATAATCACATAATTTGGCCCACATGCGGGCCTGCCTCCCGCCGAACACGCCGTTTTCCGCCGTGACCGGAAGTCACGTGACCGGAACCGGAAGTCCGGTGCGTTCCAGCGCCGCTTTTCCGGAAGTCACGTGACCGGAACCGGAAGTCCGGTGCGTTCCAGCGCCGTTTTTCAGAAAATCCTTCATGCGTTCCATAGATTTAATTGTGCAGAAAACGGAATCCACAAATACAGTTCCACTTTCAGAAATGTTCATTGTGGAAATTATAAACTTTGTAGTCCAGCCACATTAAGGGAGGCAAGGTCAAAAGATATCCAACATAAAATGAAGAAGAAATAAAAATCAAACATATATTAAGAATTATATTTATACATACTTTGGTTTAAAACAGCAAAATTCATTAAAAAAAATTCTTATATATAAAAATTTTTTATACATATAAAAAATTGAATTTATATATAAAACACAAGGGAGATAGCAGCAATCACCTAAGTTTTGAGATAGTGGAGGATATATAAAACAAGGGGAAGATAGCAGCATTCACCAAAGTTTTACGATAGTAAAGGATATATATCTAAAACTAATTCATGTAATAGGAACATAGTAATAAGGGATCTACAGGAACCACTTTAACTCAAAGTCCCCGTTAAGCCCTCCCGGGGACAAGGATTTCAATGTATAGATCCACCTCATTTCCGCCTTTGCAAGTTTAATCTCTACATCTTTATCTCTCCATGAAGGGGTAATTCCTTGAATCCCCCAAAAAGCTTTCATGGCAGCTGGATTTGAGTTGTGGACCTTTTTAAAATGTGCAGAAACGCTGTGGCTGTCTAAACCCTTTTTAATATTATAAATATGTTCTGCCAGTCTTACTTTTAAATTTCTGCTGGTCTTTCCTACGTAGACAAGGCCACATTTACATTCTAGTCCATAGATAACGTTTTTCGTATTACAAGTCAAGAATTCTTTAATAGTATATGACTTATCCTTCACATAAAACTCCTTCAGTTTACTGGGACCTTTAACGTTTCTGCACATCGTGCAGAGACCGCATCTATGAAATCCTATCGTTCTGATACTTGTTCTTTTTCCTTCGTCGATCGAACTTTTAACTAATTTATCTTTAAGAGATGGGGCACGTCTATATATAAAAACGGGATTGGAAGGTAATTTCGCACCAATTACGGGGTCTTGTTGTAAAATTTTCCAATTCTTTTTAAAAACAGCCTCAATTTCTTTATGATTAGAGTTGAATTTACTTATAAATGACCAATTAAATTGGTCATTACTCTTATCTTTACTTTTTTCAACCAGGAGGCTTTGCCTTTCTATATCTAGTGCCCTTTCTTTTGCCTTTTCTATTTGGGCTCTTTCATACCCCTTTTCCAGGAAGCGTTCACCCATTTCTTCCATTTGTTCCTCACAGATTTTATCCTCAGTACAGTTACGCCTTACACGCAGGAACTGTCCGTAGGGTATCCCATCCAGCCAGTTCCGGTGGTGCAGACTCTGCTTGTCTATGTAACTGTTAGAGTCAGTATTTTTTCTGTGCGTTTTGGTTTGTAATACACCATCTTTAACATAAATACATAAATCAAGAAAAGACAGTTCATTCTTACTAATAGTAAAAGTGATAAGAATGTTAAAATTGTTAGTATTAAGAGTTTGACAGAACTTCTTTAGGTCTTCTTCTGTGCCTTTCCAAAAAAATAAAATATCATCGATGTATCGACTCCAGGACACCAGACCCGCACCCAGCCGTCCATCACACCACACTGTTAGGTCCTCCCAGTATGCCATGAAGAGATTTGCATAGCTGGGTGCGAATCTGGTGCCCATGGCAGTCCCAACCATTTGTAAGTAATACATACCATTATAGTAAAAATAATTATTAGTTAAAATAAACTGGATACTTTCCAATATAAAATTTCTAATAATAGGTGATAATTTTGACCTATCGAGGAAATAGGACACAGCTCTGATTCCCAGGTCCATATCAATAATGGTATATAGAGTGGAAACATCTCCACTCACCATTATGAAATCTTCCTGCCACTCATAATTTCCTAATGTGCGTAAAACGTCTCCTGTATCTTTAAGAAATGCTCTGGTTTCTCTAACTAGAGGTTGAAGGTAAGCATCTATAACCGCTGATAAATTAGATGTAATACTATTAACGCCTGACACAATAGGTCTGCCTGGTGGGTGGAGGGGGTCCTTATGGACTTTTGGTAAAACATAGATCCTCGGTACTGACGGGTGTGGAATATTGACAAAGTCTGATTCGGATTGACTAAGAGCTCCTTTTAATACTGCCTCCTTAGTCAGATTAAGTAAATCATTTTTAATTCTCATAGTTGGATCACTTTTCAACTTTTTATATGTATTACCTGTAGATAACTGTCTATCAATTTCCGCCATATAATCACTTTTGTCCATAAGGACCACCCCTCCACCCTTGTCAGCAGGTTTAATTATTAACTCTTTGTCATCTTTTAGAGATTTCAAAGCAAGGCGTTCTTTACTCGTAAGGTTACATTTTTTATTAGTTTTTTTCTGTAAGATATTCTCTACCTCTTGATTTACTATCTTACCAAAGCAGTCTATAAAGCTACCTTTGGAATGGGTGGGATAAAAAGTAGACTTAGGTTTAAAACCTGAATTTAAGGGTCCTTCATTCACAGTTTCCAGAGCTTTATCACCATCTTTATTTAAAAAGAATTTTTTAACCGTTAACTTACGAGTGAACTTTTCCAAATCTACATAAAATTCAAAAGGATCACTTTTACTTGTAGGGGCATACTTTAAGCCCTTTTTTAAAACATTTTCTTCATATTTAGAGAGCTCCCTTTTACTAAGATTAAATATTTTCATAGTAGATAATTTCTGATCATTATTCTGATCAATTTGACTGCTATCAATCGGTTTAGTTTTCTTTTTATTTTTAACTCCTGCCCTCTTTCCCCTTTTAAACTTTCTTATTAAAACCTCCTTCTTACGGACTTGGGTCCCCAATCTAAAAAAGGGGTGTGAACTTCTTCATCCCTTTCTAGCGGTTGAAATTTATTCCTATTAGTGGGAAAATCTTCCCATAACGGGTAGTTCCTATTCTTTCTTTCATTTCTTTCGCCCCATCTATCTTCATACTGTCGATTGGGTCTCCATTCCTCCCTTCTATTATAGCTCCAATTTTCTTTAATAAAGGGTTTTCTCAAATTAGTCCCTTTCCTTTCCACTTTTCTCCACTGAGGATAAAGGGTTTTCCTTTTTTCCGAGGGTTCATTCATTTTAACCTCAGGTACAGTCCTTATTTCCTCACTAGTTCTATAACTTTCCTTATCTCTACGGAATTTCTTTACTTTTTTCTCCCTCAGTTCCTGTGTCTCTTTATTTAATTTCCTCACGATTTCAATTTCTGCTTCTTTAAAATCCTCCAATTCTCTACATGGAGTTACCAATAATTGCATTTTGGAAATTTCATTGTTTAATAATTCAGCTGTACTACGTCGTTCCTTAATAATTAAATCCATTAATCTACAAGAACATTGTTCTAAAATCATATTCCACTCCTCTTTGAAATTTTCATTATCACTGTTAAAGGAGGATGGCTTGTTTATTTTTAATCCCTTAGGAACTATTTTATCAGCTTGATATTTTTCTATGGTTAGGATCTCCCAAAACAAGCGATTCTCCTTCAACACAGCTGTTTCCAATTTATGTAAAACTGTGGTGAGATCTTCATCACATATATTATTGTCATTTTCATCATCAAAAATGCTAGACAGGAGTTCTCTCCTGTTTTCTCTAAAAGTAAACATGGCTGCAGCAAATGTTTAAATGAGTGAAAGGAAAACAGTTTACAAAGAAATTATTGTACAAATGCGCTGCCTCAGGTGCATATGCAGCCCACTTAAAAACAAAGGAACCCTCACACAAAATTCCAAAAAGTGACAATGGCATAAAAAGAATGTTAAAAGTAGGCGCAAACACCATAAACAAATCCTTACATAAGAGTCCTTATGGAAAGACAGGAGTGAAATCTCAATTCTATGTATTCAGTGTTCTGGAGTCCCTTGTCCACACAGACTCAATGATGTGAAGTAATTCTTTCTCTCAATAAAGAAGAAAAAGTCATGGTGCAGATCAGCTTGACAGGGACAACGGATTTATTTTACATAGAACACTCACAAGATTCATAATAAAACAAGCATATAACCACTGCAAGTGGATAACAAGGGGGTGCTGATTTCTGATATCTTCTAATTACCCTCCCAGGATGGTACAATGGGAAGCACTGGAGGTCCCGGACACCACAGCAGTACACAGGAAGTTGAAGTATCAGGATCAGTCCACCCACAATCCAGGCAAAGGCTAGCACCACCTGCTTAACGCGTTTCGGACCCGTTTGGTCCTTCCTCAGAAGCATGGTGGTAGGTGGCACTGGCAAGTATATTTATACCCACAACATAATCACATAATTTGGCCCACATGCGGGCCTGCCTCCCGCCGAACACGCCGTTTTCCGCCGTGACCGGAAGTCACGTGACCGGAACCAGAAGTCCGGTGGGTTCCAGCGCCGCTTTTCCGGAAGTCACGTGACCGGAACCGGAAGTCCGGTGCGTTCCAGCGCCGTTTTTCAGAAAATCCTTCATGCGTTCCATAGATTTAATTGTGCAGAAAACGGAATCCACAAATACAGTTCCACTTTCAGAAATGTTCATTGTGGAAATTATAAACTTTGTAGTCCAGCCACATTAAGGGAGGCAAGGTCAAAAGATATCCAACATAAAATGAAGAAGAAATAAAAATCAAACATATATTAAGAATTATATTTATACATACTTTGGTTTAAAACAGCAAAATTCATAAAAAAAAATTCTTATATATAAATTTTTTTTATACATATAAAAAATTGAATTTATATATAAAACACAAGGGAGATAGCAGCAATCACCTAAGTTTTGAGATAGTGGAGGATATATAAAACAAGGGGAAGATAGCAGCATTCACCAAAGTTTTACGATAGTAAAGGATATATATCTAAAACTAATTCATGTAATAGGAACATAGTAATAAGGGATCTACAGGAACCACTTTAACTCAAAGTCCCCGTTAAGCCCTCCCGGGGACAAGGATTTCAATGTATAGATCCACCTCATTTCCGCCTTTGCAAGTTTAATCTCTACATCTTTATCTCTCCATGAAGGGGTAATTCCTTGAATCCCCCAAAAAGCTTTCATGGCAGCTGGATTTGAGTTGTGGACCTTTTTAAAATGTGCAGAAACGCTGTGGCTGTCTAAACCCTTTTTAATATTTTTAGATTGCAGATTGAACACACCACACCCAAATCCTGGAAAAAATTGCGTGGGGTCCCCCCTCTCTTTGAGCCGATCCTGGTTGAAAAAATATAGGGGGGAAAATGACAGGGGTTCCCCCATATTTAATCAACCAGCATCGGGCTCTGCGCCTGGTCCTGGTTCCAAAAATACGGGGGACAAAAAGCGTAGGGGTCCCCCGTATTTCTGAAACCAGCACCGGGCTCCACTAGCTGGGGAGATAATGCCACAGCCGGCATTACTTTCACAGTTACTTTCGGTCAACCGCTGACCACAAAGTTCCCACCATTGGTTACAATGGAGCGCATAGGCGCTACATTGTATCACTGCCGTGTGCTGCCTGACAGACACTACAGGAGCACACAGCCAATCAGGAGGGTGCCACGACGTGGCGCTCCCTGATTGGCTGAAGGAACCCTCTTAGACAGGAGTCAGGGGGGGGTCCTGGCAGTCGGGGAAAGGGGTCCCATGTGAAAATATGGGGCCCCTTTCAGTGCGTGGTCGGGTTTGCGTTTTATTTTTTTGACAAGTACGTGGATTATACAGAGAACAGAAGAGGACCGATCTACACTGGATTATGTGAGTATAATTTTTTCCACAGGTACCCCATGGATTCTACATGGAGAAGAGGACCGACCCTCGTGTGAACATAGGTAAGTATGTATGTTTGGAGGTGTGCATGTATGTAATAAACTTATGCTTTCAAGGGGTGTGTCTCCTGTTTTTATTGGGGTATTTTTTTAGTAGTAGTACTACAGGTGCCAGCGGGCCCGGTTTTCCACCGCATGCTGGTACTTGTGGTTCTCCAAGTACCAGCTTGCGTGGGAGGCTTGCTGGGACTTGTAGTACTGCTACTAAAAACAATATTCACATTTTTTCAAAAAGGCTATCAGCCCCCCATCCGCCGCCCTTGGATGGGGGGGACAGCCTCGGGCTTCACCCCTGGCCCTTGGGTGGCTGGAGGGGGGGGACCCCTTGATTGAAGGGGTCCCCACTCCTCCAGGGTACCCCGGCCAGGAGTGACTAGTTGGGGTTTTAATGGCACGGCCGCAGGGACCGATATCAAAGTGTCCCCCGGCTGTGGCATTATCTCCCCAGCTAGTGGAGCCCGGTGCTGGTTTCAGAAATACGGGGGACCCCTACGCTTTTTGTCCCCCATATTTTTGGAACCAGGACCAGGCGCAGAGCCCGGTGCTGGTTGATTAAATATGGGGGAACCCCTGTCATTTTTTCCCCATATTTTTTCAACCAGGATCGGCTCAAAGAGCCCGAGGCTGGTTATGATTAGGAGGGGGGACCCCATGCAATTTTTTTTTCTGATTTTAAACTAAACAGACCCTTTCCCATAGATAACCATGCACAGATCTCACTGATCCGTGCATGGTTATCCAAACTCGACTGGAAAAAGCAGGTCTATTTTTTTGCTGCTTTTTTTAACAATTCGAAAAAAAAAGACCCGCACTTGAGCACTCAGAAACTAACACCCAAATACCAATGAATAGTGAATGGCCGTATTCTATGAAATAACAGCCGCGTTTCACCGATGGTCTATTCATTCGTATTTCGGGACGTTGTCATTCAAACCATTACGAATAGACCAGACACTGCCGAGATTGGTGCTTAGTAAATTCCCGGATTGGGACTTAGAAAAAAAACCACAAATCGACCAAACTCTGATTTTTAGTAAATACTGGCCTTTGTTGTTTATGAAACGTGTTTATCCCCCAGAGAGGACAATAGAGCATCAAATTTAATTTTAGTGTCAGAGTAAAGACGTTTACAGGCAGGAGAAGGGTTTCTTTTGAAGTTCTGATAGGCCTCAGTCAGCTGCTGTTGTACAAGTTTAAAGCCAGAGGCCTTTTCCTGCAGGAGACATATTTAATAATGCGGCCCCAAAGGACAGCCTTTGAGGCCTGCCAGAACACCATGGATCCATTTGTATAGGTATGAATATTATCCAATCTGAACTCCTCCCAGAATGTTTCTAGTGTATTACGGAGGCCTAAAGAAGAAGAAAAGTCAGTGGGGAAACGCCAAAGCTTAAAAGATCCTACATCCTACGTAGAAGAGAAAGTCACCCATATCAAAGAATGGTCTTACAGCACATAGATTCAATAATAGTGTCAATAACATTGGTGATCAGCCCATGCGATAATAAAAGATAATCGATCCTAGAGAGAGTATTATGGGTGGCTGAGACACTAGAAAAATTCCTTGTCTGTAGGGTGAAAAGCTTTCCATACATCGGTAAGCAGTAGTTCAGTAATATAAAGGATGCCAAAACTTAGGCGGGGCTCTAGAATGAGCACTGGAGGTGGAGTCCATATAACGGGATGAGATTTTATTAAAATCACCTCCAAATATAATGTGATGATATGAAAGGATACAATTTTACCAATAAGGAGTGAAAAAACAGTTTAGAACAGTTTAGAATAAGAGTTAGGAGCATAAATATTACACAAAACATAACGTACATCACAGGTATTGACTTCAGTTATAAGAAATTGTCCCTCAGCATCAATACAAGAGGAAACATGCTACAGCTGGAGGCCTCTCTTTGCTAGGATCTGTACCACATGCTTTAGAATTCTAGGAGGCAGCGGAAACTACCACCCAGTCCAACATATTTAATTTAGCAGATTCAGGATGGTGTAGGTGAGTCTCATGTGGAAGAAACATATCCAGCTGGAGCTTGTTTAAATAGAGAAGTAGCCCAAAACCGCATTGCGGAAATAAATAACTATAAACAATCTTGTGGTCTTTCAGAGCATGTAAAACAAAAATATATAGAAATCAACCTTGTTGAAGGGCTCAGAAAGATACAGCTATTAGGCAACAAAGGGCAATAGACATCCAGGCATAATATCATTATTTGAGACAACCAATGCAATACTAGTAATGTGCGAGCAACAGCATCAGACCTGAATTACCATATAAGCAAGAACAAGAGTGTTATATAAATAAAACGATCCAGGGAGAACATATCATGCATTCGAGATATAATTAACCGAGGTGGAATAATACTGGAAACTCATTCCGGCGGTGTTGCTGAAGAGGATTCTCTTCAGCTGGAGTGTTAAAAGGTGTTGCCATCAAACAAACGAAGGCGTGCAGGATATAAAAGAGCAAATTTTCGTCCAGCTTGGGCCAATTCAGAACAGACAGGGGAAAAAGCCTTCCTGGCCCTAGTCAGTTCTGGCGAATAATCCTGGAACACAAGCAACTTATTATAGTTCCATTCAAGATTACATTTATGGCGAGGAGCCAAACACAAAGCCTCCTTATGCAGGTAATTAAGGCATCTAAATAGCATCACACAAGGCTTAGATGAGGATGCAGACCTAGGGGGGCCTGTTCTGAATGCCCTTTCAATAACCAAATCAGCGCAGGCATCTTGAACTCCCAGCAACTCAGGAAGGGTTTGTTCTTAGAAACTGATACAAAGCAGGACCACGCAGGGATTCAGGAAGCCCAACCACTCTGAAATTGTCCTATTTGATCTATTCTCCACATCATCAGGCTTCTTCCAAACCTGCATGTCAAATTTCTGGAGAATGGCAGTGAGATCTTTTAAAGCAGGGGTGGGGAACCTCAGGCCCCCGGGCCGTATAAGGCCCGCAAAGCCACTTGATCCGGCCCGGCCAGGCTCACCTAACCGAGGGAGATACCGGGCACCCGGCTCCTTCCTCTCTGCAGCAGCCGGGAGGGTTTAACAATGGGGAATAACAAATGACTGGGGGCATATCTAATGAGGCATAATTACTGACTGGGGGCATAACTACTAACTGGGGGCAGGCTAATTTTTAAGTTGGTAATTTTTGTATGGCCCCCGAAGGATATTATAAATATCCAAATGGCCCTTGGTAGAAAAAAGGTTCCCCACCCCTATTTTAAAGTGACAAAGTCCTGAAAACTCTCACCCCCACAGTGTGCTCCATGGTAAAAACCCTCTTAGCTAGTTGTTTGCACTGGCTTTTAATATCTAAAACAGCCTGCTGTAATACTACAGCCTGAGCCTGAGCTTGCTCATCCAGCAATGGCTGCACAGTCTCCCTCATAGCCTTAACAACATCGTCATAAGACTGCATAGTAGGAGTTGCAGCAGTACTACCTGTTTTAGTTGGAGAGGAGGGCCTCAGCAGCTGTTTCTGTTGCTGTGAATCATAGGTCTGCACAGCAGTAGATGAGCCATCATCAGCCTGTGCTGCGGCGGCCATTTTAGAAGCAGCGCCACGGTCAGCATCCGGCCGGGACTTAGTTGGCTAAGATGTCATGCCCAGAGTAAAGAATCTCTCCATACAGGGAGAGCACCATGTCAGGAGCGCTCCAGGAGCGGGTAGACCACAAAGAGAAAGCTGCGGTGGCCTTTAGCAGTGTATTCTGCAGTCGGGCACCGGAGCAGCAGGAGGGAGCATTTCACTGCATAAGCATCCGGAACCGGAAGCCGATCTACATATTCTTTGACAAAAAAAGAGAACAATAATCAACATGAAGTAGGAAACAAATACTGGTATAGCTAGTATTCGATAAAACATTTATCTCAATTTCCTGACAAAAGAAAAACTAATCTGTCTAAACAAAAAATTTAAATTGAGCTGCATATACTTGGACATGATAAAAAAAGGTTTTTCCTAAATTCATGGAAAGTATTATCTTGAATAACCCCTTAGGAAGACTTGGGGGGAGCCATGTGTATTTTCAGAAATCTCCAGATACCCTCTCTCCAATGTATACATGGCCTATTAACTATAGGTTTCAATCCCATTTGAAACCTTCAACCATTTATGCCTACTTTCTTTCTTTAGTCCCCTTGGAATCCTACCATTTTACCTCTCTTCACTATTTCCTATATGTGATCATTTACAAAGATCAGTCCTCTTTTTTGCCTTTTTCTTGTCCTCCTGGATCTTCAGTACAAATTAACATAAATAAAAAACATATTAGTAATGAATGTGATTGAAACCCTTTCAGACATAACGAGACTCCCATGTCTTTGCTGGGGCTCAGCCAAATTATTTGTATGTCTGAAAGGCACCACCCCTCAGTGCCCCTGATTTCATCCCAGATAGACATCCCGGGTTAAGTCTCAATGGAGCGACTCAGGATATTACACCTAGGTTGCACCTAGAACATATTTGCCTACTCTCCCGGAATGTCCGGGAGTCTCCCATAAATCGTGTGGCCCTCCCAGCCCCGCGAAAGAATAGGCAAGTCTTCCGTCAATTGCAGCACCCCGCACCCGGCCGCCCTCTTTGAGAGTGAAGTGGGTAGTCCAGGAAGCCAATTATGCGATTCTCACTGCCATGTAATGCCTGTAATCTTGGCATTATAGGACAGAGGGCGTGGCTGTGATGATGTAATTGTGTCTGTCAAATCCACGTGCAGCCCTATTTACATAGGTCCGCCCTCATCCCGCCCCCTTCAATGTATCATACCTCCACCCTGCCCCCCTGCTGGGCCGGCCTGACTGCTATCTCCCAGAGAGAGCAGCCAAATAGTCGGCAGCTATGACCTAGAAGCCTCTGATTGGCTAGTCGGGGCTGCCTGGAGGAGGGCTGGTGTCCTGCTGCAGTCTGTAAAATCAGCAAGCACTACATAGCTACAGTGACGCTGCCCATTGTGGTGAGAACTGTAGAAGAAGTGTGTATGAGTGTGGCATATGTGTGTTTGTGCATGACATGTATGTGTATGTATAAGTGTATCATGTGTGTGTATGGGGTCTACTAAACTGTCGGGATCCCGTCGCTCAGCATACCTGTGCCGGAATCCCGATCGCCGGAATGGGGAGAGTGCAAAAGAGCCTATTGCGGGCACGGTGGTGCGCGTACGCTATTTATTCTCCCTCCAGGGGTGTTGTGGACACCCCAAGAGGGAGAATAGTTGTTGGTATCCCGCCAATCGGGATCCCGGCGTCGGTATGCTGAGCACCGGGATCCCGACAGCCGGGATATCAAGTGCTCACAGCGTGGCAAGCACAGCGTGCCTGCAAGTGGCTCTTTTGCGTTCGCCCCGCTGCCGCCATACTGGTGGTCGGGATCCCGGCGCCAGTATGCTGGGCACCAGGATCCCAAGCGCCGGCATACCGTAGTAGACCCGTGTGAGTGGGGTCAGCCAGCAAAAACCTGGGTCTGAGCAGGGAAATTCCCCGGTAGTACAGTATGTCTGAAAATGGTATTAGAGAGAACATTTTAAAAATGGTGTGGTCATATGAAGTGAAACACAATGGGGGCATATTTAAGAAGTAACCCATATTGTCTTCATAAAGTATCATTTGTTATCACCACCTGTTATCGCAGAGGTTATTTGTTGTTGTTATTTATCATAAAACTCATGCAATGAAATCCGCACTAATAAGAGCATGTGACCAGGGGTGTAGCGAGGGTGGCTTTGGTGGAGCTCGAGCTCTGGGCGATGAAAAAGTTAGAGTGCGCACTGCTAACGGCCCCCCTCTCTCGGCCCACTATACCGTGGCCCGCTGTACAGTTAGCTAGAGGAGCAGAGAGGGCGCACACTGACTCGGACTCAGAGACTAGGTAAGGAACAGGGCAGGTCTGAGGCCACAGCAGGAGACACTGACAGCCAGCACATGCCAGAGCTCTGCCTGCCGTCTTTATATGTCTCACTGTCTGCTTGTAGCTGTGCAGCAGGGTTACTTCTGTCCTGCTATACCACTCTCTGCTCCCGCTGCTGCAGCACCTCTTTCTGCCCCAGCTGCTGCAGCACCTCTTTCTGCCTCAGCTGCTGCAGCACCTCACTCTGTCCTGGCTGCTGCAGCACCTCTTTCTGTTCCCGGCTGCTTTAGCACCTCTTTCGGCCTTGTCTGCTGCAGCACCTCTCTCTGACCCAGCTGTTGCAGCACCCCACTCCGCCCTGGCTACTACAGCACCTCTCTCTACATAATGCTGCAGCACCTCTCTCTGCCCCAGCTGCTGCTGCAGCACCCTTTCTCTGCATTAGAAGCTGCAGAGTAACACGTATAAGTGGCTCTACTGTGGTGTAACGTGTATAAGCGGCTCTACTGCTGTGTTATATATATATATATATAAGTGGCTCTACTGTGGCATAACATGTATAATCAGCTCTACTGTGTGGTGAAACATGTAAAAGGGGTACTACCGTATGGTGTAATGTGAATAATGGTCACTACTGTGCGGTGTAATGGGAATAACGGACACTACTGTGCGGTGTAATGGGAATAACGGATACTACTGTGCTGTGTAATGGAAGTAACGGACACTACTGTGCTGTGTAATGGGAATAACGGACACTACTGTGCTATGTAATGGGAATAACGGACACTACTGTGCTGTGTAATGGAAGTAACGGACACTACTGTGCTGTGTAATGGGAATAACGGACACTACTGTGCTATGTAATGGGAATAACGGACACTACTGTGCGGTGTAATGGGAGTAACGGACACTACTGTGCGGTGTAATGGGAATAACGGACACTACTGTGCTTTGTAATGGGAGTAACGAACACTACTGTGCGGTGTAATGGGAATAACGGACACTACTGTGCTATGTAATGGGAGTAACGGACACTACTGTGTGGTATAATGGGAATAACGGAAACTACTGTGCTATGTAATGGGAGTAACGGACACTACTCTGTGGTGTAATGGGAATAACGGACACTACTGTGCGGTGTAATGGGAATAACGGACACTACTGTGCGGTGTAATGGAATTAACGGACACTACTGTGCGGTGTAATGGGAATAACGGACACTACTGTGCGGTGTAATGGGAATAACGAACACTACGGTGAGATGTAATGGGAATAACAGACACTACTGTGCGGTGTAACGGGAATAACGGACACTACAGTGCAGTGTAATGGGAGTAACGTACACTTCTGTGCGGTGTAATGGGAATAACGGACACTACTGTGCAGTGTAATGGGAGTAAGGTACACTACTGTGCGGTGTAACGGGAATAACGGGCACTACTGTGCGGTGTAATGTACACTGTGCAGTGTAACGGGAGTAACGTACACTACTGTACTGTGTAATGCGGTGTAATGGGAATAACGGACACTACTGTGTGGTGTAATGGAAGTAACGGACACTACTGTGCTGTGTAATGGGAATAACGGACACTACTGTGCTATGTAATGGGAATAACGGACACTACTGTGCTGTGTAATGGAAGTAACGGACACTACTGTGCTGTGTAATGGGAATAACGGACACTACTGTGCTATGTAATGGGAATAACGGACACTACTGTGCGGTGTAATGGGAGTAACGGACACTACTGTGCGGTGTAATGGGAATAACGGACACTACTGTGCTTTGTAATGGGAGTAACGAACACTACTGTGCGGTGTAATGGGAATAACGGACACTACTGTGCTATGTAATGGGAGTAACGGACACTACTGTGTGGTATAATGGGAATAACGGAAACTACTGTGCTATGTAATGGGAGTAACGGACACTACTCTGTGGTGTAATGGGAATAACGGACACTACTGTGCGGTGTAATGGGAGTAACGGACACTACTGTGTGGTGTAATGGGAATAACGGACACTACTGTGCGGTGTAATGGGAATAACGGACACTACTGTGCGGTGTAATGGGAATAACGGACACTACGGTGAGATGTAATGGGAATAACAGACACTACTGTGCGGTGTAACGGGAATAACGGACACCACAGTGCAGTGTAATGGGAGTAACGTACACTACTGTGCGGTGTAATGGGAATAACGGACACTACTGTGCAGTGTAATGGGAGTAAGGTACACTACTGTGCAGTGTAACGGGAATAACGGGCACTACTGTGCGGTGTAATGGGAGTAATGTACACTCTGTGCAGTGTAACGGGAGTAACGTACACTACTGTACTGTGTAATGCGGTGTAATGGGAATAACGGACACTACTGTGCGGTGTAATGGGAATAACGGACACTACTGTGCGGTGTAATGGGAATAACGGACACTACGGTGAGATGTAATGGGAATAACAGACACTACTGTGCGGTGTAACGGGAATAACGGACACTACAGTGCAGTGTAATGGGAGTAACGTATACTGCACTGGTGTAATGGGAGTAATGTACACTCTGTGCAGTGTAACGGGAGTAACGTACACTACTGTACTGTGTAATGCGGTGTAATGGGAATAACGGACACTACTGTGCGGTGTAATGGGAATAACGGACACTACTGTGCGGTGTAATGGGAATAACGGACACTACGGTGAGATGTAATGGGAATAACAGACACTACTGTGCGGTGTAACGGGAATAACGGACACTACAGTGCAGTGTAATTGGAGTAACGTACACTACTGTGCGGTGTAATGGGAATAACGGACACTACTGTGCAGTGTAATGGGAGTAAGGTACACTACTGTGCGGTGTAACGGGAATAACGGGCACTATTGTGCGGTGTAATGGGAGTAATGTACACTCTGTGCAGTGTAACGGGAGTAACGTACACTACTGTACTGTGTAACGGGAGTAACGGACACTACTGTGCGGTGTAATGGGAATAACGGACATTGCTGTGCGGTATAATGGGAATAACGGACACTGCTGTGCGGTGTAATGGGAATAACGGACACTACTGTGCGGTGTAATGGGAATAACGGACACTACTGTGCGGTGTAATGGGAATAACGGACACTACAGTGCGGTGTAATGGGTATAATGGACACTACTGTGCGGTGTAATGGGAATAACGGACACTACTGTGCG
Source organism: Pseudophryne corroboree (assembly GCF_028390025.1). Lineage (NCBI taxonomy): Eukaryota > Metazoa > Chordata > Amphibia > Anura > Myobatrachidae > Pseudophryne > Pseudophryne corroboree. The sequence goes on from NC_086444.1 coordinate 592,719,286, forward strand.
GTGTAATGGGAATAACGGACACTACTGTGCGGTGTAATGGGAGTAACGGAAACTGCTGTGCGGTGTAGTGGGAATAACGGACACTACTGTGCGATGTAATGGAAATACCGGACACTACCGTGCGGTGTAATGGGAGTAACGGACACTACTGTGCAGTGTAATGGGAGTAATGTATATTACTGTGTGGTGTAGTGGGAATAACGGACACTACTGTGCGGTGTAATGGGAATAATGGACACTACTGCGCAGTGTAATGGGAGTAACGGACACTACTGTGCGGTGTAATGGGAGTAATGTGCACTACTGTGCGGTGTAGTGGGAATAACGGACACTACTGTGCGGTGAAATGGGAGTAATGTACACCTCTGTGCGATGTAATGGGAATAACAGACACCACTGTGCAGTGTAACGGGAGTAATGTACACTACTGTGCGGTGTAATGGGAGTTACGGACACTACTGTGCGGTGTAATGGGAATAACGGACACTACTGACCGGTGTAATGGGAGTAACGTACACTACTGTGCGGTGTAATGGGAGTAACGGACACTATGTAGTGGGAATAATGGACACTACTGTGCGGTGTAATGGGAGTAACGTACACTATTGTGCGGTGTAATGGAAGTAACGTACACTACTGTGCGGTGTAATGGGAATAACGGACACTACTGTGCGGTGTAATGGGAATAACGGACACTAATGTGCGGTGTAATGGGAGTAATGGACACTACTGTGCGGTGTAATGGGAATAACGGACACTACTGTGCGGTGAAATGTGAATAACGGACACTACAGTGCGGTGTAATGGGAATAACGGACACTACTGTGCGGTGTAATGGGAATAATGGACACTACTGTGCGGTGTAATGGGAATAACGGACATTACTGTGCGGTGTAATGGGAGTACCGGACACTACTGTGTGGTGTAGTGGGAATAACGGACACTACTGTGCGGTGTAATGGAAATAACGGACACTATCGTGCGGAGTAATGAGAGTAATGTACACTACTGTGCGGTGTAATGGGAGTAATGTACACTACTACTGTGCGGTGTAACGGGAGTAATGTACACTACTGTGCGGTGTAATGGGAGTTACGGACACTACTGTGCGGTGTAATGGGAATAACGGACACTACTGTGCGGTGTAATGGGAGTAACGTGCACTACTGTGCGGTGTAATGGGAGTAACGGACACTATGTAGTGGGAATAATGGACACTACTGTGCGGTGTAATGGGAGTAACGTACACTACTGTGCGGTGTAATGGGAGTAACGGACACTACTGTGCTGTGTAATGTAAATAACGGACACTACTGTGCGGTGTAATGGGAGTAACGTACACTACTGTGCGGTGTAATGGGAGTAACGGACACTAGTATGTAGTGGGAATAATGGACACTACTGTGCGGTGTAATGGGAGTAACGTACACTACTGTGCGGTGTAATGGGAGTATTGGACACTACTGTGCGATGTAATGGGAATAACGGACACTACTGTGCGGTGTAATGGGAATAACGGACACTACTGTGCGGTATAATGGGAGTAATGGACACTACTGTGCTGTGTGATGGGAATAATGGACACTACTGTGCAGTGTAATGGGAGTAACGGACACTACTGTGCGGTGTAATGGGAATAACGGACACTACTGTGAGGTGTAATGGGAGTAACGTACACTACTGTGCGGTGTAATGGGAATAACGGACACTACTGTGCAGTTTAATGGGAGTAACGGACACTACTGTGCGGTGTAATGGGAGTAACGGACACTACTGTGCGGTGTAATGGGAATAACGGACACTACTGTGCGGTGTAATGGGAGTAATGTACACTTCTGTGCGGTGTAATGGGAATAACGGACACCACTGTGCGGTGTAACGGGAGTAATGTACACTTCTGTGCGGTGTAATGGGAGTAATGTACACTTCTGTGCGGTGTAATGGGAATAACGGACACTACTGTGCGGTGTAATGGGAATAACGGACACTACTGTGAGGTGTAATGGGAGTAACACTACTGTGCGGTGTAATGGGAATAATAGACACTTCTGTGCGGTGTAATGGGAGTAACGGACACTACTGTGTGATGTAATGGGAGTAACGGACACTACTGTGCGTTGTAATGGGAATAACGGACACTACTGTGCGGTGTGATGGGAGTAATGTACACTTCTGTGCAGTGTAATGGGAATAACGGACACTACTGTGCGGTGTAATGGGAGTAACGGACACTACTGTGCGGTGTAATGGGAATAACGGACACTACTGTGCGGTGTAATGGGAGTAATGTACACTTCTGTGCGGTAAAATGGGAATAAAGGACACCACTGTGTGGTGTAACGGGAGTAATGTACACTTCTGTGCAGTGTAATGGGAGTAACGGACACTACTGTGCGGTGTAATGGAAGTAACGGACACTACTGTGCGGTGTAATGGGAGTAACGGACACTACTGTGCGGTGTAATGGGAGTAATGGACACTACTGTGCTGTGTGATGGGAATAATGGACACTACTGTGCAGTGTAATGGGAGTAACGGACACTACTGTGCGGTGTAGTGGGAATAACGGACACTACTGTGCGGTGTAATGGGAATAACGGACACTACTGTGCGGTGTAATGGGAATAACGGACACTACTGTGCGGTGTAATGGGAGTAACGGACACTACTGTGCGGTGTAATGGGAATAACGGACACTACTGTGAGGCGTAATGGGAGTAACGTACACTACTGTGCGGTGTAATGGGAGTAATGTACACTTCTGTGCGGTGTAATGGGAATAACGGACACTACTGTGCAGTGTAATGGGAATAACGGACACTACTGTGAGGCGTAATGGGAGTAACGTACACTACTGTGCGGTGTAATGGGAAAAAAGGACACTACTGTGCAGTTTAATGGGAGTTTCGGACACTACTGTGCGGTGTAGTGGGAGTGACGGACAATACTGTGCGGTGTAATGGGAACAACGGACACTACTGTGCGGTGTAATGGGAGTAATGTACACTTCTGTGCGGTGTAATGGGAATAACGGACACCACTGTGCGGTGTAACGGGAGTAATGTACACTACTGTGCTGTGTAATGGGAGTAATGTACACTTCTGTGCGGTGTAATGGGAATAACGGACACTACTGTGCGGTGTAATGGGAATAACGGACACTACTGCGAGGTGTAATGGGAGTAACGTACACTACTGTGCGGTGTAATGGGAATAACGGACACTTCTGTACGGTGTAATGGGAGTAACGACAGTACTGTGTGGTGTAATGGGAGTAAAGGACACTACTGTGCGGTGTAATGGGAATAACGGACACTACTGTGCGGTGTAATGGGAGTAATGTACACATCTGTGCGGTGTAATGGGAATAACGGACACTATTGTGCGGTGTAATGGGAGTAACGTACACTACTGTGCGGTGTAATGGGAATAACGGACACTACTGTGCAGTTTAATGGGAGTAACGGACACTACTGTGCGGTGTAATGGGAGTAACGGACACTACTGTGCGGTGTAATGGGAATAACGGACACTACTGTGCGGTGTAATGGGAGTAATGTACACTTCTGTGCGGTGTAATGGGAATAACGGACACTACTGTGCGGTGTAATGGGAATAACGGACACTACTGTGAGGTGTAATGGGAGTAACGTACACTATTGTGCGGTGTAATGGGAATAACGGACACTTCTGTGAGGTGTAATGGGAGTAACGGACAGTACTGTGTGGTGTAATGGGAGTAACGGACACTACTATGCGGTGTAATGGGAATAACGGACACTACTGTGCGGTGTAATGGGAGTAATGTACACTTCTGTGCGGTGTAATGGGAATAACGGACACTATTGTGCGGTGTAATGGGAGTAACGGACACTACTGTGCGGTGTAATGGGAGTAACGGACACTACTGTGCGGTGTAATGGGAATAACGGACACTACTGTGCGGTGTAATGGGAGTAATGTACACTTCTGTGCGGTGTAATGGGAATAACGGACACCACTCTGTGGTGTAACGGGAGTAATGTACACTACTGTGCGGTGTAATGGGAGTAATGTACACTTCTGTGCAGTGTAATGGGAATAACGGACACTACTGTCCGGTGTAATGGGAATAACGGACACTACTGTGAGGTGTAATGGGAGTAAAGGACACTACTGTGCGGTGTAATGGGAGTAACGGACACTACTGTGCGGTGTAATGGGAGTAACGGACACTACTGTGCGGTGTAATGGGAATAACGGACACTACTGTGCGGTGTAATGGGAATAACGGACACTACTGTGCAGTGTAATGGGAATAACGGACACTACTGTGCGGTGTAATGGGAATAACGGACACTACTGTGCGGTGTAATGGGAATAACGGAAACTACTATGCTGTGTAATGGGAGTAACGTACACTACTGTGCGGTGTAATGGGAATAACGGACACTACTGTGCGGTGTAATGGGAGTAATGGACACTACTGTGCTGTGTAATGGGAGTAATGGACACTACTGTGCGGTGTAATGGGAATAACGGACACTACTGTGCGGTGTAATGGGAGTAATGGACACTACTGTGCTGTGTAATGGGAGTAATGTACACTACTGTGCGGTGTAATGGGAGTAACGTACACTACTGTGCGGTGTAATGGGAATAACAGACACTACTGTGCGGTGTAATGGGAATAACGGATACTACTGTGCTGTGTAATGGGAGTAACGTACACTACTGTGCGGTGTAATGGGAATAACGGACACTACTGTGCAGTGTAATGGGAATAACGGACACTACTGTGCGGTGTAATGGGAATAACGGACACTACTGTGCGGTGTAATGGGAGTAATGGACACTACTGTGCTGTGTAATGGGAGTAATGTACACTACTGTGCGGTGTAATGGGAGTAGCGGACACTACTGTGCGGTGTAATGGGAATAACGGACACTACTGTGCGGTGTAATGGGAATAACGGACACTACTGTGCGGTGTAATGGGAGTAACGGACACTACTGTGCGGTGTAATGGGAGTAACGTACACTACTGTGCGGTGTAATGGGAATAACAGACACTACTGTGCGGTGTAATGGGAATAACAGACACTACTGTGCAGTGTAATGGGAATAACGGACACTACTGTGCGGTGTAATGGGAATAACGGACACTACTGTGCGGTGTAATGGGAATAACGGACACTACTGTGCTGTGTAGTGGGAGTAACGGACACTACTGTGCGGTGTAATGGGAGTAACGGACACTACTGTGCGGTGTAATGGGAGTAACGTACACTACTGTGCGGTGTAATGGGAATAACGGACACTACTGTGCGGTGTAATGGGAATAACGGACACTACTATGCGGTGTAATGGGAATAACGGACACTACTGTGCGGTGTAATGGGAGTAATGGACACTACTGTGCTGTGTAATGGGAGTAATTGTTACTTCTGTGCGGTGTAATGGGAATAACGGACACTACTGTGCGGTGTTATGGGAATAACGGACACTACTGTGAGGTGTAATGGGAGTAACGTACACTACTGTGCGGTGTAATGGGAATAACGGACACTACTGTGCGGTGTAATCTGTATTGGTACTATTCTGTGGCCATGCCCCTATATTTTTGTTGTGCGCCTTCTGCGCGCACTGTTCATATTTTATCCATGGTGCACCCAAAGGAAACTTTCACACTGAGCTCCACAAGGTCTAGAACCGGCCCTGTCACCAATTTAGGATTCTGTAATATTTTTTCTTTTCCAATGTAACATGCACTTAATTCAATACAAGGGAGGGGGGCGTCGAAACATACCCTTGCTCCGGGCATCATGGCACCTAGCTACAACTCTGCATGTGCCGGCAACGAGTCTTAACTTGTACCTTATGTGTGTGAGCTGGGGCAGTCAGTGTTTGCATGCAGATGTACCTGTAAGTTATTTGCAACATATATGTACAACAGACCAGATTTCATGTGTCAGATCACATATATTTACATGTGATTTCCTATTCATATAATTTTAACTTCACCATCTTTTTGCAACCTGCAATCCAGCAAATACTATACAGGCTATGGGGGTCATTCAGACCTGATCGCACGCTAGGTTTTTTCGCTGCGGTGATTAGGTCAGAACTGCACTTGCGTATGCACAGCAATGCGCAGGTGCGTCGTACGTGGGTACAAAGCGTATCGTTGCTGTGCGATGGGTTTTACGAAGAATCCATTCGCACAGCCGATCGCAAGGAGATTGACAGGAAGAAGGCATTTGTGGGTGACAACTGACCGTTTTCTGGGAGTGGTTGGAAAAACGCAGGCGTGTCCAAGTGTTTGCAGGGCGGGTGTCTGACGTCAATTCCGGCCCCGGACATGCTGAAGTGATCGCTTACTCGGCTGAGTAAGTTCTGAGCTACTCAGAAACTGCACAAAACTTTTTTGTAGCGCTTGGCTGCACATGCAATCGCACACTTGCAAAGCAAAAATACACTCCTCTATAGGCGGCAACTATCTGATCGCAGCAGTGCAAAAAACCCTAGCGAGCAATCAGGTCTGAATTAGGCCCCATATTCATAGATCTTTTCGTTATTTTTCAGGGACAGCATATAGGTATAGAAGAAAATGCCTTTTATTATTTTATTGAGATTATTTTTGTATTTCTTTTGTAGTAAGTCTCAGAAATAGATGGTGATCATTTGCAATACTACATTTTAGTAATTACAAGTCTCTAATCCATCCACAAGATAAATCAATATATCATTATCTTGGCTCTGTAAATATAATATAGGCAAGTGTATAACTACAGAAAACATGATGAAACATTAATCTGTCAATTAGTGTAAGGAGCAATAAGTACTGTTCTCTCAGCCCCTGCAGAAATGTAATAGCACATGTTTATTGCTGAATTCGGTAATGTTGAAAACACTGCAGACAGATAGACACATAGAGCATTTCTTGCTTAGTACATAAAAGATAAATTGCTATGGGAATCAATAAGTATTGATTGACTTGATAGAAAGAAAGAAAGAGACTGCATTACGGATTGCAGGATATTAGCAGGTCAAAGAAAACACATATATACCTTGTACAAAATGCTCTTTAATCTTCTGTTTATGCCTTTAGATGTATTTTATTGTTACACGGTATAGGAGAAGGATATAACACAAAACAGCAGTGAGACAACGAACCAACACACAACGATAACAAAGACAGCCCGGGCAGCCGCCCAGAACCCACCGACCTTGTGGAGTGGGCCTGAATAGAACTCGGCAGCGGCAGAGTTGCTGAAGTATAGGCCTGTTGAATAGTCAATCTGAGCCAACAAGCAATGGGCTGCTTGGAAGCAGGGCGACCAATTTTGGTAGCATCATAAAGGACAAATTGCGAGTCATACTTCCTGTGACTAGCAGTCCTTTTTACGTAAATCTTCAAAGCCCTCACAACGTCCAGGGACTTTGGAGCAACGGAAGTGTCGGAAAACATTGGTACCGCAATTGGTTGATTTACGTGAAATGCTGACACCACTTTTGGCAAAAACTGTGGGCGAGTCCTGAGCTCCTCCCTAGCCTCGTGAAATATCAAGTATGGGTTCTTATAGCATAAGGCCTCCAATTCTGATACCCGTCTTGCAGAGGCTAAGGCCAGCAACATGACAGTCTTCCACGTCAGATATTTCAAGTCTACCCTATGCAAGGGTTCAAACCAGTTCGACTGGAGAAAAGTCAAGACATTGAGATCCCACGGAGCCGTGGGAGGGACAAAGGGTGGCTGAATGTGAAGAACACCTTTTAAGAAAAATCTGTACTTCTGGTAGTACCGCTAATTGTTTCTGGAAGAAGATAGAGAGAGGCGAAATCTGAACTTTGATGTAGCCTAATTGTAGGCCCTTCCTGCTTGCAGGAAAAGTAAAAAACGGCCCAGACGATATTCCACAGGGGAATATTTTCTACCCTCACACCAAGAAACATACTTCTTCCAAATATGGTGGTAATGTTTGGTCGTGACCACCTTACAGGCCCGGACCATAGTTGAAATAACCTTGGATGGGAGACCCTTTTAAAATCTCCCTCTCAACTTCCAAGCTGTCAAATGTAGCCGCTGTAAGTCTGGATAGACAAACTGCCCTTGTTGAAAAATGTCCTTGAGAAGCCGCAGAAGCCAGGGTTCCTCCAGAGACAAGGTCAGGAGGTCCGCATACCAGGCCCGTCGAGGCAAATCTGGTGCAATTAGAATTGCCTGAACTCCTTCCTTTATTAGTGCTCCTTACACTTTTTAGAACTCTTGGAATGAGAGGAATTGGAGGAAACAGGTATTCGAACTGGTGAGTCCACTGTGTCGTCAGAGCGTCCACCACGATCGCCTGCAGGTCCCTTGTTCTGGAACAGTAATGACCCAGCTTCGCGTTGAGACGAGAAGCCATCAGGTCTATTTGTGGACAACCCCACCGGTGAAGACCCCATTCCCCCAGATAGAGGTCGTACCTGCTTAGGAAGTACGCTTCCCAGCTGTCCACGCCCGGAATGAATATGGCTGAGATGGACCTTGCATTGGCTTCCACCCAGAGGAGTACCCTTGACACCTCTCGCATTTGGGGCCCTGCTTCTTGTTCCTCCTTGTCTGTTGATGTATGCCACTGCAGTGGCGTTGTCCAACTGCACTGGGATGGCCTGATTCCAAAGGCATTATGAGGCCTGCAGGTGAGTGTTGTCAATTGCTCCAGGATGTTGATTGGAAGTGGGTCCCTTGGGTCACAGCACCCCAACCCTGTAGGCTGGCATCTGTTGTTAGCAGAGTTCAAGACTGGATATTGAAACTCCGACCCCCCACTAGATGGGAGACTTGTAGCCATCACAACAGGGAGAGAGAGTTATACTCTGGTGCATTTGCAGGTGAGATCCTGACCACTTGTTCAACAGATCCAGTTGGAACGGCCGTGCATGGAACCTACCGTACTAAATTGCCTTGTAGGAGGCTACCATCTTGCCCAGGAAGTGAATGCAAAGATGAATTGAGATCTTGCATGGTTTTAGCACCAATCGGACCATAGGCTGAATGCCAAGGCCCATTGGAAAGTACACCTTCTGAGACACCGTATTCCGGATCATCCCCAGGAACTGAATTCTCTGAGACTGTTCCAGGTGTGACTTCTGGAAATTTAGGATCAATAAGCAGATGAGTAGTCAAGTCGATGCTGTGTAGCAGCTGTTCCCTGGACACCGCCTTCATCAGGATATCGTCCAAGTACAGGACGATGTTGACACTATCATGCGTCATACACTGGGAGTGTATGTTAGCTTAGCAGAAGTGCGAATGAAAGGATCGCAGAGCAGCTACAAAGTTTTTTTGTGCAGTTTTAGAGTAGCTCAAAACCTACTCCTAGCTTGCGATCACTTCAGACTGTTCAGTTCCTGTTTTGATGTCACAAACACGCCCTGCGTTTACCCAGCCATGCCTGCATTTGCCCAGCCACGCCTGTGTTTTTCCTGGCACGCCTGCGTTTTTTCGCCCACTCCCTGAAAATGGTCAGTTGCCACCCAGAAACGCCCACTTCATGTCAATCACTCTATCAATAAGTTTGTTCTTTCCAGATTTTTCGTTTTTCTCCACCGCTTGTCTAGAATTTTGGTTTAGTAGTTGTTCTCTAAGAATCAGTTTTTATATGTCTCCAGTTGCTCGTCACAATCATCTAATTGGCTGCAGTTCCTCTTTATTCTGTAAAACTGGGAATAGGGGATGTTGTTCTTCCACTGTTTTAAGTGGTTGCTCCTATAGTCCAAGTAACTATTTGTGTCCACTGTTTTGATGTAATTCTTGGTTGTGATTTTATCTTCCTTTCCCATAAGAATTAGAGATGAGCGGGTTCGGTTCCTCTGAATCCGAACCCGCCCGAACTTCAGTTTTTTTTACACGGGGCCGAGCGACTCGGATCTTCCCGCCTTGCTCGGTTAACCCGAGCGCGCCCGAACGTCATCATCACGCTGTCGGATTCTCGCGAGGCTCGGATTCTATCGCGAGACTCGGATTCTATATAAGGAGCCGCGCGTCGCGGCCATTTTCACACGTGCATTGAGATTGATAGGGAGAGGACGTGGCTGGCGTCCTCTCCGTTTAGAAATTAAAATAGATAGGAGAGTGAGAGTGAGACACTTCATTTACTTACTGGAGCTTAGGAGGAGTTATACTAGTGACTGATGACCAGTGACCTGACCACCAGTGCAGTTTTATAATTTATTATTATTTAATAATCCGTTCTGTTCTTGTTCTCTGCCTGAAAAAAACGATACACAGTGACTCAGTCACACTCACATACCATATCTGTGCTCAGCCCAGTGTGCTGCATCATCTATGTATAATATCTGACTGTGCTCACACAGCTTAATTGTGGGGGAGACTGGGGAGCAGTTATAGGTTATAGCAGGAGCCAGGAGTACATATTAAACAGTGCATACTTTTGCTGCCAGAGTGCCACTGCCAGTGTGACTGACCACTGACCACTGTGACCAGTGACCTGACCACACTGACCACCAGTATAGTATATTGTGATTGAATGTCTACCTGAAAAAGTACACTCGTCGTGTGACTTGTGTGGTGTTTTTTTATTCTATTGTCAAAGTCAGAAAAATATCTCTATGCACACTACCATATTTGCACCTCACACAGGTCCGTGCTGCGCGTGCGTACGCTCTCCCGTACGTGCGCATACTCACAGTCGCGGGCACCCGCAGGCGCATGGTATGCGTATTTACGGTAGAGTTTATGCGATCGTAGCGTGCGACTCAATCATTACATATTTTCACTAATAATGTATTTTGTAGATCATGGTCCCTTTGATAGATTCTGAAAGTTTGGTTAATATAGAATGTTTATGAACAGAGGAATCCCTCTTTGTTTGATATGAAGGGTCAGACAGGAGTAATACAGTGGTGTTTAGTATCCATCGGAAGAATATTTAATTAGAAATATTCCGGTGTTGGTTTGAAGCAGATCAATCGCTCGTGCGAATAGTTATGGACATAAGAAGTTTATGAACATTTACTTTATTTGCACTTTATTACCCATGCGGCGGGAAACCCAGTTTCCCTCCCACCTGAGCAGTTGGAAATAGTCACAGCCCACCTGTATGAATCAACCTATGACCTTTTGTTATAATGCGAAGCCGAATTCCTATGTCCAATGAACAATGAGATTGTAGGGACCATTGAATTGTATTGTGTGTGGGGCATAAATAGGCAGGCCGACCGTATCCAGTTCACTCTCTTCAACGGTTCTCATTGCTGATAATCGGGAGCTGGATATCGAGGCGCATGCGATCGTTTCCCTTTGTGCGTAAGTTTTCTCCGTAATCATATTGTCTTACTGTGAGCCATCTCTCTCTCTCTCTCTCTACTCTTTCTCTCGTATTTTCCTTTAATTATATTGTATTGTATTTCCTGTGTAGTTTATCTGGTTAGTTGGTTTATGTTATATTGTAGTGTATCATTTGTACTGTGATTCCTTTTGCAAGTATAATAGTTATAATACATATAATAGGTTTTGGACCCTAAGCCCAGGTATCTGTGTATTCTTTATAAGGGTTAAGTATTCTCTGAGCGTCGGTGACGCTCAAGCAGCTTTGTAGTTAATCAGGTTACACCAGGTTGCACTTACACTCTGTCTCCACACTAAGGTATACTGTGTATCCCATTGTTAAAGGTATAGATATAAAGGTTTAACGTTGTAAGCGTCTGCACCGCTGGTGATCTCCTCGTGGTCCCGAGCGTACGCTACGCTATAGCGAATCATTACGTTAGTCGGCAGCCAATAGCGTGCCTGCCTGTGATCACTGGGCCGTAAGCGAACATGACGCTTGAGCATCTCGACTACGGTTGAGCGATCGCTACACAACTTGCGTACCCTTACGGTACTTCTTACGTAGATAGCGTACAGTGTTCTTAGACCTCTTAAAGTGTTTTATATACGATAAATATTTAGCTTTATTAATTGGCGGCTCACCCGTCCTTCACATATCTGCACTAGGTAGATCAGCAGACATTATCCCTCAGCAAAGGGCGGGAGGTTGTATCCCTCGTAGTGCTGACAGGATAAGCGTCTGCTTCGCTTAGGTAAAGAGTGCTGAAGGAATCCGGGAACCGGAGGTAAGAACAAAACGCTAGTGTCTTTTAAAACTGTTTATTTTTCTGTCTTGCGTACACACGCACGCACACATATATATATCTGCATTTCTTTTTCTTTTTCATTTTCGTATATCACTCTCCTGTCTGCCAGTTTTATAGTTGATAGAAGTGCTAAAAAAAGATTTGCCGTTATTTCATAGTTTAAGAGTAAAGGTAATATAGTTAAAAGATAGACAAACACACAGTTTTGCCTGGGAGATAAGGCGAAGTCAGTGTGTTGTGTGGTAGATGATCAAGGATCATCTACATTGATAAAAGTATAAATTGTGTTACGGTGGATCTTTGCTTTGCGTATACGTGTCTCTAACAAAGACCTGCGTACGCAACCCAAAGGCCGACGCACGCAGCGTACGTTACGCAACGGAGCGTCCGGTTACGCCCACGTAGCTCAAGTCACGATAAGTTGATTTTTAACGCAAAGCGATAAATAACGCGAGGCGAGAAATAACGCAAGTCTATTTTTGGGTGTCCGAAATTTAATTAACAGATCCTGCTCCTAATTGGTAACACACCTGATCTGAAGAAAAATTTCTGCGCAGAAATAGAAATAGAAACAAAAGCGTACATGTGATGAGTGAGTGTTTTTACAATTTTTAAAGGTTGAACCACAAGAAAAGTCGAGTACTCGTGAGGTACATGCGTGTAAGTGACGTGCACGGTGGCTAGGGAGGCATCTCTGGTTAAATATACAATTTTGAGCATTAGAGTATAGCAGACCAGGAGGTCATACTGTAACAAGACCAGGAGGTCATACTGTAACAAGACCAGGAGGTCATAACAGACCAGGAGGTCCAGGTACAGCCGACAAGGAAGTCCGCTATACAGTTCACAGGCACAACACCGAAAAGGGTTGGTGCAACACCCATATAGGCCATATAAGCTCTGGCTGAAGGAATTCGCAGTCGTAAGTTTCGATTCCATTGGTCTTTCCGTACATAAGCTTAGTTGTTTGTGTACTGAACGACTGGACCGCACGTAAGTGTGTGCAGTAGTTGGTAATCTGACCTAATACCATTAGAGTAAAGGGGTCACAAACGCTATCTGTACACTCTAACGTGATTTGTGTAATTTTTTTATTTTAAGGGAAGTTCGCTGCTCACTCAGGAACTATCCAGCAACCAATAGTTACTGGAAAGAGTAAGTGTTCTTCGGATAACCCTCGCAGGTTCCAGTAAATAGAGGTTCAGGTCGCAGGGGCCCTAGGTCGAGTACGCCAGCACCATATCGGTGTGATCAGGTCGTATTGGTCGGCGTGGGCGAGTGAGTGGGGTACTCGGTAAACCACCACCGTCAGCCTATTGTTGACATTTGGTTTTGCGTAAAGGGTTGGCTAAATAAAGCAACACTTTCGAACTATGGGGGCCACTTGTTCAGGTAGGGGGCGATCAACCTCGGTTCGGGTTGATTCAGTGGTCCGACCAATTGGGTCGGCCAGGTATATAATGTGTGAGAAATATGGAAGTCACACAGAAACTTTATGTGATGAATGGGAGAGAATGACTGTACATGACGGGGAGAAATTCCCAAGAGTAGGGAGCTTCAGCTCAGAAGTGTTACAAAATTTAAGGAGGAGGATATGTCTCATAAAATCAACAAAGAGACGAATCCAGCATTATGATTATTTACAGTTGTGGCAACAGGAAGGTGAGATACAGAGAGGTTTGGCTCAGGCGGCGGGATCTGGCTCTAACAGAAAACTGATTGCCACGGCCCCACCGCCACCATATATATCAGGAGAGAAGTTGATTGCGGAGAAAGACGCACTAAGGTGTAACACAAAATCACTTAGTAACTGTGTAAATGTTAATGATAATGTTAACCCATTAACCCATGCAAGTATTAACCCGTGCAAGTTGTACCCTGTTTTGAACTTTCCTCAGGAGTGTGATCAAGAGGACGAATCGGCAACGATTTCAGCGCTCTCTCTAGCAGCCACCATAGCAGAGACCACAGTAGGCACAGCTCCACCCACGAGATTAGTAAAGGCCCCTAGCGGAGGGATAGGTGAGGTCGTATCAACTGGTAAGTACGGCACCATGCATTATGCTGAAACTATTTCACCACAGCCTGTAGAATCTACACAGAATGAGGTTGTTAGAATTACACCTGTTAGAGTAATAGCAGTGCCAAATGGGAAAACAGACGCATCAGGAGCCACTCCCATTAGGAACATTGCCATGTACACTCCATTTTCCCGAATGGAATTGAGGACCATAGTGTCTGAATTTCCTGACCCTAGAAAAGACTTAGTTGCCAGTCAAAAATACATCAGAGACTTAGGTAACACTGCAGAGCCCAACAATAAAGACTGGCAGATATTGCTGAGAGCATGTTTACCCTCAAATGTCGACGCAACTCAATTTTTAGCTGATTGCGGACTAGATCATGATGTACCTCTTACAGATGTGTACAACCAAGATAATGTGAAAAGAATAAACTTGCAGCTAAAAGAGTATTTCCCAGCAGTAGCTAAATGGAATAAGATATTCTCCATTAAACAGAAGGAGTCAGAGACAGCTGCAGAGTATTTTCACAGAGCATTATTAGAAATGGCAAAATACACAGGCATAGAGGACATTAAAACAGACACAAACCATCGGGAAGTAGCAGTATCGGTACTGATGGATGGTTTAAAAGAGTCATTGAAGACTAGGGTACAGACCACACAACCATGTTGGCGAGGTCTGTCTGTGGCTACTCTGAGAGAGGCTGCTATTGATCACGATAGAAACATCTCCAGACACAGGGAACAACAAGGTGATAAATTAATGTCAGTAAGTATACAGGCTCTGACCACAAGGCAGCCTTTGTTTGTATCACCAAATCCTGTGGGTAAGTCAAGTATGGTTACCTGTTATTCTTGTCACAAACAGGGACACATGGCACGAGATTGTAGAGTAAAGAATCCACGAAACTCATACCAACCCTCTAGACAACGACACGACACACGTCATTGGGAGCAAGGTCCGCAGAAACGGAGTTATGAGCCACATACAGGGGAAACAAAAAGATATCCCCCAAACAGAGACTGGCATGCCTCTGGTAGTTCCCAACTATCTCCCTCACAAGTAGTTGCTGCCAGCGGGATTCAGGGAGGTCACCATACCCAATAGGGGTGTGGCCATACCTGTAATCTGCAGCCAGTAAAGTTAATTGCCAACCTTGGAAGTGAACCCGAGATCGCGATTAATGTAGCTGGTAAAACTTTAAACTTTCTTGTAGACACAGGGGCGGCCAAGTCAGTGATAAATTCGACAGTGGGCATGAGAACCACTGGTAGGACAATTCCAGCCATGGGAGTAACAGGAGTAGTCCAGCACTACCCTGTTAGCAAACCAGCCGAGATTACAATAGGGCCTTTGCATACCAAGCATTCCTTTTTGCTGGCTGCATCGGCACCAACCAATCTCCTGGGAAGAGACTTACTGTGTAAAATGGGGTGCGTCATTTATTGTACTCCTGAAGGTGTATTCTTGGACATACCTGAGAAACACGCTCAGGAAGTGCGAGACATGTTAGACTCCCCATCAAAATTAATGTCACATACCATTATGACAAATAGGAATCCATCCCAAATAGAAGAGATGACATCTCAGATACCAGAGTCACTTTGGACAAAAGACGGACAAGACACTGGATTAATGGCAAACGTAGCTCCAGTAGTTGTACAAGTAAAAGATGGTAGGATAGCTCCAAAAATCCCACAGTACCCTCTGAAACCAGAGGTGGAGTTAGGAGTTTACCCAGTAATAGAGCGCTGGCTACAACAGGGCATTCTGGTAAGAACGTCCAGCACTGCCAATAGTCCCATCTTCCCTGTTAAAAAGAGTGGGGGGAGGGGTTACAGACTAGTGCAGGATCTAAGGGGGATTAACAAAATAGTTGAGAGTCAGTTCCCCGTAGTGCCAAATCCAGCTGTCATCCTAATGCAAATCCCTCCCACTGCCAAATTTTTCACTGTTATTGACCTCTGCTCCGCTTTCTTTTCGGTACCTCTGCACCCTGACAGCCAATATTTGTTTGCATTCACATACAGAGGAGTCCAATACACGTGGACTCGATTACCCCAAGGTTTCATAGATAGTCCAAGTATATTTTCTCAGGCTTTGCATGATTGTTTACAGTCTTTCCAACCAGACAGTGGATCAGTATTGATACAGTATGTGGACGATTTATTACTGTGTTCAGATTCACTGGAAGCATCTCTGAAGGATACGAAACAGCTCCTGTTTCATCTTTCAGACACAGGACACAAGGTTTCCAAAGACAAGTTACAATTATGCCAAACTAAGGTAAAATATTTGGGACACTGTCTAACACAAGGACTGAGACACCTGACCGCTGATAGAATCCAAGCAATTAGAGACATGACTCTGCCACAAACCCAGCAACAGATCAGAACGTTTTTAGGAATGTGTGGGTATTGCCGTAATTGGATCCCAGGGTTTTCCATTTTGGCGTTACCTTTGCAGGAAATGGTCTCCTCAAACAAACCTGATAGGATTTCGCATACAGACGAGTCCGAAACAGCATTTGAGAGACTCAAACAGTGCCTAACGCAGGCACCAGCACTAGGTATGCCAGACTATGGGAAACCCTTTGAACTATACGGAACAGAAAGTGCTGGTTGCGCGGCAGGTGTACTAACCCAAAAACACGGTGATGCCAGTAGGCCAGTTGCATACTACAGCGCTCAGCTAGACACGGTAGCGCGATCCCTCCCCACATGCTTGCGAAGCGTTGCTGCGATAGCATTGCTAGTGACAAAAAGCGAAGATGTCGTGCTAGGCCACAACCTCACAATCCATACGCCACATGCAGTATCAGCCTTATTGAATTCTGCCCAAACCAGACACGTCTCATCAGTGAGGTTTACAAGATGGGAATTGGCACTAATGGCCCCCGTAAACATCACCATAAGGAGATGCAGTGCATTAAATCCTGCAACGTATCTCCCAGGTGTGCCTGGTCAGGCACAAAGGGTGGAAGGTGAGAGTGATGGGGATGGAGGATTTAATACAAAGGAAGATACACATGATTGTATGGAATATTTGACCCAAAATTTTACCGCAAGGCCTGACATCAGTGACAACCCACTGGAAGATGCAGAACTTACGTTCTACACGGACGGTAGTTGTCATAGACAGTCAGACTCGGGAGACTTGTGTACTGGATACGCAGTCGTAGATGACCAAGACACCATAGAAGCGGAACCGCTAGGCCCACCTCACTCAGCCCAGGTTGCTGAACTGGTCGCCCTAACCAGAGCATGTGAATTGGCTAAGGGTAAGTCAGCCAATATCTACACCGATTCTAGATACGCATTCGGAGTAGTCCATGATTTCGGAGCCCTATGGCGTCTCAGAAATTTCATGACGGCCGCTGGTACACCGGTAGCGCATGCAGCTCACATAAAAAGGCTTCTAACAGCGATACAGGAACCCGACAGAGTGGCTGTTATCAAATGTAAAGCACACACATATAGCCAAGACCCGGTATCACTTGGTAACAGCCGAGCAGACGAAGCTGCTAAGTTAGCAGCTGCTACCCCCATACAGACAGACACCACACAATTGATGGTATTTAATACCATTAACACACAGAAGTTGTGTGAAATGCAAAATTTGTGTTCCACACAGGAAAAGGCAGTCTGGAAGGCAAAGGGATGTGGCCAGGAGTCCTCAGGACTCTGGACGGATGGACATGGTAAACCAGTGGCCCCCAGAGCATATCTTCCATGTCTGGCTGAAGCAGCTCACGGGCTGACTCATCTAGGCAAGGAAGGGATGTGCAAATTGGTGAGAGCATATTGGTGCGCCCCAGGATTCTCCTCTCATGCGAGTAAAAGAGCAATGTCATGCCTTACCTGTTTGAGAAAGAATATTGGAAAGGCAATACCTACAGAACCATCCCATATCCCACCTGCCGGCGGCCCTTTCCAGGTAATACAAATTGACTTTATACAATTACCCCCTTGTCGGAATTTGAAATATGTACTTGTTTGTATAGATGTTTTCTCAAATTGGGTCGAAGCATTTCCTGCGGCTACAAATACCGCTATGTTTACTGCTAAGAAAATTGTGCAGGAATTTGTATGTAGATATGGTATCCCTAGAATAATCGAAAGTGATAGGGGTACCCATTTTACAGGTGATGTCTTTCAAGAAATGTGTAAGTTGATGGGAATTGATAGCAAGCTGCACACTCCGTACCGTCCACAGGCGAGTGCGAAGGTCGAAAGAGTGAACAGCACTATTAAAAATAAATTGAGTAAAGTGATGGCAGAGACAGGATTGACATGGCCAGAAGCTTTACCCATTGTATTGTACAGTATCAGAACCACTCCCAGGTCCCCTCTTAATCTGTCTCCCTTTGAAATCTTGTTTGGTCGACAACCGCATGTTATGATTAACCCTCAGGATGATTTGAAATGTAACAATGAAGTAACTGTAAAGTACTTGATTAACATGGGTAAACAGTTAAGGAATCAAAATGATAGTCTGAAGTTGGTGATTCCTGATCTACCTGATAGTAATTGTCATGACATTGAACCTGGGGATTATGTAATGATACGGAATTTTCTACGCTCAGGTTGCCTTATTGACAGATGGGAAGGACCATACCAGGTCTTATTGACTAGCACTACAGCATTAAAGGTTGCTGAGAGAGAGACTTGGGTCCATTCATCCCACTGCAAGAAGGTTGCTGATCCAGAGAAGTCCCGTGATAAGGAACAGACGGTAGAGGTTGTATCACTAGAGTGTCTGTTCCAGGAGGACTGAGGCGGCACCTGAGCCTTGAAGACCGAGAGCTGTTGTCGACTCCCCACTCCCTTTTATTGTTTTCCTCCACTTCCCATCCCCTCTCCCTCAAATTTCTTTTTCCTCCTTCTCATTTTTCTCCGTTTCCTCCTATAAGATGGACTTGCCCCAAGAGACTGTGATCCGGATTTTCCTGTTGACCATGATGTTGACCAGAGCAGTCTGTTCCGGCGAGAGTACCATGGAGGTCGATAGAGGTTCTGGAATGGGTTCTGATGATAAAGATGGAGGCGTAGTTTTCCAAGATCAACCTAACCAACAAGCAAAGGCGAGTATCAGAAAACGATCCGATAGCATTGACCATAGAAGGAATTGTGACGGATTGTTAGCTGAAGAAAACTGTATCTGTAGGCTCTGTAACAATGTCATTGAAGATGGGTGCATTAAGAAATGCCAATCCAGTTTTAATATCCATATGGACCGGCATCCATTGAGTGACTATCACTCCTTAGTGGGTAATGTGTTAAACAAAACAGATTGTTGGGTATGCTCTCAAGTACCTCAAGGTCATAGCAAATCAGGGCTAGTACCATTTCCTTTAACGATAGGGGAGGTACTTGAGTTAAATGGTGGGAGACCGGTGGACAGGAGGTTTAATATCTCCAGCCCTCCTAGTTTGAAGCTCCACCAATACCATGTGGATAGGTCCCTATTATGTTTCAACATCTCCAATCCCAGAAAGCCGGGAAATTGGGAAGTGTCATGGAGTAACCACACCATGACCTTTTCGCATAAAGCAGATAGAATGCCTACAGATACAGAGCTTGTACGCCACATAGCCAGTAGAGGAAAATCTTTCCGGTATAGGTACACCTTAGGAAATAGGATTACGAGAGTTGGAGAAGTATCACCAGGATACTGTGCACATATCGTACAACCTGATACGTGTATTAAGCAGATGGAAGAATTAGGGTTAGGAGATTTCACCTGGAAGGTGTGTAATATGGTTATGTCCTTCTCCGTCCCATATGTTCTCCCCGATGATGCATATTTCATATGCGGGAGAAAGGCGTACAAGTGGCTTGCCCCAAACTCTGAAGGATTGTGTTATATTGGAAAAGTATTGCCTGAAGTGATGACTGTAACACATGATAAAATGAAAGACATACATCGTGGTGCCCAAGCTCCTTATACTCACACCCATTACGAGCACGTTGTTAAAAGGCACCTGATAGAGAAGACAGAGCATCCGGCCTCTGATCTGATAAGTGAATCCACCGGGATTCAATTCTTAATCGCGTTAGATTTCACCCGCACCGCTAGAGGAGTGCTAAATTATAAATACATATCGGCGCTCGCAAATTTGTTAGATAATATCACTGAAATGTATGATGACACGTTTAGATATACTGGAAGGGAACTTCAAGCTTATAAAACAGAACTGGTGCAGCATAGAATGGTTCTTAATTACCTCACAGCAGTGACAGGCGGATATTGTGTTACATTGGCAACACAGTACGGCGTGAAGTGTTGCACGTATATCACGAATAGCACCGAGGATCCGGTCGAGGTCATAGACCAAAAGATGGACGATATTCTCCAATTGAAGTGGGAATTTCGCCGAAAACACAATCTCACTCTTGCTGCTGTAGGTAATGAGCTGACTGGTTGGGTGTCATGGTTGAACCCGCGAAATTGGTTCTCCGGTTTGGGAGACTGGGCTCAAGGAGTCATAATGGATGTTGGGAAGTTTCTCCTATGTATCTTAGGTGTTATCATAACGATCGGTTTGATATTTAGATGCGGTCAGGCTTTAATGAGGTGCAATCGTCGTACTAAGGTAATGAGTTTGAGGAGTGAGGAAACTGTAATTAACCTGGATTTGATTTATGACCCAATGATAGAAACAATGATGTGATGAAAATGCGATTTCTACGGTCCGTTTCTTTCACCTGTTTTTCTGCTTTTCTCCAAGATAAAAAGACCCCCTTGGACGAGGAAGTTGACGAGACGCTATACAGACAACGGATAGACCAAAGAAGAAGTTTTGACCACTTGAGATATGGACATTTGATGAACTTTGCCATGGATCCCCAGTTTCCCTAGAATTCTTAAACTTACGCTAGCCCAACATTTTTTGTAAATCTAATGGCATTGACAAAGCTTTTTGCTCACACCTAATGGGCAACACAGCGCAAAGAAGACGACTTTCAACTGATACCGAACAAAACTTCAACCGACAGATGTACATTAACCTGACATAGAATACCACCGCATTTACCGTAATTATGTCTTTTCTTCATTTCTACAACCCTCAGGTAATGACACACATAGTATAGGGAATACAGGCACAGATATCAGCAATCACATATTCCCCCATTCATGTATCATCAACTAAAATGTGCTCCCCATTTTGTTCAAAATCCGAAAAGAGCTCAGTAAAGTTTGACAGCCCATCCACAGACCCGTACCACGGGATAAGAAGGAATTCAAATGTATACTTCGCAATACCTCGAAGCTTGATTTACAACACGTACGGCACGATGATACATGACCCCCCAAACATGGACTCATACACACATGCTTCTGCTATCTCACTAGGTCATACCCTCTTCCCACCTACTCCTCTCTCCTCCCTTACCCAACCATGGAAATGAATTAACCCCTGACATATATTTTTCTCCTTTTGAAATGTTTTAGAAGGTGGCAGTTATTATTGACTGCCAAAGGGTGGACTGTCAAAGTCAGAAAAATATCTCTATGCACACTACCATATTTGCACCTCACACAGGTCCGTGCTGCGCGTGCGTACGCTCTCCCGTACGTGCGCATACTCACAGTCGCGGGCACCCGCAGGCGCATGGTATGCGTATTTACGGTAGAGTTTATGCGATCGTAGCGTGCGACTCAATCATTACATATTTTCACTAATAATGTATTTTGTAGATCATGGTCCCTTTGATAGATTCTGAAAGTTTGGTTAATATAGAATGTTTATGAACAGAGGAATCCCTCTTTGTTTGATACGAAGGGTCAGACAGGAGTAATACAGTGGTGTTTAGTATCCATCGGAAGAATATTTAATTAGAAATATTCCGGTGTTGGTTTGAAGCAGATCAATCGCTCGTGCGAATAGTTATGGACATAAGAAGTTTATGAACATTTACTTTATTTGCACTTTATTACCCATGCGGCGGGAAACCCAGTTTCCCTCCCACCTGAGCAGTTGGAAATAGTCACAGCCCACCTGTATGAATCAACCTATGACCTTTTGTTATAATGCGAAGCCGAATTCCTATGTCCAATGAACAATGAGATTGTAGGGACCATTGAATTGTATTGTGTGTGGGGCATAAATAGGCAGGCCGACCGTATCCAGTTCACTCTCTTCAACGGTTCTCATTGCTGATAATCGGGAGCTGGATATCGAGGCGCATGCGATCGTTTCCCTTTGTGCGTAAGTTTTCTCCGTAATCATATTGTCTTACTGTGAGCCATCTCTCTCTCTCTCTCTCTACTCTTTCTCTCGTATTTTCCTTTAATTATATTGTATTGTATTTCCTGTGTAGTTTATCTGGTTAGTTGGTTTATGTTATATTGTAGTGTATCATTTGTACTGTGATTCCTTTTGCAAGTATAATAGTTATAATACATATAATAGGTTTTGGACCCTAAGCCCAGGTATCTGTGTATTCTTTATAAGGGTTAAGTATTCTCTGAGCGTCGGTGACGCTCAAGCAGCTTTGTAGTTAATCAGGTTACACCAGGTTGCACTTACACTCTGTCTCCACACTAAGGTATACTGTGTATCCCATTGTTAAAGGTATAGATATAAAGGTTTAACGTTGTAAGCGTCTGCACCGCTGGTGATCTCCTCGTGGTCCCGAGCGTACGCTACGCTATAGCGAATCATTACGTTAGTCGGCAGCCAATAGCGTGCCTGCCTGTGATCACTGGGCCGTAAGCGAACGTGACGCTTGAGCGTCTCGACTACGGTTGAGCGATCGCTACACAACTTGCGTACCCTTACGGTACTTCTTACGTAGATAGCGTACAGTGTTCTTAGACCTCTTAAAGTGTTTTATATACGATAAATATTTAGCTTTATCACTATAAAAATTAAAAAACTCATTCTGCTGACAGACAGTGTCCAGCAGGTCCGTCATTATATAATATATACCTGTCCGGCTGCAGTAGTGATATATATATATTTTTTATATCATTATTTATCATCCAGTCTATACTAGCAGCAGACACAGTACGGTAGTTCACGGCTTTAGCTACCTCTGTGTCGGCACTCGGCAGTCCATCCATAATTGTATACCACCTACCCGTGTTTTTTTTTTTCTTTCTTCTTTATACATACTACATCTCATTATCATCCAGTCTATATTAGCAGCAGACACAGTACAGTACGGTAGTCCACGGCTGTAGCTACCTCTGTGTCGGCACTCGGCAGTCCATCCATAATTGTATACCACCTACCCGTGGTTTTTTTTTCTTTCTTCTTTATACATACTACATCTCATTATCATCCAGTCTATATTAGCAGCAGACACAGTACAGTACGGTAGTCCACGGCTGTAGCTATCTCTGTGTCGGCACTCGGCAGTCCATCCATAATTGTATACCACCTACCCGTGGTTTTTTTTTTCTTTCTTCTTTATACATACTACATCTCATTATCAACCAGTCTATATTAGCAGCAGACACAGTACAGTACGGTAGTCCACGGCTGTAGCTACCTCTGTGTCGGCACTCGGCAGTCCATCCATAATTGTATACCACCTACCCGTGGTTTTTCTTTCTTTCTTCTTTATACATACTACATCTCATTATCAACCAGTCTATATTAGCAGCAGACACAGTACGGTAGTTCACGGCTGTAGCTACCTCTGTGTCGGCACTCGGCAGTCCATCCATAATTGTATACCACCTACCCGTGGTTTTTTTTCTTTCTTCTTTATACATACTACATCTCATTATCATCCAGTCTATATTAGCAGCAGACACAGTACAGTACGGTAGTCCACGGCTGTAGCTACCTCCGTGTCGGCACTCGGCAGTCCATCCATAATTGTATACCACCTACCCGTGGTTTTTTTTTTCTTTCTTCTTTATACATACTACATCTCATTATCATCCAGTCTATATTAGCAGCAGACACAGTACAGTACGGTAGTCCACGGCTGTAGCTACCTCTGTGTCGGCACTCGGCAGTCCATCCATAATTGTATACCACCTACCCGTGTTTTTTTTTTCTTTCTTCTTTATACATACTACATCTCATTATCATCCAGTCTATATTAGCAGCAGACACAGTACAGTACGGTAGTCCACGGCTGTAGCTATCTCTGTGTCGGCACTCGGCAGTCCATCCATAATTGTATACCACCTACCCGTGGTTTTTTTTTCTTTCTTCTTTATACATACTACATCTCATTATCATCCAGTCTATATTAGCAGCAGACACAGTACAGTACGGTAGTCCACGGCTGTAGCTACCTCTGTGTCGGCACTCGGCAGTCCATCCATAATTGTATACCACCTACCCGTGGTTTTTTTTTTCTTTCTTCTTTATACATACTACATCTCATTATCATCCAGTCTATATTAGCAGCAGACACAGTACAGTACGGTAGTCCACGGCTGTAGCTACCTCTGTGTCGGCATTCGGCAGTCCATCCATAATTGTATACCACCTACCCGTGGTTTTTTTTTCTTTCTTCTTTATACATACTACATCTCATTATCATCCAGTCTATATTAGCAGCAGACACAGTACAGTACGGTAGTCCACGGCTGTAGCTACCTCTGTGTCGGCACTCGGCAGTCCATCCATAATTGTATACCACCTACCCGTGTTTTTTTTTTTCTTTCTTCTTTATACATACTACATCTCATTATCAACCAGTCTATATTAGCAGCAGACACAGTACAGTACGGTAGTCCACGGCTGTAGCTACCTCTGTGTCGGCACTCGGCAGTCCATCCATAATTGTATACCACCTACACGTGTTTTTTTTTTTCTTTCTTCTTTATACATACTACATCTCATTATCATCCAGTCTATATTAGCAGCAGACACAGTACAGTACGGTAGTCCATGGCTGTAGCTACCTCTGTGTCGGCACTCGGCAGTCCATCCATAATTGTATACCACCTACCCGTGGTTTTTTTTTTCTTTCTTCTTTATACATACTACATCTCATTATCAACCAGTCTATATTAGCAGCAGACACAGTACAGTACGGTAGTCCACGGCTGTAGCTACCTCTGTGTCGGCACTCGGCAGTCCATCCATAATTGTATACCACCTACCCGTGGTTTTTTTTCTTTCTTCTTTATACATACTACATCTCATTATCATCCAGTCTATATTAGCAGCAGACACAGTACAGTACGGTAGTCCACGGCTGTAGCTACCTCTGTCTCTGCACTCGGCAGTCCATCCATAATTGTATACCACCTACCCGTGGTTTTTTTTTTCTTCTTTATACATACTACATCTCATTATCAACCAGTCTATATTAGCAGCAGACACAGTACAGTACGGTAGTCCACGGCTGTAGCTACCTCTGTGTCGGCACTCGGCAGTCCATCCATAATTGTATACTAGTATCCATCCATCTCCATTGTTTACCTGAGGTGCCTTTTAGTTGTGCCTATTAAAATATGGAGAACAAAAATGTTGAGGTTCCAAAATTAGGGAAAGATCAAGATCCACTTCCACCTCGTGCTGAAGCTGCTGCCACTAGTCATGGCCGAGACGATGAAATGCCAGCAACGTCGTCTGCCAAGGCCGATGCCCAATGTCATAGTACAGAGCATGTCAAATCCAAAACACCAAATATCAGTAAAAAAAGGACTCCAAAACCTAAAATAAAATTGTCGGAGGAGAAGCGTAAACTTGCCAATATGCCATTTACCACACGGAGTGGCAAGGAACGGCTGAGGCCCTGGCCTATGTTCATGGCTAGTGGTTCAGCTTCACATGAGGATGGAAGCACTCAGCCTCTCGCTAGAAAACTGAAAAGACTCAAGCTGGCAAAAGCACCGCAAAGAACTGTGCGTTCTTCGAAATCCCAAATCCACAAGGAGAGTCCAATTGTGTCGGTTGCGATGCCTGACCTTCCCAACACTGGACGTGAAGAGCATGCGCCTTCCACCATTTGCACGCCCCCTGCAAGTGCTGGAAGGAGCACCCGCAGTCCAGTTCCTGATAGTCAGATTGAAGATGTCAGTGTTGAAGTACACCAGGATGAGGAGGATATGGGTGTTGCTGGCGCTGGGGAGGAAATTGACCAGGAGGATTCTGATGGTGAGGTGGTATGTTTAAGTCAGGCACCCGGGGAGACACCTGTTGTCCGTGGGAGGAATATGGCCACTGACATGCCTGGTGAAAATACCAAAAAAAATCAGCTCTTCGGTGTGGAAGTATTTCAACAGAAATGCGGACAACAGGTGTCAAGCCGTGTGTTGCCTTTGTCAAGCTGTAATAAGTAGGGGTAAGGACGTTAACCACCTCGGAACATCCTCCCTTATACGTCACCTGCAGCGCATTCATAATAAGTCAGTGACAAGTTCAAAAACTTTGGGCGACAGCGGAAGCAGTCCACTGACCAGTAAATCCCTTCCTCTTGTAACCAAGCTCACGCAAACCACCCCACCAACTCCCTCAGTGTCAATTTCCTCCTTCCCCAGGAATGCCAATAGTCCTGCAGGCCATGTCACTGGCAATTCAGACGAGTCCTCTCCTGCCTGGGATTCCTCCGATGCATCCTTGCGTGTAACGCCTACTGCTGCTGGCGCTGCTGTTGTTGCTGCTGGGAGTCAATGGTCATCCCAGAGGGGAAGTCGTAAGCCCACTTGTACTACTTCCAGTAAGCAATTGACTGTTCAACAGTCCTTTGCGAGGAAGATGAAATATCACAGCAGTCATCCTGCTGCAAAGCGGATAACTGAGGCCTTGACAACTATGTTGGTGTTAGACGTGCGTCCGGTATCCGCCGTTAGTTCACAGGGAACTAGACAATTTATTGAGGCAGTGTGCCCCCGTTACCAAATACCATCTAGGTTCCACTTCTCTAGGCAGGCGATACCGAGAATGTACACGGACGTCAGAAAAAGACTCACCAGTGTCCTAAAAAATGCAGTTGTACCCAATGTCCACTTAACCACGGACATGTGGACAAGTGGAGCAGGGCAGGGTCAGGACTATATGACTGTGACAGCCCACTGGGTAGATGTATGGACTCCCGCCGCAAGAACAGCAGCGGCGGCACCAGTAGCAGCATCTCGCAAACGCCAACTCTTTCCTAGGCAGGCTACGCTTTGTATCACCGGTTTCCAGAATACGCACACAGCTGAAAACCTCTTACGGCAACTGAGGAAGATCATCGCGGAATGGCTTACCCCAATTGGACTCTCCTGTGGATTTGTGGCATCGGACAACGCCAGCAATATTGTGTGTGCATTAAATATGGGCAAATTCCAGCACGTCCCATGTTTTGCACATACCTTGAATTTGGTGGTGCAGAATTTTTAAAAAAACGACAGGGGCGTGCAAGAGATGCTGTCGGTGGCCAGAAGAATTGCGGGACACTTTCGGCGTACAGGCACCACGTACAGAAGACTGGAGCACCACCAAAAACTACTGAACCTGCCCTGCCATCATCTGAAGCAAGAAGTGGTAACGAGGTGGAATTCAACCCTCTATATGCTTCAGAGGGTGGAGGAGCAGCAAAAGGCCATTCAAGCCTATACAATTGAGCACGATATAGGAGGTGGAATGCACCTGTCTCAAGCGCAGTGGAGAATGATTTCAACGTTGTGCAAGGTTCTGATGCCCTTTGAACTTGCCACACGTGAAGTCAGTTCAGACACTGCCAGCCTGAGTCAGGTCATTCCCCTCATCAGGCTTTTGCAGAAGAAGCTGGAGACATTGAAGGAGGAGCTAACACGGACCGATTCCGCTAGGCATGTGGGACTTGTGGATGGAGCCCTTAATTCGCTTAACAAGGATTCACGGGTGGTCAATCTGTTGAAATCAGAGCACTACATTTTGGCCACCGTGC
Source organism: Pseudophryne corroboree (assembly GCF_028390025.1). Taxonomy (NCBI): domain Eukaryota; kingdom Metazoa; phylum Chordata; class Amphibia; order Anura; family Myobatrachidae; genus Pseudophryne; species Pseudophryne corroboree. Next base: position 592,747,265 of record NC_086444.1, read on the forward strand.
TCGATCCTAGATTTAAAGCCTACCTTGGATCTCTCTTTCCGGCAGACACAAGTCTGCTGGGGTTGAAAGACCTGCTGGTGAGAAAATTGTCAAGTCAAGCGGAACGCGACCTGTCAACATCTCCTCCTTCACATTCTCCCGCAACTGGGGGTGCGAGGAAAAGGCTCAGAATTCCGAGCCCACCCGCTGGCGGTGATGCAGGGCAGTCTGGAGCGACTGCTGATGCTGACATCTGGTCCGGACTGAAGGACCTGACAACGATTACGGACATGTCGTCTACTGTCACTGCATATGATTCTCTCAACATTGAAAGAATGGTGGAGGATTATATGAGTGACCGCATCCAAGTAGGCACGTCACACAGTCCGTACTTATACTGGCAGGAAAAAGAGGCAATTTGGAGGCCCTTGCACAAACTGGCTTTATTCTACCTAAGTTGCCCTCCCACAAGTGTGTACTCCGAAAGAGTGTTTAGTGCCGCCGCTCACCTTGTCAGCAATCGGCGTACGAGGTTACATCCAGAAAATGTGGAGAAGATGATGTTCATTAAAATGAATTATAATCAATTCCTCCGCGGAGACATTGACCAGCAGCAATTGCCTCCACAAAGTACACAGGGAGCTGAGATGGTGGATTCCAGTGGGGACGAATTGATAATCTGTGAGGAGGGGGATGTACACGGTGATATATCGGAGGATGATGATGAGGTGGACATCTTGCCTCTGTAGAGCCAGTTTGTGCAAGGAGAGACTAATTGCTTCTTTTTTGGTGGGGGTCCAAACCAACCCGTCATATCAGTCACAGTCGTGTGGCAGACCCTGTCACTGAAATGATGGGTTGGTTAAAGTGTGCATGTCCTGTTTATACAACATAAGGGTGGGTGGGAGGGCCCAAGGACAATTCCATCTTGCACCTCTTTTTTCTTTAATTTTTCTTTGCGTCATGTGCTGTTTGGGGAGGGTTTTTTGGAAGGGACATCCTGCGTGACACTGCAGTGCCACTCCTAGATGGGCCCGGTGTTTGTGTCGGCAACTAGGGTCGCTTATCTTACTCACACAGCTACCTCATTGCGCCTTTTTTTCTTTGCGCCATGTGCTGTTTGGGGAGGGTTTTTTGGAAGGGACATCCTGCGTGACACTGCAGTGCCACTCCTAGATGGGCCCGGTGTTTGTGTCGGCCACTAGGGTCGCTTATCTTACTCACACAGTCAGCTACCTCATTGCGCCTCTTTTTTTCTTTGCGTCATGTGCTGTTTGGGGAGGGTTTTTTGGAAGGGACATCCTGCGTGACACTGCAGTGCCACTCCTAGATGGGCCCGGTGTTTGTGTCGGCCACTAGGGTCGCTTATCTTACTCACACAGTCAGCTACCTCATTGCGCCTCTTTTTTTCTTTGCGTCATGTGCTGTTTGGGGAGGGTTTTTTGGAAGGGACATCCTGCGTGACACTGCAGTGCCACTCCTAGATGGGCCCGGTGTTTGTGTCGGCCACTAGGGTCGCTTATCTTACTCACACAGTCAGCTACCTCATTGCGCCTCTTTTTTTCTTTGCGTCATGTGCTGTTTGGGGAGGGTTTTTTGGAAGGGACATCCTGCGTGACACTGCAGTGCCACTCCTAGATGGGCCCGGTGTTTGTGTCGGCCACTAGGGTCGCTTATCTTACTCACACAGTCAGCTACCTCATTGCGCCTCTTTTTTTCTTTGCGTCATGTGCTGTTTGGGGAGGGTTTTTTGGAAGGGGCATCCTGCGTGACACTGCAGTGCCACTCCTAGATGGGCCCGGTGTTTGTGTCGGCCACTAGGGTCGCTTATCTTACTCACACAGTCAGCTACCTCATTGCGCCTCTTTTTTTCTTTGCGTCATGTGCTGTTTGGGGAGGGTTTTTTGGAAGGGACATCCTGCGTGACACTGCAGTGCCACTCCTAGATGGGCCCGGTGTTTGTGTCGGCCACTAGGGTCGCCCAGCTTAGTCATCCAGCGACCTAGGTGCAAATTTTAGGACTAAAAATAATATTGTGAGGTGTGAGGTATTCAGAATAGACTGAAAATGAGTGTAAATTATGGTTTTTGAGGTTAATAATACTTTGGGATCAAAATGACCCCCAAATTCTATGATTTAAGCTGTTTTTTAGTGTTTTTAAAAAAAAAACACCCGAATCCAAAACACACCCGAATCCGACAAAAAAAATTCGGTGAGGTTTTGCCAAAACGCGTTCGAACCCAAAACACGGCCGCGGAACCGAACCCAAAACCAAAACCCGAAAAATTTCCGGCGCTCATCTCTAATAAGAATGAGGTCTAAGAATTCTATCTGTACGTTATTCACGTTTGAAGTAAAAGTGAGATTTATATCATTAAAAGCCAGCTAGTCAAGAAAAAGATTAAAATCCTCCAATGTGCCATCCCAAATAATTAAAATGTAATCTGTATACCTCTTGTAAAAGACAATAACATTCTTAAAATGATGGTGACTGTAAATAAAAGTTCTCTCCCAACATCCCATAAATAAATTAGCACAGCTGGGCACAAAGATGGTTCCCATGGTGGAAATCTTATATGAATTGCTGTGGCCTAGAAGTCTTTGTGCTTTTGTGGCATCCCACTCCTGAGTGATGTCCCTGATGGAGACACAGGAAAGGGTACAAGTTGTGGCTCGATTGTGTCACTTGTAAACTTGAGGAACTGTGACAGTCTGGGATTCTACAATTGCAGCCTGGGTGCTAGGCAACTGAGGCTGTGCAAAAGGAGAACAATCTGCAGGGTGTTTAGACCCAGGAGGATCTGACTGTGCCTGAGGGTAGAGCGGGAAAGCAGAGAAGCATGATATATAGGCTGTAGAGGGGGATGTGAGGTCAGACGCCAGAGGAACTTGCTGAGAGAGACTGCACCTGACAGAGCTCGTGCCTGGAGTGAGATTGAGGCAGAGACCGGTGCTATATGGAGTGAATATTCTACACCCTGTGATTGACTGCAGTGCAAAAAGGTGAAAAGGAAAGTTACTGTGCAAAGAGGACTCAGAGTGGTGTGATTGTTCCACTCAGTAACCGGGTGACAGTGACCGATAGAGAGCAGAGAAGGGCAGCACGGCACTGCACGGCCAGACAGAATAACTTGTGTGAGGCGGCCCCTGGAAAGGCAGATCATCGCTACAGCCGTTGGACACACCTATCCATGAAGAGAAATAGAGTATCATCGTAATACTCAATCCTGGTAAGAACATTGCCACAAGGGATTAACCCGAGAGTATCACATAATTGTCACGGTCCATTATTACTAAACCCCCTCCCCCCCTTTATCAGCTTGTTTAATGATTATTTCAATGTTCTTCTGTAGTTTTTTGAGAGCCTCCTTTTCTTTGTTAGTAACTGGACTTGGATCAGAATCACATATGTCTTTTTTTACCAGGTCATAGAAAATGCTGATGTTGTTCCCCTTCTATTCCAATGGATAGTACTTGGAAGAAGGTTTCAAACCTGATTTGGATTGAATTGGTGTCGTCTCATAGATAATAGCGTCCTCCTTCTTAATGAAATGTCGTTTTAATGTTAGTTTTCGCACAAATTTATTGAGATCTATAAATGTCTCAAACTTATTCAAGCCACTCGTGGGAGCAAATGAGAGCCCCATACTTAGTAGTGAGATCTCTGGTTGTGAAAGAGTACTGTATGTTTAGAGAGGTTAAAAATGCCTCTATTTGCTGATTCTATTGGTGTAGGGTTAAGTTTTATGTATTTAGAATAAATTGACATTTTTTGAAAGAAAATTTTGATTATCAATCTAGTTCCTTTACACTTGACACCATTGGTCGCTGTTGCCCATATCCATTTTTTATATTTATTAATCCTACAGCAATTTACCACTGCTGTTCTATTTATGGGCCTGCTGACACCCTTTGTACCGTGGAAGTGCCATTTTTTGAACAGCTTATATACAGTATATACAGTTAAGTAAGTCTCTCACAAGTGGCATTGATTTTCCCCTTCTTTCTTTCTAATGCTTGTGGCATTATACAGTAAAGGTAGAGCACATGATTTATAGTGAATTGTTTCATCTAGCCACTGCCCAGTAAAGTGGGTGAGATCCAGGAGGATGCCCTGCTATCACAGGTGTGTGGGAGGAAGATAAATCTATGACATAATTTGGGGGGGTTATTTTCTTTTTAAATGTTCATTAAAAAGGTACATCATAAAAATGTTAAGGCGCAAAACTGTTTAAATGTATACGGTTCATCAGTGCCGTAACTAGACATTTTAGCGCTGTGAGCAAGAATCAGCACCGGCACCCCCCCCCCCCACACCATACACATACCATATAAAAAAAAGGGCCAATGCGCGCCGTAGGTGCGCGCAAAAATATAGGGGCATGGCTTCAAAGGAAGGGGCATGGCCACAGAGCTCCCTTTTACACATTCCGGCAGACAGCGTCCCCCTTTTTACATATAACGACAGACAGAGTCCCCTTTTTTACACATTACGGCAGACAGCGTCCCCCTTTTTACACATTACGGCAGACAGCGTCCCCTTTTTACACATTACGGAAGACAGTCCCCCTTTTTACACATTACGGCAGACAGCGTCCCCTTTTTACACAATACAGCAGACAGCGCCCCGCTTTTTACACATTACGGCAGACAGTCCCCCTTTTTACACATTACGGCAGACAGCGTCCCCTTTTAACACATTACGGCAGACAGCGCTCCCCTTTTTACACATTACGGCAGACAGCGTCCCCTTTTTTACACATTACGGCAGACTGCGTCCCCTTTTTTACACATTACGGCAGACAGCGTCCCCTTTTTACACATTACGGCAGACAGCGTCCCCCTTTTTACACATTATGGCAGCCAGTCCCCCTTTTTACACATGACAGCAACAGGGCCCGTTTTTTTTACACATTAGGCACAGTGAAATAGAGACTGTGTGGTGTGGTGGGTGTGTTTGTGTGTGTGTGTGTGTGTGTGTGTGTGTATGTGTGTGTGTGTGTGTAGTGTGGTGGGGTGTGTGTGTCACCTGTGCGATGATCCTCCCACAATTTCCAGGCAGACAGACACTCCTATACACAGCCGGCGCCCGTCCCTTCCACAGGCGCCGGGACTCACAGGCTGCAGAAGGGATATGGAGGTGAGGTGCGATGCGGAGGTGAGGCGCCGGGACAAAGGGATACAGAGGTGAGGTGCGATGCGGGGGTGAGGCGCCGGGACGAAGGGATACGGAGGAGTGGTGCGATGCGGGGGTGAGGCGACGGGACTCACAGGCCACAGGCGGGATACGAGGGTGAGCAGCGCCACTCCCCGTCCCTTACCCGCTCATACGGGGGATGACTGAGGTGCGCTACCCAGGTGCCAGGACTCGCAGGGCGCAGGCGGCCAGGTGGGATACAGGGGGATGAGGTGTGCTACCACGCCGACGCCAGTACAGCAGCCGTCCGGGAGGGGGGGGGGTGTGCCGATGGTGCGCCTTCAGTGTATTTGTGCTGTGGGCAAGGCACCATCGGCACACACCTAGTTACGGCTCTGCAGTTCATACTGTGAGCCTTTTTGGTGCAGGCTCCATACCACCCATGCTGTTTGTAATTCCTCTGCTTTGTATACGTTGCATTATCTCTCACTATTCCACTAATAGGCATGTTGGCACCTTCAACATACATATTTAAATAGGAATACAGAGGAAGGTCTGCTAACCCACATCACTCAGTGTTTCCGCTTGTCTCTTCACCAGCAGAGTGTTTAGAGAGTGCGTGTGTGAGCGCTGAAATGCCCAATTGTGCTGGAAATCCATTTGAAGTTTGTCACTTCATTACTCTGACCATCTGGATTATTGTTGCATTGCTCATTGCTGTGTTTCTGATTGGGGATCATAGAGTAACGCAATAGGGAGACAGTTGAAGGGGGCAAACATTCCAGGCAGCCTTCCTAGTAAGAAAAGCTTCAACAAGTACTGTAGGCTGCATCACAGTGCCTGGGTAGCATTGTTCTGTTTTATTGTCCTCGTCACATGAATGGCACACTGTCTTGAATTTCGGTACACCGTTTGCACAACAGCTCCCATCCTGGCTCTCCGTACACCCTGTCAACCACAGGTAAATCATACTTCCATTATGACGTACACATATGTACATATATTCTTATCTGGTCCCACTTTTGATCAGCATATAGACACAGGGGGGCATGTACTAAGCAGTGATAAAAGTGGAGAAGTGAGCCAGCGGAGAAGTTGCCCATGGCAACCAATAAGCCAGTGCCGTAACTAGGCATTTTAGCGCTGTGTGCAAGAACTGACATTGGCGCCCCCCCCGTACAAGATAGGCGCAGTGCGCGCGAAAAATATATAGGGGCGTGGCTTCACGGGAAGGGGCGTGGCAACAAAATAATAGCAATTCATACTACGGTGCACAGTAGTCTCCATTATTCAAATTACGCTGCACAGTAGCGCCACTACACCAGGTAGAGCCCCTTTTATACATTACAGCAGACAGCATCCCCCTTTTTACACATTGCGGCAGCCAGGACCCCTTTTTACACATTGCGGCAGCCAGTCCCCCTTTTTACACATTGCGGCAGCCAGTCCCCCTTTTTACACATTGCGGCAGCCAGGCCCCCTTTTTACACATTGCGGCAGCCAGGACCCCTTTTTACACATTACGGCAGCCAGTCCCCCTTTTTACACATTGCGGCAGCCAGTCCCCCTTTTTACACATTGCGGCAGCCAGGACCCCTTTTTACACATTACGGCAGCCAGTCCCCCTTTTTACACATTGCGGCAACCAGGACCACATTTTACACATTGCGGCAGCCAGGACCCCATTTTACACATTGCGGCAGCCAGGACCCCTTTTTACACATTACGGCAGCCAGTCCCCCTTTTTACACATTGCGGCAACCAGGACCCCATTTTACACATTGCGGCAGCCAGGACCCCATTTTACACATTGCGGCAGCCAGGACCCCTTTTTACACATTACGGCAGCCAGTCCCCCTTTTTACACATTGCGGCAGCCAGGACCACTTTTTACACATTGCGGCAGACGGAACCCCTTTTTACGCATTGCGGCAGATGGGACCCCTTTTTACGCATTGCGGCAGCCGGGACCCCTTTTTACGCATTGCGGAAGCCAGTCCCCCTTTTTACACATTGCGGCAGACGGGACCCCTTTTTACACATTGCGGCAGATGGGACCCCTTTTTACACATTGCAGCAGATGGGACCCCTTTTTGCACATTGCAGGAGAGAGAGAGAGAGAGAGAGAGAGAGAGACATACTTACCTTCTCCCCGCTGACAGGCTCCTCGTGCATCTCCCTCTCGGTGCAGTGTGAAGTCAGTTGAGAAGGAGGAGGAGGGAGGGGGAGCAGAGAGCCGCAGCAGCGCTATTTGATTGGTAGTAAGCGCTGCTGCAGCATCCCCCTCTCCTTCTGTATTGGCTGCCCGGCGCTGCTGTGGATGCTGGGATGCATCCACAGCAGCGCCAGGCAGCCAATACAGAAGGAGAGGGGGATGCTGCAGCAGCGCTTACTACCAATCAAATAGCGCTGCTGCGGCTCTCTGCTCCCCCTCCCTCCTCCGCTGCCCGGCGCTCCTGTCTTCTCTCCTCCAGCGCGGCGCACGGCGCAGTTCAGAGGCGGCATGTAATGAGTCAATTTGACTCATTACATGCCGCTGGCCGTGTGCCCCCAGGGCAACTGCGCTGTGTGCCAAGCCCCCTTGGCACACACGTAGTTACGGCCCTGCAATAAGCTGCTCTGTATACTTTTGTAGTATTCAAATTATAAATGTTACATCAATGCTGATTGGTTGCCATGGGCAACTTCTCCACTGGCTCACTTTTCCACTTTTATCACTGCTGACCTTACAAGAACTGAATCAGCGACAGTCACTTATTCAGTTCTTGTAAGGTGTCACGATCCGGGTATCTGGACGCCATTACCTGCCTTTCAGATGTCTCCTGAGGCTCGCTCAGCGTTCCAAGGCCGGATCTCATCTGTGTTCACATACTGCACATTCCTCCTGTCACGCTAAGATGCTGTCACAGCGGCGCCATGTTTGAATCCTGCATGGCGTCTCCCGTTCTCCGCGGCCTCCGCCGCCGCTCCTGTGTTATAGGTGCAGGTTGTCAGTGTGGTGTTCCATGCCTGCCGCGGCCTCCGTTGTCATCCACGAGTATCAGCATACATTTCTCAGTCTGGCGTCTCCTGTCCTCTGCGGCCGGCGCCGCCATTGCAGTTATGTTTCCACATGGTTTCCTAAACCAGTTTTCCCTCCAAGTTCTAACATGGGCGCAGCCATGTTGGATTCAATCACATGCTTCAGTTCCTCCAATCCACTGCCTCTGGAAATCTGCATAATTGCCCAGCCAATACCTGCATTGCTGCAGGTATAAGTATCCTGTGCCTGGGCCAGGAAATAGTCAGTGCTTTGTTTGTCATACCTTGTTCCAGTCTCTCTCCTGTGGTTGTGTTTCCAGGTTCCAGCTCCTGTCTCCAGCATCCACTAAAGAGACCCGCACCTGCCTACCATCCTGCGGTGCAGCCTGACTCTGCAGTCCTCCGTGGCTGATCCAGTTTCCAGCTTCCAGCTATTTCATCTGCTTCCAGCAGTATCCACTACCACCGGTAATCATCCTTCAACTCCTCTGTTTCCACGCTCCCTAGCATCTTATTATATTCACTCCGTGTTTCATCACCTGGCTGGTTCCACCCAGCATTCATTCAGTGACTTTATCATCTGGCTGATTCCATTCCGCATCCACTCCGTGTCTTACCACCTGGCTGGTTCTATCCAGCAATTACAACAGCTGATTCAAGTTACCAGCTACATCTGTTCCATCTACTGGCATGTTCCTTGGATATCTTCACTACTACAGCTAGGCCTGGTAAGGTTATTCCATCTAAGGACTTTAACAACTGTTCTTAACCTACCAGTGTCCTGTGAAACCATTTCATGGTCAGAGTGCTCCAGGAATCATATTATTTATCATTGCCATTTTTATTATTTGCTGTCTGTTGTTACACGGAGTTTGTCAATAAACTTTTAATTTACTTTTAGCTGGTTGTCATGGTCACACCTTTGGGTTTCCTTTTAACACTTACATGTCCAGGGGTCTGATTAAACCTCCCCGGTTTAAGTTCCTCTCAGCCCCTACAACTGAGGCTTCCTCCTGTCAGCTAAAACCCTCAGTTGTGACAGTAAGCACTGACCATATGATTCCAGCCGGAGACCAGGATCAAGCGGCCAGGCCGATGCAAGAACTGGCAGCCCGACTTGAACATCAGGAGGCTGCACAAGGCCACATCATCCACTGTCTTCAGGATCTCTCTACGCGGCTGGACGGGATTCAAACGACCCTCCGTGGACCTGGCACGTCCGGTGCGTCCACAACAGTGACACCAGCTGTAACCCCACCCACCTTACCCATTTCCATTCCACGTCTTCATCTCCCAACGCCAGCAAAATTTGACGGATCTCCAAGGTTCTGCAGGGGATTTCTTAACCAATGCGAAATCCACTTTGAGCTTCAGCCTGGCAATTTCCCCAGTGACCGTACTAAAATTGCCTATATCATTTCCCTTCTCAGCGGCTCAGCCCTTGACTGGGCATCACCATTATGGGAGAAGTCTGATCCCCTGCTGTCCTCCTATACGGACTTTATGGCAACATTCAGGCGCATCTTCGACGAGCCAGGCCGGGTAACCTCTGCTTCATCTGAGATTCTCCGTTTACGCCAGGGAACACGTACTGTGGGACAGTATCTCATACAGTTCAAAATCCTGGCATCTGAACTGGCATGGAACGACGAGGCTCTCTATGCTGCATTCTGGCATGGCTTATCAGAACGCATCAAGGATGAGTTAGCTACCAGAGACTTGCCCTCTAAGTTGGATGAGCTAATTTCTCTTTGCACGAAGGTTGATCTACGTTTCAGAGAGAGAGAGCAACCGAGCGAGGAAGATCGTCTGCTCCAAAATTTTCTGCTCCTTCTCTTCGTCAACCGTCTCCATCCAAGGATGAGCCCATGCAAATTGGCCGTTCCCGTCTATCTCCCGCTGAGCGCCGAAGACGTCTCTCTGAGTCTCTCTGTCTCTATTGTGCAGCTCCGTCTCACATTATCAATGCCTGTCCCAAACGTCCGGGAAACTCCAAATCCTAGCTCGCCAAGGAGAGGGCCGGCTAGGAGTAATGATCTCCTCGCCTTCTCCTCATGATTGTAATCTCCCAGTCTCGCTCCAAATTGCTCAACATTACAGGAACGTCATTGCCCTCCTTGATTCCGGAGCAGCTGGGAATTTCATAACCGTAGCTTATGTTAAACGGTGGTCCCTACCCACCGAGAGACTTCCTTCGTCCATCTCCTTAACTGCAGTAGATGGCAGCAAGATTTTTGACGCAGTTATTTCTCTAAGGACTCTACCAGTTCGTCTGAGAGTGGGAGTTCTTCATGCAGAATTTATTTCCTTCCTAGTGTTTCCAAGAGCCATACATCCAGTGGTTTTGGGCCTTCCATGGCTCCGTCTCCACAATCCATCGATTGACTGGATGACTACGCAAATACTAGCATGGGGTCCCTCCTGTGCTAAGACTTGTTTGTCCAAAGTGCTTCCTGTTTGTTCTTCTTTCCCCAGGTCGTCTGATGTTCCACCTCCTCCATATCAAGACTACACGGACGTGTTCAGTAAGGCTTCTGCTGATATCCTTCCTCCTCATAGAGAATGGGACTGCCCAATTGATCTCATTCCAGGGAAGGTTCCACCTCGAGGCCGAACTTACCCGTTGTCTCTGCCTGAGATGCACTCCAAGGAGGAGTACATCAAAGAGAACCTGGCGAAAGGTTTTATCCGACCTTCTTCTTCTCCAGCTGGCGCAGGCTTCTTCTTTGTTAAGAAGAAGGACGGTGGTCTGCGACCGTGCATCGATTACAGAGGTCTGAACGACATTACCGTCAAGAACCGGTATCCTTTACCTTTGATTACAGAGCTCTTCGATAGAGTCAGCGGAGCAACCATCTTTACAAAGTTGGATTTGAGGGGTGCCTACAATCTCATCCGGATCCGTGAGGGTGACGAGTGGAAGACCGCTTTTAACACCCGCGATGGACATTATGAGTACCTCGTCATGCCCTTCGGATTGAGCAACGCTCCAGCTGTCTTCCAGCATTTCGTGAATGAGATCTTCAGAGACATCTTATACCGCCATGTCGTGGTTTATCTAGATGATATCCTCATCTTTGCCAATAATCTAGAGGAACATCGTTTCTGGGTAAAGGAGGTTCTGTCCCGTCTTCGTGTCAATCATCTCTATTGCAAATTGGAGAAATGTGTCTTTGAAGTTAAATCCATTCCGTTCCTAGGTTACATTGTGTCCGGTTCCGGACTAGAGATGGATCCTGAGAAACTACAAGCAATCCAGAATTGGCCCTCAAAACCCTTAACCCTCAAAGGGGTCCAGAGGTTCTTAGGGTTCGCCAATTATTACAGAAAGTTCATACGAGACTTTTCCACCATTGTGGCGCCTATCACTGCATTAACCAAGAAGGGTGCTAACCCGTCCAAGTGGTCTGAAGAAGCTACACAAGCTTTTCATCTTCTAAAACAACGTTTCATCTCTGCACCAGTTCTGAAACAGCCCGACACCGACTCTCCTTTCATCTTAGAGGTGGATGCCTCCTCCGTTGGAGTAGGAGCGGTGTTATCCCAGAGGGCTAAAGATGGCCATCTACATCCCTGCAGTTTCTTCTCCCGGAAGTTCTCCCCAGCTGAGCGCAACTATGCCATTGGCGACCAGGAGTTGCTAGCCATCAAGCTCGCTCTTGAGGAGTGGAGATATCTGTTGGAGGGAGCTTCTCATTCAATCACGATACTTACCCACCACAAGAATCTTTTATACCTGAAAGGCGCACAATGTCTTAACCCCCGTCAGGCCAGATGGGCACTTTTCTTTTCCAGGTTCGACTTTAAACTCCAGTTCTGTCCGGGCTCTCAGAATCGCAAGGCCGATGCCCTTTCCCGCTCTTGGGAGCAAGAAAACGAGTCAGAGTCTTCAGACAAGCATCCTATTATTAATCCGTTGGCATTCTCCACGGTAGGGATGGACTCGACGCCCCCACCAGGGAAAAGTTTTGTGAAGCCGGTGTTAAGGAAGAAGCTCATGCATTGGGCCCATGCTTCCCGTTTTGCCGGACATACAGGCATTCAGAAAACCCTCGAGTTTATCTCTAGGTCCTACTGGTGGCCAACTCTGAAGAAGGACGTCAAGGAGTTTATTGCCTCTTGCCCAAAGTGTGCCCAACACAAAGTTCCTCGCCAGTCTCCTGCGGGGCAACTGGTTCCATTATCTGTTTCCAGTCGACCGTGGACCCATTTGTCGATGGACTTTGTTACAGATCTGCCTATATGCAATAAGTTTAATACCATCTGGGTGGTAGTTGACCGGTTCACCAAGATGGCACATTTCATACTCCTCACCGGTCTCCCGTCAGCTTCCAAGTTGGCCCAAGTGTTTATCCAAGAGATCTTCCGACTTCACGGTCTTCCTGAAGAGATCATCTCCGATCGTGGAGTACAATTTGTAGCCAAATTTTGGCGAAGTTTGTGTCAAGCCCTCCAAGTCAAGTTAAAGTTTTCTACAGCTTACCATCCTCAGACCAATGGTCAAACCGAGAGGGTGAATCAGGACTTGGAGGCCTTCCTCCGCATTTATGTGTCTTCCTCCCAAGATGACTGGGTTCAACTCCTTCCTTGGGCCGAGTTTAGCCACAACAATCAATACCATTCCTCATCCTCCTCAACACCATTCTTCATCAACTATGGATTTCACCCTAAGGTTCCAGAATTCCAACCGCTTCCAGCAACTTCTGTTCCAGCAGTGGATGTCACCTTGCGTCAGTTTTCAAACAACTGGAAGAATGTCCGCGCAGCCCTGCTTAAAGCCTCATTTAGGTACAAGAAGTTTGCCGATAGGAAGCGTAGAGCGGTTCCTGCTCTCAAGGTGGGTGATCGAGTATGGTCGTCCACGAAGAATTTGAGGTTGAGAGTTCCCAGCATGAAATTTGCTCCCCGTTACATCGGTCCTTTTAAAATTGAACAAGTCATCAATCCTGTTGCTTACAGACTCCAGATACCTCCCTTCTTGAAAATACCCGGGACATTCCATGTTTCCCTGTTGAAACCGCTGATCCTGAATCGGTTTCATTCTGCACTTCCTCCAACTCCTAAAGTTCAGACTCAACGGGGAATCGAGTATGAGGTGGCCAAGATTCTGGACTCACGTTTCTGTTACGGTCAGTTGCAGTATCTTATTGACTGGAAGGGCTATGGTCCTGAAGAACGCTCTTGGACCAATGCGTCTGATGTCCATGCTCCTGCCTTGGTCCGGAATTTCCACTCAAAGTTTCCTCTAAAGCCTAAGAAGCGTCCTGGGGCCACTCCTAAAGGGGGGGGGTGCTGTCACGATCCGGGTATCTGGACGCCATTTACCTGCCTTTCAGATGTCTCCTGAGGCTCGCTCAGCGTTCCAAGGCCGGATCTCATCTGTGTCCACATACTGCACATTCCTCCTGTCACGCTGAGATGCTGTCACAGCGGCGCCATGTTTGAATCCTGCATGGCGTCTCCCGTTATCCGCGGCCTCCGCCGCCGCTCCTGTGTTATAGGTGCAGGTTGTCAGTGTGGTGTTCCATGCCTGCCGCGGCCTCCGTTGTCATCCACGAGTATCAGCATACATTTCTCAGTCTGGTGTCTCCTGTCCTCTGTGGCCGGCGCCGCCATTGCAGTTATGTTTCCACATGGTTTCCTAAACCAGTTTTCCCTCCAAGTTCTAACATGGGCGCAGCCATGTTGGATTCAATCACATGCTTCAGTTCCTCCAATCCACTGCCTCTGGAAATCTGCATAATTGCCCAGCCAATACCTGCATTGCTGCAGGTATAAGTATCCTGTGCCTGGGCCAGGAAATGGTCAGTGCTTTGTTTGTCATACCTTGTTCCAGTGTCTCTCCTGTGGTTGTGTTTCCAGGTTCCAGCTCCTGTCTCCAGCATCCACTAAAGAGACCCGCACCTGCCTACCATCCTGCGGTGCAGCCTGACTCTGCAGTCCTCCGTGGCTGATCCAGTTTCCAGCTATTTCATCTGCTTCCAGCAGTATCCACTACCACCGGTAATCATCCTTCAACTCCTCTGTTTCCACGCTCCCTAGCATCTTACTACATTCACTCCGTGTTTCATCACCTGGCTGGTTCCACCCAGCATTCATTCAGTGACTTTATCATCTGGCTGATTCCATTCCGCATCCACTCCGTGTCTTACCACCTGGCTGGTTCTATCCAGCAATTACAACAGCTGATTCAAGTTACCAGCTACATCTGTTCCATCTACTGGCATGTTCCTTGGATATCTTCACTACTACAGCTAGGCCTGGTAAGGTTATTCCATCTAAGGACTTTAACAACTGTTCTTAACCTACCAGTGTCCTGTGAAACCATTTCATGGTCAGAGTGCTCCAGGAATCATATTATTTATCATTGCCATTTTTATTATTTGCTGTCTGTTGTTACACGGAGTTTGTCAATAAACTTTTAATTTACTTTTAGCTGGTTGTCATGGTCACACCTTTGGGTTTCCTTTTAACACTTACATGTCCAGGGGTCTGATTAAACCTCCCCGGTTTAAGTTCCTCTCAGCCCCTACAACTGAGGCTTTCTCCTGTCAGCTAAAACCCTCAGTTGTGACATAAGGTCAGTGAGTGACCTTACTAGGGATGAGCGGGTTCAGTTCTCTGAGAACCGAACCCTACCGGACTCCACGTCCCGAGCCCGGATCCGAGTCAGGCTCAGGTTTTCCGCCTGACTCGGAAACCCGAACGAGGCAAAACGTCATCATCCCGCTGTCAGATTCTCACGGGATTTGGATTCCATATAAGGAGCTGCACGTTGCGGCCATTTTCACTCCAGTCTCAGAGAGTGTAGTGAGAGGACGTGTCTCCGTCCTCAGTGTCTGTGTGGGGGCGGGAAAGTGGGGCGGCGAGTCTAGTGCTTTCTTGTGCTGCTCAGTCCAGTGTAGTCAGTGTCTTATGCTGTATCAGTCCAGCCAGTCACAGTGTTGGTGTCCTCTGCTGCTAAATGTCCCCAGTGCTGCTGGCTGCTGTATAAGTCCCTTGCATTTTTGCTGTGTTGTCTTGCATCAGACCAGGGGTAGTGTCTTGTGCAACATCAGTCCAGTGACCAGTCATAGTGGTGGTGTCCTCTGCTGCCATATATCCAGTGTAGCTGTATAAGTCCCTTTCAGTGGTGCTGTGTTGTCTTGCATTAGACCAGGGGAAGTGTCTTGTGCAGCATCAGTCCAGTGACCAGTTACAGTGGTGGTGTCCTCTGCTGCCATATATCCAGTGTAGCTATATACAGTAAGCCCCTTTCAGTGGTGCTGTGTTGTCCTGCATTAGACCAGGGGAAGTGTCTTGTGCAGCATCAGTCCAGTGACCAGTCACAGTGGTGGTGTCCTCTGCTGCCATATATCCAGTGTTACTGGCGTATAATTCTCGTGATACTGGCGTATAATTCCCGTGATATTGCCGTATAATCCCTGTGATATTGCTGTATAATTCCAGTGATATTGCCATATAACTCCCGTGATACTGGCGTATAATTCCTGTGATATTACCGTATAATTCTCGGAAAACTGGCGTATAATTCCTATGATATTGCGTTATAATTCCTGTGATATTACGTTATAATTCTCGGAATACTGTTTTATAATTCCTGTGACATTGCCGTATAATTCTCTGAATACTAGCGTAAAATTCCTATGATATTGCTTTATAATTCCTGTGATATTGCCGTATAATTCTTGGAATACTGCCATATAATTCCTGTGATACTGCCATATAATTCCTGTGATACTGCCATATAATTCGTGATACTGGCGTATAATTCCTGTGATACTGGCGTATAATTCTCGGAATACTGTCATATAATTCCTATGATATTGCTTTATAATTCCTGTGACATTGCCGTATAATTCTCAGAATACTGGCATATAATCCCTGTGATATTGCCGTATAATTCTCGGAATACTGGCGTATAATTCCTGTGACATTACCGTATAATTCTTAGAATACTGGCATATAATTCCTATGATATTGCTGTATAATTCCTGTGATATTGCAGTATAATTCTTGGAATACTGACATATAATTCCTGTGATACTGCCATATAATTCCCGTGATACTGCCATATAATTCCTGTGATACTGGCGTATAATTTCTGTGATACTGGGGTATAATTCCTGTGATATTGCCGTATAGTTCTCGGAATACTGACGTATAATTCCTATGATATTGCTGTATAATCCCGGTGACATTGCCGTACAATTCTCGGAATACTGTCGTATAATTCCTGTGATATTGCCATATAATTCTCGGAATACTGGCATATAATTCCCGTGATACTGGTGTATAATTCCTGTGATATTGGCGTATAATTCTCGGAATACTGGCGCATAATTCCTGTGATACTGCCGTATAATTTTTGGAATACTGGTGTATAATTCCTGTGACATTGCTGTATAATTCTCGGAATACTGGCATGTAATTCCTATGATATTGGCATATAATTCCTGTGATATTGCCGTATAATTCTCGGAATACTGGCGTATAATTCCTGTGATACTGCCATATAATTCCTGTGACATTGCCGTATAATTCTTGTGAAATGGCCATATAATTCTCGGAATACTGGCGTATAATTCCCGTGATACTGGTGTATAATTCCTGTGATATTGCCATATAATTCCTGTGATATTGCCGTATAATTCTCTGAATACTGGTGTGTAATTCCTGTGATACTGGTGTATAATTCTTGTGATATTGTTGTATAATTCCTAAGATATTGCCATATAATTCTAAGAATACTGGCGTATAGTTCCTGTGATACTGCCATATAATTCCCGTTATACTGTCGTATAATTCCTGTTACATTGCCATGTAATTCCTGTGATATTGCCATATAATTCTCGGAAAACTGGCGTATAATTCCATTGATACTGGCATATAATTCCTGTGGTATTGCCGTATAATTACCTTAATACTGCCGTATAATTCCAGTTATCCTGCCGTATAATTCCATATAAATCCATATAATTCCATATAAATCCAGTCCAGTGGTGCTGCCATATAAGTTCTGTGGTGCTATCCTGTGCTGTATATTATTTACTCCAAATAAAGGGGTTATTAATATTTAATCCAAATCATTTTTATAGGGTTTTCCCTGTGTGGTGTAGTGGTACACTCTCTTGTGCCTCATATTATGTTATATAACTCCAGAAAAACAATGGAGAACCAACGTTTGGAGGATAAAATAGGGAAAGATCAAGAACCACTTCTTCCTAGTGCTGAAGCTGCTGCCACTAGCCATGACATAGATGATGAAATGCCATCAACGTCGTCTGCCAAGGCTGATGTCCATTGCGATAGTAGAGGGCATGTAAAATCCAAAAAGCCAAAGTTCAGTAAAAAGACCCAAAAAAAGACATTTAAATCGTCTCAGGAGAAATGTAAACTTGACAATATGCCATTTAAGACACGGAGTGGTAAGGAAATGCTGAGGCCCTGGCCTATGTTCATGACTAGTAGATCAGCTTGACATGACGATGGAAGCCCTCATCCTCCCACTAGAAAAATGAAAAGAGTTAAGTTGGAAAGAGCACAGAAAAGAACTGTGCGTTCTGAGATGGTATCACAAATCCCCAAGGAGAGTTAAAGTGTGTCGGCAGTTGCGATACCTGGCCTTCCCAACACGGGATGGAAAGAGGTGGCTCCTTCCACCATTTGCACGCCCCCTGCAAGTGCTGGAAGGAGCACCCACAGTCCAGTTTCTGATATTGAAATTGAAGATGTCACTGTTGAAGTACACCAGGATGAGAATATGGGTGTTGCTGGCGCTGAGGAGGAAGTTGACATTGAGGATTCTGATGGTGATGTGGTTTGTTTAAGTCAGGCACTGGGGGAGACACCTGTTGTCCGTGGGATGAAGAAGCCCATTGTGATGCCTGGGCAAACTACCAAAAAAGCCACCTCTTCGGTGTGGAATTATTTCTCCACAAATCCGGACAACAGGTGTCAAGCCATCTGTTGCCTCTGTCAACCAGTAATAAGTAGAGGTAAGGATGTTAACCACCTAGAAACATCCTCCCTCATATGTCACCTGCAGCGCATTCATCATAAGTCAGTGTCAAGTTCAGAAACTTTGGGTATGAGCGTAAGCAGTCCACTGACACCTAAATCCCTTTTTGCTCCTGTACCCAGGCCCCTGCAAGCCACACCACCAACTCCTTCAACATCAACTTCCTCCTCAGTCAGGAATGTCAGTAGTTCTGCAGGCTATGTCACTGTCAAGACTGAGGATTCCTCTCCTAATCGGGATTCCTCGGGAGGATCCTTGAGTGGTACGCCTGCTGTTACTGCCGCTGCTGTTGTTGCTGCTGGGAGTCAATCGTCATCCCAGAGGGGGAGGCGGAAGACCACTTGTACTACTTCAGCTAAGCAATTGACTGTTCAACAGTCCTTTGTGAGGAAGATGAAATATGACAGCAGGCATCCTTTTGCAAAGCGGCTAACTGAGGCCTTGACGGCTATGTTGGTGTTAGACGTGCGTCCGATATCCGCCATTAGTTCAGTGGGACTTAGAGAATTGTTTGAGGTACTGTGTCCCCGGTATCAAATCCCATCTAGATTCCACTTCTCTAGGCAGGCGATACCGAGAATGTACACAGACGTCAGAAAAAGTGTCCTTAGTATCCTACAAAATGCAGTTGTACCCACTGTCCACTTAACCATGGACAAGGGGAACAGGGCAGACTAAGGACTATATGACTGTGACAGCCCACTGGGTAGATGTATGGCCTCCTGCAGCAACAACAGCAGCGGCACCATTAGCAGCATCTCGCAAACGCAAACTCATTCCATGGCAGGCTACGCTATGTATCGCCGCTTTCCGTAAAAGGCACACAGCTGACAACCTCTTACGGAAACTGAGGAACATCATTGCAGAATGGATTAACCCAATTAGACACTCCTGGGGATTTGTGATATCGGACAATGCCACCAATATTGTGCGTGCTTTACATCTGGGCAAATTCCAGCACGTCCCATGTTTTGCACATACAATTAATTTGGTGGTGCAGAATTTTTTTTAAAATGACAGGGGCGTGCGAAAATTACAGGCCACTTTCGGCATTCAGCCACCGCGTGCCGAAGACTGGAGCGCCATCAGACACGCCTGAACCTGCCCTGCCATCACCTGAAGCAAGAGGTGGTAACGAGGTGGAATTCAACACTCTATATGCTTCAGAGGATGGAGGAGCAGCAAAAGGCCATTCAAGCCTATACATCCACCTACGATATAGGCAAAGGAGGGGTAATGCACCTGACTCAAGTGCAGTGGAGAATGATTTCCGTCTTGTGCAAGATTCTCCAACCATTTGAACTTGCCACACGTGAAGTCAGTTCAGACACTGCCAGCTTGAGTCACGTCTTTCCCCTCATCAGGCTTTTGCAGAAGCAGCTTGATAAATTGAAGGAGGAGCTAAGACGGAGCGATTCCGCAAAGTATGTGGGACTTGTGGATGGAGCCCTTCATTCGCTTTGCCAGGATTCAAGGGTGGTCAATCTGTTGAAATCAGAGCACTACATTTTGGCCACCATGTTTGATCCTAGATGTAAAGCCTACGTTGTATCTCTCTTTCCGGCAAACACAAGTGTGCAGAGGTGCAAAGACCTGCTGGTGAGTAAGTTGTCAACTCAAGCGGAACGTGACCCGTCAACAGCTCCTCTTTCAATTTCTCCCGCCACTGGGGCTGCAAGGAAAGGGATAAGATTTCCTAGCCCACCCGCTGGCGGTGAAGCAGGGCAGTCAGGAGCGAGTGCTGATATCTGGTCCGGACTGAAGGACCTGTCAACGATTACTGACATGTCTACTGTCACTGCATAGGATTCTGTCGCCATTGAAAGAATAGTGGAGGATTATATGAATGACACCATCCAAGTAGGCATGTCAGACAGCCCGTATGTATACTGGCAGAAAAAAGGAATTTGGATGCCCTTGCACAAACTGGCTTTATTTTACCTAAGTTACCCCCCCCCCCCCCCTCCAGTGTGTACTCCGAAAGAGTGTTTAGTGCAGTCTAACTTTGTCAGCGATCGGCGTAAGAGGTTACTTCCACAAAATGTGGAGAAGATGATGTTCATCAAAATGAATTATAAATTCCTCCGGGAAGACCTTTACCAGCAATTACCTCCAGAAAGTACACAGAGACCTGTGATGGTGGATTCCAGTGGGTATGAATTAATACTCTGTGAGGAGGAGGAGGATGTACACAGTGAAAGGGGTGAGGAATCGGAAGATGAGGATGAAGTCGACATCTTGCCTCTGTAGAGCCAGCTTGTGCAAGGAGAGATTGATTGCTTCTTTTTTTGGTGGGGGCCCAAACAAACCAGTCATTTCAGCCACAGTCGTGTGGCAGACCCTGTCGCTGAAATGATTGGTTTGTTAAAGTGTGCATGTCCTGTTTATACAACCTAAGGGTGGGTGGAAGGGCCCAAGGACAATTCCATCTTGCACCGTTTTTTCTTCTTATCATCATGTGCTCTTTGGGGACTATTTTTTTAACGTGCCATCCTGTCTGACACTTCCGTATATGTCCAGTGGTACTGCCATTTAATTCCAGTGATTTGGACGTATAATTCCAGTGATTTTGCCAATTAATTCCAGTGATTTGGATGTATAATTCCAGAGATTTTGCCAAATAATTCCAATGAGTTGGACGTATAATTATTAATTACAGTGATTTTGCCGATTAATTCCACTGATTTGGTCGTATAATTACAGTGATTTTGCCAATTAATTCCACTGATTTGGACGTATGATTATTAATTATAGTGATTTTGCCAATTAATTCCAGTGATTTGGACGTATAATTACACACTGATTTTGCCAATTAATTCCAGTGATTTGGACGTATAATTATTAATTACAGTGATTTTGCCAATTAATTACAGTGATTTGGACGTATAATTCCAGTGATTTGGACGTATAATTCCAGTTGGATTTGGACGTATAATTCCAGTGATTTGGACGTATAATTCCAGTTGGAATTGTTTGTGTCGCTTGGCTTAGTCATACAGCAACCTCGGTGCACCTTTTTTCTTCTTTAGCATCATGTGCTGTTTGGGGCCTCTTTTTGATATCTGCCTTCCTGTCTGCCACTGCAGCGCCACTTTTAGATGGGCCAATTGTTTGTGTCGCTTGGCTTAGTCATACAGCTACCTCATTGCACCTCTTCTACATCTTTGCATGGGGTGCTGTTTGGGGCCTAGTTTTTGAAAAGTGTCATCCTGTCTGTAACTGCAGTGCCACTCCTAGATGGGCCAGGTGTTTGTGCCGCACACTTGTGTCGCTTAGCTTGGCCATCCAGCTACCTAATTGCAACTCTTTTTCTTCTTTGCATCATGTGCTGTTTGGGGACAAGTTTTTGAATAGTGCCATCTTGTCTGCAACTGCAGTGCCACTCCTAGATGGGCTAGGTGTTTGTGCCGCACACTTGTGTCGCTTAGCTTAGTCATAGAGCCACCTCGGTGCAACTTTTAGGCCTAAAAACAATATTGTGAGGTGTTCAGAATAGACTGGAAATTAGTGGAAATGAATGTTATTGAGGTTAATAATACCGTAGGAGCAAAATTACCCCCAAATTCTGTGATTTTAGCTGTTTCTATATTTTGTTTTGTTTTCAAAAATCATCCAGATCCAAAACCAAAACATATATGGGTGGTTTTGGCAAAACCAAGAGACGAAAGTTGAATTAGAACCAAAACACAAAATATGAAAAGTGCCAACCGCACATCTCTAGTTCTAACACATCTTAATAGAAAGCAATCATCATGGTTTTTTTTTTTTTTTCAATTCCAACATGTGTTGCTAATTCTTGAGGTGCTAGAAGTATTGCATGGATTGTTAGCAAGGAAACTGTTACACTCGCAAACTGAATGCTAGATAAATAATATCATTCCTGGCACTCGGTTGCCTCTATTAGCACCTTACTTACGTGCATTTTACAGTAGGAAGTCTATTTATTAAACATCTCACCCCCAAAAAATCATTTGTAAGTAGAAGTTTCACATGATTTATGTATCACTGCTATTTTCTAAAGGCTGTACATAGGGGGCTAGCACATATTCCTCATGCCATACTTACCGACATTTCAAATCCAGATGCCTGGAGAGGCGAAGCAGGTTGGCGGTGATGGGGGCGGGGATATACTAATCACGTTAATAGGCTCTGCCCTCGCAAATATATTGCTGTGATTACATATTACATATGTGCCATATGTCAAAGTCGAAAATATTATTGACACACGCATCAAGTACAAACACCACACAGATGGCCTCCGTGCGTGTACTTGTTCTGCCGTGCGTGCGCATGCCCGCAAGTTGCGTATAATCGCTCACGCGGTAGTGCGTATTAGCGCGTGGTATGAGTAATTACGGTAGCATATGTATTCGCATGGAAAAGCCACAAAGACATAGTTCATATTTAATCCACATAGTGCACGATTTACACATAGCCCACATGCACCACACCAGCGAGTTACACTTGCTTAAAAGGTATAACAACAGAGGGATTCAACTTTACAGGATATGAGGGGACAGAATTAGGTTAGGAGGTGGTATTTTAAGAGCAATACAGTATTTTAAGAGCAATATTCCGGTAGCAGTTTGCAGACGATAGCATGCTCCTGCGCATAGATATGCGCAGGAACAGAAGATTAATATTAACTGTATTTACTGTACTCTTGATATTCGGCGGGAACCCAGTGGAGACCATCTGCAAGTGCACCTGGACCAAGCATCGCCCACCTATTCAAACCGACCTATGACCCCTCCTCTAATGTAAATGACCAGCCTTTTGACCTATGGGTGAAGAGATTACAGTTCCCATTGTATCATGATTTGGACAAATGTATAAAAGCCAAGCTGCCTGGCCGGTCATACACATTCTCTGAAGGTCATTTATCTTGATTGACTGAGGACAGGGACCAGGTGGCGCTGGCGAACAAACGTATGTATCCATTGATTGTAGCCTCTTTCTCTTATGTGATTGTATTATTGTTGTAACCACCTTTTGAGTAAATAACTGTTGGTGGGTCAGATCCCAACATTTTAAATACAATTGGTGTCGTGTTCCTTTCCTGCTAGGGGTTCTAAAGTGTATTTCAGCCACACGTGTAGCTGCATTGTGCTCACAGCGTGTCGGCGTGTGTACGCAAAGTGTGTACTTATTACGTCCGTTGTGGCGTGAGTACGCAAAGTGTGTACACGGTACGGGCCTGTGTACGCAAAGTGTGTAAACAGTACAGAGGTTAAGGATTAAACTCAGCGGCTCAAACTTTTTTGTAAAAGCTATTGCTTTTTTGTCCTGTAATTTAATCAGCTTTAACAATTGGGGGCTCAGTCCGGTTCTTCACACACTCATAGACTTGCAGGCCATAGCAGACTTTGATCTTTCAGCAAAGGGTGGATTTAAATAACCTTGCATTGTGGTGAAACCAGTTTTGTGCTGTTAGATCACGTCTGTTCTGTCTAGTCTACAGAGGTGCTGATGTAACCCGAAGGACACAGGAAAAAAGCTGTTTAAAATCTGTGTGTACATTTTTGGGGCGAAAAGCGTACACAAAGCATACCAATACTTTGCATACTCTCTCACACATTGTTGCCATAGGTTATTACAGTCATTATAGATCTGTGTGAAATCGGATACATTTGTTTGCTATATAGATATTTGAAATAGTGTGTTAAGGGTGTAATTGTAAAACACAAAACGCAGTTCCGCCCTGGTCGTTTAGATTAATACGGAAAAAATTGTGTATTTTGTTTGTGAGCGATAGTAGTTTTTATTGCTCACATTTATCGAGATTGTGTGGTTTATTGAGTTGCGAACACACGTTTGTACACGTGGTACGGACAAAGTACAGAAGCGTGCACGTGGCGTAGGGTTGCACATGTGGCACAGAGGCACACATGGTCGCGTGTTTACGCAAGGTTGCGCAGGATTGCGGGCGCAAAAGTAAAACCACACGATAGTTGTCCAATTTAAGGCGGGATAGAATACATTTAATACTATAGCACATAACTATCCGATTTCAAAAGCAGATTACTGTGATATTTTGTTAAAAAAAGAATAAAGAAAAGGGATCACTTTCTTCAGGTGCACTCACTCCCATTAATATCAAAAATTGTTGGTATTACATCCATGTCATTAACCTTCTTTTATATATATATGGGTTGACACTCAGTTAATAATATATACCAATACCCATATGGAATGTATCAACTTTATTAGTATCCCACATGAAGTATTAAACCTCTTATTAGGGCCGTAGACAGTGAAATATGAAAATAATAAAAGATAGTTAGACATGAATCAGAAAAATGGACAAAAAAAGAAAAAAGTTTTATTTTGTCCTAGTGCCAAATAAGTATTAAAAACAAAACTGTGTGCCGCCTATTCTTTCATAATTATTATTCATAATTCACAATATTCTCTCCTATTTGAATTTGAGCATTGTATTGCTTAATGAGGACAGTAATTCCCAATCTTAATATTGCCTTTGTACTTCTGTTCTATCAAATGTTACAGTCATTCCTAAGTGATACATGTAATATCGTCTAGTATCTAACAGGATGTTATAGTGGATACAATTGTTGCTTTACTAGACAAAGTGTCTTACTATATTGTGACTGTACCACCATATCATTGGAGGTCTGCAGTCTCCCCAATGTATAATCCCTGGGAAAATACCAATTTGGCTGTATATCACCTATATTTCAATATCAAATTTGATACGTGTAAATGGCAACACAATTCCCAGTTCTGATAGAATCATAATGACTTCTTATCATGTACAGAAAAGTACAGTGGTGGTCTTTCTTATATATAGTTCTTCATATATTATATATGTGGTTACATGTGATATAATTCAATTGCAGTATGTGCCCTTTAGGCTAATAGTAATAATGCACGTTGGTCATATGTAAACCATTTGGAAGGGGTCAGATCACATCCCCTTACTTAGTTTATTATATATTTTTGCCCATCGGTAAGGTAGTGTGTATATACTCAACTGGTATATTTATCAAATATATCTTTTTAAAGGTTTAAATAATAAAGGTCTAATAACTAGAGATGAGCGCCTGAAATTTTTCGGGTTTTGTGTTTTGGTTTTGGGTTCGGTTCCGCGGCCGTGTTTTGGGTTCGAACGCGTTTTGGCAAAACCTCACCAAATTATTTTTGTCGGATTCGGGTGTGTTTTGGATTCGGGTGTTTTTTTCAAAAAACCCTAAAAAACAGCTTAAATCATAGAATTTGGGGGTAATTTTGATCCCAAAGTATTATTAACCTCAAAAAACATAATTTACACTCATTTTCAGCCTATTCTGAACACATCATACCTCACAATATTATTTTTAGTCCTAAAATTTGCACCGAGGTCGCTGTGTGAGTAAGATAAGCGACCCTAGTGGCCGACACAAACACCGGGCCCATCTAGGAGTGGCACTGCAGTGTCACGCAGGATGTCCCTTCCAAAAAACCCTCCCCAAACAGCACATGACGCAAAGAAAAAAAGAGGCGCAATGAGGTAGCTGTGTGAGAAAGATAAGCGACCCTAGTGGCCGACACAAACACCGGGCCCATCTAGGAGTGGCACTGCAGTGTCACGCAGGATGTCCCTTCCAAAAAACCCTCCCCAAACAGCACATGACGCAAAGAAAAAAAGAGGCGCAATGAGGTAGCTGACTGTGTGAGTAAGATTAGCGACCCTAGTGGCCGACACAAACACCGGGCACATCTAGGAGTGGCACTGCAGTGTCACGCAGGATGTCCCTTCCAAAAAACCCTCCCCAAACAGCACATGACGCAAAGAAAAAAAGAGGCGCAATGAGGTAGCTGTGTGAGTAAGATTAGCGACCCTAGTGGCCGACACAAACACCGGGCCCATCTAGGAGTGGCACTGCAGTGTCACGCAGGATGTCCCTTCCAAAAAACCCTCCCCAATCAGCACATGATGCAAAGAAAAAGAAAAGAAAAAAGAGGTGCAAGATGGAATTATCCTTGGGCCCTCCCACCCACCCTTATGTTGTATAAACAAAACAGGACATGCACACTTTAACCAACCCATCATTTCAGTGACAGGGTCTGCCACACGACTGTGACTGATATGACGGGTTGGTTTGGACCCCCCCCAAAAAAGAAGCAATTAATCTCTCCTTGCACAAACTGGCTCTACAGAGGCAAGATGTCCACCTCATCTTCACCCTCCGATATATCACCGTGTACATCCCCCTCCTCACAGATTATCAATTCGTCCCCACTGGAATCCACCATCTCAGCTCCCTGTGTACTTTGTGGAGGCAATTGCTGCTGGTCAATGTCTCCGCGGAGGAATTGATTATAATTCATTTTAATGAACATCATCTTCTCCACATTTTCTGGATGTAACCTCATACGCCGATTGCTGACAAGGTGAGCGGCGGCACTAAACACTCTTTCGGAGTACACACTTGTGGGAGGGCAACTTAGGTAGAATAAAGCCAGTTTGTGCAAGGGCCTCCAAATTGCCTCTTTTTCCTGCCAGTATAAGTACGGACTGTGTGACGTGCCTACTTGGATGCGGTCACTCATATAATCCTCCACCATTCTATCAATGTTGAGAGAATCATATGCAGTGACAGTAGACGACATGTCCGTAATCGTTGTCAGGTCCTTCAGTCCGGACCAGATGTCAGCATCAGCAGTCGCTCCAGACTGCCCTGCATCACCGCCAGCGGGTGGGCTCGGAATTCTGAGCCTTTTCCTCGCACCCCCAGTTGCGGGAGAATGTGAAGGAGGAGATGTTGACAGGTCGCGTTCCGCTTGACTTGACAATTTTGTCACCAGCAGGTCTTTCAACCCCAGCAGACCTGTGTCTGCCGGAAAGAGAGATCCAAGGTAGGCTTTAAATCTAGGATCGAGCACGGTGGCCAAAATGTAGTGCTCTGATTTCAACAGATTGACCACCCGTGAATCCTTGTTAAGCGAATTAAGGGCTGCATCCACAAGTCCCACATGCCTAGCGGAATCGCTCCGTGTTAGCTCCTTCTTCAATGCCTCCAGCTTCTTCTGCAAAAGCCTGATGAGGGGAATGACCTGACTCAGGCTGGCAGTGTCTGAACTGACTTCACGTGTGGCAAGTTCAAAGGGCATCAGAACCTTGCACAACGTTGAAATCATTCTCCACTGCACTTGAGACAGGTGCATTCCATCTCCTATATCGTGCTCAATTGTATAGGCTTGAATGGCCTTTTGCTGCTCCTCCAACCTCTGAAGCATATAGAGGGTTGAATTCCACCTCGTTACCACTTCTTGCTTCAGATGATGGCAGGGCAGGTTCAGTAGTTTTTGGTGGTGCTCCAGTCTTCTGTACGTGGTGCCTGTACGCCGAAAGTGTCCCGCAATTTTTCTGGCCACCGACAGCATCTCTTGCACGCCCCTGTCGTTTTTTAAAAAATTCTGCACCACCAAATTCAAGGTATGTGCAAAACATGGGACGTGCTGGAATTTGCCCATATTTAATGCACACACAATATTGCTGGCGTTGTCCGATGCCACAAATCCACAGGAGAGTCCAATTGGGGTAAGCCATTCCGCGATGATCTTCCTCAGTTGCCGTAAGAGGTTTTCAGCTGTGTGCGTATTCTGGAAAGCGGTGATACAAAGCGTAGCCTGCCTAGGAAAGAGTTGGCGTTTGCGAGATGCTGCTACTGGTGCCGCCGCTGCTGTTCTTGCGGCGGGAGTCCATACATCTACCCAGTGGGCTGTCACAGTCATATAGTCCTGACCCTGCCCTGCTCCACTTGTCCACATGTCCGTGGTTAAGTGGACATTGGGTACAACTGCATTTTTTAGGACACTGGTGAGTCTTTTTCTGACGTCCGTGTACATTCTCGGTATCGCCTGCCTAGAGAAGTGGAACCTAGATGGTATTTGGTAACGGGGGCACACTGCCTCAATAAATTGTCTAGTTCCCTGTGAACTAACGGCGGATACCGGACGCACGTCTAACACCAACATAGTTGTCAAGGACTCAGTTATCCGCTTTGCAGTAGGATGACTGCTGTGATATTTCATCTTCCTCGCAAAGGACTGTTGAACAGTCAATTGCTTACTGGAAGTAGTACAAGTGGGCTTACGACTTCCCCTCTGGGATGACCATCGACTCCCAGCGGCAACAACAGCAGCGCCAGCAGCAGTAGGCGTTACACGCAAGGATGCATCGGAGGAATCCCAGGCAGGAAAGGACTCGTCAGACTTGCCAGTGACATGGCCTGCAGGACTATTGGCATTCCTGGGGAAGGAGGAAATTGACACTGAGGGAGTTGGTGGGGTGGTTTGCGTGAGCTTGGTTACAAGAGGAAGGGATTTACTGGTCAGTGGACTGCTTCCGCTGTCACCCAAAGTTTTTGAACTTGTCACTGACTTATTATGAATGCGCTGCAGGTGACGTATAAGGGAGGATGTTCCGAGGTGGTTAACGTCCTTACCCCTACTTATTACAGCTTGACAAAGGGAACACACGGCTTGACACCTGTTGTCCGCATTTCTGGTGAAATACCTCCACACCGAAGAGCTGATTTTTTTGGTATTTTCACCTGGCATGTCAACGGCCATATTCCTCCCACGGACAACAGGTGTCTCCCCGGGTGCCTGACTTAAACAAACCACCTCACCATCAGAATCCTCCTGGTCAATTTCCTCCCCAGCGCCAGCAACACCCATATCCTCCTCATCCTGGTGTACTTCAACACTGACATCTTCAATCTGACTATCAGGAACTGGACTGCGGGTGCTCCTTCCAGCACTTGCAGGGGGCATGCAAATAGTGGAAGGCGCATGCTCTTCACGTCCAGTGTTGGGAAGGTCAGGCATCGCAAACGACACAATTGGACTCTCCTTGTGGATTTGGGATTTCAAAGAACGCACAGTTCTTTGCGGTGCTTTTGCCAGCTTGAGTCTTTTCAGTTTTCTAGCGAGAGGCTGAGTGCTTCCATCCTCATGTGAAGCTGAACCACTAGCCATGAACATAGGCCAGGGCCTCAGCCGTTCCTTGCCACTCCGTGTGGTAAATGGCATATTGGCAAGTTTACGCTTCTCCTCCGACAATTTTATTTTAGGTTTTGGAGTCCTTTTTTTTCTGATATTTGGTGTTTTGGATTTGACATGCTCTGTACTATGACATTGGGCATCGGCCTTGGCAGACGACGTTGCTGGCATTTCATCGTCTCGGCCATGACTAGTGGCAGCAGCTTCAGCACGAGGTGGAAGTGGATCTTGATCTTTCCCTAATTTTGGAACCTCAACTTTTTTGTTCTCCATATTTTATAGGCAGAACTAAAAGGCACCTCAGGTAAACAATGGAGATGGATGGATTGGATAGTTTACTAGTATACAATTATGGACGGACTGCCACGGTTAGGTGGTATAAAAAAACCACGGTTAGGTGGTATATATTATAATAATAATACAATTATGGATGGACGGACTGCCTGCCGACTGCCGACACAGAGGTAGCCACAGCCGTGAACTACCGCACTGTACACTGGTTGATAAAGAGATAGTAGTATACTCGTAACAACTAGTATGACACTATGACGACGGTATAAAGAATGGAAAAAAAACCACGGTTAGGTGGTATATATTATAATAATAATACAATTATGGATGGACGGACTGCCTGCCGACTGCCGACACAGAGGTAGCCACAGCCGTGAACTACCGCACTGTACACTGGTTGATAAAGAGATAGTAGTATACTCGTAACAACTAGTATGACACTATGACGACGGTATAAAGAATGGAAAAAAAACCACGGTTAGGTGGTATATATTATAATAATAATACAATTATGGATGGACGGACTGCCTGCCGACTGCCGACACAGAGGTAGCCACAGCCGTGAACTACCGCACTGTACACTGGTTGATAAAGAGATAGTAGTATACTCGTAACAACTAGTATGACACTATGACGACGGTATAAAGAATGAAAAAAAAACCACGGTTAGGTGGTATATATTATAATAATAATACAATTATGGATGGACGGACTGCCTGCCGACTGCCGACACAGAGGTAGCCACAGCCGTGAACTACCGCACTGTACACTGGTTGATAAAGAGATAGTAGTATACTCGTAACAACTAGTATGACACTATGACGACGGTATAAAGAATGGAAAAAAAACCACGGTTAGGTGGTATATATTATAATAATAATACAATTATGGATGGACGGACTGCCTGCCGACTGCCGACACAGAGGTAGCCACAGCCGTGAACTACCGCACTGTACACTGGTTGATAAAGAGATAGTAGTATACTCGTAACAACTAGTATGACACTATGACGACGGTATAAAGAATGGAAAAAAAACCACGGTTAGGTGGTATATATTATAATAATAATACAATTATGGATGGACGGACTGCCTGCCGACTGCCGACACAGAGGTAGCCACAGCCGTGAACTACCGCACTGTACACTGGTTGATAAAGAGATAGTAGTATACTCGTAACAACTAGTATGACACTATGACGACGGTATAAAGAATGGAAAAAAAACCACGGTTAGGTGGTATATATTATAATAATAATACAATTATGGATGGACGGACTGCCTGCCGACTGCCGACACAGAGGTAGCCACAGCCGTGAACTACCGCACTGTACACTGGTTGATAAAGAGATAGTAGTATACTCGTA
The DNA here is from genome assembly GCF_028390025.1 of Pseudophryne corroboree. Taxonomy (NCBI): domain Eukaryota; kingdom Metazoa; phylum Chordata; class Amphibia; order Anura; family Myobatrachidae; genus Pseudophryne; species Pseudophryne corroboree. The sequence goes on from NC_086444.1 coordinate 592,778,086, forward strand.
ACAACTAGTATGACACTATGACGACGGTATAAAGAATGAAAAAAAAACCACGGTTAGGTGGTATATATTATAATAATAATACAATTATGGATGGACGGACTGCCTGCCGACTGCCGACACAGAGGTAGCCACAGCCGTGAACTACCGCACTGTACACTGGTTGATAAAGAGATAGTAGTATACTCGTAACAACTAGTATGACACTATGACGGTATAAAGAATGAAAAAAAAACCACGGTTAGGTGGTATATATTATAATAATAATACAATTATGGATGGACGGACTGCCTGCCGACTGCCGACACAGAGGTAGCCACAGCCGTGAACTACCGCACTGTACACTGGTTGATAAAGAGATAGTAGTATACTCGTAACAACTAGTATGACACTATGACGACGGTATAAAGAATGGAAAAAAAACCACGGTTAGGTGGTATATATTATAATAATAATACAATTATGGATGGACGGACTGCCTGCCGACTGCCGACACAGAGGTAGCCACAGCCGTGAACTACCGCACTGTACACTGGTTGATAAAGAGATAGTAGTATACTCGTAACAACTAGTATGACACTATGACGACGGTATAAAGAATGGAAAAAAAACCACGGTTAGGTGGTATATATTATAATAATAATACAATTATGGATGGACGGACTGCCTGCCGACTGCCGACACAGAGGTAGCCACAGCCGTGAACTACCGCACTGTACACTGGTTGATAAAGAGATAGTAGTATACTCGTAACAACTAGTATGACACTATGACGGTATAAAGAAAGAAAAAAAAATACCACGGTTAGGTGGTATATATTGTAATACAATTATGGATGGACGGACTGCCTGCCGAGTTCCGACTGCCGACACAGAGGTAGCCACAGCCGTGAACTACCGCACTGTACTGTGTCTGCTGCTAATATAGACTGGTTGATAAAGAGATAGTATACAATACATACAACAATATACTACTATACTGGTGGTCAGGCACTGGTCACCACTAGTCACACTGGCAGTGGCACTCCTGCAGCAAAAGTGTGCACTGTTTAATTTTAAATTAATATAATATTATGTACTCCTGGGGGCTCCTGCTATAACAACCTGCAGTGCTCCCCAGTCTCCCCCACAATTATTATAAGCTTTGCCTTTTATACATTGATGTGCAGCACACTGGGCTGAGCTGAGTGCACACAGACTGAGTCACACTGTGTGACTGGCTGCTGCTGTGTATCGTTTTTTTTCAGGCAGAGAACGGATATAGCAGAGAACGGATATATTATATTAAAATAAATAAAAGTTAACTAACAACAACTGCACTGGTCACTGTGGTAAACTCTGTCTGACTCTGCACAATCTCTCTCTCTCTTCTAATCTAATTTCTAATGGAGAGGACGCCAGCCACGTCCTCTCCCTATCAATCTCAATGCACGTGTGAAAATGGCGGCGACGCGCGGCTCCTTATATAGAATCCGAGTCTCGCGAGAATCCGACAGCGTCATGATGACGTTCGGGCGCGCTCGGGTTAACCGAGCAAGGCGGGAGGATCCGAGTCTGCTCGGACCCGTGAAAAAAACATGAAGTTCGTGTGGGTTCGGTTTCAGAGAAACCGAACCCGCTCATCTCTACTAATAACCCTTTGATTAAACATATAATATGCTCTTACTAATATTGTGCTCCACACCACTCACACCTATATAAATTATAAGGCAATCTGAAAGCTGTTATATTGGTGCAATAATATCATGGGACAAATATATATTCCTCTGTGAACTTTTCGTACACTAATGGTATACATGAATCCTATAAGAATAGCATATTGGCAGTACTAGCATATATTGTCCTGTGATTTCACATAATACAGGTACAATCCTAGTCTATGCTGCCAAATGCCACGGACATCTGACAGAACAACAAGTGTTATCTGTGATGCGTGCTGCTAAGATTCTACAGCACCGCACTGCCCGTGGCTGAGACCTCAACGTGCATAAAGTTTATCTTTACAAGCAATTCGGTTGGCAGGTATAGTAGTGGAATAGTAGTTCTAATACATTAATAATAACATTTTCATTAGTATTTGCAGCGCACGGCTATTCCCTTATGCGCATTTCACTCTATGTTAGAGCTTCATCAGGGCGCTAGTAACACAAAACGCAGTTCCGGCCTGGTCGTTTAGGTTAATACGGAAAAAAATGTGTATTGTGTTTGTGAGCGATAGTAGTTTTTATTGCTCACATTTATCGAGATTGTGTGGTTTATTGAGTTGCGAACGCATGTTTGTACATGTGGTACGGACAAAGTACAGAAGCGTGAACGTGGCGTAGGGTTGCACACGTGGCACAGAGGCACGCACGGTCACGTGTTTATGCAAGGTTGCGTAGGATTGCGGGTGCAAAAGTAAAACCACACGATAGTTGTTCAATTTAAGGCGGGATAGAATGCATTTAATACTATAGCACATAACTATCCGATTTCAAAAGCAGATTACTGTGATATTTTGTTTAAACTGTACTACCTCTGGGGTAAAGTAGCCGGTCAAAGGTAGTGATATTTTCTGTACAGAAAAGAAAAACACTGTGTATTTGAGTGAGTGAAAGCAGCAGTGGATGTATTGAACCCCGGAAATTCGGGATCCCGTAGGTGACACTGAGTAAGCAGAGGCTTGGTGGCGTAGGGCCGGCTGACCTACGTTAATACATAGAGAGATACGCAAATTGTGAGGAGATTTGCAGAGGAGCATGATATAGAATTGTGCATTGTGAAGTTTAGAATTGTGAATTAAAGTTAAGGTTTTGTGTTACGCTCCGGCTGAGGAGCACAGCTTGTGAATTCAACTCCATTGATCGCAGGGTGGATAGATAACAAGTATCTATACGCTGTGCGATTGGACCGCGCGTTTGTGCATGCGATACGTGGCACAACATGATAACAGTTTGCGTGCTTTTGCGTAAATTTCGTTATCATGCGCGTCGTGTAGAGCATACGCAAGTGTGATTTGTGTATAGTAGCAGGAAGTTTTTTCGCTGTCTCTCTCAGGAAGAAATTGTCCAAGGTGAGACGTTCATTGGAAAGGGGGATCGATAGTCTGTTTCTCTCCCTACACAAATTCCAGTAAATAGAAGCCAGTTGCTTGTAGGGTCCTCACTGGGTACGCGGTGGTCACTATTGGAGTGAGTCGTGGTACGTCAGTGGAGAAGGAGTGAGTGAAAGCGCTCGGTTACTTTCACCGTCTATTCGTGTTGTGCATTTGGGAATTGTGTACCAGGCAAAAAGTCCGCGATGGGATCCAATTGCACAAGTGGTGGGCGTGTGGTCACTAGGGTTCAGGCTGGAGAGTTGCGGCCCAGGGGGTCAGCAAGGTTTATTATGTGTGAGAAGTATGGTCCACACACGGAGGCTTTTTGCAATGAATGGGTGCGTATGACTGCTGAAGATGGGGCATCATTCCCTAGGGTGGGTAGCTTTGAATCAGAGGTATGGCAGAACATAAGGATTAAAATATGTCTGATCAAATCTAGAAAACAGAGGATCAGACATATCGACTGTTTAAACCGCTGGCAGCAAGAGGGGGAGGTGAAAGGGAACTGGCTCGCAAAGCAAGTTCCAAACCTAGCAGGAAAGCGATTGCGAGCGCACCAACACCGCCATATGTCGATGGGGAGAAATTGGCTACAACCAATGGCGCATTGGTAAAGAGTAGTAAAATGATTACTCAAAGTGTTAACCCTTACCTTTGCCAGTTGTATCCCGTTTTGAATTTTCCCCGGGGTTGTGAGGAGTATGATGAGCCCAGCACGATATCAGCACTCTCTTTAGCAGCTACCATACAGGAAACCCAGGTGGGCACAGCCCAGCCACCAAGAGTAGTAGCAATACCCCCCAGTGGAGGGGTGAGTGAGGTTGTGTCCACCGGTAAGTACAGTACCATTCATTATGCAGAGACAATATCTCTGCGTATTATAGAATCAAACCAAAATGATGTAGTTGAGTTAAATCCAGTCAGGGTGATTGCAGTTCCCAATGGAAGAACTGATAGTTAGGGAGTAACTCCCATCAGGAACATTGCAATGCATTGTCCTTGGTCCCGATCAGAATTGAGGTCAATTATGTTAGAATTCCCTGATCTCAGAAAAGATCTAGTCGGATGCCAGAAATTCATTAAAGAATTGGGTAACGCCCATGAGCCCACATACAAGGATTGGCGGACAGTGTTTACAGTGAGTCTACCCTCAAATATTGACATCCCAAAATTCATTACTGATTGTAAATTAGATGTAGAAGTCCCCCTCACTGATGTGTACAACCGAGAGAATGTAAGGCAAATTAACATACAACTAGGACTCTACTTCCCTACTGTTGTTAAATGGAATAAAATCTTTTCCATAAGACAGAAGGACAGCGAATTGGCATCCGAATATTTCCATAGAGCACTACAGGAAATGGCTAGATACACTGGGATAGAGGATATTAAGGAAAATGCCAACCACCGGGAGTTATCAGTCTCTGTGTTAATGGATGGATTAAAGGAGGCATTGAGGACAAGGGTGCAAACCTCTCTGCCAAATTGGAGAGGTATCTCAGTGGCTGTGCTAAGAGAGTCCGCTATCGAGCATGATCGTAATATCACTAAACACATGGAGTCGCAAGGGAATAAGCTGATGACGTTAAGTATACAGGCTCTTACAGGAAAGCCCCATCAGCCCAGACCCCAGATCCCTGATGGTAAGTCACGGTCAACAATATGTTTCCTTTGCAGGAAGGAAGGGCACTTTGCTAGAGATTGCAGAAGTAGTGGGACACATAGCATATATAGACCCCCTAGACCTGAATACGAACCACACTACAATACACATAGTTGGGCTTATGAGCTGCATAGAGGGGAAACAATGAGGTACCCACCCAGGAGGGACTGTCAGGCCCTAAAAAGTCACAGTTATCCCCCTCACATATTGTAGCTGCCAATGCGCTGCGGTAGGGTCCCAATACACAATAGAGGTTGGGCCATACCTGTAGTCTACAGCCAGTGAAATTGATTGCTAGCCTTGGTAGTGAACTTGATGTCATGGTTGATGTAGCTGGTGTACCACTAGCTTTTCTTGTAGATACAGGGGTGGCCAGATCAGTGTTGAATTCCACCACAGGTGTAGCGACCACGAGAAAAATGATTTCGGCAATGGGAGTAACAGGAAAGGTGCAACAATACCCTTTGAGTAGACCTGCAGAGATTACGATAGGACCTTTGCAAACCAGACATTCCTTTTTGCTGGCTGCATCAGCTCCGACTAATCTACTTGGCAGAAATCTGTTGTGTAAAATGCGGTGTATCATATACTGTACCCCTGAGTGTATATTCTCAGATATACCTAAGAACCATGCACAGGAGGTGCAAGATATATTAGACACCCCTCAAAGACTAATGTTGCACTCTACTGTTATAGAGACATGTCCATCAAAGGTAGAGGAAATGATCTCACAAATACCGGGTTCCCTTTGGACCAAAGATGGACAGGACACTGGATTGATGGAGAATGTAGCGCCAGTAGCAGTACAAGTAAAAGATGGCAGGATAGCTCCAAAAATTCCCCAGTATCCTCTGAAGCCAGAGGTAGAATTAGGAGTGTACCCCATCATAGAGCGGCTGCAACAGCAGGGCATCGTAGTCAGGACGTCCAGCACAGCCAATAGTCCCATCTTCCCTGTGAAAAAGAGTGGGGGGAGGGGTTACAGGTTAGTGCAGGATCTAGGGGGGATAAACAAGATAGTTGAGAGCCAATTCCCCGTAGTGCCCAATCCAGCTGTCATCCTTATGCAAATACCCTCTACCTCCAAATTCTTCACTGTCATTGATCTCTGCTCCGCTTTCTTTTCTGTCCCTCTCCATCCTAACAGTCAGTACCTCTTTGCCTTCACTTACAGGGGAGTACAGTACACCTGGACTCGTCTTCCCCAAGGTTTCATTGACAGCCCAAGTATTTTCTCCCAGGCCTTACATGACTGTTTGCAATATTTTCAACCTGAGAGTGGGTCAGTGCTGATACAATATGTTGATGACTTGTTGTTGTGCTCCGACTCATTCGAGTCATCCTTGGCAGATACTAAACAGCTTCTGTTTCATCTCTCCCAGACAGGACACAAGGTATCAAAGGATAAGTTGCAGTTGTGTTGGACTAGGGTTAAATACTTGGGACACTGCTTGACGCAAGGACCTAGGCACCTGACCGCTGATAGAATACAGGCCATTCGTGACATGACTCTGCCACAAACTCAGCAACAGGTCCGCACTTTCCTTGGAATGTGTGGGTACTGTCCGAACTGGATTCCAGGGTTCTCTATACTGGCACTAGTGCTGCAGGAAATGGTCTCTTCAAATAAACCAGAACGGGTCTCTCACACAGATGAGTCCAAACTGGCGTTTGAGAGACTAAAACAGTGCTTGTCACAGGCACCAGCATTAGGTATGCCAGATTATGAGAAGCCCTTTGAATTATATGGTACTGAAAGTGCTGGGTGCGCTACAGGAGTCTTAACACAGAAACATGGTGATGCCAGCAGACCAGTAGCCTACTACAGTGTACAGTTGGACACGGTAGCACGGTCTCTCCCCACTTGCTTTCGAAGTGTTGCAGCCATAGCTTTGCTGGTAAGTAAAAGCAAGGACGTAGTGTTAGGACACGACTTGACCATCTATACACCTCATGCAGTATCAGCATTGCTAAACTCCGCCCAAACCAGACATGTCTCATCCGCTCGGTTTACAAAGTGGGAATTATCACTGATGGCCCCTGTAAACATCACCATTAAGAGATGCAGCTCACTAAATCCTGCAACTTACTTGCCAAGTGTGCCTGGTCATGCACAAAGGGTGGAGGATGAGAACGATGGTGAAGGAGGATTTAGTGCAGATACTGATGCGCATTATTGTATGGAATACCTGAACCAAACTTTCACTGCTAGACCTGACATCAGTGACAACCCATTGGAAGGCGTAGACTTTACCTTCTACACTGACGGCAGTTGCCACAGACAGACGGAATCGGGAGACCTGTGCAACGGATATGCAGTTGTAGATGACGAAGGTATCATAGAAGCTGAACCCTTTGGCCCACCGCACTCAGCACAAGTCGCTGAGCTGGTAGCACTGACCAGGGCATGTGAGTTGGCAAAGGGTAAGTCAGCTAATATATACACGGACTCTAGGTATGCCTTTGGAGTGGTGCATGATTTCGGGGCCCTGTGGCGCCCCAGAAATTTAATGACAGCAGCTGGCACACCTGTAGCGCATGCGTCCCACATCAAGAGGCTTCTGACAGCAATACAGGAACCAGACAGAGTGGCTGTTATCAAGTGTATAGCACACACTCACAACCAAGACCCAATTTCACTTGGTAACAGCCGGGCAGACGAAACTGCAAAATCAGCACCAAGCACCACCATACAAACTGACATCACACCACTGATGACATTTAACACGGTTAACACGCAACAGTTAATTGAAATGTAAAATTTGTGTTCCCTACGGGAAAAGGCAGTCTGGAAGGCGAAGGGATATGGTCAGGAGTCCTCAGGACTTTGGACAGATGGACACGGTAAGCCAGTGGTCCCCAGAGCATATTTCCCAAGCCTAGCTGAGGCAGCACACGGTCTGACTCATCTGGGTAAGGAAGGTATGTGCAAACTGGTAAGAGCCTACTGGAGTGCACCAGGGATCTCTTCTCATGCAGGTAAGAAAGCAATGACATGTCTTACTTGCTTGAGGAAGAATATTGGTAAGGCAATACCAACAGAGCCATCCCATATCCCTCCTACAGACGGACCTTTTCAGGTGATACAAATCGACTTCATACAGTTACCACCCTGTAGGAATTTAAAATATGTGTTAGTATGTACTGATGTGTTTTCAAACTGGGTAGAAGCATTCCCCGCTGCCACAAATACTGCTGTGTTCACTGCAAAGAAAATCATGCAGAAATTTATGTGCAGATATGGTATCCCTAGAATGATTGAAAGTGATAGGGGTACCCATTTTACAGGTGAAGTCTTTCAGGTCATGTGCAAGCTGATGGGTATTAATAGCCAGCTGCATACTCCGTACCGGCCACAGGCAAGTGCGAAGGTGGAGAGAATGAACAGCACTATTAAGAATAAGCTGAGCAAAGTGATGGCTGAGACTGGATTGTTGTGGCCAGAAGCATTGCCACTAGTGTTGTACAGCATCAGAACCACTCCCAGGTCACCGCTTAACTTATCACCCTTCGAAGTTCTTTTTGGTCGACAACCACATGTAATGATAGACCCCCAGGATGATTTGAAGTGCAATAACGAAATAACTGTGACCAATATTTGGTTAGGATGAGCCAGCAGCTGAGAAATCAACAAAGGAATCTAAAGCTGGTGATTCCTGACCTACCAAACAGTAATTGTCATGACATTGAGCCTGGGGATTATGTGATGATTCTAAATTTTTTACGCTCAGGTTGCCTCATAGACAGGTGGGAAGGACCGTATCAAGTTTTGTTTACCAGCACGACAGCACTAAAGGTCGCCGAGAGAGAGACTTGGGTCCACTCATCCCACTGCAAGAAGGTCGCTGACCCGAGGAAAACTCATGACAAAGAGCAAGGTGAAGAGAACCTCGTATCACTAGAGAATTTGTTCCGGGAAAGCTGAGAGGCAGGACTGTTGAACGGCACCTGAGCGCGGAGAACAACAAAATCAAATACGGTTGTCGTACCATTTTTCATTTTTCACCTCCCCCCCCACTGCATTTTTCTTTTATTTTGTTCCCTTCTTATTTTTTTTCTTTTTGCTCCTTAACGAAATGGATCTACCTCAAGAGACTGCGTTTCGGGTTTTTCTGGTGACTCTGTTTTTGATCAGGACAATCTGTTTTTGTGAGGGTCCCAGAGACGTCGAGCAACGATCTGGAATGGGTTCTGATGGCAAGTACGGATTTGTAGAATCTCAGGAGCAGCACATCATTCTAGTAAAGGCTGGTATCAGTAAGCGATCTGGTAGTCACAGAGCTCGGAGGCAATGTGAGGGGTTATTGTCTGATGAATATTGTATATGTAGGCATTGCGAGAACATAGTCGAAAGATGGGTGCATCCAGGGATGTCAGTCAAACAGTAATATCGACATTGGCCGACATCCGTTGAGAGATTATCACTCATTAGGAGTTATCTCTAAGGAGGAATATCACTTTTTATACTCACCATATCCAGTTACACCTGTATATTATCACTTACCCAAAATACACAAATCCCTCACTTCACCACCTGGACGTCCAATAATTTCTGGTATTCACTCCCTCACATCCAATTTATCATTTTACGTAGATTCCTATTTACAACCACGGGTGTCCACACTCAGGTCCCACATCAAAGATACTACTCATTTCCTGTCTTTGATTAATGACTTGGAATGGAAAGACACTTATACATTCCTTACTTTGGACGTACAAAGTCTATATTCCAATATACCCCACAAAAAGGATATCCAAACAATATCAAACCAACTGGACAAAGATGGGGACCTGAGTGCGGCACATAGAAAATTTCTTCTAAATTCCATTACGTATATTTTGCGACACAACTACTTTTTGTTTCTCGATGCTTATTATTTACAAATCAATGGGACCGCCATGGGGACCATGTTCGCGCCCAGTTATGCAAACCTCTACATGGGTGAACTGGAGGACCATCTTATTTGGGGGGGAGACTGGAGCGCGAACCTGGTCCTATATGGCAGGTACATTGATGACTTATTTATTATTTGGGATGGGGATGCACTTTCTGCACAAAAATTTGTGTTGACACCCTTAACACTAACACTTATGATTTGACTTTCACTCACCAATATCACCCTCACTGTATCAACTTCCTAGATGTAACCCTACAGGTTAGAAATAACAAAATATATACTATGAACTATACTAAAGAAGTTGATACTAGTGCATATTTACACTATTCCAGCGCACACTACCCCCCCTGGAAGAGAAGCATTCCCCGGGGACAGCTTATACGTCTAAGACGGAATTGCTCTGATTTAGAGTCCTTTGAGATACAAGCACGAGGGATGCTTGAATCCTTCAAACAGAGGGGCTACCCAGAAGGTACTAATAATAAAAAACAGTTAGCTTTTATTTCTACATATAATAATTATTGCCCACAAATAAAACAAATTATAAAGAAAAATCACAACATATTGAAACAGGATTATTTATTAGCACCACTATTACCTTCTGATCCTATTTTTGTTTTTCGAAAAAACAAATCCCTCAAAAATACACTTGCGCCAAGCTTCTTGAAACCTGAACCAAAGGAAGCACACCAAATAAATCCATGGCTTAAAATAGAAACCAAAGGATTCTTTAAATGTGGAGCAAATAGATGCATCACGTGCAACCATGTAGACAACAAAACTAAACATATTAAAACAGAAAATAACGATGAATTATATGAAATTAAACATTTCATTAATTGTAACTCTACATATGTCATATATGTCCTAATATGTGAGTGTGGCCTTAAATATGTAGGACGGACAACCAGGAAATTGAAGGTCAGATTTCTTGAACATCGCAGAAACATCATTAAAAGACTTGAGTCCCACAGTGTTTCTCAACACTTTCATATGGCCCATAATGGAAACCCAAAAAGTCTTAGAGTAATTGGGGTAGAATATATTCCCTTGACCAATAGAGGTGGTGATAGGTATAAGAGACTATGCCAACAAGAAGCTTATTGGATGTTTCGAATGGACACAATTTATCCGAATGGTTTAAATGAGGCTGTAGAACTTAACACTATAATTTAATAAAATACTGTATAGATATAACTTTTATTTACATTCTTTATTAGGCCTGTGGGTTTGATGACTTACTTCATATACAAATTGATATTCATTCAAGAAAAATAAGCCATCTATAGATACAAACTGTAGTTCTGTCATACATCTTTCCCTTTCCTTCTAGATTATACTCTAACTAACCAGTTAAATATTATAAACAAAAAGTTTTTTCTTTCAAACCCTCGATTTTGACCTTCATGTATATGCCATTCTAGGATATGATGGATTACCTTTATACTTTACTGCTAACAAAACTATTGACTATATCAATGATAAGTCATTGAATCAAGATTATGTTCTTCTATATCTAATATTTGTATATGTGTACATATGTATCCCTTCTTCACCTTTAATATTTAGGTTATAATTTGTATCTAGTATTATTATCATTTTTCCAATCCTTATGGACATATATATACACGTACATATAGTTATTGGAAATTAACTATCCTCCTTTGGTTATTAATAATAACTTTTCTAAGAGAAGTCATATATGAGATGTCTATACCAGGTTTCTGCTTTTCCTTATGCTCATTTATAAATACCATATACAATATAAGATCTGGCCATTGAACACGGAAAGTAGATAGTGGAAATAATTTATAAATATTTCGTCTAGTAAGGGCGGAAGTGCTACATTCGGCACTGCCCTGAGTTGCCCTGCACACAGTAAACCTGCGGGCTGGCGGAAGTTTCCACGATCACTTCCGCCCGGTCGTGCGACGTGTTAGTGGTCACATGATAGTATCGGGAGGCCACGTGACCACAATATATGACAACATCCGGTGGCCTCTCCGTGTCACACTCTCCTCCCCCAATAACGTCTACTATCAGCGTTCCGATCATGTGACATACTATAGTCACATGACCGGACATACAAGGGATAAATAACACGGCACCACCTATCCTGTTACTAATAATCCCGATCATGTGACTTAGAATAATCACATGATCGGCCTCTGAAGGGGTGGATAAGGTGTCACCTCTATTCTTGTCCCTACCCAATAATATCCTCTAAATTAAGTCTCCCTAGCAACAGCACGTGTATACAAACGTAAGGATTGGTTGATAATTACATGTGCATTTCCTGTTTCCTCTCTTAACAACAAAATAAAACAAAATAAATTTTATCTGTGACTAAAACTATGAATAAAAATCGAATTATAGTTCCGTGGCCCACATCCTGTGTGAAGTAGGTTTGTCTTCTTTATGCTATTTAGATATTTATCTGTTTATTGTTTAATTATTATGCAACATTGGGACCAGGTGTTAATCAGCCACCATATTGGAAGGGGTATATAAACCCCTCATACCTAAGTAATTGATACCTTTGAAAAAGCTGCTAGCCGAACGCAGCGAAACGCGTCAGGTGTACAGGGGACCCAAAGCCAGAGACTACTAATTGGAAGACCGAACCACCCCCCACATAAATTCCGGATTGCCATATACGAATTGGAGGACTTAAATAGCAGATTGGACCGACAACTTTTACCATCCGCACTGCATGAGGAGCTCACCATTCAAAATCCAAGAGCACCGATTCCTCTAGCGGCAACCACTATCCTATGGGACACTGCTTACCTCCTATATATTCGTACACACCGGACTCAGATCGATCTGGGGGATCAATTTGGAACGGACTCTTCCACTCACCGATTAATTTCTATTCTGACCAATTGGGTAACCCCTTTTTATTATATCTACTGTATGATTTTATCAAGTTTTATATATGTTGCATGCATTTTATGACATATTGATCATAAGAATTTAAGTGATATTATCTGTTAATAAATTGTACTAGTAATATACTAATATTGTCAGAACACATCATTTAGCGCAGCCTTCCACTTTTCTTTGTTTATTTATCTTGTGGGGGTGACTCCCCCTTATCTAAGGCAGCAGCTCGGTGAAACACCTTATACCCAAAGCGCCCGAGTACCCCTGGGTAATCAAACATTTACATATTCACATAGTCTATTCTTGGGCTGCTGAAGTATGAGTTGTTTCACCAAATTTGATGAAAGAATTAACAGAAGACAAACCTACTTCTCTAGATGGGACACAGGTAATGAAGATAGGGGTGAAAAGTCTGAACCTCATTATAAACTAACGGAAGAATTTTATAAACTTGAGAACTTGCTGAAATCTGAAATGAAGCAATGGCTAGACGGTGTAAACTTACAAAAATACATCGATAAAAAAATGATTCCGAGAGGTCTCAGACTTTTCAAACCCTCGATCTTCCAGGATAACAAAATCTTCCAAGAACAATGGGAGAGTATATTAGATAAATGCTCTTTTTCCCTTATGGAACTAGTGATTTCCTATCGAATAGAAAAAGCCAAAGAACTAGAAGCAGAAATTGGGGAAATTAAGAAGAGACTAGAATCATCTATAAATACATCAGAGTTTAAGGAGAGGGACAGGATAACTACTGAAAAAGTAGACAGATTTGAACAGACACTTTTAGATACGAAATGTATCTATTTCTCGTAGTCCGTAGTGGATGCTGGGGACTCCGTAAGGACCATGGGGAATAGCGGCTCCGCAGGAGACAGGGCACAAAAGTAAAAGCTTTAGGATCAGGTGGTGTGCACTGGCTCCTCCTCCTATGACCCTCCTCCAAGCCTCAGTTAGGATACTGTGCCCGGATGAGCGTACACAATAAGGAAGGATTTTGAATCCCGGGTAAGACTCATACCAGCCACACCAATCACACTGTACAACCTGTGATCTGAACCCAGTTAACAGCATGATAACAGCGGAGCCTCTGAAAAGATGGCTCACAACAATAATAACCCGTTTTAGTTAACAATAACTATGTACAAGTATTGCAGACAATCCGCACTTGGGATGGGCGCCCAGCATCCACTACGGACTACGAGAAATAGAATTATCGGTAAGTAAATTCTTATTTTCTCTGACGTCCTAAGTGGATGCTGGGGACTCCGTAAGGACCATGGGGATTATACCAAAGCTCCCAAACGGGCGGGAGAGTGCGGATGACTCTGCAGCACTGAATGAGAGAACTCCAGGTCCTCCTCAGCCAGGGTATCAAATTTGTAGAATTTAGCAAACGTGTTTGCCCCTGACCAAGTAGCAGCTCGGCAAAGTTGTAAAGCCGAGACCCCTCGGGCAGCCGCCCAAGATGAGCCCACCTTCCTTGTGGAATGGGCATTTACATATTTTGGCTGTGGCAGGCCTGCCACAGAATGTGCAAGCTGAATTGTACTACACATCCAACTAACAATCGTCTGCTTAGAAGCAAGAGCACCCAGTTTGTTGGGTGCATACAGGATAACAGCAAGTCAGTTTTCCTGACTCCAGCCGTCCTGGAAACATATATTTTCAGGGCCCTGACAACATCTAGCAACTTGGAGTCCTCCAAGTCCCTAGTAGCCGCAGGTACCACAATAAGCTGGTTCAGGTGAAACGCTGACACCACCTTAGGGAGAAACTGGGGACGAGTCCGCAGCTCTGCCCTGTCCGAATGGACAATCAGATATGGGCTTTTGTGAGACAAAGCCGCCAATTCTGACACTCGCCTGGCCGAGGCCAGGGCCAACAGCATGGTCACTTTCCATGTGAGATATTTCAAATCCACAGATTTGAGCGGTTTAAACCAATGTGATTTGAGGAATCCCAGAACTACGTTGAGATCCCAGGGTGCCACTGGAGGCACAAAAGGGGGTTGTATATGCAGTACTCCCCTGACAAACTTCTGGACTTCAGGAACTGAAGCCAATTCTTTCTGGAAGAAAATCGACAGGGCCGAAATGTGAACCTTAATGGACCCCAATTTGAGGCCCATAGACACTCCTGTTTGCAGGAAATGCAGGAATCGACCGAGTTGAAATTCCTCCGTGGGGCCTTCCTGGCCTCACACCATGCAACATATTTTCGCCAAATGTGGTGATAATGTTGTGCGGTCACCTCCTTCCTGGCTCTGACCAGGGTAGGGATGACCTCTTCCGGAATGCCTTTTTCCCTTAGGATCCGGCGTTCAACCGCCATGCCGTCAAACGCAGCCGCGGTAAGACTTGGAACAGACATGATCCTTGCTGAAGCAAGTCCCTTCTTAGTATCTCTTGAAGTTCCGGGTACCAAGTCCTTCTTGGCCAATCCGGAGCCACGAGTATAGTTCTTACTCCTCTCCGTCTTATAATTCTCAGTACCTTGGGTATGAGAGGCAGAGGAGGGAACACATACACCGACTGGTACACCCACGGTGTTACCAGAGCGTCCCTGCTATTGCCTGAGGGTCTCTTGACCTGGCGCAATACCTGTCCAGTTTTTTGTTCAGACGGGACGCCATCATGTCCACCTTTGGTCTTTCCCAACGGTTCACAATCATGTGGAAGACTTCCAGATGAAGTCCCCACTCTCCCGGGTGGAGGTCGTGCCTGCTGAGGAAGTCTGCTTCCCAGTTGTCCACTCCCGGAATGAACACCGCTGACAGTGTTATCACATGATTTTTCGCCCAGCGAAGAATCCTTGCTGCCATTGCCCTCCTGCTTCTTGTGCCGCCCTGTCTGTTTACGTGGGCGACTGCCGTGATGTTGTCCGACTGGATCAGCACCGGTTGACTTTGAAGCAGAGGTCTTCCTAGGCTCAGAGCATTGTAAATTGCCCTTAGCTCCAGTATATTTATGTGGAGAGAAGTCTCCAGACTTGACCACACTCCTTGGAAATTTCTTCCCTGTGTGACTGCTCCCCAGCCTCTCAGGCTGGCATCCGTGGTCACCAGGACCCAGTCCTGAATGCCGAATCTGCTGCCCTCTATCACCACAGAAGAGACACCCTTGTCCTTGGAGACAGGATTATCCGCTGATGCATCTGAAGATGCGATCCGGACCATTCGTCCAGCAGATCCCACTGAAAAATTCTTGCGTGAAATCTGCCGAATGGAATCGCTTCGTAAGAAGCCACCATTTTTCCCAGGACTCTTGTGCATTGATGCACTGACACTTGGCCTGGTTCTAGGAGGTTCCTAACTAGCTCGGATAACTCCCTGGCTTTCTCCTCCGGGAGAAACACCTTTTTCTGGACTGTGTCCAGAATCATCCCTAGGAACAGCAGACGTGTCGTCGGAATCAGCTGCGATTTTGGAATATTTAGAATCCACCCGTGCTGTCGTAGAACTACTTGAGATAGTGCTACTCCGACCTCCAACTGTTCTCTGGACCTTGCCCTTATCAGGAGATCGTCCAAGTAAGGGATAATTAAGACGCCTTTTCTTTGAAGAAGAATCATCATTTCGGCCATTACCTTGGTAAAGACCCGGGGTGCCGTGGACAATCCAAACGGCAGCGTCTGAAACTGATAGTGACAGTTCTGTACCACGAACCTGAGGTACCCTTGGTGAGAAGGGCAAATTGGGACATGGAGGTAAGCATCCTTGATGTCCAGGGACACCATATAGTCCCCTTCTTCCTGGTTCGCTATCACTGCTCTGAGTGACTCCATCTTGATTTGAACCTTTGTATGTAAGTGTTCAAAGATTTCAGATTTAGAATAGGTCTCACCGAGCCGTCTGGCTTCAGTACCACAAATAGTGTGGAATAATACCCCTTTCCTTGTTGTAGGAGGGGTACTTTGATTATCACCTGCTGGGAATACAGCTTGTGAATTGTTTCCAATACTGCCTCCCTGTCGGAGGGAGACGTTGGTAAAGCAGACTTCAGGAACCTGCGAGGGGGAGACGTCTCGAACTTCCAATCTGTACCCCTGGGATACTACTTGTAGGATCCAGGGGTCCACTTGCGAGTGAGCCCACTGCGCGCTGAAACTCTTGAGACGACCCCCCACCGCACCTGAGTCCGCTTGTACGGCCCCAGCGTCATGCTGAGGACTTGGCAGAAGCGGTGGAGGGCTTCTGTTCCTGGGAAGGAGCTGCCTGCTGCAGTCTTCTTCCCTTTCCTCTACCCCTGGGCAGATATGACTGGCCTTTTGCCCGCTTGCCCTTATGGGGACGAAAGGACTGAGGCTGAAAAGACGGTGTCTTTTTCTGCTGAGATGTGACTTGGGGTAAAAAAAGGTGGATTTTCCAGCTGTTGCCGTGGCCACCAGGTCCGATGGACCGACCCCAAATAACTCCTCCCCTTTATACGGCAATACTTCCATGTGCCGTTTGGAATCTGCATCACCTGACCACTGTCGTGTCCATAAACATCTTCTGGCAGACATGGACATCGCACTTACTCTTGATGCCAGAGTGCAAATATCCCTCTGTGCATCTCGCATATATAGAAATGCATCTTTTAAATGCTCTATAGTCAATAAAATACTGTCCCTGTCAAGGGTATCAATATTTTCAGTCAGGGAATCCGACCAAGCCACCCCAGCGCTGCACATCCAGGCTGAGGCGATCGCTGGTCGCAGTATAACACCAGTATGTGTGTATATACTTTTTAGGATATTTTCCAGCCTCCTATCAGCTGGCTCCTTGAGGGCGGCCGTATCTGGAGACGGTAACGCCACTTGTTTTGATAAGCGTGTGAGCGCCTTATCCACCCTAGGGGGTGTTTCCCAACGCGCCCTAACTTCTGGCGGGAAAGGGTATAACGCCAATAATTTTCTATCGGGGGAAACCCACGCATCATCACACACTTCATTTAATTTATCTGATTCAGGAAAAACTACAGGTAGTTTTTTCACACCCCACATAATACCCTTTTTTGTGGTACTTGTAGTATCAGAAATATGTAACACCTCCTTCATTGCCCTTAACATGTAACGTGTGGCCCTAATGAAAATACGTTTGTTTCTTCACCGTCGACACTGGAGTCAGTGTCCGTGTCTGTGTCTGTATCGACCGACTGAGGTAATGGGCGTTTTAAAGCCCCTGACGGTGTTTGAGACGCCTGGACAGGTACTAATTGGTTTGCCGGCCGTCTCATGTCGTCAACCGACCTTGCAGCGTGTTGACATTATCACGTAATTCCCTAAATAAGCCATCCATTCCGGTGTCGACTCCCTAGAGAGTGACATCACCATTACAGGCAATTGCTCCGCCTCCTCACCAACATCGTCCTCATACATGTCGACACACACGTACCGACACACAGCACACACACAGGGAATGCTCTGATAGAGGACAGGACCCCACTAGCCCTTTGGGGAGACAGAGGGAGAGTTTGCCAGCACACACCAAAACGCTATAATTATACAGGGACAACCTTATATAAGTGTTTTCCCTTATAGCATCTTAATATATTATAATATCGCCACACAAAATGCCCCCCCTCTCTGTTTTAACCCTGTTTCTGTAGTGCAGTGCAGGGGAGAGCCTGGGAGCCTTCCTAGCAGCGGAGCTGTGTAGGAAAATGGCGCTGTGTGCTGAGGAGAATAGGCCCCGCCCCCTTTTCGGCGGGCTTCTTCTCCCGTTTTTCTGACAACCTGGCAGGGGTTAAATACATCCATATAGCCCCAGAGGCTATATGTGATGTATTTTTAGCCAGCATAGGTACTTTCATTGCTGCCCAGGGCGCCCCCCCCAGCGCCCTGCACCCTCAGTGACCGTTGGTGTGAAGTGTGCTGAGAGCAATGGCGCACAGCTGCCGTGCTGTGCGCTACCTTAAGAAGACTGGGAAGTCTTCAGCCGCCGATTTCTGGATCTCTTCTCTCTTCAGCATCTGCAAGGGGGTCGGCGGCGCGGCTCCGGTGACCCATCCAGGCTGTACCTGTGATCGTCCCTCTGGAGCTAGTGTCCAGTAGCCTAAGAAGCCAATCCATCCTGCACGCAGGTGAGTTCACTTCTTCTCCCCTAAGTCCCTCGTTGCAGTGAGCCTGTTGCCAGCAGGACTCACTGAAAATAAAAAACCTAACAAAACTTTTACTCTAAACAGCTCTTTAGGAGAGCCACCTAGATTGCACCCTTCTCGGCCGGGCACAAAAACCTAACTGAGGCTTGGAGGAGGGTCATAGGGGGAGGAGCCAGTGCACACCACCTGATCCTAAAGCTTTTACTTTTGTGCCCTGTCTCCTGCGGAGCCGCTATTCCCCATGGTCCTTACGGAGTCCCCAGCATCCACTTAGGACGTCAGAGAAAAGAGGGAGAAGAAGTACAGATTCAGAGGGAGAAGAGGGGGCAAGAAAGAAAAACACAAGAAATTAAACAGGAATAGAACCAAACAGGGGAAGAACAGCATGGCCATCTTTAATTTATCTTCTAAAGTCCTGACAGATGCAGAGATCACAATCTTGAATAAGGGTCTCAAATTTTCACCCTCGGTGCCCCCCAACATCTTTACATTATTTGTTGAGCTTAATAGATATATTAGAACACTATGTCGTAAGAGATTTTTTGCCAAACAAAATATTAAGCGTAATAATGAGGAAGCGATCCCAATAGTACTTGATCAGAGTGATCAGCTGGCCCTCAATATATTAGAGGAACTCGGTGAAGACAACCCATCTACTATACAGATGGAAAAAATATTTGATGTCTCTAGGAAAAAGTTAAAACAAAAATCTGAATTCTTCCCCATCAAATCCAAGGGCTCCAGCATAGAGACATTCTATAAAGTAACCCTGGAGGACTTTAAAAGAATGTGCTTGGATATAGATACTACTTCACAAAATAAAAAATCGAATCTCTCCAAATATGAGAAGAGAGCAATAAAAAATCTAACTAAGGATAACTCCATTATTATCAAGGAGGTAGATAAGGGAGGCGGTCTTGTGATACAAAACAAAACCGATTATATATCGGAAGCAATGAGACAATTGGGAGACTCCAAATTTTACATCAAATTATCGGGAGACCCCACACAAAGCTTCCTGGGGGAACTTGCGACTCTTCTAGGGGAGGGGGTGGATACAGGAGTTATCTCTAAGGAGGAATATCACTTTTTATACTCACCATATCCAGTTACACCTGTATATTATCACTTACCCAAAATACACAAATCCCTCACTTCACCACCTGGACGTCCAATAATTTCTGGTATTCACTCCCTCACATCCAATTTATCATTTTACGTAGATTCCTATTTACAACCACGGATGTCCACACTCAGGTCCCACATCAAAGATACTACTCATTTCCTGTCTTTGATTAATGACTTGGAATGGAAAGACACTTATACATTCCTTACTTTGGACGTACAAAGTCTATATTCCAATATACCCCACAAAAAGGATATCCAAACAATATCAAACCGACTGGACAAAGATGGGGACCTGAGTGCGTCACATAGAAAATGTCTTCTAAATTCCATTACGTATATTTTGCGACACAACTACTTTTTGTTTCTCGATGCTTATTATTTACAAATCAATGGGACCGCCATGGGGACCATGTTCGCGCCCAGTTATGCAAACCTCTACATGGGTGAACTGGAGGACCATCTTATTTGGGGGGGAGACTGGAGCGCGAACCTGGTCCTATATGGCAGATACATTGATGACTTATTTATTATTTGGGATGGGGATGCACTTTCTGCACAAAAATTTGTTGACACCCTTAACACTAACACTTATGATTTGACTTTCACTCACCAATATCACCCTCACTGTATCAACTTCCTAGATGTAACCCTACAGGTTAGAAATAACAAAATATATACTATGAACTATACTAAAGAAGTTGATACTAGTGCATATTTACACTATTCCAGCGCACACTACCCCCCCTGGAAGAGAAGCATTCCCCGGGGACAGCTTATACGTCTAAGACGGAATTGCTCTGATTTAGAGTCCTTTGAGATACAAGCACGAGGGATGCTTGAATCCTTCAAACAGAGGGGCTACCCAGAAGCCCTCCTGAAAGCGGCATATGAGGACACCAAAAAAATGGAAAGAAAAACACTATTGTCCCATAAGAAGATTATTAATGAAGAGTCAGGTACTAATAATAAAAAACAGTTAGCTTTTATTTCTACATATAATAATTATTGCCCACAAATAAAACAAATTATAAAGAAAAATCACAACATATTGAAACAGGATTATTTATTAGCACCACTATTACCTTCTGATCCTATTTTTGTTTTTCGAAAAAACAAATCCCTCAAAAATACACTTGCACCAAGCTTCTTGAAACCTGAACCAAAGGAAGCACACCAAATAAATCCATGGCTTAAAATAGAAACCAAAGGATTCTTTAAATGTGGAGCAAATAGATGCATCACGTGCAACCATGTAGACAACAAAACTAAACATATTAAAACAGAAAATAACGATGAATTATATGAAATTAAACATTTCATTAATTGTAACTCTACATATGTCATATATGTCCTAATATGTGAGTGTGGCCTTAAATATGTAGGACGGACAACCAGGAAATTGAAGGTCAGATTTCTTGAACATCGCAGAAACATCATTAAAAGACTTGAGTCCCACAGTGTTTCTCAACACTTTCATATGGCCCATAATGGAAACCCAAAAAGTCTTAGAGTAATTGGGGTAGAATATATTCCCTTGACCAATAGAGGTGGTGATAGGTATAAGAGACTATGCCAACAAGAAGCTTATTGGATGTTTCGAATGGACACAATTTATCCGAATGGTTTAAATGAGGCTGTAGAACTTAACACTATAATTTAATAAAATACTGTATAGATATAACTTTTATTTACATTCTTTATTAGGCCTGTGGGTTTGATGACTTACTTCATATAAAAATTGATATTCATTCAAGAAAAATAAGCCATCTATAGATACAAACTGTAGTTCTGTCATACATCTTTCCCTTTCCTTCTAGATTATACTCTAACTAACCAGTTAAATATTATAAACAAAAAGTTTTTTCTTTCAAACCCTCGATTTTGACCTTCATGTATATGCCATTCTAGGATATGATGGATTACCTTTATACTTTACTGCTAACAAAACTATTGACTATATCAATGATAAGTAATTGAATCAAGATTATGTTCTTCTATATCTAATATTTGTATATGTGTACATATGTATCCCTTCTTCACCTTTAATATTTAGGTTATAATTTGTATCTAGTATTATTATCATTTTTCCAATCCTTATGGACATATATATACGTACATATAGTTATTGGAAATTAACTATCCTCCTTTGGTTATTAATAATAACTTTTCTAAGAGAAGTCATATATGAGATGTCTATACCAGGTTTCTGCTTTTCCTTATGCTCATTTATAAATACCATATACAATATAAGATCTGGCCATTGAACACGGAAAGTAGATAGTGGAAATAATTTATAAATATTTCGTCTAGTAAGGGCGGAAGTGCTACATTCGGCACTGCCCTGAGTTGCCCTGCACACAGTAAACCTGCGGGCTGGCGGAAGTTTCCACGATCACTTCCGCCCGGCCGTGCAACGTGTCAGTGGTCACATGATAGTATCGGGAGGCCACGTGACCACAATATATGACAACATCCGGTGGCCTCTCCGTGTCACACTCTCCTCCCCCAATAACGTCTACTATCAGCGTTCCGATCATGTGACATACTATAGTCACATGACCGGACATACAAGGGATAAATAACACGGCACCACCTATCCTGTTACTAATAATCCCGATCATGTGACTTAGAATAATCACATGATCGGCCTCTGAAGGGGTGGATAAGGTGTCACCTCTATTCTTGTCCCTACCCAATAATATCCTCTAAATTAAGTCTCCCTAGCAACAGCACGTGTATACAAACGTAAGGATTGGTTGATAATTACATGTGCATTTCCTGTTTCCTCTCTTAACAACAAAATAAAACAAAATAAATTTTATCTGTGACTAAAACTATGAATAAAAATCGAATTATAGTTCCGTGGCCCACATCCTGTGTGAAGTAGGTTTGTCTTCTTTATGCTATTTAGATATTTATCTGTTTATTGTTTAATTATTATGCAACATTGGGACCAGGTGTTAATCAGCCACCATATTGGAAGGGGTATATAAACCCCTCATACCTAAGTAATTGATACCTTTGAAAAAGCTGCTAGCCGAACGCAGCGAAACGCGTCAGGTGTACAGGGGACCCAAAGCCAGAGACTACTAATTGGAAGACCGAACCACCCCCCACATAAATTCCGGATTGCCATATACGAATTGGAGGACTTAAATAGCAGATTGGACCGACAACTTTTACCATCCGCACTGCATGAGGAGCTCACCATTCAAAATCCAAGAGCACCGATTCCTCTAGCGGCAACCACTATCCTATGGGACACTGCTTACCTCCTATATATTCGTACACACCGGACTCAGATCGATCTGGGGGATCAATTTGGAACGGACTCTTCCACTCACCGATTAATTTCTATTCTGACCAATTGGGTAACCCCTTTTTATTATATCTACTGTATGATTTTATCAAGTTTTATATATGTTGCATGCATTTTATGACATATTGATCATAAGAATTTAAGTGAAATTATCTGTTAATAAATTGTACTAGTAATATACTAATATTGTCAGAACACATCATTTAGCGCAGCCTTCCACTTTTCTTTGTTTATTTATCTTGTGGGGGTGACTCCCCCTTATCTAAGGCAGCAGCTCGGTGAAACACCTTATACCCAAAGCGCCCGAGTACCCCTGGGTAATCAAACATTTACATATTCACATAGTCTATTCTTGGGCTGCTGAAGTATGAGTTGTTTCACCAAATTTGATGAAAGAATTAACAGAAGACAAACCTACTTCTCTAGATGGGACACAGGTAATGAAGATAGGGGTGAAAAGTCTGAACCTCATTATAAACTAACGGAAGAATTTTATAAACTTGAGAACTTGCTGAAATCTGAAATGAAGCAATGGCTAGACGGTGTAAACTTACAAAAATACATCGATAAAAAAATGATTCCGAGAGGTCTCAGACTTTTCAAACCCTCGATCTTCCAGGATAACAAAATCTTCCAAGAACAATGGGAGAGTATATTAGATAAATGCTCTTTTTCCCTTATGGAACTAGTGATTTCCTATCGAATAGAAAAAGCCAAAGAACTAGAAGCAGAAATTGGGGAAATTAAGAAGAGACTAGAATCATCTATAAATACATCAGAGTTTAAGGAGAGGGACAGGATAACTACTGAAAAAGTAGACAGATTTGAACAGACACTTTTAGATACGAAATGTATCTATTTCTCGTAGTCCGTAGTGGATGCTGGGGACTCCGTAAGGACCATGGAGAATAGCGGCTCCGCAGGAGACAGGGCACAAAAATAAAAGCTTTAGGATCAGGTGGTGTGCACTGGCTCCTCCCCCTATGACCCTCCTCCAAGCCTCAGTTAGGATACTGTGCCCGGACAAGCGTACACAATAAGGAAGGATTTTGAATCCCGGGTAAGACTCATACCAGCCACACCAATCACACTGTACAACCTGTGATCTGAACCCAGTTAACAGCATGATAACAGCGGAGCCTCTGAAAAGATGGCTCACAACAATAATAACCCGTTTTAGTTAACAATAACTATGTACAAGTATTGCAGACAATCCGCACTTGGGATGGGCGCCCAGCATCCACTACGGACTACGAGAAATAGAATTATCGGTAAGTAAATTCTTATTTTCTCTGACGTCCTAAGTGGATGCTGGGGACTCCGTAAGGACCATGGGGATTATACCAAAGCTCCCAAACGGGCGGGAGAGTGCGGATGACTCTGCAGCACTGAATGAGAGAACTCCAGGTCCTCCTCAGCCAGGGTATCAAATTTGTAGAATTTAGCAAACGTGTTTGCCCCTGACCAAGTAGCAGCTCGGCAAAGTTGTAAAGCCGAGACCCCTCGGGCAGCCGCCCAAGATGAGCCCACCTTCCTTGTGGAATGGGCATTTACATATTTTGGCTGTGGCAGGCCTGCCACAGAATGTGCAAGCTGAATTGTACTACACATCCAACTAACAATCGTCTGCTTAGAAGCAAGAGCACCCAGTTTGTTGGGTGCATACAGGATAACAGCAAGTCAGTTTTCCTGACTCCAGCCGTCCTGGAAACATATATTTTCAGGGCCCTGACAACATCTAGCAACTTGGAGTCCTCCAAGTCCCTAGTAGCCGCAGGTACCACAATAAGCTGGTTCAGGTGAAACGCTGACACCACCTTAGGGAGAAACTGGGGACGAGTCCGCAGCTCTGCCCTGTCCGAATGGACAATCAGATATGGGCTTTTGTGAGACAAAGCCGCCAATTCTGACACTCGCCTGGCCGAGGCCAGGGCCAACAGCATGGTCACTTTCCATGTGAGATATTTCAAATCCACAGATTTGAGCGGTTTAAACCAATGTGATTTGAGGAATCCCAGAACTACGTTGAGATCCCAGGGTGCCACTGGAGGCACAAAAGGGGGTTGTATATGCAGTACTCCCCTGACAAACTTCTGGACTTCAGGAACTGAAGCCAATTCTTTCTGGAAGAAAATCGACAGGGCCGAAATTTGAACCTTAATGGACCCCAATTTGAGGCCCATAGACACTCCTGTTTGCAGGAAATGCAGGAATCGACCGAGTTGAAATTCCTCCGTGGGGCCTTCCTGGCCTCACACCATGCAACATATTTTCGCCAAATGTGGTGATAATGTTGTGCGGTCACCTCCTTCCTGGCTCTGACCAGGGTAGGGATGACCTCTTCCGGAATGCCTTTTTCCCTTAGGATCCGGCGTTCAACCGCCATGCCGTCAAACGCAGCCGCGGTAAGACTTGGAACAGACATGATCCTTGCTGAAGCAAGTCCCTTCTTAGTATCTCTTGAAGTTCCGGGTACCAAGTCCTTCTTGGCCAATCCGGAGCCACGAGTATAGTTCTTACTCCTCTCCGTCTTATAATTCTCAGTACCTTGGGTATGAGAGGCAGAGGAGGGAACACATACACCGACTGGTACACCCACGGTGTTACCAGAGCGTCCCTGCTATTGCCTGAGGGTCTCTTGACCTGGCGCAATACCTGTCCAGTTTTTTGTTCAGACGGGACGCCATCATGTCCACCTTTGGTCTTTCCCAACGGTTCACAATCATGTGGAAGACTTCCAGATGAAGTCCCCACTCTCCCGGGTGGAGGTCGTGCCTGCTGAGGAAGTCTGCTTCCCAGTTGTCCACTCCCGGAATGAACACCGCTGACAGTGTTATCACATGATTTTTCGCCCAGCGAAGAATCCTTGCTGCCATTGCCCTCCTGCTTCTTGTGCCGCCCTGTCTGTTTACGTGGGCGACTGCCGTGATGTTGTCCGACTGGATCAGCACCGGTTGACTTTGAAGCAGAGGTCTTCCTAGGCTCAGAGCATTGTAAATTGCCCTTAGCTCCAGTATATTTATGTGGAGAGAAGTCTCCAGACTTGACCACACTCCTTGGAAATTTCTTCCCTGTGTGACTGCTCCCCAGCCTCTCAGGCTGGCATCCGTGGTCACCAGGACCCAGTCCTGAATGCCGAATCTGCTGCCCTCTATCACCACAGAAGAGACACCCTTGTCCTTGGAGACAGGATTATCCGCTGATGCATCTGAAGATGCGATCCGGACCATTCGTCCAGCAGATCCCACTGAAAAATTCTTGCGTGAAATCTGCCGAATGGAATCGCTTCGTAAGAAGCCACCATTTTTCCCAGGACTCTTGTGCATTGATGCACTGACACTTGGCCTGGTTCTAGGAGGTTCCTAACTAGCTCGGATAACTCCCTGGCTTTCTCCTCCGGGAGAAACACCTTTTTCTGGACTGTGTCCAGAATCATCCCTAGGAACAGCAGACGTGTCGTCGGAATCAGCTGCGATTTTGGAATATTTAGAATCCACCCGTGCTGTCGTAGAACTACTTGAGATAGTGCTACTCCGACCTCCAACTGTTCTCTGGACCTTGCCCTTATCAGGAGATCGTCCAAGTAAGGGATAATTAAGACGCCTTTTCTTTGAAGAAGAATCATCATTTCGGCCATTATCTTGGTAAAGACCCGGGGTGCCGTGGACAATCCAAACGGCAGCGTCTGAAACTGATAGTGACAGTTCTGTACCACGAACCTGAGGTACCCTTGGTGAGAAGGGCAAATTGGGACATGGAGGTAAGCATCCTTGATGTCCAGGGACACCATATAGTCCCCTTCTTCCTGGTTCGCTATCACTGCTCTGAGTGACTCCATCTTGATTTGAACCTTTGTATGTAAGTGTTCAAAGATTTCAGATTTAGAATAGGTCTCACCGAGCCGTCTGGCTTCAGTACCACAAATAATGTGGAATAATACCCCTTTCCTTGTTGTAGGAGGGGTACTTTGATTATCACCTGCTGGGAATACAGCTTGTGAATTGTTTCCAATACTGCCTCCCTGTCGGAGGGAGACGTTGGTAAAGCAGACTTCAGGAACCTGCGAGGGGGAGACGTCTCGAACTTCCAATCTGTACCCCTGGGATACTACTTGTAGGATCCAGGGGTCCACTTGCGAGTGAGCCCACTGCGCGCTGAAACTCTTGAGACGACCCCCCACCGCACCTGAGTCCGCTTGTACGGCCCCAGCGTCATGCTGAGGACTTGGCAGAAGCGGTGGAGGGCTTCTGTTCCTGGGAAGGAGCTGCCTGCTGCAGTCTTCTTCCCTTTCCTCTACCCCTGGGCAGATATGACTGGCCTTTTGCCCGCTTGCCCTTATGGGGACGAAAGGACTGAGGCTGAAAAGACGGTGTCTTTTTCTGCTGAGATGTGACTTGGGGTAAAAAAAGGTGGATTTTCCAGCTGTTGCCGTGGCCACCAGGTCCGATGGACCGACCCCAAATAACTCCTCCCCTTTATACGGCAATACTTCCATGTGCCGTTTGGAATCTGCATCACCTGACCACTGTCGTGTCCATAAACATCTTCTGGCAGACATGGACATCGCACTTACTCTTGATGCCAGAGTGCAAATATCCCTCTGTGCATCTCGCATATATAGAAATGCATCTTTTAAATGCTCTATAGTCAATAAAATACTGTCCCTGTCAAGGGTATCAATATTTTCAGTCAGGGAATCCGACCAAGCCACCCCAGCGCTGCACATCCAGGCTGAGGCGATCGCTGGTCGCAGTATAACACCAGTATGTGTGTATATACTTTTTAGGATATTTTCCAGCCTCCTATCAGCTGGCTCCTTGAGGGCGGCCGTATCTGGAGACGGTAACGCCACTTGTTTTGATAAGCGTGTGAGCGCCTTATCCACCCTAGGGGGTGTTTCCCAACGCGCCCTAACTTCTGGCGGGAAAGGGTATAACGCCAATAATTTTCTATCGGGGGAAACCCACGCATCATCACACACTTCATTTAATTTATCTGATTCAGGAAAAACTACAGGTAGTTTTTTCACACCCCACATAATACCCTTTTTTGTGGTACTTGTAGTATCAGAAATATGTAACACCTCCTTCATTGCCCTTAACATGTAACGTGTGGCCCTAATGGAAAATACGTTTGTTTCTTCACCGTCGACACTGGAGTCAGTGTCCGTGTCTGTATCGACCGACTGAGGTAATGGGCGTTTTAAAGCCCCTGACGGTGTTTGAGACGCCTGGACAGGTACTAATTGGTTTGCCGTCCGTCTCATGTCGTCAACCGACCTTGCAGCGTGTTGACATTATCACGTAATTCCCTAAATAAGCCATCCATTCCGGTGTCGACTCCCTAGAGAGTGACATCACCATTACAGGCAATTGCTCCGCCTCCTCACCAACATCGTCCTCATACATGTCGACACACACGTACCGACACACAGCACACACACAGGGAATGCTCTGATAGAGGACAGGACCCCACTAGCCCTTTGGGGAGACAGAGGGAGAGTTTGCCAGCACACACCAAAACGCTATAATTATACAGGGACAACCTTATATAAGTGTTTTCCCTTATAGCATCTTAATATATTATAATATCGCCACACAAAATGCCCCCCCCTCTCTGTTTTAACCCTGTTTCTGTAGTGCAGTGCAGGGGAGAGCCTGGGAGCCTTCCTAGCAGCGGAGCTGTGTAGGAAAATGGCGCTGTGTGCTGAGGAGAATAGGCCCCGCCCCCTTTTCGGCGGGCTTCTTCTCCCGTTTTTCTGACAACCTGGCAGGGGTTAAATACATCCATATAGCCCCAGAGGCTATATGTGATGTATTTTTAGCCAGCATAGGTACTTTCATTGCTGCCCAGGGCGCCCCCCCCAGCGCCCTGCACCCTCAGTGACCGTTGGTGTGAAGTGTGCTGAGAGCAATGGCGCACAGCTGCCGTGCTGTGCGCTACCTTAAGAAGACTGGGAAGTCTTCAGCCGCCGATTTCTGGATCTCTTCTCTCTTCAGCATCTGCAAGGGGGTCGGCGGCGCGGCTCCGGTGACCCATCCAGGCTGTACCTGTGATCGTCCCTCTGGAGCTAGTGTCCAGTAGCCTAAGAAGCCAATCCATCCTGCACGCAGGTGAGTTCACTTCTTCTCCCCTAAGTCCCTCGTTGCAGTGAGCCTGTTGCCAGCAGGACTCACTGAAAATAAAAAACCTAACAAAACTTTTACTCTAAACAGCTCTTTAGGAGAGCCACCTAGATTGCACCCTTCTCGGCCGGGCACAAAAACCTAACTGAGGCTTGGAGGAGGGTCATAGGGGGAGGAGCCAGTGCACACCACCTGATCCTAAAGCTTTTACTTTTGTGCCCTGTCTCCTGCGGAGCCGCTATTCCCCATGGTCCTTACGGAGTCCCCAGCATCCACTTAGGACGTCAGAGAAAAGAGGGAGAAGAAGTACAGATTCAGAGGGAGAAGAGGGGGCAAGAAAGAAAAACACAAGAAATTAAACAGGAATAGAACCAAACAGGGGAAGAACAGCATGGCCATCTTTAATTTATCTTCTAAAGTCCTGACAGATGCAGAGATCACAATCTTGAATAAGGGTCTCAAATTTTCACCCTCGGTGCCCCCCAACATCTTTACATTATTTGTTGAGCTTAATAGATATATTAGAACACTATGTCGTAAGAGATTTTTTGCCAAACAAAATATTAAGCGTAATAATGAGGAAGCGATCCCAATAGTACTTGATCAGAGTGATCAGCTGGCCCTCAATATATTAGAGGAACTCGGTGAAGACAACCCATCTACTATACAGATGGAAAAAATATTTGATGTCTCTAGGAAAAAGTTAAAACAAAAATCTGAATTCTTCCCCATCAAATCCAAGGGCTCCAGCATAGAGACATTCTATAAAGTAACCCTGGAGGACTTTAAAAGAATGTGCTTGGATATAGATACTACTTCACAAAATAAAAAATCGAATCTCTCCAAATATGAGAAGAGAGCAATAAAAAATCTAACTAAGGATAACTCCATTATTATCAAGGAGGTAGATAAGGGAGGCGGTCTTGTGATACAAAACAAAACCGATTATATATCGGAAGCAATGAGACAATTGGGAGACTCCAAATTTTACATCAAATTATCGGGAGACCCCACACAAAGCTTCCTGGGGGAACTTGCGACTCTTCTAGGGGAGGGGGTGGATACAGGAGTTATCTCTAAGGAGGAATATCACTTTTTATACTCACCATATCCAGTTACACCTGTATATTATCACTTACCCAAAATACACAAATCCCTCACTTCACCACCTGGACGTCCAATAATTTCTGGTATTCACTCCCTCACATCCAATTTATCATTTTACGTAGATTCCTATTTACAACCACGGATGTCCACACTCAGGTCCCACATCAAAGATACTACTCATTTCCTGTCTTTGATTAATGACTTGGAATGGAAAGACACTTATACATTCCTTACTTTGGACGTACAAAGTCTATATTCCAATATACCCCACAAAAAGGATATCCAAACAATATCAAACCGACTGGACAAAGATGGGGACCTGAGTGCGTCACATAGAAAATTTCTTCTAAATTCCATTACGTATATTTTGCGACACAACTACTTTTTGTTTCTCGATGCTTATTATTTACAAATCAATGGGACCGCCATGGGGACCATGTTCGCGCCCAGTTATGCAAACCTCTACATGGGTGAACTGGAGGACCATCTTATTTGGGGGGGAGACTGGAGCGCGAACCTGGTCCTATATGGCAGGTACATTGATGACTTATTTATTATTTGGGATGGGGATGCACTTTCTGCACAAAAATTTGTTGACACCCTTAACACTAACACTTATGATTTGACTTTCACTCACCAATATCACCCTCACTGTATCAACTTCCTAGATGTAACCCTACAGGTTAGAAATAACAAAATATATACTATGAACTATACTAAAGAAGTTGATACTAGTGCATATTTACACTATTCCAGCGCACACTACCCCCCCTGGAAGAGAAGCATTCCCCGGGGACAGCTTATACGTCTAAGACGGAATTGCTCTGATTTAGAGTCCTTTGAGATACAAGCACGAGGGATGCTTGAATCCTTCAAACAGAGGGGCTACCCAGAAGCCCTCCTGAAAGCGGCATATGAGGACACCAAAAAAATGGAAAGAAAAACACTATTGTCCCATAAGAAGATTATTAATGAAGAGTCAGGTACTAATAATAAAAAACAGTTAGCTTTTATTTCTACATATAATAATTATTGCCCACAAATAAAACAAATTATAAAGAAAAATCACAACATATTGAAACAGGATTATTTATTAGCACCACTATTACCTTCTGATCCTATTTTTGTTTTTCGAAAAAACAAATCCCTCAAAAATACACTTGCACCAAGCTTCTTGAAACCTGAACCAAAGGAAGCACACCAAATAAATCCATGGCTTAAAATAGAAACCAAAGGATTCTTTAAATGTGGAGCAAATAGATGCATCACGTGCAACCATGTAGACAACAAAACTAAACATATTAAAACAGAAAATAACGATGAATTATATGAAATTAAACATTTCATTAATTGTAACTCTACATATGTCATATATGTCCTAATATGTGAGTGTGGCCTTAAATATGTAGGACGGACAACCAGGAAATTGAAGGTCAGATTTCTTGAACATCGCAGAAACATCATTAAAAGACTTGAGTCCCACAGTGTTTCTCAACACTTTCATATGGCCCATAATGGAAACCCAAAAAGTCTTAGAGTAATTGGGGTAGAATATATTCCCTTGACCAATAGAGGTGGTGATAGGTATAAGAGACTATGCCAACAAGAAGCTTATTGGATGTTTCGAATGGACACAATTTATCCGAATGGTTTAAATGAGGCTGTAGAACTTAACACTATAATTTAATAAAATACTGTATAGATATAACTTTTATTTACATTCTTTATTAGGCCTGTGGGTTTGATGACTTACTTCATATAAAAATTGATATTCATTCAAGAAAAATAAGCCATCTATAGATACAAACTGTAGTTCTGTCATACATCTTTCCCTTTCCTTCTAGATTATACTCTAACTAACCAGTTAAATATTATAAACAAAAAGTTTTTTCTTTCAAACCCTCGATTTTGACCTTCATGTATATGCCATTCTAGGATATGATGGATTACCTTTATACTTTACTGCTAACAAAACTATTGACTATATCAATGATAAGTCATTGAATCAAGATTATGTTCTTCTATATCTAATATTTGTATATGTGTACATATGTATCCCTTCTTCACCTTTAATATTTAGGTTATAATTTGTATCTAGTATTATTATCATTTTTCCAATCCTTATGGACATATATATACGTACATATAGTTATTGGAAATTAACTATCCTCCTTTGGTTATTAATAATAACTTTTCTAAGAGAAGTCATATATGAGATGTCTATACCAGGTTTCTGCTTTTCCTTATGCTCATTTATAAATACCATATACAATATAAGATCTGGCCATTGAACACGGAAAGTAGATAGTGGAAATAATTTATAAATATTTCGTCTAGTAAGGGCGGAAGTGCTACATTCGGCACTGCCCTGAGTTGCCCTGCACACAGTAAACCTGCGGGCTGGCGGAAGTTTCCACGATCACTTCCGCCCGGCCGTGCAACGTGTCAGTGGTCACATGATAGTATCGGGAGGCCACGTGACCACAATATATGACAACATCCGGTGGCCTCTCCGTGTCACACTCTCCTCCCCCAATAACGTCTACTATCAGCGTTCCGATCATGTGACATACTATAGTCACATGACCGGACATACAAGGGATAAATAACACGGCACCACCTATCCTGTTACTAATAATCCCGATCATGTGACTTAGAATAATCACATGATCGGCCTCTGAAGGGGTGGATAAGGTGTCACCTCTATTCTTGTCCCTACCCAATAATATCCTCTAAATTAAGTCTCCATAGCAACAGCACGTGTATACAAACGTAAGGATTGGTTGATAATTACATGTGCATTTCCTGTTTCCTCTCTTAACAACAAAATAAAACAAAATAAATTTTATCTGTGACTAAAACTATGAATAAAAATCGAATTATAGTTCCGTGGCCCACATCCTGTGTGAAGTAGGTTTGTCTTCTTTATGCTATTTAGATATTTATCTGTTTATTGTTTAATTATTATGCAACATTGGGACCAGGTGTTAATCAGCCACCATATTGGAAGGGGTATATAAACCCCTCATACCTAAGTAATTGATACCTTTGAAAAAGCTGCTAGCCGAACGCAGCGAAACGCGTCAGGTGTACAGGGGACCCAAAGCCAGAGACTACTAATTGGAAGACCGAACCACCCCCCACATAAATTCCGGATTGCCATATACGAATTGGAGGACTTAAATAGCAGATTGGACCGACAACTTTTACCATCCGCACTGCATGAGGAGCTCACCATTCAAAATCCAAGAGCACCGATTCCTCTAGCGGCAACCACTATCCTATGGGACACTGCTTACCTCCTATATATTCGTACACACCGGACTCAGATCGATCTGGGGGATCAATTTGGAACGGACTCTTCCACTCACCGATTAATTTCTATTCTGACCAATTGGGTAACCCCTTTTTATTATATCTACTGTATGATTTTATCAAGTTTTATATATGTTGCATGCATTTTATGACATATTGATCATAAGAATTTAAGTGAAATTATCTGTTAATAAATTGTACTAGTAATATACTAATATTGTCAGAACACATCATTTAGCGCAGCCTTCCACTTTTCTTTGTTTATTTATCTTGTGGGGGTGACTCCCCCTTATCTAAGGCAGCAGCTCGGTGAAACACCTTATACCCAAAGCGCCCGAGTACCCCTGGGTAATCAAACATTTACATATTCACAAGGTCTTAAACCAAACAGAATGTTGGGTGTGCTCACAGGTACCTCAAGGACAGAGTAAGTAAGGATTAGTGCCATACCCTCTAACAATAGATGAGGTACTCAAATTACGGGGTGGGAGACCGGTGGACAAGAAATTCAATATATCTAGGCCCCCTAGCTTGAAGCACCACCAGTACCACGTAGATAGGTCACGGTTGTGTTTTAATGTTTCCAATTTCCGAAAACCAGGAAATTGGGAAGTGATGTGGAATAACCAGACAATGACCTTTTCACACAGAGGTGATAAGATACCTATCGACTCCGAACTTGTACGCAGGATAGCCACCAGTGGAAAGTATTTTCGGTATAGGTATACAAGTGGGATCAAAACCATGTGGGTTGGAAAAGTGTTGCAGGGGTATTGTGCCCACATCATCCAACCCGATACTTGTACTGAGCAAATGAGAGACCTAGGGATTGGTTTCTTTATAAGGAAGATTTGTGATATGGTGTTGTTACATTTTGTCCCTTATGTTCTCCCAGATGATGCATATTTCATATGTGGGAGGAAAGCGTACAAGTGGCTTACTCCAAGCTCTGAAGGGTTGTGCTATATTGGGAGAGTACTACCAGAGGTCATGACCATAGCGCACGATAAAATTAAAGACATTCACCGCAACGCTCAGACTCCTTATATTCATACCCATTATGAACACATCATCAAGAGACACCTCATAGATAGAACAGAGCACGCAGCCTCTGATTTGATCCATGAATCCACCGGGATTCAGTTCCTTCTCGCATTAGATATCACCCGTACTGCCAGAGGAACTATAAATTATAGGTACATCCATGCGCTGGCGAACTTGATAGATAATATCACCGATATGTATGATGACAGCTTCAGGTATATGGGTAGGGAGTTACAAGCCTACAAGGAGCTGATCCAGCACAGGATGGTCCTTAATTATGTTACGGCTGTGACAGGTGGGTACTGTGTTACCGTGGCAACTCAATATGGTGTGAAGTGCTGTATGTATATTACGAATAGCACTGACGACCCAACGGAGATCATCGATCAAAAGATGGATGAGATCTTGCAGTTGAAGTGGGAGTTCAGGAGGAAACACAACCTTACCTTGACGGCTGTGGGTAAAGAACTGACCGGCTCGGTCTCATGGTTGAACCCACGCAAGTGGTTCTCAGGGTTAGGAGAGTGGGCACAGGATGTTATTGTGAATATAGGAAAGTTTCTCCTCTGTATCCTGGGTGTCATGATAATTATTGGTCTGATATTCAGGTGTGTTCGAATCTTGACGCAGCGCAATCAGCACAAATTTGATGAGTCTAAGGAGCGAGGGCGTTGTTACAGCAGCAGATTTGATTTATGATCCATCAGTAGAGACAGTGTTATGATAAGGATTGCAAATGAATTTCATGGCCTGTTTCTTTCACCATTTTTCTCTGTTTCCCCCTCTACCCAGAAAACATCCAACCGGAAAAGACGTCAACCATACCCAATTTTATGTGAATGTTTTTTTTTTTAAATATGTGTCTTACCCTCATCTCTGCAACTGACAGTTAATGGTACAAATAGTTGACAGGTGTTATCCACATATAGTAGCACTCACATATGTTCCCCCTCCATGTATCATCAGATAAATGTGCTCCCCATTTGTTGAAAATAAGAAGCCGAAAAGGGCGAGCGGTAAAAGCCCTTGCCCGAAAAGAGCTCGGTAGTGTTTGTTTGCCCATGTACAGACCCTTAATATGGGATAAGAAGGATTTAATGTATACTTCGCAATACCTCGAAGCTTACTTAGAACATATATGGCACGATGATACATGCCCCTCAGACATTGATTCATACATACATGCTTTTTTACTATCCCATTAGGCTATACATTTCACACCTACAACTCTCCCCCGATCATCCAAACTTTGTATATAATGTATAGATAATATTTTCAGGTTATTAGTTATGTGTGGAAGTTATTGGTGACTGCCAAAGGGTGGACTGTCGAAGTTGAAAATATTATTGACACACGCATCAAAGTCAAACACCACACAAATGGCCTCTGTGCGTGTACTTGTTCTGCCTTGCGTGTGCATGCCCACAAGTTGCGTATAATCGCTCACACGATATTGCGTATTAGCGCGTGGTATGAGTAATTACGGTAGCATATGTATTCGCATCGAAAAGCCACAAAGACATAGGGGGTCATTCCGAGTTGTTCGCTCATTGCTGATTTTCGCTATACTGCGATTAGTCGCTTACTGCGCATGCGCAAGGTTCGCAGAGCGCATGCACTTAGTTATTTTACACAAAAGTTAGGTGTTTTACTAACGGCATAACAAAGCTTTTTCATCGCTGTGGTGATCGTAGTGTGATTGACAGGAAGTGGGTGTTTCTGGGCGGAAACTGGCCGTTTTATGGGAGTGTGCGGAAAAACGCAGGCGTTCGAGTTCCAAAACGCGGGAGTGTCTGGAGAAACGGGGGAGTGGCTGGGCGAACGCTGGGTGTGTTTGTGACGTCAAACCAGGAACGAAAAGGACTGAGCTGGTCGCAATGGCTGAGTAAGTCTGGAGCTACTCAGAAACTGCGGGGTAATCGTTACGAGAAAATTAGCAAAGCTTTCGTTCGCAATTCTGCTATGCTAAGATACACTCCCAGTAGGCGGCGGCTTAGCGTGTGCAATGCTGCTAAAAGCAGCCAGCGAGCGAACAACTCGGAATGAATCCCATAGTTCATATTTAATCCACATAGTGCACGATTTACACATAGCCCACATGCACCACACCAGCGAGTTACACTTGCTTAAAAGGTATAACAACAGAGGGATTCGAGTTTACAGGATATGAGGGGACAGATTTAGGTTAGGAGGTGGTGTTTGGTATCCAGCTGTATAGTATTTTAAGAGCAATATTCCGGTAGCAGTTTGCAGAAGACAGCACGCTCCTGCGCATAGATATGCGCAGGAGCAGAATCTTAATATTAACTGTATTTACTGTACCATTGATATTCGGCGGGAACCCAGTGGAGACCATCTGCAAGTGCACCTGGACCAAGCATCGCCCACCTATTCAAACCGACCTATGACCCCTCCTGTACTGTAAATGACCAGCCTTTTGACCTATGGGTGAAGAGATTACAGTTCCCATTGTATCATGATTTGGACAAATGTATAAAAGCCAAGCTGCATGGCCGGTCATACACATTCTCTGAAGGTCATCTATCTTGATTGACTGGGGACCGGGACCTGGTCGCGCTGGTGAACAAACGTATGTATCCATTGATTGTAGCCTCTTTCTCTTATGTGATTGTATTATTGTTGTAACCCCCTTTTGAGTAAATAACTGTTGGTGGGATCCTAACATTTTAAATACAATTGGTGTCGTGTTCCTTTCCTGCTAGGGGTTCTAAAGTGTATTTCAGCCACACGTGTAGCTGCATTGTGCTCACAGTGTGTCGGTATGTGTACGCAAAGTGTGTACTTATTACGTCTGTTGCGGCGTGAGTACGCAAAGTGCGTACATGGTACGGGCCTGTGTACGCAAAGTGTGTAAACAGTACAGAGGTTAAGGATTAGACTCAGCGGCCGCAGCGCCTCGAACTTTATTGTAAAAGGTATTGCTTTTTTGTCCTGTAAGTTAATCAGCTTTAACACATATTTGCATAGGGGTTGGGGCGAATGACCTGATTGCCGTAGAAACTACCCATTAGGCTCCACCCCCTTCTTGAACTACTGTACTAGTCTCCGCATTCTGTCCATTTCTCTATGAAGTGGCAAGGAATGCAGAAGGGGTGCCCACTTTTATGGGGTGCGGGGGACTACCTGAAAAATTGAGTGTCTCCTGCAGAAACCAGGAGAGTAGGCAAGTATGCCTTCTGTGCTCATCCAAGTAAGGCATGCTCAGTGAAATTCCATTCTTTGTCCAATTAAACTTCCCCTAGTTCCCAAACCTTGAGGCATTCCCTGTGAACTCACCTCTTCAGGCAATCTTTTTAAGCTCTAACATCCCTAAGCTATACTGTCAGATCACCCCCACTTCCTCCTACATAATTCACCATTTGGTGAATTTAGGGGCCATCTTCTACAATATTACTGGCAACACCCCGTTAGCTGACCTCAGCCTTCGTAGTCAGGGGCAGCTAAGTATAGCTGCAGAGCCACCCAGCAGCAGTGACAGGTGGCTCAGCATAGACATCATGATAGTGTCACTGCTGGCTCAGGCTTGGCCACCTTTATGATGGCCGAAGACTGCCTGTAGGCAGCAATCAGGCAGGTAGCCCAACCTCTCCTGCACCTCCTGCTCACAAGTCGCTGCCCGCAACCTAACCTCCTCTCCCCAGAGACAGTCACAGCCATGGGCACCGTAACCATAGCTATCTATTGTGCCAGACATGGGTAGCAGCATTCTAGGCTGTGGTAGCGGCTGTGCAGCCTTCAGGGCATACCCTGGCCGATAGCACCAGCCAAATCCCCCTCGCTATGGCCCTGCACTTAGTAACAAACAAGCATTTTGGTCTTCCTAGCGAAAGGTCTTTTCGTTCTGCCGTGTCCAGAGGAACTTCCACTTGAGCTTTGTGACCATGACAAAACTCGCTACTTAGGGAAGGGTGTCTCTATACCCGTTGAGCACATCAATAAAACAATTGTACCACCATTGGTTGGAAAGAATATGATTGTTGTTAAACAGGAAAAGATTGGTAAACTCATGCTGTAAATAGACAAAACTGAATACAAAGAGAATCTCTCTCCAAGAATCTCTTGGAGAATCTCTAATGATGTGTGAGACTGGTACTGCTGATTAGGGGGCATCTCCTTGAACCATCACATGTTCTGACATTTAATTTGATCAATGGTGGATCTCATGCTGGTAACAGGCTGACTAACCAGGAGTTCATGATCCTCCCAGTTAGCGTATATCTTCCTTTTAGGATGCTATGTGCTATGGTGTGGAGGTGTACCACAACTTGAAGATATTAATCTAAGATAAATATGGGAATGTGGGCAATGAAGCATTATATCACTTGTGATTCTGTGAGGA
Source organism: Pseudophryne corroboree (assembly GCF_028390025.1). Lineage (NCBI taxonomy): Eukaryota > Metazoa > Chordata > Amphibia > Anura > Myobatrachidae > Pseudophryne > Pseudophryne corroboree. The sequence goes on from NC_086444.1 coordinate 592,817,092, forward strand.
GACCTGGAAAACGTGAACTGTTTGGGGTCCTGAGGACCGAGTTTGAGAACCTGTGCCCTAGCAGATACATCTCTCCTGTCCAGGTGGCTGACCTGTACAATGGATTTGTTAAAGACTATCCAGTTGTGCCCATTGAAGATCCATAGGGGCTGCTTTTGAATGGAAATGGTGGGCCACAGCAGATATTGGAGATATCTGCAATTGTCTGACATGCATGCTTCCAGCGATCCTTAAAATTTGTAGGTAGTGGTACCCTTTAAAAAAGGAGGCACTAGAGTAATACACAACTAAGGTCCTGAATCTGAGTGGGACGCTGCAATGCCTATGTGTGTGCATTTTGCTGGTCTTGTGTCTGTGAATTTATGCAAATACTGGTATAAGCCCTTCCCTGGTTTATATCCGTGAATCTGAGTGTGCAAGAACTGAGACGCACACTTTGAGCAGCTCTAGATGCAGCGATACTGCTTGCTGCATCTATAGACTCAACCATCAGTTGCACCATGGAAACTTGCACTAGCCCCATGCTAGGTGCAGATTTTCCATCAGAGTATGGCCTCCAATATTAGCGATAATGCATCTGAGTGTGCAACCAATACAGTGCAGGGACGTGCGGTGAGCTAAATGGCTCAGGAGGCACTGGATAACCCCAGAGCCAGAATTCCATGCAATATATGAGCCAAAGGGTACATCTGGGCATTATACACAGGTGCAGCAGTATAAACTCCTGGAAATTTGGTGTGCTTTGATCAGAGATGTGCGGAAAGGTTAGGCCTCACCTGCCATATAATTTTTACTCCAGAGCTTGGGCTATAAAAATTATTAGAATAATGCAAAGAAAATATTTCAAACAAAACTATTAGTATTTTTCAGAAACTTTATTCAGTCAAAACTCTGGTTTAAACGTAAGTATGACAGGAAAGGCTCTGCCTCACCCCACTGCACATCACTGCGTACAGCGCCATGCCCGCTTCACTACTATAACATGCCCATAAGATGGACCATCTCCGTGCAATTGAATAGGCACCTCCCAGGAATGGACAGCACAGTTTTAATACATTCCTGATACTGTGCATCTCAGTAGCAGCATACACACCGTTGAATGCATGCATTGTGCAACTTTTTAGTGACTCATGCTGGGACATGGCTCCCTGGTTTTCCCGCTTGAATTGGGAGATCTGGCCGGAGACCCCGTCGGCCACATAGATAATGGCGGCTGTGGCACTTAAGGTGTTAAACTTCAGTGCCCGGCGCCATTTTGGAGGACAATGGGCGCTTGGTGCCACTTTTAAACATGCACTGGCACTAGGCGCCATCTTTAGCTGTATTGAGGCACTAGGCACAGAGTATTTAGAAATGTTTTAAAAAGTATTTTTATCCAATGCTGCTCTGCCGTGGCCCGGACCCTCTCCCGCGGCAGATTGTGTGTAAACCCCCTAGTGTGCCGGGGAGAAGAAGGGGTTGCTATGACCAACCGATGTGGCAGCTGGGAGTCCGGATCCCCCAGCTCCCAGTGTGCTGCGTGGCGGAGAAGGAAGCCACTGCCGCCGGCCGCTCCCAGCGTCCGGTGAAGGATGCTGCACGGCACTGCGGCCAGGAGACCGGGACCTCTGGCTCCTGGTGTGCTGCGCCTGAAGGAGCCACTACCGCCCAGAGTGCGCCGCTCACGGGGGTCCGGGCTAGCCAGCTCCCCATGCGACGGGTGATGTGTAGGGTGTTGGGCGCAGGATTCCAGAACCTATGCTCCTGGTGCCTCAGTGCTGCAGGGAAGTACAGAGCCACAGCAGCCGGGACAAGCATCCTGGGCTGCCAGGCTTCAGGAAGGGGATGTACTGCATCTACAGAGGCTGCGGCAAGGCCACAGAGTTGAGTGCCGCACTGGGGGGACAAGGAGAGCCAGCACCCTGGATGCCAGTGTCAGGCTATGTGGAGGCATGCTGGAGGATGGGTGAAGCCAGCTCCCCATACTTCTGGCACTGGGAGAGCCCTAGCAGTCAGGCAGCAGGGCTGGGGGAGCCCAGAGCTAAGCACTGGGCACAGTACAGAGATAAAGTATACAAAAACAAACTAATATATTGTGTTGTGAAGCGCTGAGTTGGGGATAGCATATCCCCCAGCTGCAGTACCTGGGTATGTGGAGCCTGTGCAGGGCACAGGCTCAGAGTCTATTGAAACAGAAAAATTTACAATGTATTTAAATGTGATTTAAAGCGAAATGCACTTACTTGGTGGTTGTGTCCCAAGAGTGGGGAAACCAGGACTGTGCAGGCTGTTGGATTCCCCCAGTACTTTTCCCCAAAAACGGAATGCCTTCCCCTCTGGCCTCCCACATGAAAATATCATGGGGGGAGAGAGGAGAAGCTCAGCTTCCCAGCAAGCTGAGTGGTTTTCTGGAGCTCCATAGGGATCACCCTCGGTGGGCAGGAAATCCTGGCAAGGGATCTAGGCTGCCCATCTCTGAAGCTCAAATCATGTTACATGCATCTAAAAACCATATCCAAAATACGACCATACCTTACACAAGACACTGCTAAAACTCTAATCCATACTCTCATCTCCCGTATTGATTATTACAATAGTCTCCTAACTGGTCATCCCAAAACGAGACTCTCACCACTGCAATCCATTCTGAATGCAGCTGTGAGGCTAATCTTCCTCGCTAGACGTTCATTGTATGCAGATCCACTCAGTCAGTCCCTCCATTGGTTACCTGTATTCTACCGTATTCAATATAAAATACTTTTACTCACACACAAGGCCATTAACCAAACTACACCAATGTACATCACTTCGCTTATCTCAAAATATCTCCCAACCCGACCTCTTTGCTCTTCACAAGATCATCGTCTCTCATCCACACTCATTACTCGCTCCCAATCACGATTGCAGGACTTTCATTGGGCTGCACCCACTCTGTGGAATGCCCTACCACTTACAATAAGACTCACCTCTAGTCTCCAAACCTTCAAGCGTTCCCTGAAAACTCACCTATTCAGACAAACGTATCAAATTCCAGAACCCCCTGCATACCTTTCATAAACCTTCCTATCAAATTGCATTAACTCTGCACAGTCCACACATATCCTCACATGTCTTCTCATCCTTCCTCTCGACCCCGGTTCATCATTGCTGTATGACCATATCATACAGCCCACCAAGAACCTTTGCAATCTGGTGGACAACTATGCAATAGATAGCACCTATCCTTGTGTAGCCATGCCTATTACCCTATAGATTATAAGCTTGCAAGCAGGGCCTTCCTACCTCTATGACTGTTTGTTATTACCCAGTTTTGTTATATCATTGTTTTGTTATATCATTGTTATTTCCATTTGTAAAGTGCAATGGAATTTGCTGCGCTATATAAGTAACTGTTAATAAATAAATAAATAAATAAATAGAGGTGGTGAGCTGAGTCCCTAGGCAGATTCCTGGAAGTAGTTTAGGTGGGAAAACTTCCCCCAGCCTAGACTGAGCGACTCAGGAAGGGTACCAAAACTCCCAGGAGGAGTCGGTCAAAGGAGAGTGACCACTCCCCACTTTCCATAGAAGGCAATGTTAAAAGTGAGGATGCCTAATGCATGCCCCGCCCATGATTGTACAATGATTGGTTGAGAACAACAGGTTGGGCTTACCTCCTGTGGTATGTGTATTGGCGTAAGATAAAAAATAGGAGGCCTGCAAGCCTCAGAGTGTATTATACCATTTTCTTCTGCTGTAAACATCTGCTGTATTGCTGTTGCCCCTATAAATAGGTACGAGTTATTTTTAGAACTATTTGGGCTAATAAACATCTTCTGCCTCAAGACAACTGATTAATCTTGTGACCTGCAGGGCTATGCCAAACATAGCTCTGTTCTTCATCTGCTTTGGGTACACCCAGCATCTCCAAGCTCCGCCTTCTGCCTACTACTGTTCCATGCTTGAGCAAGCAACTAGTGAGAATTCGTCAACACCACACAGGTGTGGTAAGACAGCATGTCAACGTATACAGGTCAGAACCGTGGTTCCAGGCGCGACGGCATAGTACCTACCCACTACGCAGTGGGTGGAGTCAGTAACAGGCGGTTACTGATGGTAATCAGGAACGCCTTATTTGGCCAGGTCCCGTGAGACCTAAACTCCATTCTGTGACGTGGGACGCGAGGCAGCGAGGGCTCTCGGAACCTTCCTGTCACAGTGTCCCATAAGCAAGCCCCTAGACTTGAGGTATAATAAGACTCCATTCTAATTCAATCACGTTGTTCCTCTGAACCTTCAAAACACTATAATAAGTAAACACCTCAAACAAATTTTCACCTTAAGTGGTGATCTGCCATTCTTTCCCGCCAAAGCGAGGGTCTGGTTATATCTCAAAAGCACAAAAGCAGTAACCTGAAACAGATCCCCAACAAAAACCAAAAGCTCCTTCTCTGTGAAATGACCCCATCAGTCCTATTCAAATAAAAAGAACAAAATGAATCCTGGAATGCCCAACCATACTACCACCTTTGGCCAATACAAATTTTGTGAACGCTAGTCACCTTGCTTCATCAATTGCCTTGTAATCATGCACACCACGCCAGACAAGTCTAGGACGATAAAATACCTCATGATTTTACAATAGGGCCAAGCTGATGAAATACTAACAATATCATTCACCACAAAGCTCCTCAATTCCAAACCAGTCATAAGAAAGACTAAGGGAATACCAAAATGCCTGACAACAACCAAAAGCTTAGACTGCAAAGCCAGCCACATCATACCTCTTAAACCCATCCACAGAACACATTCCTACCACAAAATTAAAGGCGCACCATTGGAAGCCATGAACCTTGCACCCAAAACACATACTGTATGTGTGGTCAACAACACACACTTTAAGCAAATCAAGTTTAACACCTATACGGGTGGAGAGAGAAAAATTATTAAATCAAATTAAAACTTATGAAATGGAGGGTCTGCCAAAAAAAAAAAAGAATTTTATTCAAAAAAGCCGAATCAAGTTTCAGTGCCGATTAAAAACAACATAAGGGAGACTTCCGGTGGGCGGTGCATCAGGATGGCCGCATTTTAGACCAGCTCCGTTCCCCCTCTCTACAATCCGATTGCATCTCCCCTTAATACTGCTGAGTAGGGGGTCTTTCCTCCTTCTAAGAAAAGAGGGGACCCGCTGTTCCAGTGGAGCCGAAAATTGGGAACTTTGGAGCTGTATTTCCACCGGAGTCTGGCCTGCAGTGTATCAGGCCTCCCCAGCACCCGGTGGCGTGGCGCCAGGGTCGGACGGCGCGGTGCTGCTTGGAGGGGAGCTGCTGCATCTCTTGCTTTGCCCTACTGCCGCTGGGGCTTGGCGTGGACTGCTGAGGAGCTGACAGAAACGGAGTGCCTGTAACAGCGAGACGCCGTTGACAATAGCGCTGCCTTGCCGGGGACCCGCCGTGGCCGAGTTCGGGCCTACTCTTGGTGATCAACTCCCCCTGGGCCGCTTATCCCCGCTTGCCAGACCCCTTGCCATCCCGAGGTCTACCTGCATCGGAGCCCGGACTTGCCGGGGCGGACGTCGGCGGGTGTTGCGCGGCCCGTCTCCCCCCCCCCCCCCCGTGGTGTCGAGTGGCTTGGCTGGAGCCGCTGGAGGCCCCTGTCGGGGAAGCCGCCGGAGCTGTTCCCCGCGCTGTCTCGGTCCTAGACCTACTGAATTTCCTACAAGAGGGAGCTGACGGAGTGGCTCTGTCCCGGCGGCCCTGTGGAGCGGCGGTGGAACCTGAAGCGGACGGAAGGTGGCCGTGGGGATCTCCAAGTACATTGTGCTGATAGCCCTGCAGGCGGATCTTCGTGGCAGTCCTCGGGCCGATTACGCGCTGAAGTGGAGGAGGGAAGCTGCTTACCTCTATCCTGACCCCAGTCTGAACTATTCTCCGGACTCGTACTGCTGGAACTCAGGGAGCAGACGCGGTGCTGCTGGATGCAAGACGGACCCTGGTCACCTGGCTGCATCTCTCCCCCTGCAGGGTACTAATATTGTTTGTTTATCCCCACTCTCTTAACTAACACCCTTTCTTCAACTTCCCCATCTCTTTGAACCTCCCCACCTACTGTGTTTCCCATACCCCACCCTGCACCCCCCTACCAAATATTCTATTTTCCCTCCCTGTTGCCTTCTTCTCTTAGGTCTCTGGACGGTGTGCACTGCTATCACTGGACACTTACCAGATTCTGGACACAAACTCAAGCTCTGATAGCCCAACCGTGCACCGGAGCATGTTTGATTGTTAGGCTTTTGACCTTACTAGTGCTATGAAGTTTGCTATATAGGTTGTGCAGATAGTGCATGTAGCTTATACAACAGCGACATCTAGTGTCTTTTTGACGAATAGCTGTATATATTACTTGATTCAGTTTGAAACATAACACAACTGCGGTGTGATTACACAGTCTTATTGCTTTTCCATTAAGTGCTATTTCTCATTCAATGTATCCTTCACACAGCACGCAGTCCTAATTTGATCTATTGAGTGGCCTTTTTCAACAATCCACACATCGATTCACTACGGGTAGTTAGTAAGGTTGCAGGTTGGAACTATATTAGTGCTTGGAAACTTATTATATAGGATAAGCAAGTGGTGCACACGGCTTAGGCAACGGTGACATCCAATGCCTCTCAGACAAATAGCTGTGTATATTGCCTGATTGATTTTGAAACATAACACAACTGCAGTGTGATCTTACAGTCTTATTGTTTTACCATTAAGAGTTATTTCTTGTTCAATATATCTTTCACCCGACATGTAGGTCTAACTTAATCTTTTGAAGGATCTTTCTCAAACCTGCACACAAGTGCTGCACAAGCGGATAACCTTTTCGCTCAGATTACCAGTAAGTGGTGACTCAGCCGCTGTGTGTGGATAGCACTTTTTGGGAGGCTGTGCACAAAATATTTTTCCGTGTGCCTAGCATTCTAAGAATTCCAACAAACCACTCATTGATTTACTATAGGCTGATGTTAAAGATGTATGCTTGAACTGGATGAGTGCTATAAAATTCATCAGATAGCATAAACAGGTAGGGCATACAGCTTATGCAACAGCGACATCTGGTGTCGCTCTGACAAATAGCAGTGTATACTACCTGACTAAGTTTGAAACATAACGTAATAGCAGTGTGATCAAACAGTCTTATAGTTTTTCCACTAAGAGTTTTTTCTTACTCAGTGTATCCTTTAAATAGCATGTAGGCCAGCTTCTACCTTTCGAGTAGTCTTTTTCAAACCTGCAAACATTTACTGCAAAGGCAGATATTCTTTTTGCCCAAACTAACAGCAATTAGTGACAGAGATAGAGAAAAATGGACAAATATTATAACAGAACAAATTCCCAAAAATCCCACCACTCCTCTGCGAACACAAGGACGGGGAAATCCAAAAATAACCAAGGAAGAGCTACTGCTCCTTCTTCCCCAGTGCATAACTCGGAAGAGGAAGAGTCTTTAAGCGCCCCCTCCTCTCCCACTCAGGTCCCCAGAGTTCCCTCGGCCACAGAAACGGCCCAGGAAATCTCGAAAATCATCATGCCATTAATTGATAAAAAACTGGAAACCTTACAAACTGCATTCGATGCAGCCTTGGCTAAAATAGATACCAATACTACCCGTATTGCTTCCCTGGAGCAACGGACCAGTGATTCGGAGGACCGTGTAGACTCACTACAACGACTGGTAGATACCCAGACCTCCTCCATCCAAAATCTCCAAGCTAAGGTTGATGATATGGAAAATCGTCATAGACGAAGTAATCTTCGTTTCATTGGCATCCCCGAAACAGTTAAGGGCCCTAAACTCCTTGAGTTCCTCACAGTTGACCTCCCCAAAGAATTGGGAACCCACGATTCCCCTTTCCTAGTACATATTGAACGGGCACACAGATTGGGACCAGAAAGACCCGAGTCCGCGGCTAGACCACGGCCTGTTATAGCCAAATATTTAGACTACCGCATGAAAGAGGCAACTCTGGGTGCTTATCGTAAAATCTCAAGGTTAGAGGTAAATGGGTCAAAAATTTTAATCTTCCAGGATTTTTCGGCCTCTGTTTCCCAAAAAAGGAAGGAATTTGTAGAAGTATGCAAACTACTCCATGACAGCGGTACACGATTCCAACTATTGTACCCGGCTAAATTGCGGGTGCAGGAAAATGGCCGCGACGTATTTTTCTCTGACCCGACATTGGCTAAAACACACTTTGACAGGGTATTTCATGCAGAGGGTCCATCTGATCGCTAAATATAAAGTGGTTGACTCAACCATATACGTTAAGATATAATGCCAGTAGATACTACAAGGCTACTCGAGATGATCGGATGTTTGGTTTTTATTTTGTTTTTGTTTTTATATTTCTCATTTTTTTTTGGTATATGTTCATGGGTGTCAATACTTTAAACGTATTGACTACTCTTAAGATGTTCGGTTATGGAAAATTTAGAAAATGTGAATTGAAGCATTGTTTGTTAAGTCGAAGCTGCCGAGGCCTGCACCCTCCCCCTGTCCCCCTAGATATTCGACCCCTTCCGATGGCTGGGACGGAGGGGTCTTTCCAACATGCACATACCACACGGCAAGAAGGTTTCCCAAAATGGGAGTTGGATAATGCAATCTAACCCTCAACCTATCCCTTCTTTGAATACCCCTGCCCCTCTGAAGCTAATATCCTGGAACGTGGGAGGCCTCAACTCTCCCATTAAGAGAAGGAGAGTGGTGAACCACTTACGTAAATTTCATCCAGATGTTATATTTCTGCAGGAGACCCATTGGGAGGCGGGAGGCGAATCGACACTGCGGGCTTCATGGCTGGGCGAATGCGTCTCATCTAAATTTCGTAATAAAACCAGGGGAGTGTCGATCCTATTTCAAAAAGATGTTCAATACTCTATCACTAATTCTATACTTGACTCAGAAGGAAGATTTATAATTTTAGACGTAATCATATGGGGAATAAATTACACACTAGTTAATATCTATGCACCTAATGTATCAACTTCGGAGTTTTTACAATCTTTAGCTCAAACCCTGGCGCAGCGGCAGAATGGTCTCCTGGTACTTGCGGGTGACTTTAATTCCGTAGATGACCCAAAGATTGATAAACAGCCTGTCCCACAGAACCCTTCATCAGCTTCTTACACACAAAGACATTTCCTCAAGACAACACTACAGCTTAGTGACATTTGGAGGCTCTTTAACCCAACCGACCATTCCTTTACCTTTTTTTCAGCAGTACATGGCTCATGGTCTAGAATAGACTCCTTTCTCATAGCTGATCCCTTGGTGTCGCGTGTTTTAAAAGTTGACATCCACAATATCCTGGTCTCCGACCATGCCCCAATTACACTTCATCTCACCAGATCTTCGTCAGCTGGGAACTTTAAGCCTTGGAGATTCCCGACTTACCTATACAATTCGGAAGACTTTCGTCTTTTTCTAACAAATAGTTGGATGACTTTTACTGACGACAACATTGATTATTGGGAGAAACCAACTATATTCTGGGGAGCATCTAAGGCTACTATGAGAGGGAGCATAATGGAGTATATCTCCAAACGAAAAAAGAAAGTCTCCGCGCAATACCAAGCTCTTCATGCTTCATTAACGGCTGCTTTGCGAACATACATAGATTCCTCTTCCCCAGAAAGTAGACAAGAATACACACAGGCAAGACAGATGTTGGATGATTTTCTGCTGTCCCAGGCACAGCGCGATTTGACTTTTTCAAAATCTAAATACTTTCGGTGGGGCAACAAAACCGGACGATTGTTAGCCACCATGTCCAAATTGAGCGCCCCAAAGAGATTGATCACCGCCATTAAAGACCCGAACTCGTCTTCTATTGACACAACGACCTCACGTATCCTAACACACTTCGAAGCATACTTTTCTAATTTGTACGATGCACGTCCATTTGATCAGACATTACATGACAGTATTTTGTCTGAAGCAAACCTTCCCAAATTGTCCAGTTCACAAAATGAAGTATTCAAACAAGATATCACTCTTGAAGAAATAACTAATGCTATTTCGAAACTAAAATTACATAAATCACCAGGCCCAGATGGGTTATCCAACGAATATTACAAAATACTTCAGGGACACATAACACCTGCTTTGGGTGAACTGTTTAACGAAATTCTACACAATAATACAATCTTTCCTCATTTCAATGACTCACACACAATCCTAATCCCCAAACCACAGCGTGACCCCCAGCAAATTGATTCGTATAGACCAATTACGCTACTCAATACGGACATTAAAATACTAAACAAAATTATGGCGGATAGACTCCAGCTGCTGCTCCCGCAGATTCTCACTGATCACCAGCTGGGATTTGTTAGACATAAACATCTAGTCAAAGGAATTCGAACAGCAATAGCAGCGGTGGTAAAATCTCATGGAGAACCACATACCCAAAATATTCTCTTAAATCTGGATACGACCAAAGCGTTTGATACTGTTTTATGGCCACATTTGTTTGGAACTCTTCACGCACGGCAATTTGACCCAATGTTCATTAATCTTATAAAATACATCTATACCACTCCCTCCACCTCTCTAATAATAAATGGATACAGTAGCAACACCATAGTGATGTCTAGGGGTACAAGACAGGGTTGCCCCCTTTCCCCTATTCTATTTAATTTAGCTATAGATCCATAACTTAGACTACTTCAAGATGGAGATTACTTTAAGGGGATCCAAATTGGTCGAAAAGAAATAAAGTTGACCGCTTTCGCGGACGACATTTTGTTGTTTGTTGGGGACCCAGCAGAATCCCTGGATAGGATATTCTCTCTTTTGACTAAGTATGGACGGGTATCCGGTTTTGAAGTCAATACGTCTAAATCGGTGGCGCTTCGTCTTGGAACTCCCTCCTCTCGCGTTTCTTTTAAATCCACCATCCCAATAATGTGGACACATCAACACTTTACTTACCTGGGGGTTAAAATCTCACACAACCCTTTTCTCCTCTACAGTCTCAACTTTTCCACTGTTATTCGCTCTATAGCAACAGAATTGGACGGGTGGAAGGGGCTGTGGTTGTCATACTTAGGTAGAGCAAACCTTGTTAAAATGATTTCATTCCCAAAATTAATGTTCTTAATACAGGCACTCCCCTATGTGATCTCGAACAAAGACGTAAAGTCGATTAACCGTAGTTTTAGACAATTTATTTGGAAGGGCAAACATCCGAGGATAGGGCTAAACAAGCTACAACAAATGAAACATAATGGGGGAATAAACTTTCCTGATGTCCAATTATACTCATATGCTAATCGGCAGAGATCTTTATGCGAACACATCACTAGAAAAGGAATTCTTGGAAGGAATTAACCTCACAAGTTTCCTTCATGTATATGACTGCGAAATTTCACCGGAAGTACGTGATAACCCATTGCTCTGGCACACTAGGAAAACCTGGCATGTACTAAGACACAAATTTGGATTAAATGCATATAAATCTCTCTTTCTCACCTTTGTAGATAATCCTGAATTCCAGAATGGGCAGGCTTCCCACCCATTTTTTAGTTGGCAGACACAGGGTGTGAGGACTGTGAGAGATTTGGTCTCTACGTCGGCAAGGAGGCCTTCCACGTTCCAGGATGCTGGGGAACGCCATCCATGGATGGCGGCCCATCCTATTGCATTCTTACAGGCCCAACATTATATTAGCTCTATTATACGTCCCTTCACAATGTTGTACTGGAACAACCCACTAGACACACTACTACAAAATCAAAGCTTGACACAAAAAGCCATTTCCTTAACGTACAATTGCATACGGCAAGTGTTTATACCAGACAAATCTTCCACGAACTTAGCTCCATGGCTTTCACGACTTCCAAATACATCATCAAACGATATACTTCGTTCTCACACCAGAGCATGTGCTCTATTGCCTTACTCCCCATATATCACTATGTTTCTAAATATACTGCATAGAGCTTACTTGTCCCCTAACAGGAGTTTCTTGATAGGTAATTCATCAAATTCCAATTGTTACAAATGTGGAGCTAACTCAGCGGATTTATTTCACTGTCTTTGGGATTGCCCCGTAATTCGAGGTTTTTGGACTCAGGTCAGGAAATATTCTACTGATAGCTTGATCAGCTACATCCCTATGACACCTGAATGGGCCCTGTTTGGTATGCTTCCCCCCAATATTCGTACATCACATTGGGGCAAAAGGCTCCTGCTGGCTATAAGAGCAGAGGCCTGCAAAACCATCTTACAGACTTGGTTACAACCCTCTCAGCCATTGTTGGCACTTTTTAAAGCTAAATTACACTACCTATTTAGGATGCAGTGGGTGGAGGTGATGCTGGATAGAGAAAACAAAGTTGAGAGGTTCTTTCTAACGTGGGAGTCATATATAGCTACCCTGTCACTTCCGTTAAGGACCCAAATCCATAATAGCTTTAAGGACACAGTTTGGTATATGTCGCAGGTGGTCGCTAATGACCCTCCGATTCCTCTGTGATATTACATTTTTGTTAACGTCAGATCTCAGATGGGGCATTTTTTTTTTTTTAATGCAAAACATGAAGTGCTCGGGGGAAGGGCAGGGGGGAAGGGTGGGGCTCTGGTGGCACGGCAGGCATTCACATAAATTATGTTTAATTTGACTTTCATTCTCAATTAACGTGAATAGATGAATACAAATATGTTTTACAACATTAATGTGAAAATGTTTTATTTACTGATAACACGACAATTTGATATATGTGGTACTGTACGGTGATGGACCATCTTTCGAAAATGTTGAAATGATTTACCACAATGTTGTTGAATTGACATGACGATGCTTCAATAAAAATATTTAAAAAAAAAAAAAACAACAACATAAGGACACAGGAGGGTAAACCAGTAATAAGATAGGAGAAAAAGAGGAGGAGGCAGGGGAAGAGCAAGGTTAACACAAGTAAAACTCGGTGAGAGGTAAAACCAAAAAACTGCCGAGGAATTATAATTATTATTGCCAATTAGCCAAATTCCACTGCGGTGCGAATGGGTCAGAACTGCGCATGCACGGCGTCCGCAATGCGCTTGCGCGTTATTGCCCAGCGACAGCCGTCGCCAGGCAATGACCAGAAGAAAGTGATCGCTAGCGCGATCTCAAGAAGATTGACAGCGGGGGATACTCACCGTTTTCTAGGCACTGAGATCTGAACGCAGGCATGGTCCAGGCGTATGGAGGGCGATTGTCTGACGTCAATTCCGGGACCTTCATCACTGGATCCATCACACAGGGTAAGTAACTGCAGGGCTGGTCTTCTTTTACAGGAAACTTTTTTAGCATAGCAGGGCTGCACAAGCGATCGCAGCCCTGCTATGCTAAAATACACTCCACGATAGGCTGCGTCTAGTTGATCTCACGAGCAGCAAAAATTTGCTACGTGCGATCAACTCGGAATGAACCCCTAAGTCCGTCAGTTCAGGGACAAGGCAAAATCCCTCAAGACTTCTGCTGACAGCAGCAGCAAGTAGCTAGTCCACGAATAGGGTAGACAAGAGAAAATAAGACATACAAGATGACAATGACATGACCAACGAAACTAGTAAATACTGTATAACACAATAGTTACAACAATCAATGCATTGTCCCAATCTTAATGCTTATGTAATATGACTATAAAGTGGGTGGAGTGTGTTCGTACCTGAAGTTCAGTCGTATTCGCTGTCAGCTGAATCCACCCTTCAAAGATGTCGATATCAGCAACTATTCCTCACGTCACCTGTATGTCTGAAACAGAAGGAGTAGGAGGACCCCGGAAGGACAACCCAAACACAGTATACTTAAGGACCACCACACAGGGAAACGGTGACAACCATTTATTGAATGGACAGTTATCAGTCACCGCTGTAGTTACGTATATATATTACTATTCGATCTCGCAATATTCCAATTACGGCAGAATCTGTAACAGCAATCACAACTTACACATTTTGAAAGGTACAACAATGATTGGGTCAAACATTCATATAAATCATATGCAACATCAATCATTAGGATATGATTACCCGCTGTAGTAATTTGAAGACAAGAAATGTCCTGGCAGTCAATTTGGCACACTACCTAAACTGTCCACAGGGTGGCGCTGTGCGCCAAACACTAACGTTCAATTCCTACGCCTTGGTTTGCGTTTGATGCCAGTGTCTGAGTATGCAAATCTACATGGTAATAGTGAACTCCTGGGTGGGTGTCAATGGACCTAAAGTAAGTTCTGGTTGGAAGATGTGCAGAATGGGCTGATTGCAATGTAACACAGTAATAATGGGTAACGGTGCTAACTGTATTTGTATTGTCAAAGTCGAAAAATATCGTAATCCACAATGCCTTATACTAACCCCAATGCACATACCCGCTGCACGTGCACCCAGTCTGCGGTGCGTGTGCATATCCGCAAATTGCGTAAGATCGCTCCGGCGATCACGCGCGTGTTATGCTCATTTACGGTAGAATTTGTGAGCGTGTAGCGGGCGACTCGATCGTAACATATTTAACCTATATAGTGTGTTTTATAGTGATTAATCCCCTTAATAATGTCTGCAAGTATGTTTAGTGTAAATGGTTCGTGGACATGGGGATTCCTCTTTGCATGATATGAAGGGTCAGACAAAGGTTGAATGGTGGTGTCTAGTGTCTAACTAAAGAGTATTTTATTAGAAACATTCCGGTGTTGGTTAGGAAGAGATCGATCGCTCCAGCGTATAGTTATATGTAAAAGTAGTTTAGGGACTTTAAATGTATTTGCTGTTTTATTACACATGCGGTGGGAGTCCTGAGGATGCCTCCCACCTGAGCAGTTGGAGAGAGACACTCCCCCCCCCCCCCCGTACGAACCCACCTATGACCTTTTGTTATAATGCAGAGACAAATACCTGTGTCCAATGAATAATGAGATTGTAGGGACCATTGTATTGTGAATGTAGGCTGTAAATATAAGGATCACCATTGCTGGGCCAGCTCACTCTCTACAAAGGTTTTCATCATTGATTAACTGAGAGCTGGTTTCCAGGAGCGCCTGCGAATCATTCCCACGTGTGTAAGTTTCTCTGTGGCCATTTCGTTACTCTGTATGTATGCAATTGTTCTCTTTTAGTTATCCTATAAGTGTTTGCCATTCATTCTCTTTGTTTAGGTGTATTTGCGATAGTTCACTATCGTATATTTTATGTCTAGTTATTCTGCTTAGATATTAATGTTAGGACTGTAGTGTATAAGCTGTATTGTTATTTTCTTTTTGCACTAAATGTATCCCCTAAAAAGGTGTTGGAACCTTATCAGGTCTTGTGGGTTTCACTATTTCTAACAAAGGGTATTCTAAGCGTCTCAATCGCACAAGCAGCTTTCATATTATCAGGGTTAATCAGCGTTACATTGTGGTAATACTATAGTACTAAGGTTTACAGCATAAGCATACCCTTACAGTGTGTTGTTACAAGGTTGTCTGTGTGTAATTCAGTGAGCGTCAGCGCCGCTCGTATCCCACTCTCGCGGTACAGCGTCCGCTACGCCAATAGCGTAGCATTACGGTACTCGGGCCGCCTATAGCGTGCTCGATACTAAGCGCAAGCCGTGAGCGAACGTGCCGCTCGTGCGTCTCGACCACGATCTAGCGACTGCTACGCTAAGTGCGTACCATTACGGCACCTCGTGCGCCTATTGCGTACATTGTCTATAATAAGTATATAGCTTAGGTTCAAGGTAAATATTTAGCTTTATCAATTGGGGATCTCGTCCAGTCCACCTCATACCCGCAGTCAAGCGAAACCAGGCAGACTTTATCCGTCAGCAAAGGGCGGAAAAGGTAGTATACCCTGTATCCGTGTTTGTGGTTGGGGATACGGTAGTGCTGATCAGATAAGTGTCTGCTTCGCTTGGTTTGTAGGGATGCTGGTAGAATCCGGTTCCAGAAGGTAAGAACATTAAGCTATTGTCTTTTTAAATCTGGTTTTAATTTCTATTTGGTGCCAACTGCACAGGCAACACATATAACACACGCACACACCTGTACTCTGCATATCTGACCATATTGTTGCAGAACGGGGTTCGGGTGAGTCATGTTGTGTTTGATTCAGATTGGATTGTTATCTGTTTAAGTAGGTTTGAAAGTATTTTAATCGCTCTGCATAGCTTGATAGTTTTATTTTTTAACCCAGGCCTAAAATAACTTCAGGGGCTTGTATGATGATTTTCTTTGTGACAAAAGAAGCCGCATGGTCTATCCTCCATTTTGTGTAACCCTCATGGATGTGGAAGGGGGAGGAGCAGCGGCCATTTTGGGAAGGTCAAAAAATTTTTTTTTTTTTCTGAATGGCTGATTTTCAGTTGACTCAGGAATCCCTCGTCAAAAAGAAATCACCATTTGAGTTACCAATGCATTTATTTAACCCATGCATAAGCAATTATAAATAGTTCAGATAGGGTTTAATGTAAGTTAATTGTAAAATGAATATTTGATTTGAGAACGATACACAGATAAAACAAAGTTGTTGGTTTTTTTTTTCTTTTTCTCTCTTCCTTACCTCCTGTGATTCAGTTAAACTTTGCTTGTTGTAGGATAAGCCATTGAAATGCAAATTAACCTGTGTGGCTGCTTTTTCCTGGCAGTGAAAAAATCACCTTCACACACAGTCAAGGGCACATTCATATGCAAATTAGAAGCACTGAATAAGTGAATGGGTCTCATAGATGTAATAGTGATTAGTACATAGATGTAATATTATAATTATATGTGTGTGTTCACATCAATGTATGTTATTAGATTAATTTAGAATTGTATTGTATCTGTGTATTTTCACCTATCTACCTTCCTGTTTGCCATTTGCATTTGATAACGTGCTGAGAAAAATTTGTTGCTATTTTAGTTAAAAGTAAGTTTAATACTTAAAGGGAGTAATTGTAAAGCACGCGCATAGCCTGGCATAATTAAAGGTTGATACAGTGGAATACTGTGTGATGTGCGGTAAGCGATTATAGTTAAATATCGTTTACATTTATAGAAGCGTGTTACTTGTGTTACTGCGGACGTATCTAGGCTGTGTACACGTGTCTCTCACCAAGTGCGAGTCAAGCGTACACGATGCAAAGGCCTACGCAGGAAGCGTGTATTACGCAACGTGCGTACAGATGCGCCCGCTAAATACAAATCACACGATAACATTGTTTTAGTAAGGCGATACGGGAGCAACGCGATAATAGCACAAATTGATTTCATTCTCCTAAAACTAGTTTAAAAAGATCCTTCTCTTGTTGCAACTCCTCTGGGATTAGCCTGTGTTACCTGAGTGAAAGAAAAATTTTCTGTACAGAAAAGTCAAAGAGTATATGAGGTGAAAGAGCGTGTGTATGCAAAAGTTTTTTTCTCTTTGGTGAACCTTAGAAATCGAGCCTCGTAGGTGTGTACATCCGTGAAGTGATATCGCGTGGAGGCGTGGGAGGCATCTCGCGTTAAATAAATATATTCTGCGCCCAAGAAAGGGTTGGCGACGTAAAAGAGAGGTAGTGTTATAGCCGACCAGGAGGTCCGCTAAGGTAAAAGGTAAGACCCATATAGGACTGTTTTTGAAAAGCTCCGGCTGAAGGTTTCGCAGCCTAAACAATCGATTCCGCTGGTCGTAAGGCGTATAAATAATAGTTATTTATACGAAGTGCGACTGTACCGCATGTAATTGTGTGCATTAGTTTGTTACCTTGATACCCATTAAAATTTACTGTGGGATCATGAACGCTATTTGTACATTCTAACGTGATTTGTGTAGGTTTTTTTATTTTAAGGGAGGTTCGCTGATCACTCAGGAATTCTCCAGCAACTGATATTTACTGGGGAGGGTAAGTGCTCTGCGGATCACTCCCACATGCCACAGTAAATAGAGGTTCAGGTTGCAGGTGCCCTAGGTTGAGTACGCCAGCGCTAAAGCAGCGTGTGGGCATATTGGTCGACGTGGGCGAGAGTGTGTGAAGGTACTCGTTAAACTTTCACCGTCGCCTTACCTCTGTGAACTTGTTTTTTTGTAAGGGTTCGCTGAGAAGGCAACGCCTGCAAATAATGGGGGCCAGTTGCTAAAGTAAGGGGCGATCAACCAAGGTTCAGGCTGATGTTATTCCGCGCCCAGCCGGGTCGGCGAGGTACATAATGTGTGAGAAATATGGATCACACGCAGAGGTATTATGCAATGAGTGTGAACGAATGACTGTGCATGATGGGGGAAAATTCCCACGAGTAGGCAGTTTTAGTCCTGAGGTGTTACAAAATTTAAGAAGGATATGTTTAATTAAATCCGGCAAGCAGCGGATCAGACATTATGATTATTTACAGTTATGGCAACAGGAAGGAGATATACAAAGAGGATTGGCTCAAGCGGCTGGTACAAACTCTATCAGGAAACTGATAGCCACCGCAGCCCCACCATACATGGCAACTGGAGAACAAATGGCTGCAGAGAATGACATACTGGGATATGATAATTGTGCACTTAGTAACTGTATTAATGATAAGAGTAAACGTAATAAATGTAATAATGATAGGAGTAAAACTGATAAATGTACAAATTCTAACCCATGCAAGTCGCACCCCATGTTAAACTTCCCTCAGGATTACAAGCAAGAAAGTGAGCCCAGCACGATGTCGGCACCTCTTCCAGCAGCCATCATACGAGACACCCAGGTGGGCACGGCCCAATCGGTAAAGGCAGTAGTCAAGCCCCCTAACGGAGGGTCAGGTGAGGTCGTGTCCACAGGTAAGTATGGTATTGTATATCATGCACAAACAATTGCACCTCACATTATAGAGTCAACACAAGATGGTGTAATTGAACTAAATCCTGTCAGGGTGATCACAGTCCCCAATGGGAGGACTGACGCTCAGGGAGTCACTCCCGTCAGAGACATTGCTATGCATTGTCCCTGGTCCCGGATGGAATTGAGGACAATTATGTCTGAATTTCCTGATCCCAGGAGAGATCTAGCCGCATGTCAGAGGTTTATTAAAGAATTAGGTAACACCGCAGAACCCACAAACAAAGATTGGCGAACAGTGCTACGAGTATGTTTACCTTCCAACATTGATCCTGCAAAATTCATCACTGATTGTAGATTAGACGCAGACGTACCTCTCACTGAGGAATACACCCAGGAGAATGTACGACAAATCAATCTGCAATTAGGAGTATATTTCCCAACTGTTGTCGAGTGGAACAAAATTTTCTCCATTAGACAAAAAGAAGGTGAAATGGCAGCAGAATATTTCCATCGAGCACTGCAGGAAATATCAAGATACACTGGGATCACGGACATTGAGGATAATGTACATCATAGGGAGGTAGCTGTGTCCGTATTAATGGACGGCTTAGAAGACACACTAAGAATCAGGGTACAAACCTCTCTACCTCACTGGAGAGGTATCTCGGTGGCTGCATTAAGAGAGTCCGCTATCGAGCATGACCGTAATATCCAAAGAACCAGGGAAGCACAGGGAGAGCGGTTGATGGTGATGAGCATCCAAGCACTAGAGGAGGCATCAAATCGACCAAAACCCCATGCCACTGGCACATGGAGAAAGCCAAGGGTTTGCTATCTTTGTAAAAGAGAAGGGCATTATGCCACCAACTGTAACAGCCCACATAAAGTCAGACACCCTAGACAAGAACACGAGCAAAGTCATGACACACGAAATTGTAATCAGGCGAAATTGTAATCAGGGATCACATATGAAGAATCTTGGGCCGCACCAGTAATGTGCAGCCAGTAAAGTTGATCATCAGCCTTGATAGTAAGCCTGAGGTTACAGTTAATGTAATTGGAAGGTCAGTTCCTGGTAGACACAGGGACGGCCAGGTAAACTTTGTAATTTATCTTTAAATATTTCCTTCCCATCTGTAACTTTCACCAATAGAACTCAAACGTCACATGGCTACTTGGTCTTTTCAGAGGTCTACCTAACCCCAGTATGTCTTACCAGCATCGTTGTGTTTGGCCAGACACAAAGGGTGGAGAGGGGAAATACTGGTGGGGGGGAGATTATGCAGAGATACTGGTGGACATGTTGATGTGACAGCCTGTTGATGAAAATCTGATGTTTTTTTTTCCTTTTCAAATTGTTCTCTCTCTTTTTGGTTCTTTCATGTTTTACGGATGGTATGTCACACATCAGTTAGACAAATGGTAATGCAAGATTTTATGCTCCTTACAGAAAGATCGCTGATTTGGAAAGAATATTGTATCACCGGAGTGTTCGTTTTGGGAAGACTGAGAGACAGCACCTTTGAGATGACATCTGAGCAAGAAGAACAACAAGACCAGAGGACAAATCATCGTAACAAGTTTTTTTTCCCCCTTCAATTATTTTCTGTACCCCCATTACAACTTTCCCTTTCTCCTCCTGTAAGATGGACTCGCCCCAAGAGACTGCAGTCCGCGTTTTCCTGTTGACCCTGTTGTTGACCAGAGCAGTCTGTTTCGGTGAGAGTACCAGTGAGGTCGAGAAAGGATCTGGAATGGGATCTGATGATCAGGATGGAGGCGTAGAGTTCCAAGAACAACACAATCACCGAGCAAAGGCGAGTATCAGAAAACGATCTGGTAGCCATGTTATCAATAGACATTGTGAAGGATTGTTAGCTGAAGAGAATTGTATCTGTAGGAATTGTGACAACATAGTTTAGGACGGTTGCATCAAGGAATGTCAGTCCCGTTTTAATATCAACACGGACTGGCATCCATTGAGTGACTATCACTCATTGGTGGGTAAAGTGTTAAACCAGACAGACTGTTGGGTGTGCTCACAAGTACCTCAAGGTCATAGAAAGTCAGGACTAGTGCCATATCCTTTAACGGTAGATGAGGTACTTGAGTTAAAGGGTGGGAGACCGGTGGACAAGAGATTTAATATTTCTAGTCCTCCTAGTTTGAGGCTCCATCAATACCATGTAGATAGGTCCCTAATTTGTTTTAACATTTCCAATCCCCGAAAGCCGGCAAATTGGGAAGTGTCATGGAACAACCAAACCATGACATTTTCACACAGAGCCGACAGAATGCCCATAGATTCAGAACTTATACGCCACATAGCCGACAGTGGAAAATATTTCCAGTATAGGTACACTCTAGGAAAAAGGATCATGCGAGTTGGAGAAGTATCACCAGGATACTGTGCACATATCATACAGCCTGATACGTGTACTAGACAAATGAGAGAGTTAGGGATAGGACTGTTTTCATGGAAGGTTTGTATTATGGTTATGTCATTTTCCATCCCATATGTTCTCCCCGATGACGCATATTTCATATGTGGGAAAAAGGCGTATAGGTTCCTTGCTCCAAACTCAGAGGGATTGTGTTACATTGGAAAAGTGTTGCCTGAAGTGAATTTATGACCCAACGATTGAGACAATGTTGTGATAAAATGTGATTCCACGGTCCGTTTCTTTCACCCGTTTCTCTTTTGATTTTCTCCGAGGTACCAAGAGATCCACCTGGAAGAAGAATTTGATGACCATTTATACAAGACCACTAATGAACTGTGTCACAGACACCTAATGAGCTTTTTAGAGACTGTAATTCTTTTTATGGACACTTGAAGAAGCTTTTGTTTGCCAATAAACCTTAAAGCTACAGTAAAGACCCGACGATCCCGACAAGACATCAACAAGACCCCAATCGGCGACTGCATACTAAATCTCACATAGTTATATGACTGCATTTATAACGCTTGTTTCTTATCTTCATCTCTACAACCTCCAGGTAGTATCCCACATAGTCGACAGGTGATTTCCACATATTAGCATTCACATATTCTCCCCCTTCATGTATCAACTAATGTGCACCCCATTTGTTGTAACCAAAAGCCGAAAAGAGCTCGGTAGAGTTTGACAGCCCATCCACAGACCCTTGATACGGGATAAGGATTCAATGTATACTTCGCAATACCTCGAAGCTTGATTTAGAACGCGTACGGCACGATGATACATGACCCCTCAGACATGGATCTCATACACACATGCTTTCACTATCTCACTAGGTTATATCTTTCCCACCTTCTCCTCTCCTCCCTCTACCCAATCATAAAAAGGTATTTACATGATGACATATATTTTTCTGTTTGAATTGTTTAGATAGTGGCAGTTATTGTTGACTGCCAAAGGGTGGACTGTCAAAGTCGAAAAATATCGTAATCCACAATGCCTTATACTAACCCCAATGCACATGCCCGCTGCACGTGCACCCAGTCTGCGGTGCGTGTGCATATCCGAAAAATTGCATAAGATCGCTCCGGCGATCACGCGCGTGTTATGCTCATTTACGGTAGAATTTGTGAGCGTGTAGCGGGCGACTCGATCGTAACATATTTAACCTATATAGTGTGTTTTATAGTGATTAATCCCCTTAATAATGTCTACAAGTATGTTTAGTGTAAATGGTTCGTGGACATGGGGATTCCTCTTTGCATGATATGAAGGGTCAGACAAAGGTTGAATGGTGGTGTCTAGTGTCTAACTAAAAAGTATTTTATTAGAAACATTCCGGTGTTGGTTAGGAAGAGATCGGTCGCTCCAGCGTATAGTTATATGTAAAAGTAGTTTATGGACTTTAAATGTATTTGCTGTTTTATTACACATGCGGTGGGAGTCCTGAGGATGCCTCCCACCTGAGTAGTTGGAGACACTTCCCCCCCCGTACGAACCCACCTATGACCTTTTGTTATAATGCAGAGACAAATACCTGTGTCCAATTAACAATGAGATTGTAGGGACCATTGTATTGTGAATGTAGGCTGTAAATATAAGGATCACCATTGCTGGGCCAGCTCACTCTCTACAAAGGTTTTCATCATTGATTAACTGAGAGCTGGTTTCCAGGAGCGCCTGCGAATCATTCCCACGTGTGTAAGTTTCTCTGTGGCCATTTCGTTACTCTGTATGTATGCAATTGTTCTCTTTTAGTTATCCTATAAGCGTTTGCCATTCATTCTCTATCTGTTTAGGTGTATTTGCGATAGTTCACTATCGTATATTTTATGTCGTTATTCTGCTTAGATATTATTGTTAGGACTGTAGTGTATAAGCTGTATTGTTATTTTCTTTTTGCACTAAACGTATCCTCTAAGAAGGTGTTGGAACCTTATCAGGTCTTGTGGGTTTCACTATTTATAACAAAGGGTATTCTAAGCGTCTCAATCGCACAAGCAGCTTTCATATTATCAGGGTTAATCAGCGTTACATTGTGGTAATACTATAGTACTAAGGTTTACAGCATAAGCATACCCTTACAGTGTGTTGTTACAAGGTTGTCTGTGTGTAATTCAGTGAGCGTCAGCGCCGCTCGTATCCCACTCTCGCGGTACAGCGTCCGCTACGCCAATAGCGTAGCATTACGGTACTCGGGCCGCCTATAGCGTGCTCGATACTAAGCGTAAGCCGTGAGCGAACGTGCCGCTCGTGCGTCTCGACCACGGTCTAGCGACTGCTACGCTAAGTGCGTACCATTACGGCACCTCGTGCACCTATTGCGTACATTGTCTATAATAAGTATATAGCTTAGGTAAAAGGTAAATATTTAGCTTTATCAGTATCCACGGAAAGGTAAATCAGTATTAGCACACAACTTTGCAGTGTAGCTCAGTAAAGTCACAACTGGCAGAGTGAGGTTAGCACAGTTCGGTTACTTTAGTTGTATGATGCAGTAACAACTGGGTGTTCAAGTATAAAGGTCACTACCTGGGGGCAGTGGTGAGGCACTTCTAACAGGGGAGTCTTTGACCGGATTATTTGGGGTCAGGGGCGTCCCCCTTGTTTCCCCAAAGGACACAGGTAGTGACAGATCCCCACTATATTTGTATAACGCTGTGGGAGTAGGCTCATGCAATAATAGCTGAGGGAGGTTTGTGAGTGTATCTGCAGTGCGATGGTGATGTTCACCCTCTCTCTCTCTGGGCGTCCTCCCACTGGGCTGTCTCTTGGCCGCGGCTCCTTCTCTCTCTTCTTGCCTGGCGCTCGCACCCTCAGCATGCCTCTCGGGTCCCGGCTATCTGCGTGCGGCGGCTCGCCTCATGGCACAGGGGCTGATGACCGCGGTCGGGTCCTGGCTCTTTGACCGTGGCCCGGTGGTCTTGGCAGCAGACAACCCTCTTCACTGGTGCCCAGGTCCTTCTTCGGCGGCGGCTTCCGGCTCAGACGCGGCTCTCCTCCTGCGCTCCCCTGCAGCAGCTCTCATTCTCTGGTGGCGGCTGCTTGATCTCCTGTGCCTCTCTCCCTGCTCAGCTCCTCCTTAGGCACCAAAGCTCTCCCCCAATCCAAGGGACTGCAGGGGTTCCTGCTCTCTCTTAACCGCAGGAGAGCTCCCCGGGTCCCAGTGCCCTCCGTCTCAGCCTTCTCCGTGGGCCGTTGCTAGGCAACCGGGGAAGGGAATTTTAACCCTGTCAGTGCCTGTATATCTGACAGGTCTCCTCAGGCAGCACTGGCTGCCGTTGGGGCTATGACTGGAGGTAGTAGGGGTATCCCAAACATGGGTACCACACTTACTTGGCTTGTCAAGGTAGTAATAGTCCCTTTTATGTCCTCTAGAGATGACGCTGGGTGAATCTGCTCAAGTTGAAGCATTGTGCACAGCAAAGTGGTCAGTTGGTGTTAATCGGCAGCCATTGTGTCAAGCATGGGGTGTGAACGACACAGCTACTTCCTCTCCACTCTCAAACCGTGAAAGGCAGATCCTACAGGACTATACTTCTACTCCTTCTTAAAGTTGCATCTCCTGTACAGACAGGCAAGAATGTCTCTACGGATGCTGGCCCTCATTCCGAGTTGATCGCTAGCTGCCGTTGTTCGCTGCGTATTGCTCATTTTAAAAACGGCAAATCTGCACATGCTTATGCACCGCAATGCGCATGCGTGGCGTATGGGTACAAAGAGCATCGTGGTTTTGCACAGGTTCTAGCAACGCTTTCAGTCGCACTGGCGGATGCAAGGAAATTGACAAGAAGTGGGAGTTTCTGGGTGTCAACTGACCGTTTTCTGGGAGTGTTTGGAAAAACGCAGGCGTGTCCGGGCTTTGCTGGGCGGGTATCTGACATCATTACCGTGTCACTTGTCGCAGCAATCATCGCACAGAATAAGTAACTACAGGGCTGGTCTTGTTTTGCACAAAATGTGTTTGCAGCCGCGCTCCTGCAAAGTGAAAATACACTCCCCCGTGGGCAGTGACTAAGCATTTGCACGGCTGCTAAAAGTAGCTAGCGAGCGATCAACTCGGTATGAGGGCCGCTGTCCAGTATCATGAGTCCTAATCCCCATGCAACTGCTGCATATTGGCTGACACTCGGTCCATTTGTTGCTCTTCCTCCTGCAAATAGTCCTCCTGCAGATAGTCGGAGGTGTCCTGAACTCAGCCACATGATGTTCTGGTCTGGTCCATCTGAAAAGGTATTTCATATATTGTACATAAAATAAATAGCCATAGGCAACAAGTAAAGATCAAATAGTGGGCCCGATTCAGACCTGATCGCTGTGCTGCAAATTACACTGTTCTGCGATCAGATAGTCGCCACCCAGGGGGAGTGAAAATTCACGCCATGCAAGAGTGAGAATACTTGTGTATGCTGTGCAAAAATTCCCATCAGTCAGCTGTTCGCAGCTCATTCACCATCTAATGTTTTTTCCAGTCTGTGTAGTCTGTGCAGTCTATGCGTAGCCCAGGACTTACTCCTCCAGTGCGAAAAAATCATGCTGATCGGGGCCGGAGCTGACGTCACACACCCTCCCTGAAAACGCTTGGGAACACCTGTGTTTTTCTGCACACACCCAGTAAACGGTCAGTTATCACCCACAAATAGACACAAATCACCTTGCGAACGCCCATGCAATCGAAATTTTCGCACTATCCTGTGGCTGCTGTCCATCACGCATGCGCATTGCATACGCATGCGCAATAGTTCAATAATCACCCGCTGTGTGAAAACACACAGCAGCAATCAGGTCTGAATCTGGCCCATTGTTGGGTTTAAAAAAAAAAGTTTTAAAAGCAAAACCCAGAATAAAAAACTTTTTTTAAACCTTTTTATTTTATACCAGTTTTTTTGCATTAATGTTTAAATGGGAAAAAAAAAATCATGTATTAGAAATCTTGATCAACCATCTTTCAATAAAACCAAATATTTTCCTATTACACCTGAATATATGTAGATAGACTAAACAAATAATAACAAGTTAGTGTTAAGCATTATAGGCCCTACACACTTGTAGATAATACTGCACGATTTGAACGATCTCGTTCATTAATGAACGAGAACTCGTTCAAATCGTGCAGTGTGTATATACCAGCGATGAACGATGCGCGTCCCCGCGCTTGTTCATCGCTGGTCTATCATCGCTGATACATGCCAGTCAATCTGAACGATACCGACATATACAATGTGCGGTATCGTTCATTGTGTATGTATCAGCGATGAACGATACTCACAATAACGACGATCCTCCGCCCCGCCGCCTGCACGCCACCAGAGGAACTCCCGGCCGCCACTGAAGAGGAGCGCAGCCGCAGCACAGCATCGTGGAAGAGGAGCAGCGCGTCTTTGGTAAGTATAGCAGTGTTCCCACTGGCCACCAATGTATAAAACACTGGCCACCAATGTATAAAACACTGGCCACCAATGTATAAAACACTGGCCACCAATGACACACTGGCCACCAATGAATTTAATAAAATCCACTGTCCACCAATGCATTATGTCCCCCAGCAGTGTGCATTCAGCATGTGTTCCTAGTACACAGCATGCATATTGATATGCTGTGTACTGAGAACACATGCTGCATGCACACTGCCGGGGGACAAACCGCTGCCCACCAATGTATATAATATATCCCCTGCCCACCAATGCATTATGTCCCCCGGCAGTGTGCATGCAGCATGTGTTCCTAGTATACACAGCATGCATATTGATATGCTGTGTACTGAGAACACATGCTGCATGCACACTGCCGGGGGACAAACCGCTGCCCACCAATGTATATAATATATCCCCTGCCCACCAATGCATTATGTCCCCTGGCAGTGTGCATTCAGCATGTGTTCCTAGTACACAGCATGCATATTGATATGCTGTGTACTGAGAACACATGCTGCATGCACACTGCCGGGGGACAAACCGCTGCCCACCAATGTATATAATATATCCCCTGCCCACCAATGCATTATGTCCCCTGGCAGTGTGCATTCAGCATGTGTTCCTAGTACACAGCATGCATATTGATATGCTGTGTACTGAGAACACATGCTGCATGCACACTGCCGGGGGACAAACCGCTGCCCACCAATGTATATAATATATCCCCTGCCCACCAATGCATTATGTCCCCCGGCAGTGTGCATGCAGCATGTGTTCCTAGTATACACAGCATGCATATTGATATGCTGTGTACTGAGAACACATGCTGCATGCACACTGCCGGGGGACAAACCGCTGCCCACCAATGTATATAATATATCCCCTGCCCACCAATGCATTATGTCCCCCGGCAGTGTGCATGCAGCATGTGTTCCTAGTATACACAGCATGCATATTGATATGCTGTGTACTGAGAACACATGCTGCATGCACACTGCCGGGGGACAAACCGCTGCCCACCAATGTATATAATATATCCCCTGCCCACCAATGCATTATGTCCCCCGGCAGTGTGCATGCAGCATGTGTTCCTAGTATACACAGCATGCATATTGATATGCTGTGTACTGAGAACACATGCTGCATGCACACTGCCGGGGGACAAACCGCTGCCCACCAATGCATTATGTCCCCCGGCAGTGTGCATGCAGCATGTGTTCTCAGTACACAGCATATCAATATGCATGCTGTGTACTAGGAACACATGCTGCATGCACACTGCAGGGGGACATAATGCATTGGTGGGCAGGGGATATATTATATACATTGGTGGGCAGCGGTTTGTCCCCGGCAGTGTGCATGAAGCACACCCATGGATTCTACGTGGACAAGGGGACCGAGCCTCGTGTCAACATAGGTAAGTCTGTATGAATGTAAGTGTGCATGTATGTAATAAAGTTGTACTGTCACGGTGTGTGTGTGTACTGTTTTTATTTGGGTATTTTTCTTGTAGAACTACAGGTACCAGCGGGCCCGTTTCCCCCGCATGGTTCTCCAAGTACCAGCTTGCGTGGGAGGCTTGCTGGGACTTGTAGTTCTGCTGCAAAAAAACAATATTCTTTTATTTGACACAAGGCTATCAGCCCCCCATCCGCAGCCCATGGATGGGGGGGGGACAGCCTCGGGCTTTACCCCTGGCCCTTGGGTGGCTGGAGGGGTGGGGACCCCTTGATTTAAGGGATCCCCAGTCCTCCAGGGTACCCCGGCCAGGGGTGACTAGTTAGTGATTTAATGCCCGGGCCGCAGGGACCGATATAAAAGTGTCCCGCGGCTGTGGCATTATCTCTCTGACTAGTGGAGCCCATTGCTGGTGTTAAAAATATGGGGGACCCCTACGTTTTTTGTCCCCCGTATTTTTGGCACCAGGACTGGACGCAGAGCCCGGTGCTGGTTGTTAAAATACGGGGGATCCCATGTCATTTTTCCCCCCGAATTTTTACAACCAGGACCAGCTCAAAGAGCCCGAGGCTGGTTATACTTAGGAGGGGGGACCCCACGCAATTTTTTTCAGGGTTTTTTTTAACACTTTTGTGCCATCCATGAAGTCAAATCCAGGACGCATACTATCGTCAATTGGTCCGTTTTTCGACAGCGGGACTGTCAAATCCGTTTTTTATTGAATATGTTGAATTATTGACATATTGTCATTATGGGGTATTGTGTATAGAATTTTGAGGGAAAAAGTGTTTTTTTTTCCCTTTTTTGAATAAGGTTGTAATATAACAAAATGTGGAAAAAGTGAAGCATATATAAATAATAAGATTTTACTTACCGATAAATCTATTTCTCGTAGTCCGTAGTGGATGCTGGGACTCCGTCAGGACCATGGGGATTAGCGGCTCCGCAGGAGACAGGGCACAAAAATAAAAGCTTTAGGACTAAGTGGTGTGCACTGGCTCCTCCCCCTATGACCCTCCTCCAAGCCTCAGTTAGGATACTGTGCCCGGACGAGCGTACACATAAGGAAGGATTTTTGAATCCCTGGTAAGACTCATACCAGCCACACCAATCACACCGTACAACTTGTGATCTGAACCCAGTTAACAGTATGACAAACGTAGGAGCCTCTGAACAGACGGCTCACAACAATAACAACCCGATTTTTTTGTAACAATAACTATGTACAAGTATTGCAGACAATCCGCACTTGGGATGGGCGCCCAGCATCCACTACGGACTACGAGAAATAGATTTATCGGTAAGTAAAATCTTATTTTCTCTGACGTCCTAGTGGATGCTGGGACTCCGTCAGGACCATGGGGATTATACCAAAGCTCCCAAACGGGCGGGAGAGTGTGGATGACTCTGCAGCACCGAATGAGAGAACTCCAGGTCCTCTTTAGCCAGGGTATCAAATTTGTAGAATTTTACAAACGTGTTCTCCCCCGACCACGTAGCTGCTCGGCAGAGTTGTAATGCCGAGACCCCTCGGGCAGCCGCCCAAGATGAGCCCACCTTCCTTGTGGAATGGGCCTTGATAGATTTAGGCTGTGGCAGGCCTGCCACAGAATGTGCAAGTTGAATTGTGCTACAAATCCAACGAGCAATCGTCTGCTTAGAAGCAGGAGCACCCAGCTTGTTGGGTGCATACAGTATAAACAGCGAGTCAGATCTTCTGACTCCAGCCGTCCTTGAAATATATATTTTCAATGCCCTGACAACGTCCAGCAACTTGGAATCCTCCAAATCGCTAGTAGCCGCAGGCACCACAATAGGCTGGTTCAGGTGAAACGCTGAAACCACCTTAGGCAGAAACTGAGGACGCGTCCGCAGTTCTGCCCTGTCCGAATGGAAAATCAGATATGGGCTTTTATACGATAAAGCCGCCAATTCTGACACTCTCCTGGCTGAAGCCAGGGCCAGTAGCATGGTTACTTTCCATGTAAGATATTTCAAATCCACCGATTTGAGTGGCTCAAACCAATGGGATTTGAGAAAATCCAAAACTACATTAAGATCCCACGGAGCCACTGGGGGCACAACCGGGGGCTGTATATGTAGTACTCCTTTTACAAAAGTCTGGACTTCAGGAACTAAAGCCAATTCTTTCTGGAAGAAAATCGACAGGGCCGAAATTTGAACCTTAATGGACCCTAATTTGAGGCCCATAGACAATCCTGTTTGCAGGAAATGTAGGAATCGACCCAGTTGAAATTCCTCCGTCGGGGCCTTCCTGGCCTCACACCACGCAACATATTTTCTCCAAATGCGGTGATAATGTTGTGCAGTCACCTCCTTCCTGGCTTTTACCAGGGTAGGGATGACCTCTTCCGGAATGCCTTTTTCCCTTAGAATTCGGCGTTCAACCGCCATGCCGTCAAACGCAGCCGCGGTAAGTCTTGGAATAGACACGGTCCCTGCTGAAGCAGGTCCCGTCTTAGAGGTAGAGGCCACGGATCTTCCGTGAGCATCTCCTGAAGTTCCGGGTACCAAGTTCTTCTTGGCCAATCCGGAGCCACGAGTATCGTTCTTACTCCCCTTTGCCGTATAATTCTCAGTACTTTTCGTATGAGAGGCAGAGGAGGAAACACATACACTGACTGGAACACCCACGGTGTTACCAGAGCGTCCACAGCTATTGCCTGAGGGTCTCTTGACCTGGCGCAATACCTGTCCAGTTTTTTGTTGAGGCGGGACGCCATCATATCCACCTTTGGTTTTTCCCAACGGTTCACAATCATGTGGAAGACTTCTGGATGAAGTCCCCACTCTCCCGGGTGTAGATCGTGTCTGCTGAGGAAGTCCGCTTCCCAGTTGTCCACTCCCGGAATGAACACTGCTGACAGTGCTATCACATGATCTTCCGCCCAGCGAAGAATCCTTGCAGCTTCTGCCATTGCCCTCCTGCTTCTTGTGCCGCCCTGTCTGTTTACGTGGGCGACTGCCGTGATGTTGTCCGACTGGATCAACACCGGCTGACCCTGAAGCAGAGGTTTTGCCAGGCTTAGAGCATTGTAAATCGCTCTTAGCTCCAGTATATTTATGTGAAGAGACATCTCCAGGCTTGACCACACTCCCTGGAAGTTTCTTCCCTGTGTGACCGCTCCCCAGCCTCTCAGACTGGCATCCGTGGTCACCAGGACCCAGTCCTGTATGCCGAATCTGCGGACCTCTAACAGATGAGCACTCTGCAACCACCACAGAAGAGACACCCTTGTCCGTGGAGACAAAGTTATCCGCTGATGCATCTGCAGATGCGATCCGGACCATTTGTCCAGCAGATCCCACTGAAAAGTTCGTGCGTGGAATCTGCCGAATGGAATCGCTTCGTAAGAAGCCACCATTTTTCCCAGGACTCTTGTGCATTGATGCACAGACACTTTTCCTGGTTTTAGGAGGTTCCTGACAAGTTCGGATAACTCCCTGGCTTTCTCCTCCGGAAGAAACACCTTTTTCTGAACCGTGTCCAGAATCATTCCCAGGAACAGCAGACGTGTCGTCGGGGTCAATTGAGATTTTGGAAAATTCAGAATCCACCCGTGCTGTTGCAGCACTACTTGGGTTAGTGCTACTACGTCCCCCAGCTGTTCTCTGGACCTTGCCCTTATCAGGAGATCGTCCAAGTAAGGGATAATTAATACGCCTTTTCTTCGCAGAAGAAACATCATTTCGGCCATTACCTTGGTAAAGACCCGAGGTGCCGTGGACAATCCAAACGGCAGCGTCTGAAACTGATAATGACAGTTTTGCACCACGAACCTGAGGTACCCTTGATGTGAAGGGCAAATTGGGACATGCAGGTAAGCATCCTTGATGTCCAGGGACACCATAAAGTCCCCTTCTTCCAGATTCGCTATCACTGCTCTGAGTGACTCCATCTTGAACTTGAATTTTTGTATGTACAGGTTCAAAGATTTCAGATTTAGAATAGGTCTTACCGAGCCGTCCGGCTTCGGTACCACAAATAGTGTGGAATAATACCCCTTTCCCTGTTGTAGGAGGGGTACCTTGACTATCACCTGCTGAGAATACAGCTTGTGAATGGCTTCCAATACCGTCGCCCTGTCTGAGGGAGACGTTGGCAAAGCAGACTTTAGGAACCGGCGAGGGGGAGACTTCTCGAATTCCAACCTGTAACCCTGAGATACTACCTGCAGGATCCAGGGGTCCACCTGTGAGTGAGCCCACTGTGCGCTGAAATTCTTGAGTCGACCCCCCACCGCCCCTGAGTCCGCTTGTAAAGCCCCAACGTCATGCTGAGGGCTTTGCAGAAGTCGGGGAGGGCTTCTGCTCCTGGGAGGGAGCTGCTTGGTGCACTCTCTTACCCTTTCCTTTGCCTCGGGGCAGATATGACTGTCCTTTTGCCCGCTTGTTCTTATAGGAACGAAAGGACTGCGGCTGAAAAGACGGTGTCTTTTTCTGTTGGGAGGGGACCTGAGGTAAAAAGGTGGATTTCCCGGCTGTTGCCGTGGCCACCAAATCCGATAGACCGACCCCAAATAATTCCTCCCCTTTATACGGCAATACTTCCATATGCCGTTTGGAATCCGCATCACCTGACCACTGTCGCGTCCATAAACTTCTTCTGGCAGATATGGACATCGCACTTACTCTCGATGCCAGAGTGCAAATATCCCTCTGAGCATCTCGCATATAAAGAAAAGCATCCTTTAATTGCTCTATAGTCAATAAAATACTGTCCCTATCCAGGGTATCAATATTTTTAGTCAGGGAATCCGACCAAACCACCCCAGCACTGCACATCCATGCAGAGGCGATGGCTGGTCGCAGTATAACACCAGTATGAGTGTATATACTTTTCAGGGTAGTTTCCAGCCTCCTATCAGCTGGATCCTTGAGGGCGGCCGTTTCAGGAGACGGTAACGCCACTTGTTTTGATAAGCGTGTGAGTGCCTTATCCACCCTAGGGGGTGTTTCCCAGCGCGCCCTAACCTCTGGCGGGAAAGGATATAATGCCAATAACTTCTTTGAAATTAGCAGTTTTCTATCGGGGTTAACCCACGCTTCATCACACACTTCATTCAATTCCTCTGATTCAGGAAAAACTACAGGTAGTTTTTTCAGACCCCACATAATACCCCTTTTTGTGGTACTTGCAGTATCAGAGATATGCAAAGCCTCCTTCATTGCCGTGATCATATAACGTGTGGCCCTACTGGAAAATACGTTTGTTTCTTCACCGTCGACACTAGATTCGGTGTCCGTGTCTGGGTCTGTGTCGACCGACTGAGGTAAAGGGCGTTTTACAGCCCCTGATGGTGTCTGAGACGCCTGGACAGGTACTAACTGGTTTGCCGGCCGTCTCATGTCGTCAACTGATTTTTGTAACGTGCTGACATTATCACGTAATTCCATAAACAAAGCCATCCATTCCGGTGTCGACTCCCTAGGGGGTGACATCACCATTACCGGCAATTGCTCCGCCTCCACACCAACATCGTCCTCATACATGTCGACACACACGTACCGACACACAGCAGACACACAGGGAATGCTCTTATCGAAGACAGGACCCCACTAGCCCTTTGGGGAGACAGAGGGAGAGTTTGCCAGCACACACCCAAGCGCTATAAATATATAGGAACAACCCTACAGAAGTGTTGTTTCCTTTATAGCAGCTTAATATATCAATATCGCCAAAAAAGTGCCCCCCCTCTCTGTTTTAAACCTGTTTCTGTAGTGCAGTGCAGGGGAGAGTCCTGGGAGCCTTCCTCGCAGCGGAGCTGTGCAGGAAAATGGTGCTGTGAGCTGAGGAGATAGGCCCCGCCCCCTATTTCGGCGGGCTCTTCTCCCGGTGTTTGTGAGACCTGGCAGGGGTTAAATACATCCATATAGCCCCAGGGGCTATATGTGATGTATTTTTAGCCAGAACAAGGTATTATCATTGCTGCCCAGGGCGCCCCCCCCCAGCGCCCTGCACCCTCAGTGACCGCTGGTGTGAAGTGTGCTGACAACAATGGCGCACAGCTGCAGTGCTGTGCGCTACCTCATGAAGACTGAAAAGTCTTCTGCCGCCGGTTTCTGGACCTCTTCACTTTTCGGCATCTGCAAGGGGGTCGGCGGCGCGGCTCCGGACTCCATGGCTGGGCCTGTGTTCGATCCCTCTGGAGCTAATGGTGTCCAGTAGCCTAAGAAGCCAATCCATCCTGCACGCAGGTGAGTTCACTTCTTCTCCCCTAAGTCCCTCGTTGCAGTGAGCCTGTTGCCAGCAGGACTCACTGAAAATAAAAAACCTAATAACTTTTTCTAAGCAGCTCTTTAGGAGAGCCACCTAGATTGCACCCTGCTCGGACGGGCACAAAAACCTAACTGAGGCTTGGAGGAGGGTCATAGGGGGAGGAGCCAGTGCACACCACTTAGTCCTAAAGCTTTTATTTTTGTGCCCTGTCTCCTGCGGAGCCGCTAATCCCCATGGTCCTGACGGAGTCCCAGCATCCACTAGGACGTCAGAGAAATATATTTACACAGGAGCAAAGGACTGCCACTCCAGGAAAGCAGAAATCAAATCAAATCAGTTATATACACATCACTGGGCTAATCTGCTTTATTAAGGTACGTTTTTGTATTATATATATATATAACAAGTCAAAACTAAATCACGCAAATTCACGTATCCTGTATTGTCAATTTTTAAACAGGCTTCTGATTTTCATCCACTGAATGATTTCACTGCAGTGTCCTCCCGATAGAGCCGTACCACAAGCTCAATGATGCACATTTAGAGAAAACAAATGGAGGACGCAGGGAGTGAGTATACAACTAATAACTCTTTTAATACGAGTATATGTGTATACATACATCTAGTTTGAATAACACAGCATAGAGGACTATCACTGGCGCCTCCCAACAGCACACACAGAAAGCTGCTAGCCGCCGCTCGTCAGATACTCCTGGTCTGAGACCGCACACCGTCAGGTCAGCCAAAGAGACGTAGTACGTCCAGTGTCCCACTATCATGCCAACATGTTTCGTCCCAAGGACTTCGTCAGGGGGTGTGACACCTCCTTTTGGCTGACCCGACGGTGTGCGGTCTCAGACCAGGAGTATCTGATGAGCGGCGGCTAGCGGCTTTCTGTGTGTGCTGTCCGGAGGCGCCAGTGATAGTCCTCTGTGCTATGATACTCAAACTAGATGTATGTATACATATACTCATATTAAAAGAGTTTTAAGTCGTGTACTCATTACCTGCAGCCTCCATTTGTTTTCTCTACATATATATATATATATATATATATATATACACACACATACAAACATTTTTATTATATTATTTTGTGCATATATATATATATATATTTATTTATTTTGTAACATGGGTATTGTAAATAAGGACTCGTAGGCAGATTTTCAGGTCTTTAATGACATCAGACACTGTAGCACAGCATACACAGGCTTGGGCCTGGTCACAGAGGTACATAGAGAAAATAAACAGACAAACATAAAAGGTCCTAGCAATTCCCGTACTGAAAAGTAACTCTGCTGCAGTGGCTTGCAGCTACACATACCATGGTCTCCTGGCACGGCCAATGTCCACAGTCCATGGCGCTATAAACTCAACCCGGCTCACTGGCATCTAACAGGCACCAGCGCAATGCATTTTGGGTAAGAGGGATATTTAAACCCCTTTCGTGCTCCTGACTTCCTGCTGTCTCTGGGTGAGCATGAAATCACGGACATCTGTTTCTCCAGCTGCAGCTGTGCAGAACTTGTTTTCTTCTCCCTCAGAGAGAGCTGATTCCACCAGAATGTGGGTATTTGTGGTGAGACACAAGCTCTCTCACCACGATATATATATAATTAGTTGAACTTATTATATCTGATTACTGTGTTAAGTTCTGATTTTAATATTTTAAAATTAAATCTCACCTTTCACAGAGACATGGATGCAAACCGTGAGTTCTGGGCTGGATTCATCGATCTATACCAGACCAATGAGTGCTTGTGGCGTGTGGGAACAAGGGATTACGCCAAAAGAGGAAAGAAAAATCTGGCATACCAGCAATTGGCCAGGTACAGCCTTGTCCAAGATAGTGGTGCCGACATCAAGTGGGTGAAGAGGAAGATCCAGAATCTGAGGACAGTATTTCTTAAGGAGCACAGGAAATACAAAGATTCCCAACGTTCAGGAGCGGGGTCAGATCAAGTCAAGAAGCCAACATTATGGTATTATGACTTGATGAAGTTCGTATTGGATGAGGAGCCTTCGAGGACAGCGCGGAGCATGGAGGAGCCGAACACGCCCGAGATGTTCGAGCCTGAGGAAGAGGAGAGTGTGGATCCGGTAAGTGTCCGCACAATACAGATGTCACTGTTTCTTGTTTAATTTGTTGCCTTATTATTTTCACATATTTTTCTTCATTTTTTTTGATAACTCAGCTGTCTTCGAGGGAGCTGGACGTGGAACCTGCAGTGGATGAGCCGGCAGACCAAGCCACTGTAATGCCGGAGCTGGAGGAGAGTGAGGCGGTGATGGGAACGCCCCAGCCTCTGGCTAGAAAGAGATGCCGGCCGGCTATCCCTGGAAGATCTGTCTCGTCCAGCAGGTCAGATACAATTCTGAGGCAGGCATAGGAGGTCCTATAAAACAGAACGGATAGATTTGAAGCTATTGGAGACCATTTAGCCTGTGAGTTGCGGGAGATGAACCCCACTCAGCAAAAATACGCCCAGCGTCTGGTATATGCCATTATATCACATGGCCAGGATGATGAATTGACCAACCACAGTGGCGTTGTGTTAGATACCAGACAGGTGCCTAGTACATCTTATGCCCTTCCCCCAACTCACCCTCCCATGTATTCTGCGCCGGTAATTCCTCCTCAACAATATCCCACATATCCTGCTCCGGGTTACCAAATGCCACAATCTCCCTTCCCTGGCACCTCTTCAGGTGGAGTGTTCACCACTCTGTTGAGTGCACACTCCACTGTTCAAGGCGACCAAAATTTGTAATCAAAATGTTTTTGAATTTGCGTTTTTGTTTGCTGTCTTCAGATTTGTATTTGACCTTCCTCATCCAATATGTTTTTTCTTGAAGTCAATTGTACCATAATGTTGGTTTTCTACACTTCATTTGACCCTGTAATAGAACTTTGGGAATGCTTTTATTTCATGTGCACTTTTGAAATACTGTCCTCAAATTCTTTTACTTCTACTTCATCCCAAGTTATGTTGGCACCACTGTTTTTGCTGCACTGTATCTGGCTAATTGTTGGAATGCATGATGTCTCTATTGGTGTAATCCCTGCTGTCATGGCACTCATTGGCTCAAAAATCGATGAATCCAGCCCAGAATGTTTCTAATTTATTATTTTTCTAAAATTTATAATTACAAATTGTTACTAAAAATTGTGTGGAGTCTTTATTTATGGGGAGTGCTAAAAGGTTTACCAGGTATACACTGCACCAAACAAACTACAGAGCAGATATGCAGTGATTTTAAATGGATGCTGTTATTTATTGTACAAAGAAGACCTGCCCACCTTCCTAAAACCATGCCCAGTACTTAAATGAAGCTGGATCTTTCAAATCTTTCATCAGACATTGTTCAGTGTGTATGCACATAATCGTTCATGGGAAATCTTTCATCTATCATATCTTTCATCTTTTAAATCTACAAGTGTGTAGGGCCCTTAGTCCTACTTATTGTAATGAAATATAATAAACCTGAACAGTAAAACACACACACACACACACACACACACACACACACACACACACACACACACACTGGAAAATGATTAATTCAGCCTGTTAGATAAAGAGCTTTATTTCCTTATAAAATATAAGTG
This sequence comes from Pseudophryne corroboree, assembly GCF_028390025.1. NCBI lineage: Eukaryota > Metazoa > Chordata > Amphibia > Anura > Myobatrachidae > Pseudophryne > Pseudophryne corroboree. The sequence continues at coordinate 592,855,016 of NC_086444.1, forward strand.
GTGATTTAGTCTAGAAATTCCTGTCACTTATGTTTTCTCCTTACCAATATATTGAGGCACTCTGTACAGCATTGTTTTATAGTTAATTTTCTGCACTAGTCTCATTTTTTTAAACTAGAAACTCATGTACGTCCAGTTGTAATTGATGTATAAAATGTATATGTAAGATAGCTGTAACTCTGTAGCTTTGCTGCTGGTTACTATGACATCACACCTAGCCTGTGACTTTACTAGCCTGTGACATCACAATGCTACTTCCTGTAACATTCTATCTACAGCTGCTGACGTTTCCAGTTACCATGCAGGAAGACAGGTAGGAGGAGGTGAGTACTACATAGCAGGGTATGATGGAGGGGGGTAAGGAAGTGCAGTATAGTCTGCTGAAAGGCAAGACAAGATAGACAGACCAGGGAATACAGGTACAAGGATACATAATTAGGAGAAGCGCAGGAAGGAATGGCATATTTATGAATAAAAATGTAGCAGTACAGAAATAAAGAGGGCAGTATGGAGGATAAGCACACATACAGGGGAAGCAGGTAACCTGAGGCAGGATCGTGGTTTTGGGATGAAATGAAAAAGTTAATAAAATAGATAAATGGGATATTGATAACTTTGAAAGTATGTTGTTTGGTTTAAGGAAAATTGGGAAACTGGTTGACTCATGAACGTTTTATTATACTTAAACTAGTACTATGCTTAATGATAGTCTTTTGTGTTTTTTAGATCATCATCTGGATTCTGGCAAAGAGATTTGCAGAGTGCTGGGTGACCGGCAAAGAGATCTGCAAAGTGTCAGTTGAAGACGACGGGAGGGGTCGCAGAGGTAGCAAGGACTGGAGTATAACATGCAGGAGGTAAGTTACCATACTTGTGTAATTGTGTGTGTAGCAGAGGCGTAACTAGGGTTTTTGGAGCCCAGGGCAAGATGCTTCCTTCCCGTTCCCTCTGTGGCTGTGCTATGTGAGGGGAGGAGAGCGCAACGCTTCTCCTGCCCCTCAACGCTCCAGGTCTCCGGCTATGTGGCGCCGGTTCGTTAGCCTATCAGAGCTCGCGGACCGGCAGCCGGTCCGCAAGCTCTGATTGGCTAACGCCGCTGGAGACCGGACACATGCAGCGCTGCTGGCAGCGGCGGCACTGATGTGCAGTGGGGTGAGGCAGAGCCTTTCCTGTCATACTTACAGTGAAACCAGAGTTTTGACTGAATAAAATATATGAAAAATACTGATAATTTGTTTGAATTATCTTCTTTGCACTATTCTAATAATTTTTATAGCCCTAAAGTCTATGGCAGGTGAGGCAGTGCCTCACCTGTGTATCCTTTCCACACATCTCTAATCAAAACTCACCAGATTTCCAGGAGTTTATAATGCTGCACCTGTGTATAATGCCCAGATGTACCCTTTGGCTCATATATTGCATGTAAATCTGGCTCTTGGGTTAGCCAGTGCCTCCTGAGCCATTTAGCTCACCGCACGTCCCTGAGCGGCGGTGAGGCTGCGCTCTCCTCCCCTCACATTGCGGCGTGACGGGAGTGGGCATGATGCCCTGGCCGGCGGCGGCGCCCCCCCTATGCTGGGCCTGCCAAGGTGCCCAGGGCACGTGCCCCACTCGTCCTACCCTAGTTACGCCTCTGGTGTGTGGTCTGGGGTATTGAGCGCACAGTACAAAACACAGAGACTGTGGTGGGGGAGAGCGGACAATACAAAACATGCAGAAGGGAGCAACTTGTTATAGCACACACAGATGGTGTGGGGCACAATACAAAAACACTTACTTGCCTACTTCTGAAAAAGCATTTCAGGGAGATTGTGAAAATAACAACTAAAAGCGTGGGCACGTACTGCTACATCTGAGAGGTGCTATGAAAATGACTTAAGGCCCGTATTCATGCCACGGGCAGATGTGGGGAGAGATGGGTGCAGAGCGAACCGCTCAGCGCACATCTCTCCCCTGCTCAGCACAGCGCGATGCGTGCTGAGCGTGCGGGGGGGGGGGGGGGGGGTGCTCATCTCACCCAGCGGGAGAAATGAGCAACCTGCTAGATTGAGGCCAGTCTAGCACCAACGATAGCGACGCACGGGGCTGTTGGGGGTACACACGGACAGATCATGCTTAAAATCTAAGCAATCTAGTCAGATTGCTTAGATTATTGCTCTGTGAGTACCCCCCTTAACATCAAATGTAAATGAGGCCCAAACTTAGTAATATCTATTTGTTGAAGAAAAGACACTGATACTTTGCAGGATTTTTTTGTGTATTGTGTATTGTGTTTTACAAGGGGTTCCATATACTGTAAGTGGCCAAAAGAAACCTTATTTAAAATGCATGTAGCCATAGGGATCATTGTGTCTTATAACCAATGCAGGGAAATGGCACTGATGATCTCATTTGAATGAATTTATTTGATTTTTTTTTTTTTTTACCCCCAAGAATGTAACAGCTGCATAATGGGGGTAAGGTGTAATCAGGGAGATTGCTGGACTATTCAGGGAGTGAGGGAGATTACTGCTGTTTCAGGTAGTCGTCTCCTGCAGAATGAGGAGGGTAGGCAACTATGCAAAAACATAGAAATGGTGGTGTACTCTATAGGCCATACAGAGGAAGGACATACATTTTTGGGGGTTGCGAGATGTAGAACATAATACAGAAAAACAGGACGGGTGGGGAGAGCACAATACAGAATATACAGATCGGGGGAGGGCACAATATTGGACATACAGGGTAAGGGGGGCATGTGTGGTGTTTTCGATGGTCCTTATAATGGGCACATGGGCAACACCTGGACCTGGGGAACCTATTTTTCTCTGTTTATTTCCCCTAATGTCAAAACTGGATAAGCCGCTCCCGGGAGATAGTGAAATGGCCGACCTTTATATCAATGAACCGGGGGCAGATGTACAAAGCCTGGGAGATTGATAAAGTGGAGAGAGAAAAACTAACAACCAATCAGCTCCTATCTGTCATTTTTCAAACACATGTAACATGGCAGTTAGGAGCTGATTGGCTGGCACTTTATCTCTCTCCACTTTATCTCTCTGATACATCTCCCCCATAGAATAACCAAATGATGAATCGGGATATAATGGTATAAATGGTGAATTGGGGCTTTAACAAGTGACTGATTCCCTATATCTGCCTATAATAAAGGTGACATAGTCCTTTCCCTGGAGTCCTTCTCCTTACCGCTCTGGGGGCCGATTCAGATGCGGACGCAAAGCTGCTGTTGCACCAAGTGGCTCAATGCTTTTTCACTGCGCATTTGTGTAAGATGCACTGCGCACAAGATACGATCAAGCTCACATAGAGGATCCCATTGCAAAGTGATTGACAGGAAGTCAACGTTTGGGGTGGTTACGGGTGTGGCTAAAAATGACCCATTGCGATCTGTGTTGCTGCTGGAGAGTCCCCTGTGTCTAGGAGACTTGCTCAGCCTACGACTGCTCAGACTCACGATGCAATTGCAAACGGCAAGATTGTAGCAACGGTCACTTCAACAACCGCAACTGAATCAGGCCCACAAATACACCATTATATTTTACTATTTTATCGCATCTAACAACTAAGGGGTCAATTTAATTAGGTGCGATTATGTCTTACAACAGCCGCACTTTCCGGCAGCCCCATAGGCTGAATCTGGCCATGAAGGGCGTGAGCTTGGGTGCAGTTCCCGGTGTTGAAACGTTGCAGCAATGGTAACTCGTACCCAATGCCGAAACTAGACATTTTAGCGCTGTGTGCAAGAAACGGCATCGGTGCCCCCACCTATATGTAAAATATGGGCAGTGTGGGCCATAGGCGCGTGCAAAAAATAGTAAGATTTTACTTACCGGTAAATCTATTTCTCGTAGTCCGTAGTGGATGCTGGGGACTCAGTAAGGACCATGGGGAATAGACGGGCTCCGCAGGAGACAGGGCACTCTAAGAAAGAATTAGGACTACTGGTGTGCACTGGCTCCTCCCTCTATGTCCCTCCTCCAGACCTCAGTTAAGGAAACTGTGCCCGGAAGAGCTGACAGTACAAGGAAAGGATTTTGGAATCCAGGGTAAGACTCAAACCAGCCACACCGTACAACTTGTGATAACTTACCCAGTTAACAGTATGAACAATAACAGAGCATCAGATAAACCTGATGCAACTATAAAATAACCCTTATTTAAGCAATAACTATATACAAGTATTGCAGAAGAAGTCCGCACTTGGGACGGGCGCCCAGCATCCACTACGGACTACGAGAAATAGATTTACCGGTAAGTAAAATCTTATTTTCTCTGACGTCCTAGTGGATGCTGGGGACTCCGTAAGGACCATGGGGATTATACCAAAGCTCCCAAACGGGCGGGAGAGTGCGGATGACTCTGTAGCACCGAATGAGCAAACACAAGGTCCTCCTCAGCCAGGGTATCAAACTTGTAGAATTTTGCAAACGTGTTTGAACCCGACCAAGTAGCTGCTCGGCAAAGCTGTAATGCCTAGACCCCTCCGGCAGCCGCCCAAGAAGAGCCCACCTTCCTTATGGAATGGGCTTTTACAGATTTTGGATGCGGCAATCCAGCCGCAGAATGAGCCTGCTGAATCGTGTTACAGATCCAGCGAGCAATAGTTTGCTTTGAAGCAGGAGCACCCAGCTTGTTGGATGCATACAGGATAAACAGCGAGTCAGTTTTCCTGACTCCAGCCGTTCTGGCTACATAAATCTTCAAAGCCCTGACTACATCTAGTAACTTGGAATCCTCCAAGTCACGAGTAGCCGCAGGCACCACAATAGGTTGGTTCAAATGAAAAGATGACACCACCTTCGGCAGAAATTGCGGACGAGTCCGTAATTCAGCCCTGTCCATATGGAAAACCAGATTCTGACACACACCTAGCCGAAGCTAAGGCCAATAGCATGACCACTTTCCACGTGAGATACTTTAACTCCACGGTCTTAAGTGGCTCAAACCAGTGAGATTTCAGGAAACTCAACACCACGTTAAGATCCCAAGGTGCCTGAATATGTAGCACTCCCTTTACAAACGTCTGAACCTCAGGAAGAGAAGCCAGTTCCTTTTGAAAGAAAATGGATAGGGCCGAAATCTGGACCTTTATGGACCCTAATTTTAAGCCCATAGTCACTCCCGAATGTAGGAAGTGAAGGAAACGGCCCAGCTGGAATTCCTCTGTAGGGGCCTTCCTAGCCTCACACCAAGCAACATATTTTCGCCATATACGGTGATAATGTTTTGCTGTCACGTCCTTCCTAGCCTTTATCAGCGTAGGAATAACTACATCCGGAATGCCTTTTTCCGCTAGGATCCTGCGTTCAACCGCCATGCCGTCACACGCAGCCGCGGTAAGTCTTGGAACAGACAGGGCCCCTGTTGCAACAGATCCTGTCTGAGAGGCAGAGGCCATGGGTCCTCTGTGAGCATTTCTTGCAGTTCCGGGTACCAAGTCCTTCTTGGCCAATCCGGAACAATGAGTATTGTTCTCACTCCTCTTTTTCTTACGATTCTCAGCACCTTGGGTATGAGAGGAAGAGGAGGAAACACATAAACCGACTGGAACACCCACGGTGTCACTAGTGCGTCCACAGCTATCGCCTGAGGGTCTCTTGACCTGGCGCAATACCTTTGCAGCTTTTTGTTGAGGCGGGATGCCATCATGTCCACCTGTGGCAGTTCCCATCGATTTGTAATCTGTGTGAAGACTTCCTGATGAAGTCCCCACTCTCCCGGCTGGAGGTCGTGCCTGCTGAGGAAGTCTGCTTCCCAGTTGTCCACTCCCGGAATGAACACTGCTGACAGTGCCTGCACGTGATTCTCCGCCCAACGAAGAATTCTGGTGGCTTCTGCCATCGCCACCCTGCTTCTTGTGCCGCCCTGGCGGTTTACATGAGCCACCGCGGTGATGTTGTCTGACTGAATCAGCACCGGTTGGTTGCGAAGCAGAGGCTCCGCTTGACTCAGTGCGTTGTATATGGCCCAAAGTTCCAGGATATTGATGTGCAGACAAGTCTCCTGACTTGACCACAGCCCCTGGAAGTTTCTTCCCTGAGTGACTGCCCCCCACCCTCGGAGGCTTGCATCCGTGGTCAGCAGGACCCAGTCCTGTATGCCGAACCTGCGGCCCTCGAGAAGGTGAGCCCTCTGCAGCCACCACAGAAGAGACACCCTGGCCCTGGGGGATAGGGTGATCAGCTGATGCATCTGAAGATGTGATCCGGACCACTTGTCCAACAGATCCCACTGAAAGGTCCTCGCATGGAACCTGCCGAAGGGAATGGCTTTGTATGACGCCACCATCTTTCCCAGGACTCGCGTGCATTGATGCACCGACACCCGTTTTGGTTTTAAGAGGTCTCTGACCAGAGTCACGAGCTCCTGGGCCTTCTCCTCCGGGAGAAACACCTTCTTCTGGTCTGTGTCCAGAATCATGCCCAGGAAGGGCAGTCTCGTCGTAGGAATCAGCTGTGACTTTGGAATATTCAGAATCCAGCCGTGCTGTTGTAACACCTCCCGAGAGTGTGCTACGCTGATCAGCAACTGCTCTCTGGATCTCGCCTTTATGAGGAGATCGTCCAAGTATGGGATAATTGTGACTCCTTGCTTTCGCAGAAGCACCATCATTTCTGCCATTACCTTGGTAAATATTCTCGGTGCCGTGGACAGACCAAACGGCAACATCTGGAATTGGTAATGACAGTCCTGTACCACAAATCTGAGGTACTCCTGATGAGGTGGATAAATGGGGACATGCAGGTAAGCATCCTTTATGTCCAGAGACACCATAAAATCCCCCTCTTCCAGGCTCGCAATAACCGCCCTGAGCGATTCCATCTTGAACTTGAACCTTTTCAGGTAAATGTTCAGGGATTTTAAATTCAATATGGGTCTGACCGAACCGTCCGGTTTCGGAACCACAAACATTGTGGAATAGTAACCCCTTCCCTGTTGAGGGAGGGGAACCTGTACCACCACCTGCTGGAGATATAATTTGTGAATTGCCGCTAACACTACTTCCCTTTCTATGGGGGAAGCTGGCAGGGCCGATTTGAGGTAACGGTGAGGGGGCATCACTTCGAATTCCAGCTTGTATCCCTGAGACACAATCTGCATAGCCCAGGGATCCACCTGTGAGCGAACCCACTGGTGGCTGAAATTTCGGAGACGCGCCCCCACCGCTCCTGGCTCCACCTGTGGAGCCCCAGCGTCATGCGGTGGATTTAGTGGAAGCCGGGGAGGACTTCTGTTCCTGGGAACTAGCTGTATTGTGCAGCTTCTTTCCTCTACCCCTGCCTCTGGCAAGAAAGGACGCACCTCGGACTTTCTTGCCTCTTTGCGACCGAAAGGACTGCATTTGGTAATACGGTGCTTTCTTCGGTTGTGATGGAATATATGGCAAAAAATTTGACTTCCCAGCCGTAGCTGTGGAAACTAGGTCAGAGAGACCGTCCCCAAACAATTCCTCACCCTTATAAGGTAAAACCTCCATGTGTTTTTTTGAGTCGGCATCACCTGTCCATTGCTGAGTCCACAGGACCCTTGTGGCAGAAATTGACATTGCATTTATTCTAGAGCCCAGTAGGCAAATGTCTCTCTGGGCATCCTTCATATATAGGACAGCGTCTTTTATATGCCCCAGGGTCAGTAATATAGTATCCTTGTCCAAGGTATCAAGTTCCTCAGACAGAGTATCTGTCCATGCTGCCACAGCACTACACATCCAGGCCGACGCAATTGCCGGCCTCAGTAGGGTACCTGAATGTGTATAAACGGATTTCAGGATACCTTCCTGCTTCCTATCCGCAGGATCCTTTAGGGAGGCCGTATCCTGCGTCGGCAGGGCCACCTTCTTAGATAAGCGTGTCAAAGCTTTGTCTACCCTAGGGGATGATTCCCAGCGTAACCTGTCCATTGGCGGGAAAGGATACGCCATCAGTAACCGTTTGGAAATCTGCACTTTCCTATAAGGAGAATCCCAAGCTTTTTCACATAACTCATTTAACTCATGTGAAGGGGGAAAGGTCACTTCTTGCCTTTTTTCCCCAAACATATAAACCCTCTTGTCAGGGACCGGGTTTACCTCTGATATGTGCAATACATCCTTCATAGCTATAATCATGTAGCGGATGGCTTTTGCCATTTTAGGCTGCAACTTTGCATCATCGCCATCGACACTGGAGTCAGAATCCGTGTCGATATCTGTGTCAACAATCTGGGATAGTGGGCGCTTCTGAGACCCTGACGGCCTCTGCGCTGTAGGATCAGGCATGGGTTGAGACCCTGACTGTCCCAAGGCTTCAGCTTTATCCAACCTTTTATGCAAGGAGTTTACATTATCATTTAACACCTTCCACATATCCATCCAATCAGGTGTCGGCGCCGTCGGCGGAGACCCTACATTCATCTGCACCTGCTCTGCTTCCACATAGCCTTCCTCGTCAAACATGTCCCCAGCACCCCTGGGCGGTGGGTGCCGGGCTGACAGCCATAAGTGTGTAAAAAAAGAATATTGTTTTTGTTGTGGAACTACAAGGCCCAGCAAGCCTCCCCCGCTTGCTGGTGCTTGGAGAACCTCAAGTACCAGCATGCGGGGAAATAACGGGCCTGCTGGTACCTGTAGTTCTACAACAAAAATACCCAAATAAAAACACAACACACCGTGAAAGTAAAAATGTATTAAAACACACTTACACACTCACACATACTTACCTACATCCCACGCCGGTCACGTCCACTTGTCCATGTAGAATCCAATAGGGGTACCTGCAAAAATGAGAGAGATTACTTACAGTACCTACATCCCACGCCGATCACGTCCACTTGTCCATGTAGAATCCAATAGGGGTACCTGTAAAAATTAAAATTATACTTCAATCCACAGGATGGGGAAAGAGAGAGAGAGAGAGAAATGAATGAATATTATGCACTCGCTGACGCGGGAAGACGTTAGTACAGACAGGGGAGAGTGCTGCTGCTAGCTGGGAGGATGGAGCAGGCGACCCCAATAGTTGTGAGCCCAGTAGGTGTGCCCCCTCTAGCTGTGCCCCCAGTAGCTTTGCCCCCTGTAGCAGTGCCCCGAGTAGTTGTGACCCCAGTCGCTGTGCCCCCTGCAGTTGTGACCCCTATAATTGTGCCCCCAGTTGCTGTGCCCACTGTAGCTTTGCCCCCAATAGCTGTGCCCCTTGTAGCAGTGCCCTGAGTTCATGCCCCGAGTCACAGCTATGGGGCCCCCAATAGCTCTGCACCCTAGCTGTGCCTCTAGTAGCAGTGCCTCTAGTAGCAGTGCCCCGAGTCACAGCTATGGGGCCCCCAATAGCTGTGCCCCAGTTGCTGTGCCCCTTGTAGCAGTGCCCCGAGTAGTTGTGACCCCAGTCACTGTGCCCCCTGTAGCTGTGCCCCCAGTAGCAGTGCTCCGAGTAGTTGTGACCCCTGTAGTTGTGCCCCCAGTCACTGTGCCCCTTGTAGCAGTGCCCCGAGTCACAGCTATGGGGCCCCCAATAGCTGTGCCCCTTATAGCAGTGCCCCGAGTAGTTGTGGCCCCAGTAGCTGTGTGCCCCCAGTAGCTGTGCCCCCAGTAATTGTGCCCCGAGTAGTTGTATGGGAGGATGGAGCAGGCGCCCCCAATAGTTGTGAGCCCAGTAGCTGTGCCCTCAGTAGTTGTGACCCCTCTAGCTGTGCCCCCAGTAGCAGTGCCCCGAGTAGTTGTGACCCCAGTCGCTGTGCCCCTTGTGGCTGTGCCCCCTGTAATTGTGCCCCCTGTAGCTTTGCCCCTTGTAGCAGTGCCCCGAGTCACAACTATGGGACCCTCAATAGCTATGCCCCCTAGCTGTGCCCCTTGTAACAGTGCCCCGAGTCCATGCCCCGAGTCACAGCTATGGGGCCCCCAATAGCTGTGCCCCTTGTAGCAGTGCCCCGAGTAGTTGTGACCCCTGTAATTGTGCCTTCTGTAGCTGTGCCCCTTGTAGTTGTGCCCCCAGTAGCTGTGCCCCTTGTGGCTCTGCCCCCAGTAGTTGTGACCCCTGTAATTGTGCCCCCTAGCTGTGCCAGTGCCCCAAACACACACACACACATAAAAAAAAAAGGATTTTGGTTACCTACCGGTAAATCCTTTTCTCGTAGTCCGTAGAGGATGCTGGGGTCCACATTAGTACCATGGGGCATAGACGGGTCCACCAGGAGCCATTGGCACTTTAAGAGTTTGAGAGTGTGGTCTGGCTCCTCCCTCTATGCCCCTCCTACCAGACTCAGTCTAGAAACTGTGCCCGAGGAGACAACATACTTTGAGAGAAGGATTATACACAGATAGTGGGGAGATTCATACCAGCTCACACATACAAGGCACGTCAAGATACCCTGCAGTGACAAAATATCCTTGCCACATAGACTCTCATTTGTTAGATTTCTTGGCAATATTTTTGTAGCCCAATTTTTGAACAACTCAAGCCCGATACTTACTCAATTTGTGATTGATATCTGTGGGTCTCTACACAATTGGAACACGGTGCGCCCAGGAGACATATTCACCTACGGTCAGACCGCACTGAGTATGCCCAAACTCGTCTGATCTTGGAAGCCAGGCACTGCAGGGCCTGGTTAGTACCTGGACGGGGAACCACCAGGGAATACCAGGTACCGTAGGTATTTTATTCTCCTACGCACATCATAACTTTGGGACCCACGGTCAGGAATTCAATCCCAGACTCCTACAATTATTGGACCCTATCAGGCATGAGGCAGTGACCTCATTCTGTAAAAATCTCTATTATAGAGGATATTAATATTTATTTGAATGAGGGATTATAGATTTTCGCTTATTTACATTATTTTCTCGCCGATAATATGAATGTCAATGCTTATGAGTATCAATGCTCCTAAATTATGAATGCTTGCTCTCTTCTTTTTTAAGTATATTATATTAAAAGTTACATCTTAATAATTTCATATTTTCAATTTTCAAGTGTGCCCTGGAAAAGGCATGTAGTTGCTTTTGTCTTCTCAAAAGACCACACCCGTTGTTTCATAGTTTTCATAACTATTTTTCAGGAGCACCACCAACCATTTGCTGAACTAATCATTAAAGTAGGCTTTACGTTGGTTTAACAATACTATCAATCTATTCAATTATAATTGCTATATCCTGTGCAGATTTATATCTTTCGAACAAGAATATTCTTGTCACCTCTGACATTGCTGCTCTGCTCTTCATTCCGCCTTGTCGGTTTATGTAAGCCACTGTTGTTAAGTTGTCCGACTGCACTTGAATGGCCCAATTTCTCAGAAGAGGGGCCGCCTGAAGAAGACCTTTGTAGACGGCTCTTAGTTCCAGGATGTTGATGGGCAGGCCGGCTTCCAGGCTTGACCACCGTCCTTGGAAGGTTACTCCTTGAGTGACGGCTCCCCAGCCCCGAAGGCTCGCATCCGTGGTTAGAAGGACCCAGCCCTGAATCCCGAACCTGCATTCCTCCAGAAGGTGAGGCAATTGGAGCCACCAGAGGAGTGAAATCCTGGCCTTTGGCGACAGACGAATTCTCTGGTGCATGTGGAGGTGAGATCCCGACCACTTGTCCAGGAGATCCAGTTGGAAGGTCCGAGCGTGGAACCTACCGTACCGGAGAGCCTCGTAAGAGGCCACCATTTTTCCTAATAGGCAAATGCATTGATGAACCGACACCCGAGGTGGCTACAGGACATCCCGGACCATGGCTTGTATCACCAACGCCTTTTCCTGCGGTAGAAACACTCTCTGCACTTCCGTATACCAGGATCATTCCCAGAAATGACAACCTCTGGGTTGGTTCCAAATGTGACTTTGGAAGGTTCAGAATCCAACAGTGACTCTGGAGCAGTCACGTTTTGAGGACAATGGATTGCCGTAGCCTCTCCTTGGATGATGCCTTTATCAGCAGGTTGTCCAGATATGGAATGATGTTCACACCCTGCTTGCGGAGGAGAATCATAATTTCCGCCATCACCTTGGTAAACACCCTCGGTGTTGTGGAGAGGCCGAATGGCAGTGCCTGGAACTGGAAATGACAGTCTAGCAATACGAAGTGGAGATCAGCAGCCAGATCAGAATGTGGAGGTACGCATCCTTGATATCCAGGGATACCAGGAATTCCCCTTCTTCCAGACCTGATATCACCGCCCTGAGAGACTCCATCTTGAACTTGAACTCCTTTAGAAAGGGGTTCAATGATTTTAGGTTCAGAATGGGTCTGACCGAACCATCCGGTTTTGGTAACACAAAAAGGTTCGAATAGTAACCATTGTTCAGCATGTGAAGTGGTACTGGCACAATGACCTGTGCCTCTACAAGCTTTTGGACAGCGTCTTGTAGTACAGTGCTGTCCTCTAACAGAGTTGGCAAGCCTGACTTGAAAAAGCGATGAGGAGGGAGACTTTGAAATTCCAGCCTGTATCCCTGAGACACAACATCTACCACCAAGGGATCCAGGTCGGACGATACCCAGACATGACTGAAGTGTCTGAGTCTCGATCCCACTGGCCCCACCACTGGGGCGTGCAGTCCACCGTCATGCGGAGGACTTTGGCGTACCCGAAGCAGGCTTTTGTTCCTGGGAACCTGCAGGGGCAGGTTTCTTGGACTTAACCCAACCTCCCCTAAAGAAGGTATTGGAAGTTCTGGCCTTTCTAGGCTTGCAAATGAAGAGAAAGATTTCTTCGGAGCAGGTGCTGCTGAGGGAAGAAACGGAGACTTACACGCTGTATCGATGGATATCCACGCATCTAGAGCTTCCCCAAAGAGAGCCTAACCTGTATAGGGTAGGGACTCCACACTTCTTCTGGATTCCGCGTCGGCCGACCACTGGCGCAGCCACAGTCCCCGATGAGCTGAAACAGACATGGAAGATATTCCCGCAGCCATGGAACCCAGGCCTTTCATGGATTCTACCATAAAACCTGCAGAATCATTCATGTTGCGTAAATACAGTACAATGCAACGTCATCCCTATCTATCGTATCCAAATCCTCAAGTAAGGTAGCCGACCACTTCACTATTGCCTTTGCAATCCATGCGGTAGCAATAGTGGGACGTAATATGGCCCCTGGAGCAGTATACATTGATTTAAGCGTGTTATCAATTTTCCTATCAGCCGGCGTTATCAATTTTCCTATCAGCCGGCTCCTTTAAGGCGGTAGATCCTGGAAGAGGTAAAACCACCTTCTTTGAGAGTCTGGACACAGAGGCGTCAACAATTGGCGGGTTTTAACATTTTCTCTAACGTCCTAGTGGATGCTGGGGACTCCGTAAGGACCATGGGGAATAGACGGGCTCCGCAGGAGACTGGGCACTCTAAGAAAGAATTAGGACTACTGGTGTGCACTGGCTCCTCCCTCTATGCCCCTCCTCCAGACCTCAGTTAGAATCTGTGCCCGGACGGAGCTGGGTGCATTTTAGTGAGCTTTCCTGAGCTTGCTAATAAGAAAGTATTTTAGTTAGGTTTTTTTTTATTTTCAGAGAGCTTCTGCTGGCAACAGACTCTCTGCTACGTGGGACTGAGGGGAGAGAAGCAAACCTACTAACTGTGGATAGGTTGCGCTTCTTAGGCTACTGGACACCATTAGCTCCAGAGGGATCGAACACAGGATCTTAACCTTGGTCGTCCGTTCCCGGAGCCGCGCCGCCGTCCCCCTCGCAGAGCCAGAAGACAGAAGCCGGAGAAGACATCAAAAACGGCGGCAGAAGACTCCTGTCTTCATATGAGGTAGCGCACAGCACTGCAGCTGTGCGACATTGCTCCCACACTAACCCACACACTCCGGTCACTGTAGGGTGCAGGGCGCAGGGGGGGGGCGCCCTGGGCAGCAATTGAGTACCTCCTGGCAAAATAGGGCATATATACAGCTGGGCACTGTAATATGCATGAGCCCCCGCCATTATTTTTACACAAAATCGCGGGGCAGAAGCCCGCCGCTGAGGGGGCGGGGCTTCTTCCTCAGCACTCACCAGCGCCATTTTCTATCCACAGCTCCGCTGTGAGGAAGCTCCCCAGGCTCTCCCCTGCAGAAGCACGATAGAAGAGGGTGAAAAAGAGAGGGGGGGGGGGGGGGGGCACATAAATTTGGCGTAAAAACAATATATACAGCAGCTACTGGGTTAACACTAAGTTACTGTGTGATTCCTGGGTCATATAGCGCTGGGGTGTGTGCTGGCATACTCTCTCTCTGTCTCTCCAAAGGGCCTTGTGGGGGAACTGTCTTCAAATAGAGCATCCCCTGTGTGTGTGGTGTGTCGGTACGTGTGTGTCGACATGTCTGAGAAAAGGCTCCCCTAAGGAGGAGATGGAGCTAATATGTGTGTGAGAGGGTGTCTCCGTCGACAACGCCGACACCTGTTTGGATATGTGTAAGTGCTAAGGTGAATTTATTGCACAAAAGATTAGAGAACAGACAGGAAATCTACCCATGTCTGTCCCTATGTCGCAGAGACCTTCAGAGTCTCACAATGCTCACTATCCAAGATAATAAACACTGATATCGACACGGAGTTTGACTCCAGTGTCGACTACGATAATGCAAAAGTTACAGCCAAAATGGCAGAAAAGTATTCAATATATGGTTATTGTAATAAAAGATGATTTGCATATCACTGATGACTCATTTGTCCCTGACACAAGGGTACACATGTTTAAGGGGAAGAAAGCTGAGGTAAATTTCCCTCCTCTCATGAGGAAAAAGAGCGGGAATCTCCAGACAAGAGACTGCAGCTTCCCACAAAGAATTCTCAGGCAGTATCCTTTCCCCACTAGGGCCAGAATGTGATGGGAATCTTCCCCTAGGGTGTCACGTTTGCCCAGAAGGTAGCCCTAGCTATTCTCAGGGATCCTGCAGATAGCGTGCACATTCTGGTACACTACTCAGACCGGCGATTGTGTCGGCATGGGTTTATAGCGCTGTGGCGGCGTGGACAGGTACCTTATCAGCAGAAATTGAGACCCTAGTATGTATATATATATATATAAAATAAGATTTTACTCACCGGTAAATCTATTTCTCGTAGTCCGTAGTGGATGCTGGGAACTCCGTAAGGACCATGGGGAATAGACGGGCTCCGCAGGAGACTGGGCACTCTATAAGAAAGATTTGGTGGTGTGCACTGGCTCCTCCCTCTATGCCCCTCCTCCAGACCTCAGTTAGGATACTGTGCCCGGAAGAGCTGACACAAGAAGGAAGGATTTTGAATCCCGGGTAAGACTCATACCAGCCACACCAATCACACCGTATAACTCGTGATACTATACCCAGTTAACAGTATGAAATATAACAGAGCCTCTCAACAGATGGCTCAACAATAACCCTTTAGTTAGGCAATAACTATATACAAGTATTGCAGACAATCCGCACTTGGGATGGGCGCCCAGCATCCACTACGGACTACGAGAAATAGATTTACCGGTGAGTAAAATCTTATTTTCTCTGACGTCCTAGTGGATGCTGGGAACTCCGTAAGGACCATGGGGATTATACCAAAGCTCCCAAACGGGCGGGAGAGTGCGGATGACTCTGCAGCACCGAATGAGAGAACTCAAGGTCCTCCTCAGCCAGGGTATCAATTTTGTAGAATTTAGCAAACGTGTTTGCCCCTGACCAAGTTGCAGCTCGGCAAAGTTGTAAAGCTGAGACCCCTCGGGCAGCTGCCCAAGATGAGCCCACCTTCCTCGTGGAATGGGCTTTCACTGATTT
The DNA here is from genome assembly GCF_028390025.1 of Pseudophryne corroboree. Classification (NCBI taxonomy): domain Eukaryota; kingdom Metazoa; phylum Chordata; class Amphibia; order Anura; family Myobatrachidae; genus Pseudophryne; species Pseudophryne corroboree. The sequence goes on from NC_086444.1 coordinate 592,870,709, forward strand.
AGGATGCGGCAATCCAGCCGCAGAATGCTCCAGCTGAATCGTGCTACAAATTCAGCGAGCAATAGTCTGCTTAGAAGTAGGAGCACCTATTTTGTTGGGTGCCTACAGGATAAGAAGCGAGTCAGTTTTCCTGACTCCAGCCATCCTGGAAATATAATTTTTTAAGGCCCTGACTACGTCCAGTAACTTGGAATCTTCCAAGTCCCTAGTAGCCGCAGGCACTACAATAGGTTGGTTCAAGTGAAAGGCTGATACCACCTTAGGGAGAAACTGGGGACGAGTCCTCAATTCTGCCCTATTCATATGGAAAATCAGATAAGGGCTTTTACATGACAAAGCCGCCAATTCTGACACACGCCTGGTCGAAGCCAAGGCCAATAACAGGACCACTTTCCACGTGAGATATTTCAGATCCACAGTTTTAAGTGGCTCAAACCAATGTGATTTCAGGAAACTCAACACCACGTTGAGATCCCACGGTGCCACAGGAGGCACAAAAGGGGGCTGAATATGTAGCACTCCCTTTACAAAAGTCTGAACTTCAGGCAGTGAAGCCAGTTCTTTCTGGAAGAAAATCGACAGAGCCGAAATCTGGACCTTAATGGAACCCAATTTTAGGCCCATAGTCACTCCCGACTGTAGGAAGTGCAGAAAACGACCCAGCTGAAATTCCTCTGTTGGGGCCTTCCTGGCCTCCCACCACGCAACATATTTTCGCCAAATACGGTGATAATGGTTTGCGGTTACTTCTTTCCTGGCTTTTATCAGCGTAGGAATGACTTCCTCCGGAATGCCCTTTTCCTTTAGGATCCGGAATTCAACCGCCATGCCATCAAACGCAGCCGCGGTAAGTCTTGGAACAGACAGGGCCCCTGCTGTAGCAGATCCTGTCTGAGCGGTAGAGGTCATGGGTCCTCTGATATTATTTCTGTAAGTTCTGGGTACCAAGTTCTTCTTGGCCAATCCGGAACCACGAGTATCGTTCTTCCTCCTCGTTTTCTTATTATTCTCAGTACCCTTGGTATGAGAGGCAGAGGAGGGAATACATAAACCGACTGGTACACCCACGGTGTCACTAGAGCGTCCACAGCTATTGCCTGAGGGTCCCTTGACCTGGCGCAATATCTAGTTTTTTGTTTAGGCGGGACGCCATCATGTCCACCTGTGGCCTTTCCCAACGGTTTACCAACAGTTGGAAGACTTCTGGATGAAGTCCCCACTCTCCCGGGTGTCGGTCGTGTCTGCTGAGGAAGTCTGATTCCCAGTTGTCCACTCCTGGAATGAACACTGCTGACAGTGCTAAGACGTGATTTTCCGCCCATCGGAGAATCCTTGTGGCTTCTGCCATCGCCATCCTGCTTCTTGTGCCGCCCTGTCGGTTTACATGGGCGACTGCCGTGATGTTGTCTGATTGGATAAGTACCGGCTGGTTTTGAAGCAGAGGCCTTGCCAGACTTAGGGCATTGTAAATGGCCCTCAGTTCCAGAATATTTATGTGTAGGGATGACTCCTGACTTGACCAAAGTCCTTGGAAGTTTCTTCCCTGTGTGACTGCCCCCCAGCCTCGAAGGCTGGCATCCGTGGTTACCAGGACCCAGTCCTGTATGCCGAATCTGCGGCCCTCTTGAAGATGAGCACTCTGCAGCCACCACAGTATAGATACCCTGGTCCTTGGAGACAGGGTTATCAGTCGATGCATCTGAAGATGCGATCCCGACCACTTGTTCAAGAGGTCCCACTAAAAAGGTTCTTGTATGGAACCTGCCGAATGGAATTTTGCTTCGTAAGAAGCTACCATTTTTCCCAGGACTCGTGTGCAGTGATGCACCGACACCTGTTTTGGTTTCAGGAGGTCTCTGACTAGAGATGACAGCTCCTTGGCTTTCTCCTGCAGGAGAAACACTTTTTTCTGTTCTGTGTCCAGAACCATCCCCAGGAACAGTAGGCGTGTGGTAGGAACCAGCTGTGACTTTGGAATGTATAGAATCCATCCGTGCTGTTGTAGCACTTCCCGAGATAGTGCTACTCCGACCAACAACTGCTCCTTGGACCTCTCCTTTATAAGGAGATCGTCCAAGTACGGGATAATTAAAACTCCCTTTTTTCGAAGGAGTATCATCATTTCTGCCATTACCTTGGTAAAGACCCTCGGTGCCGTGGACAGTCCAAACGGCAGTGTTTGGAATTGGTAATGGCAATCCTGTACCACAAATCTGAGGTACTCCTGTCCAGGCTTGCAATAACCGCCCTGAGCGATTCCATCTTGAACTTGAATTTTTTAATGTATGTGTTCAAGGATTTCAAATTTAAAATGGGTCTCACCGAACCGTCCGGTTTCGGTACCACAACCAGTGTGGAATAGTAACCCCGTCCTTGTAGAAGTAGGGGCACCTTGACTATCACCTGCTGGGAATACAGCTTGTGAATTGCCTCTAGCACAGCCTCCCTGCCTGAGGGAGTTGTCGGCAAGGCAGATTTGAGGAAACGGCGGGGGGGAGACGCCTCGAATTCCAGCTTGTACCCCTGAGATACTACTTGAAGGATCCAGGGATCCACCTGTGAGCGAGCCCACTGATCACTGAAATTTTTGAGGCGGCCCCCCACCGTACCTGGCTACGCCTGTGGAGCCCCCGCGTCATGCGGTGGACTCAGAGGAAGCGGGGGAAGAATTTTGATTCTGGGAACTGGCTGACTGGTGCAGCTTTTTCCCTCTTCCCTCGTCTCTGTGCAGAAGGGAAGCGCCTTTGACCCGCTTGCTTTTCTGAAGCCGAAAGGACTGTACCTGATAATACAGTGCTTTTCTTAGGCTGTGAGGAAACCTGAGGTAATTTTTTTTTTTTTTTTATCCCAGCTGTTGCTGTGGATACGAGGTCCCAGAGACCATGCCCAAACAATTCCTCACCCTTATAAGGCTCTATGTGCCTTTTAAAGTCAGCATCACCTGTCCAGTGTCGGGTCTCTAATACCCTCCTGACAGAATGGACATTGCAATAATTTTGGATGCCAGCCGGCAAAATATCCCTCTGTGCATCCCTCATATATAAGACGACGTCTTATGTTCGCAAAATAGTATCCCTGTTTGAAAGGGTTACAGACCACGCTGCAGCAGCACTATCTGCAGGTCTCAGTCTAGTACCTGAGTGTGTAAATACAGTTCTCAGGATAGCCTCCTGCTATTTGTCAGCAGGTACCTTCAAAGTGGCCGTATCCTAAGACGGCAGTGCCACCTTTTTTTTTTTGACAAACGTGTGAGCGCCTTATCCACCCTAGGGGATATCTCCCAGCGTAACTTATCCTCTGGCGGGAAAAGGTACGCCATCAGTAACTTTTTAGAAATTACCAGTTTCTTATCGGGGGAACCCACGCTTTTTCACACTTCATTCACTCATTTGATGGGGGAACAAAACACTGCCTGCTTTTTCTCCCCACACATAAAACCCTTTTTTGTTTTTAGTGGTACTTGGGTTAATGTCAGAAATGTGTAACACATTTTTTATTGCCGGGATCATGCAACGGATGTTCCTAGTGGATTGTGTATATGTCTCAACCTCGTCGACACTGGAGTCAGACTCCGTGTCGACATCTGTGTCTGCCATCTGAGGGAGCGGGCGTTTTTAAGCCCCTGATGGCCTTTGAGACGCCTGGGCAGGCGCGGGCTGAGAAGCCGGCTGTCCCATAGCTGTTACGTCATCCAGCCTTTTATGTAAGGAGTTGACACTGTCGGTTAATACCTTCCACCTATCCATCCACTCTGGTGTCGGCCCACAGGGGGCGACATCTCATTTATCGGCATCTGCTCCGCCTCCACATAAGCCTCCTCATCAAACATGTCGACACAGCCGTACCAACACACCGCACACACACAGGGAATGCTCTGACTGAGGACAGGACCCCACACTGCCCTTTGGGGAGACAGAGAGAGAGTATGCCAGCACACACCGGAGCGCTATATAATGTAGGGATAAACACTATCACTGAGTGAATTTTCCCCAATAGCTGCTTGTATAAACAATATTGCGCCTAAATTTAGTGCCCCCCCCTCTCTTTTTAACCCTTTGAGCCTGAAAACTACAGGGGAGAGCCTGGGGAGCTGTCTTCCAGCTACACTGTGAAGAGAAAATGGCGCCGGTGTGCTGAGGGAGATGGCCCCGCCCCTTTTTCGGCTGACTTTTCTCCCGCTTTTTTCTGTATTCTGGCAGGGGTAATTACCACATATATAGCCTCTGGGGCTATATATTGTGGCTATTTTGCCAGCCAAGGTGTTTTTATTGCTGCTCAGGGCGCCCCCCCCCAGCGCCCTGCACCCTCAGTGACCAGAGTGTGAAGTGTGTATGAGGAGCAATGGCACTGCAGCTGTGCGCTACCTTGGTGAAGACTGAAGTCTTCTGCCGCCGATTTTCCGGACCATCTTCATGCTTCTGGCTCTGTAAGGGGGACGGCGGCGCGGCTCCGGGAGCGAACACCAAGGACGGGTCCTGCGGTCGATCCCTCTGGAGCTAATGGTGTCCAGTAGTCTAAGAAGCCCAAGCTAGCTGCAAGCAGGTAGGTTCGCTTCTTCTCCCCTTAGTCCCTCGATGCAGTGAGCCTGTTGCCAGCAGGTCTCACTGTAAAATAAAAAACCTAATTTAAACTTTCTTTCTAGAAGCTCAGGAGAGCCCCTAGTGTGCATCCAGCTCGGGCCGGGCACAGAAATCTAACTGAGGTCTGGAGGAGGGGCATAGAGGGAGGAGCCAGTGCACACCAGATAGTACCAAATCTTTCTTATAGAGTGCCCAGTCTCCTGCGGAGCCCGTCTATTCCCCATGGTCCTTACGGAGTTCCCAGCATCCACTAGGACGTCAGAGAAATATATATATGTATATAGAGAGATATGTATATATATTAAAGATGCTGTCTTAAGAGATATATATAATCAAACATGCCCAAAGAGACATGAGTATACTGGGTCCTAGAGACAAAGCTATGTCGATTTCTGCTTGACGTGTCCTGTAGAATATGCAATGGACAGATGATACCAACTTAAGTGGCATATGGAAGGCTGAGGATTGTGTGGAGAAGGGTTCTCGGACCTGGTCTCCACGGCTATAGCTGGTAATTCTGATATTTTGCCTTATATTCCTGCACAGCCTAGGAAAGCACGTCATTATCAAATGCAGCTTTTCGAACAAAGAAACAAGAAAGTCCGAGGTGCGTCCTTTCTTGCCAGAGGTGGGGCCAGAGGAAAGCAGCTGCACAACACAGCTAGTTCCCAGGAACAGAAGTCCTCCCTGGCCTCTATGAAAATCCACCGCATGTCGCTGGGGCTCCACAGACGGAGCTAGGCCCGGTGGGGGCACGCTTTCGTAAGTTCTGCAACAAGTGGGTTCACTCCCTGTTAGATCCCTGGGCAATAGATATTGTGTCTCAGGGATACAAGCTGGACTTTGAGAAGAGGCCTCCTCACTGACGGCCCTGCCGGCTTCCCCCCACGAGAGGGAAACAGGGTTAACTGCAATTCACAAATTGTATCTTCAACAGGTGGTGGTCAAGGTTCCCCTCCTTCGACAAGGAGGGAGTTATTATTCGACCATGTGGTAGTCCCGAAACCAGACGGTTCGTCAGACCCATATTGAATTTAAAATCCCTGAACATATACCTGAAAAGCTTCAAGTTCAAGATGGAATCGCTAAGAGCGGTCGTTACAAGCCTGAAAGGGGGAGATTTATCGTGACTCGGGACATAAAGGAGGCATACCTTCATGTCCCCATTTATCCACCTCATCAGGCGTACCTCAGAATTGCGGTACGGGATTGTCATTACCAATTTCAGACGTTGCTGTTTGGTCTCTCCACGGCCCCGAAAATATTCACCAAGGTAATGGCGGAAATGTTGGTGCTCCTGCGGTAGCAAGGTGTCACTATTATCACGTACTTGGACGATCTCCTCATAAAAGCGAGATCAAGAGAGCAGTGGCTGAACAGCGTATCACTTCTCTGGAAGTGTAACGGCAACACGGCTGGATTCTATATATTCCAAAGTCGCAGTTGGTTCCTACAGCTCATCTGCCTCTCCTAGGCATGATCCTAGACACAGACCAGAAAAGGGTTTATCTCCCGATAGAGGGAGCTCATGAGCTCGTGACACTGGTCAGGAATCTATTAAAACCAAAACAGGTGTCAGTGCATCACTGCACTTGAGTCCTGGGAAGGATGGTGGCATCATACGAGGCCATTCCTTTCGGCAGGTTCCATGAGAGGACCTTCTAATGGGACTTACTGGACAAAGTGGTCCGGATCACATCTTTAGATGCATCGGTTAATCACCCTATCCCCCGGGGCCAGGGTGTCTGTCCTGTGGTGGCTGCAGAGTACTCACCTTCTCGAGGGCCGCAGGTTCGGCATTCAGGACTGGGTCCTGGTGACCACAGATGCAAGCCTCCGAGGGTGGGGGGCAGTCACTCAGGGAAGAAGTTTCCAAGGGCTGTGGTCAAGTCAGGAGACTTGCCTTCACATCAATATCCTGGAACTAAGGGCCATATACAACGCCCTAAGTCAAGCGGAGACCCTGCTTCGCAACCAATCGTGCTGATTCAATCAGACAACATCACCGCAGTGGCTCATGTAAACCGCCAAGGCAGCACAAGGAGCAGGGTGGCGATGGCGGAAGCCACCAGAATTCTTCGATGGGCGGAGAATCACGTACGAGCACTGTCAGCAGTGTTCATTCCGGGAGTGGACAACTGGGAAGCAGACCTCAGCAGGCACGACCTCCACCCGGGAGAGGGGGGACTTCATCAAGAAGTTTTTGCGCAGATTGTAGGTCGGTGGGAACTGCCACAGGTGGACATGATGGCATCCCGCCTCAACAAAAAGCTAGAGGTATTGCGCCAGGTCAAGAGACTCTCAGGCGATAGCTGTAGACGCACTGGTGACACCGTGGATGTTCCAGTCGGTTTATGTGTTTCCTCCTCTTCCTCTCTTACCCAAGGTGCTGAGAATCATAAGGAAAAGAGGAGTGAGAACAATACTCATTGTTCCGGATTGGCCAAGAAGGACTTGGTATCCAGAGCTGCAAGAAATGCTCACAGAGGACCCATGGCCTCTGCCTCTAGGGCAGGATCTGTTGCAGCAGGGACCTTGTCTGTTCCAAGACTTACCGCGTTTGACGGTATGGCGGTTGAGCGCCGGATCCTAGTAGAAAAAATAAGAATTTACTTACCGATAATTCTATTTCTCATAGTCCGTAGTGGATGCTGGGGACTCCGTAAGGACCATGGGGAATAGCGGCTCCGCAGGAGACTGGGCACATCTAAAGAAAGCTTTAGGACTATCTGGTGTGCACTGGCTCCCCCCCCTATGACCCTCCTCCAAGCCTCAGTTAGGATACTGTGCCCGGACGAGCGTACACAATAAGGAAGGATTTTGAATCCCGGGTAAGACTCGTACCAGCCACACCAATCACACCGTACAACTTGTGATCTGAACCCAGTTAACAGCATGATAACAGAGGAGCCTCTAGAAAAGATGGCTCACTACAGCAATAACCCGATTTTTTGGTAACAATAACTATGTACCAGTATTGCAGACAATCCGCACTTGGGATGGGCGCCCAGCATCCACTACGGACTATGAGAAATAGAATTATCGGTAAGTAAATTCTTATTTTCTCTAACGTCCTAAGTGGATGCTGGGGACTCCGTAAGGACCATGGGGATTATACCAAAGCTCCCAAACGGGCGGGAGAGTGCGGATGACTCTGCAGCACCAAATGAGAGAACTCCAGGTCCTCCTCAGCCAGGATATCAATTTTGTAGAATTTAGCAAACGTATTTGCTCCTGACCAAGTAGCTGCTCGGCAAAGTTGTAAAGCCGAGACCCCTCGGGCAGCCGCCCAAGATGAGCCCACCTTCCTTGTGGAGTGGGCATTTACAGATTTTTGGCTGTGGCAGGCCTGCCACAGAATGTGCAAGCTGAATTGTACTACAAATCCAACGAGCAATAGTCTGCTTAGAAGCAGGAGCACCCAGCTTGTTGGGTGCATACAGGATAAACAGCGAGTCAGATTTCCTGACTCCAGCCGTCCTGGAAACATATATTTTCAGGGCCCTGACAACGTCTAGCAACTTGGAGTCCTCCAAGTCCCTAGTAGCCGCAGGCACCACAAATAGGTTGGTTCAGGTGAAACGCTGAAACCACCTTAGGGAGAAAACTGAGGACGAGTCCTCAATTCCGCCCTGTCCGAATGGAAAATCAGATAAGGGCTTTTTCAGGATAAAGCCGCCAATTCTGACACGCGCCTGGCCCAGGCCAGGGCCAACAGCATGACCACTTTCCATGTGAGATATTTTAACTCCACAGATTTAAGTGGTTCAAACCAATGTGACTTTTGGAACCCAAAACTACATTGAGATCCCAAAGTGCCACTGGAGGCACAAAAGGAGGCTGTATATGCAGTACCCCTTTTACAAACGTCTGAACTTCAGGGACTGAAGCTAGTTCTTTTTGGAAGAAAATTGACAGGGCCGAAATTTGAACCTTAATGGACCCCAATTTCAGGCCCATAGACACTCCTGTTTGCAGGAAATGTAGGAATCGACCCAGTTATATTACCTCCGTCGGGCCTTACTGGCCTCGCACCACGCAACATATTTTCGCCAATTGCGGTGATAATGTTTTTGCGGTTACATCCTTCCTGGCTTTGATCAGGATAGGGATGACTTCATCCGGAATGCCTTTTTTCCTTCAGGATCCGGCGTTCAACCGCCATGCCGTCAAACGCAGCCGCGGTAAGTCTTGGAACAGACAGGGTCCTTGCTGGAGCAGGTCCCTTCTTAGAGGTAGAGGCCACGGATCCTCCGTGAGCATCTCTTGAAGTTCCGGTTACCAAGTCCTTCTTGGCCAATCCGGAGCCACGAATATAGTGCTTACTCCTCTCCATCTTATCAATCTCAGTACCTTGGGTATGAGAGGCAGAGGAGGGAACACATACCCTGACTGGTACACCCACGGTGTTACCAGAGCGTCTACAGCTATTGCCTGAGGGTCCCTGGACCTGGCGCAATACCTGTCGAGTTTTTCCCAACGGTTTATTTACGTGGGTGACTGCCGTGATGTTGTCCGACTGGATCAACACAGGCTGACCTTGAAGAATCCTTGCAGCTTCTCTAAACTAAAACTTTCACTAAGAAGCTCAGGAGAGCCCCTAGTGTGCACCCTTCCCGTTCGGGCACAGAGATCTAACTGAGGCTTGGAGGAGGGTCATAGGGGGAGGAGCCAGTGCACACCAGATAGTCCTAAAGCTTTCTTTAGATGTGCCCAGTCTCCTGCGGAGCCGCTATTCCCCATGGTCCTTACGGAGTCCCCAGCATCCACTTAGGACGTTAGAGAAAAGGTATTCCGGATGAGGTTATTCCTACGCTGATAAAGGCTAGGAAGGACGTGACGGCTAAACATTATCACCGTATATGGCGAAAATATGTTGCTTGGTGTGAGGCCAGGAATGCCTCTAGAGGAATTCCAGCTGGGCCGTTTCCTTCACTTCCTACAGTCGGGAGTGACTTTGGGCCTAAAATTGGGGTCCATTAAGGTCCAGATTTCGGCCCTATCCATTTTCTTTCATAAAAAACCAGCTTTTCTACCTGAAGTTCAGACGTTTGTAAAGGGAGTGCTGCATATTCAGCCCCCTTTTGTGCCACCAGTGGCACCTTGGGATCTTAACGTGGTGTTGAGTTTCCTGAAATCTCACTGGTTTGAGCCACTTAAGCCCGTGGAGTTAAAATATCTCACGTGGAAAGTGGTCATGCTATTGGCCTTAGCTTCGGCTAGGCGTGTCAGAATTGGCGGCTTTGTCATGTAAAAGCCCCTATCTGGTTTTCCATACGGACAGGGCAGAATTACGGACTCGTCCGCAATTTCTGCCAAAGGTGGTGTCATCTTTTAATTTGAACCAACCTATTGTGGTGCCTGCGGCTACTTGTGACTTGGAGGATTCCAAGTTACTAGATGTAGTCAGGGCTTTGAAGATTTATGTAGCCAGAACGGCTGGAGTCAGGAAAACTGACTCGCTGTTTATCTTGTATGCATCCAACAAGCTGGGTGCTCCTGCTTCAAAGCAAACTATTGTTCGCTGGATCTGTAACACGATTCAGCAGGCTCATTCTGCGGCTGGATTGCCGCATCCAAAATCGGTAAAAGCCCATTCCACAAGGGAGGTGGGCTCTTCTTGGGCGGCTGCCCGAGGGGTCTCGGCATTACAGCTTTGCCGAGCAGCTACTTGGTCGGGTTCAAACATTTTTGCTAAATTCTACAAGTTTGATACCCTGGCTGAGGAGGACCTTGTGTTTGCCCATTCGGTGCTGCAGAGTCATCCGCACTCTCCCGCCCGTTTGGGAGCTTTGGTATAATCCCCATGGTCCTTACGGAGTCCCCAGCATCCACTAGGACGTTAGAGAAAATAAGATTTTACTCACCGGTAAATCTATTTCTCGTAGTCCGTAGTGGATGCTGGGCGCCCGTCCCAAGTGCGGATTTCTACTGCAATACTTGTATATTGTTATTGCTTAATTAAGGGTTATGTTATGTTGGCATCCGTTTGTTGATGCTCTGTTGTTGTTCATACTGTTAACTGGGTATGTTATCACAAGTTATACGGTGTGATTGGTGTGGCTGGTATGAGTCTTACCCTGGATTCCAAAATCCTTTCCTTGTAATGTCAGCACTTCCGGGCACAGTTTCCTTAACTGAGGTTTGGAGGAGGGGCATAGAGGGAGGAGCCAGTGCACACCAGTAGTCCTAATTCTTTCTTAAAGTGCCCAGTCTCCTGCGGAGCCCGTCTATTCCCCATGGTCCTTACGGAGTCCCCAGCATCCACTATGGACTACGAGAAATAGATTTACCGGTGAGTAAAATCTTATTTTTTCCTATCCTCCTCAGGGAAAGGAAATGCCACCTGGACCCTTTTAGGGATCTGGAATATTTTCTCAGGGTTTACCCATGCTTTTTCAAATATAGCATTCAATTCCTTTGACGCAGGGAAGATTAGCAAGGCTTTTTTATTTTCAGTGAAAAAAGCCTACTCAACCTGCTTAGGTGTGGTATCATTAACATTTAACACATCCCTGATAGCCTCTATCAACAATTGCACCCCATTTACAAGAGATGTGGACCCCCGCAACACATCCCCATCACCATCTGTAGTGTCAGAATCGGTATCCGTGTCGTCTTGTGTGACATGCACAAGCGCACTTTTGTGGGGATATATAATGGGGCATCCTGAGGTACCAGAACCAGGCCATACTGCCATAGAGCTCTGTAATACCTGGGTTGCAGATTAATCTGATTAATCTGAGAAATCCAAGATTTGATAGCGGGAAACCACTCTGGTTCCCTTGCTGGTATCTGTGCTAAACCAGTGCTATCCTGATTACATGGAATGGGATCATCCTGGGAGGATAAATCCTCTGCAGCATATGACACAGTGTCGCTGGACATAGCTAAAGGAGACCAAACACTCCACACATACCCACAGGTGGGGGCAGGCAGAGTTTCCCCCCCAAGAACGGCAAGAGAGACACAGAGATCAGAGCCAACCCACACACAGCGCTTTCAGCAAAGGGAGACCCCTTGTCAGCGCAGACTGTGTCCCTTAATAGAAGACTCAGTCGGTTTACAACCTCCCCACCCCCTTCTACCGTGTACTGACAGTTGGAGCTGCTGTGGAGGGACCTGTTCTTCCATCCAGCACTGTGCAGGCAGGAAAATGGCACTGGAATGGTGCTGGGTCCGCTCTTAGGAGAAGCTCCGCCCCCTTAATGGTGCTGTCTTCTCGCTCTTCATAGATTATACTGGCCTGAGGTAAAACTTGCTGGCTGAGATCCGCAGACCCCGACAGACTTGTGGACCAGTGTGTGGGTAAGCGCTGGCTCAGGGCGCCCCTCGCAGCACCACACCATGTGCCTCTGAACCTTCACAGGAGCGCAGTTAATACTTCACCAGCCCCTCGCTTGCTAGGGGGGTCGGTGACTCACTCACCACTTCTTCAGCTCTGTAAGGGGTTGGCGGCATGCTGCTGGGGCGAACGGTCCCCTGTGGCGGAGAACGTTCAGACCCCTCTGGAGCTCAGTGTCCAGTCAGCGGAGACAGTGGCTCAGGCCCCGCAGGGCGGACACTGCTCCCCCTCGCTGCAGGCAGGCTGTTGCCAATAGCCTCCTGTAAAATAAAAAAACTCTAAAAATAACTTTTACTAGAAAAGCTCTGTAGAGCTCCTCTAGCTGTGACCGGCTCCTCTGGGCACATTTTCTAAACTGAGTCTGGTAGGAGGGGCATAGAAGGAGGAGCCAGCCCACACTCTCAAACTCTTTAAGTGCCAATGGCTCCTGGTGGACCCGTCTATACCCGATGGTACTAATGTGGACCCCAGCATCCTCTAGGACAGGGGTGGGGAACCTCCGGCCCGCGAAGCTGTTTGGTCCGGCCCACCAGCTTGTGTCAGTGAGACACGCTGCCGCTCAGTCCGGCGGCAGCGTGTCTCAGCTGTCAGAAGTTGAACAGGGAGGAGAGCGCGGCTGTCGGGTGAGAGCGGCGGCGTGTAGTACTTCAAACCAGCCGCCGGTCCGTGAGCCAATCAGAGCTCGCGGACCGGCAGCCAATCAGGAGCCGCGGTTGCCGGTCCGCGAGCTCTGATTGGCTCTCGAACTGGCGGCTGGTTTGAAGTACTACACGCCGCCGCTTTCACCCGACAGCCGCGCTCTCCTCCGTGTCCCAAGGTAAGCAGCACGGAGGGGAGGGGAGGGCATCTGTCTACCTGGCACTGTGGGGGCATCTGTATACCTGGCACTGTGGGGGCATCTGTATAACTGGCACTGTGGGGGCATCTGTATAACTGGCACTGTGGGGGCATCTGAATACCTGGCACTGTGGGGGCATCTGTATAACTGGCACTGTGGGGTCATCTGTATACCTGGCACTGTGGGGACATCTGTATACCTGGCACTGTGGGGGCATCTGTATACCTGGCACTGTGGGGACATCTGTATACCTGGCACTGTGAGGGGCATTTGTATACCTGGCACTGTGGGGACATCTGTATACCTGGCACTGTGGGGACATCTGTATACCTGGCACTGTGAGGGGCATTTGTATACCTGGCACTGTGAGGAGCATTTGTATACCTGGCACTGTGGGGGCATTTGTATATCTGGCACTGTGGGGGCATTTGTATACCTGGCACTGTGGGGGCATTTGTATACCTGGCACTGTGGGGGCATTTATATACCTGGCACTGTGGGGGCATTTGTATACCTGGCACTGTGGGGGCAATTGTAGATCTGGCACCGCACTATTGGGGGCATATGTGTATCACGTCCCATTTTAACAGGCCACACCCATTTTTTGGGCGCGTGCGCGCCGGAGGTGCACACACACAGTACCTCTAAGGGGCAGACCTACTGGGGGGCAGGGTAATTTTTTACGTTGAGAATTTTTGTATGGCCCCCGAAGGATTTTATAAATATCCAAATGGCCCTTGGTAGAAAAAAGGTTCCCCACCCCTGCTCTAGGACGTAAGAGAAAAAAAAATAAACACACAATAGTTACCGCACCTGCAGCGCTGCCCTCCGTCTCCGTCCGCCGGTTCCTCTCTACTATGGGAGAGACGTCATGACATCTCTCCCATAGTAGCGCCGCTCAGACACTAGGGGGGGATTAGTGTGCGCCTCGGTACTGATTGGGCAGCGGATCCAGCACTGGTTCCGCTGGGCCAATCACATCTGGGGGACTGACAGGGGCGTGCATTCAGCGGGACTGACAGGGGCGTGCATTCATCGGTGCTGAATGCACGCCCCTATCATTGAGGCACCAGTATAGGTGCCGCTTCCTTATGCTTTTTCAATGGGCTTTCACAGCCCAATGCTGCGCCCTGTCCGCCCCCCGCTGCTCGGACTGCCCTGGTTAGGCTGCAGGGGTGGGAGGGTTAGGTTTAGGCAGCAGGGACGGAGGTGGGGTGGTTAGACTGCAGGGGAGGGAGTTAGGTTTAGGCATCAGGCGGGCATTAGGGTTAGGCTGTGGGTGGGGGGAGGATAGGGTTAGGCTGTGGGTAGGATGGGCTAGGGTTAGGCACCCCCGGGGGTGGTTAGGCTGTGGGGGAAAAAGAGTTAGGTTTAGGTGTCAGGCAGGGAGGGGTTAGGTTTAGGCTGTGGGTTGGGGGAGGTTAGGGTTACGCTGTGGGTAGGGTGGGTTAGGCACCCCTTGGGATGGTTAGGCTATGGGGGAGGGAGGGTTAGGTTTAGGCATCAAGTGGGAGATTAGGTTTAGGCATCAGGCGGGTGGGTTAGGATTAGGCTGTGGGAGGGGGGAAGTTAGGGTTAGGCTGCGGATTGGGGGAGGTTAGGGTTAGGCTGCGGGTAGGGTGGGATACGGTTAGGCACCCCCGGGAGTGGTTAGGCTGCGGGGGAGGGAGGGATAGGTTTAGGCATCAGGCGGGCATTAGGGTTAGATTAGGATTAGGCACCTCCGCGGGAGGGTTTGACACAAACGGGGGAGGTTAGGGTTAGAGTGCGGACAGGCAGGGTTAGGGGGGTGGGGAAAGGGGAGAACACCCCTGTCAGTCTTTTCTGCACTGGAATCCCGGCATCAGTATTACATCCTACTGTGTCCAGTTCTGGAGACCATATCTCCAGAAGGATATAAATACATTAGAGAGTGTACAAAGAAGGGCAACTAAAGTGGTGCATGGCCTACATCACAAAACGTACCTGGAAAGGCTAAAAGATCTTAACATGTATAGTTTGGAGGAGAGAAGGGAAAGGGGGGACATGATAGAAACTTTCAAATATATCAAGGGTCTTAACAAAGTTCAGGAGGGAAACATTCTTCAAAGGAAGAGAAATATTAGAACTCGAGGACATACACTGAAACTGGAGCGGGGGAGGTTCAGGGGAAATTTAAGGAAAAATTACTTCACAGAAAGGGTAGTGGATAAGTGGAATAGTCTCCCATCAGAGGTGGTAGAGGCTAAGACTGTAGAGCAATTTAAACATGCTTGGGATAGGCATATGAATATCCTTACAAAGAATTAAGGTTCAAAAAGGGTTGAGATTACCTAAAGGATAAAAAAAAAAAGGGGCAGACTAGATGGGCCAAGTGGTTCTTACCTGCCGTCAAATTCTATGTTTCTATGTAACCACTGTGGTCCCATGCGCTGGGATATCATACTGATCCCCCTATTAGTATACCTCTTAATGCCCAGAGGTAAGGGCAATCCTGAGGCCATGGTACCCCAGAGGTTTCCCCCCAAGGGGTTTTTTCCTCTCCTGAGTACTGAAGGATGACTCTTCGTGAGTCCATAGATGTAGCTTTTATGCCATAATGAGTACCAACCTCATGCACGTCCCTGCAATGTATAAGAAGCAAAATAATTGCTAAAGCGATCACTTTACTTCTGGGTTTAGACCCCGGCTGCATTAGTTTACATGTGCAATCGTCAGACTGCATATGTGAGAGCAGACAGTAATGGATCCCAAGGATCCTTTCTCCTGGGAATTATTGCATAATGTAGCCCACAGGCTACAAAAGCCATTTAGAAATGGAATTAGCAGCCGAGCCAAGCTCAAGAAATGCTTTGCATTCTGGAGCTTGGCAAGTTTCACAGTTTACCAACTGCGTAGAAACTTTTTGTGATCAAAATAGGAGGAACGCAACAGATATCCCCAATATCCATTGCAGTCCCTAATACATACATTCAGGGGCTGTTTAATATTTGTGGGCAGCCTCCAAAACCAACTGTTTTCGGAGATGTTTCGCAAAACAGGATTTTAATACCTACCGGTAAATCCTTTTCTCCTAGTCCGTAGAGGATGCTGGGATCCACTTCATGACCATGGGGTATAGACGGTTCCGTAGGAGCCATGGGCATTCTTAAGACTTTTCAATGGGTGTGAACTGGCTCCTCCCTCTATGGTCCTCCTCCAGACCTCAGTTATAGGAATTGTGCCCAGGGAGACGGACATTTCGAGGAAAGGATTTACTTTAAACTAGTGGTGAGATACATACCAGCTCAGACCTCAACCATGCTGCACAACATGGCATTCAACAGAACACATGCCAACAGGCATGAAATTACAGCAACATGCTGAAACTAATATAACACAACTTGTGTAACTCTAATAACAAAAAAACTGCAGGTAAAGTACGCACTGGGACGGGCGCCCAGCATCATCTACGGACTAGGAGAAAAGGATTTACCGGTAGATATTAAAATCCTGTTTTCTCATATGTCTTAGAGGATGCTGGGGTCCACTTCATGACCATGGGGTTTATACCAAATCTCCAGTACGGGTGGCAGAGTGCGGATGACCCTGCAGCACCGATTGACCGAACTTGAAGTCTTCATCGGCCAAGGTGTCAAACTTGTAGAATTTTGCAAATGTGTTTGACCCCGACCAAGTAGTTGCTCGGCAAAGTTGCAATGCCGAGACCCCCCGGGCAGCCGCCCAGGATGAGCCCACCTTCATAGTGGAATGGGCCTTCACCAACGTCAGTAACGGCAATCCAGCCATAGTATGAGCGTGCTGAATTGTAATTCTGATCCAACGCGCAATAGTCTGCTTGGAAGCAGCACACTCAATCTTGTTGGGGGCATACAGGACAAACAAAGACTCTGTTTTCCGTATTCGAGCTGTTCTAGCGACATAAATCTTCAAAGCCCTAACCACATCTAGAGACTTTGACTCAGTGAACATGTCAGTAACTACTGGCACCACAATTGGTTGGTTTATGTGGAAAGATGAAACCACCTTCGGAAGAAAATGTTGACGAGTCCTCAACTCTGCCCTATCTTCATGTAAGATCAGGTAAGGCCTCTTGTGAGATAAGGACCCCAATTCAGACACCCTCCGTGCGGATGCCAATGCCAAAAGCATCACCACTTTCCAAGTGAGAATCTTCAACTCTATCTCTTGTAGAGACTCAAACCAATCCGATTGAAGGAACTGCAACACCACGTTAAGGTCCCATGGTGCCACTGGAGGCACAAATGAAGGCTGGATGTGCAGAACCCCTTTCATGAAGGTCTGAACCTCTGGAAGAGAGGCCAATTGTTTTTGGAAGAACACTGACAAGGCCAAAATCTGGACCTTGATTGATCCCAATCGGAGGCCCGCCTCCACACCAGTGTGCAGAAAATGAAGAAAACGTCCCAAATGAAACACTTCCGTAGGAGCCTTCTTGGATTCACACCAAGACACATATTTTCTCCAAATACGGTGGTAATGTTTCAACGTTACTCCTTTCCTGGCCTAAAAAAGGGCGGGAATACCCTATCGGGCTAGGATCCGGCGCTCAATAGCCATGCCGTCAAACGTAGCCGCGGTAAGTCTTGATACACGCACGGCCCCTGCTGCAGCAGGTCCTCGCGAAGAGGAAGAGGCCGAGGATCTTCTATGAGCAACTCCTGAAGATCTGGGTACCAAGCCCTCCTTGGCCAGTCTGGTGCGATGAAGATTGCTCGAACTCTTGTTCTTCTTATGATCCTGAGCACTTTTGGGATCAGCGGAAGTGGAGGGAAGACATACACCGACTGGAACACCCACTGGGCCACCAGCGCATCCACTGCTATTGCTTGAGGAACTCCCCAAAGACTCGTCACCTCTGCGAAGACTTCTTGGTGGAGGCCCCACTCACCTGGATGGAGATCGTGTCTGCTGAGGAAGTCTGCTTCCCAGTTGTCTACTCCCGGAATGAAAATCGCCGACAGAGCCTTTACATGTCTTTCTGCCCAGAGGAGGATCTTCGCCACCTCTGCCATTGCCGCTCTGCTTTTCGTTCCGCCCTGCCTGTTTATGTACGCGACTGCTGTTACATTGTCCGACTGGATCTGCACGGGATGATCTTGAAGAAGATGTACCGCTTGTTGAAGGCCGTTGTAAATGGCTCTCAATTCCAGCACGTTTATGTGAAGGCAGGCTTCCTGACTTGACCATTTTCCCTGGAAGCTTTCTCCCTGAGTGACAGCTCCCCAGCCTCGGAGACTTGCATCCGTGGTTACCAGGAGCCAGTCCTGAATCCCGAACCTGCGTCCCTCTAGTAGGTGAGAACTGTGGAGCCACCACAGGAGCGAAATCCTGGCCTTTGACGACAGGATTATCTTCCGGTGCATGTGAAGGTGGGATTCCGACCACTCGTCCAACAGGTCCCACTGGAATACTCTGGCATGGAACCTGCCACACTGTATGGCCTCGTAGGCCGCCACCATCTTCCCCAACAACCGAATGCACTGATGGATTGACACACTTGATGGTTTCAATATTTGTTTTACCATTTTCTGGATTTCCAGAGCCTTTTCCACCGGAAGAAAAACTCTCTGAACTTGTGTCCAGAATCATCCCGAGAAAAGACAATCTTGTCGTCGGTTCCAACTGTGACTTTGGATAATTTATGATCCACCCGTGTTGTTGGAGTATTAACAAGGAGAGTGTGATGTTTTGTAACAACTGCTCGCTTTATCTCGCCTTTATCAGGAGATCGTCTAGATAAGGAATTATATTGACACCTTATTGACGCAGGAGAACCACCTTGGTGAATACCCTCGGCGCCGTGGAGACCGAAAGGTTTCGAATTGGTAATGGCAATCCTGAACCGCGAATCTCAGATAAGCCTGGTGAGGATAAATGGGAACAAGCAGGTAAGCATCCTTTATGTCTACAGACACCATGTAGTCCCCCTCCTCCAGACTGGAAATCACTGCCCTCAGTGATTCCATTTTGAACTTGAATTGTTTTAAGTAAAGATTCAGATTTTTTAGGTTTAGGATCGGTCTGACAAAAAGGCTTGAATAAAACCCTTCTCCTTGTTGTGACAAAGGAACCAGGACTATGACCTGATCCTGACATAACTTTTGAATTGCGGCTGTTACTGCTTCCCTTTCTGGAAGAGAAGCTGGCAAGGTCGATTTGAAAAATCGGCATGGGGGAACGTCTTGAAACTCCAGCTTTTATCCCTGCGATACTATTTGCAACACCCAGGGATCCAGGCCAGACAGAATCCAACCTTGGCTGAACAGTTTGAGACGTGCCCCCACCCGAGCATCCTCCCGCAAAGGAGCCCCAGCGTCATGCTGAAGATTTGGCAGAAGTAGGGGTAGACTTCTGCTCCTGGGAACCTGAGGTCGCTGTGGACTTCTTTCCCTTTCCTGCAAAGAAGGGGGAACCTCTTGCTTTTTTGTATTTATTGGGCCGAAAGGACTGCATGTGTGGGTGATATGTCTTTTTTGCCGGTGCAGGTGCAGAGGGCAAAAATGTCGACTTACCTGCGGTAGCCGCCGAGACTAATGCATCCAGTCCATCGCCAAATAAGGCCTCACCTTTATATGGGAGAGCCTCCATATTTCTTTTGGAATCTGATTCCGCATTCCATTGGCAAATCCACAATGCCCGCCGAGCCGATACTGCAATGGTAGCGGCTTGTGAACTCAAGAGTCCAATATCCTTCATAGCTTCTAGCATGTATGCGGCAGCGTCTTTGATATTACCTAACGTTAGGAGTATCTCGTCTTTATCAATCGTGTCAATTTCTGATGACAAGTTGTCTGACCATTTTTCAATAGCACGACT
This sequence comes from Pseudophryne corroboree, assembly GCF_028390025.1. Lineage (NCBI taxonomy): Eukaryota > Metazoa > Chordata > Amphibia > Anura > Myobatrachidae > Pseudophryne > Pseudophryne corroboree. Next base: position 592,890,291 of record NC_086444.1, read on the forward strand.
CCTCCACGCGCAAGCAATGGTGGGCCTGAGCAGCGTACCATTGGCTACATAAATGGATTTTAACATAGCCTCCATTTTGCAGTCTGCCAGCTTCTTTAGTGAAGCCGTCCCAGGAACAGGGAGAATCACCTTCTTTGTTTACCTGGACAGTGCACTGTCTAACACTGACTCCCATTTTTTCCTGTCCTCTAAAGGAAAAGCCATCTGAATCCTTTTGGGAATATGACATTTATTTTCAGGATTCACCAACACTCCCTCAAAAAGAGTATTTAGCTCGTGGGAAGGATGGAAAGTAACCTTTGATTTCTTTTCTTTATGGGAGGGGCTTCCGTAACTTCCAAAACCTCCTTTATAGCAACAATCATATATTGTATATTTTTGCCAATTTATGATCTATTTCCCTGGAGTCACAATCGTCGACACAGGAATCAGAGTCCGTGTCGGTATCAGTAGTTACAATGTTCGCAAACAGTCTCTTATGTGACCCAGAGGGGTCGTCTGCGGATGAGAAAGCAGAACCCTCAAAAATCACATCTTCCACTGATTTTCTCCAGCATTCTGCATGAGACTCAGACTTATCTAATCTACTGATATGATTCCCACTATCACGTATTTCTTTCACCCAAGCAGGCTTGTAGTCTGCCGGCAGCGCCACCACATTACAACTCTGTGTCCCTAAAATGGCTCCCTCAGGGGAAGAACTCCCTGCCTCAGACATGTCACACACGTGCACAAACACACCACAGACACTTATAGGGGACAGAGCCACAGTAAAATCTGTCAGAAGGACAGTTAGTAGCAGCCAGGTCACAACCCAGCGCCATAACACAATGTCTGTGCAACACAAAATGCCCACTGACATAAAGCGCTTTTTATAATATAAATACAGTGTAAAGCGCCAATTTCACTGTGCCCTTGTTTTGCACCCTGATACTTGTATTCAGTAGTGGAGGAGGACCAGTGCTGTCTCTGCAGCCTGAGAGAAAATGGCGCTGAGCAGTGTGCTGACTGACTGAGGAGGAAGCTCCGCCCCCGCAATGGTGCGTTTCTCCTCAGCATTTATGAGGTAATTTTTTATACTGGCGGGGGTAGGACTGTGCCTCAGCAACTTATGGCCCTTATTTATGCCAGTTTCAATAGGTTTCATGCTGCCCTGGGCGCCCCCCGCGCCCAGCAGTGCCTGTGTTGTGTGGGCAGTATGGCGCGCTGCGCTCCCGCCAGCCGCACGGTACCTCTAGCCGTCACTTTCTTGATTGAAGATCTGTCTTCTAACACTCACCTGTCTTCTGACTTCTGGCTCTGTGAGGGGGGTGACGGCGTGCTGTGGGAGTGAGCATCTAGGCACAGCTAGCGTTCAGTTCCCTTCAGGAGCTAATGGTGTCCTGTCAGCCAGAAGCAGAGCCATGAAATTCTTTAGGAAGTTGGTTCCTACTTCTGCCCCCTCAGTCCCACGAAGCAGGGAGACTGTTGCCAGCAGTTCTCCCTGAAAATAAATAACCTAAGATAAGTCTTTTCAGAGAAACTCAGTAGAGTTCCTCTGGAGTGCATCCAGTCTGCCTGGGCACATTTCTAAAACTGAGGTCTGGAGGAGGGGCATAGAGGGAGGAGCCAGTTCACACTCTTTGAAAAGTCTTAGAGTAGCCATGGCTCCTGCGGAACAGTCTATACCCCATGGTACTGAAGTGGACCCCAGCATCCTCTAGGACGTATGAGAAAATCAAATAAAGACACTGTGACAGTAGAATTTTATGAAAACACACCTACACTCTCACACAGGCCTACATCCCACGCCGCCATTTACGTCCACTTGTCCTGTAACGCTTTTAACACAGTGTTACACAAGAAGCAGAAGCTAACACTTTAACCTCTCACTAGTGTATTGCCATGGAACGGTTGGCCTGTGCTGAATTGGATTGAATTGCCCCAGACTTGAACCTTAGTGCTAGGGACCCACCTGGTCGTGGTTGGTGGGCCAATACATTTTTGTCCAGAAATCAGGATTTTGGTACTTACCGATAAATCCCTTTCTCGATTCCACAGGGGCCACGGGAGCGTAGTTACAATGGGGAAATAGTAGGCAGTAATTGGGAGCTGGCACTTTAAAATTCTAACACTGTGGCTAGCTCCTCCCCTACTATCTCCCCTCCAAGCCAGTCTATGTAAAACTGTGCCCGAGGAGAGCTGGAATAAACAAACCTTAAGGTAGAGGAGGTTAATGACGCCCTGTAAACCAGGATAACACAAACTAAACCTGGAACAGAACCTAACAAAAAACAGGTTAACCTGAACTCAACACGCAGGCACCTAGTGATCTGCAAACCTTTAAGCAAAAACAAGGAGGAAACAGCGCTGGGCGGGCGTCCAGTGGCCCCTGTGGAATCTGAGAAAGGGATTTATCGGTAAGTACCAAAATCCTGATTTCTCCTTCATCCACTAGGGGCCACTGGAGCGTAGTTACAATGGGGACGTCCCAGAGCTCCCAAAACGGGTGGGAGAGCGCTGAGAGTCCTGTAAAACCGCTCGGCCAAACTGTGATGCAGAGGCCGCAAAAGTGTCAAACTTGTAGAATATGACAAACGTATGTCGGCCCGACCAAGTAGCCGCCCGACATAAAAGTATTCATGGAGACCCCCCCGGCCAGCTGCCCACGAAGCTCCCACAACGCGCGTAGAGTGCGCTGAAATGGAAAACGGAGGCTCCCGAGCAACCGCCAATAAGACTGTCTGATGGTCAGATGTATCCAACGGCCCAGCTTATGCTGGGACCCCGGCTATTTAGTACGGGAGCATCGTACAGAACAAAGAAGAAAACACTTCGTCGAATAGCCGAAGACCTCTGTAGAGAGAGTCGGCGAGCCCTGACAATATTCAAAGAGGGCCGAAAACACCTGTGTCAGATTTATATGAAAAACGGACATCCCCCCTGGAAGAAACGCTGAGTCTGAAGCTCAGCCGTAACCCCAGTCGAAAAGGGGGAGTTGCCAATAGAGTACTCCCTGAAAGAGAGCCCGAACTTAGGGCCGCCAGGCTAATTTCTTTTGGAAGAAAACCGAAAGAGCAGAGACCTAAAATTCAGGTCAACGTAGTTTGAAGCGCAGCCGAGCAAACCACCCAGAGAAACCAAAGATGACGGCTGAATGGTAAATGAAAAGGGGAAAACCCCTGTTATCCTCACTATGCCCCATAGAGTTTCCCAAAGTGGCAAAAGCGAGACGAGGTAACAGACTTCCGAAATCGGGGCCCAGTAGGCATAACCGAACTAGGGAACTCCTCCCTTCTGAGGTCTCGTGAACAGCCACGCCGTTAAAAGAAACCAGTGTAAGATTGAACAAAGAAAAGGACCCTGTTGAAGTAGACAGTCCTGCAGAGGTAGGAGCCAAGGCTCCTCTACTGACAACAGGTGCAGGCTGGATCTTTAAGTCATGCGTGGCCAAACCGGAGCCACCGGGAGGACTAGCGCGCATTCTCCCCTCCTGTGTTACCGAAAATGAGGTAGAAATAGAAAAGGAGGCAAGATAGACTAACCAGAAACTTCAAGGAGCCCTGAGGGCATCCTCGGCTACTGCCGCCGGAGCTCACGTCCGAGAGTAGTAAAGGGTTAAAGAGTCAGTCAGAACACCCTGAGGTCGATCCGAAATCTCCGCCAACAGCGGACCAGCTGACAAAACTCCAGGGAATGTCCCCTCACCCGGGAGTCTAACCTGGCGGCTTGATCTGGAAAGAAGATTGTTGTCCTCCGCTCAGAGGGGAATGTAGGCGACCACTCATTGCGTCGCAACTTGACTGAAAAAAGAGAGTACCTGGTGCCGAGGAAGGAAAAATCCTCTGACGGACCAGGTTGAGAAACGTCTACGAGGAGCATAAATTGGACACGTGTCGAACCAGAACTCCTGGATCCTCCGGATATGCAGAAGCAACCTAATCTGCAGAGTGGGATTCTAGCAGTAAATTGTCCAATTAGGGAACAAACGTCACTTCCTGCCTTTGAAAAAGAGCTATTCAGTGATCTTCCTGAACCCTGTGGGAGCGGAAGAGAGACCGAATGGAAAGGACTGACAGTGAAAATGAGTATCCTGTAATGCGAATCTGAGAAAAGCCCGATGAGGAAACCCAACGGAAATCAGTAAACAGGCATCCCTGAAGACAAGGGACGCGTAAAACCCCCTTTCTTCTTCAAACTAGGAATCACAGACTGAAAGGATTCTAAGGCCAGAATAGGCCTGGCCGAGCCATCTGGCTTCGGCACATGAAAAGAAAACAAAGGCCTGAGAAATGCCCCGATTCAAATGATATGTGAAAACAGGGATCAACACCCTTTGCGGTTAGAAGCATATGGAGCGCCGCCTGTAGTATGACTCTCCTGTCATCGTAAACCGGCCGACCCCTGCCGAGGGACCCGAGACGGTTGGACTCCAAAATCGAGTCTGTAACCGCCCAAGCCTTCTCAGTCCTCCCAGTAGGACCACCGACATGCGCCTACCCTGGGACCCTCCAGGTGGTAGGAACGTCTGACCTGCAGTGGGTGTGTTGGATGACCTAAAATCAGACTGGCTGCTTTAGCCTGTTACCGGAGATCCCTTGGCGACGGAGATACCGCCCGAGTGGAATCGAAAGCCTGAAAGGGCACGGAAAGATCTAAAGGAAAGACCGGTAAAGGTCCGTCTTGGAGCTGGGGCAGCAGTAGGGGAAAGAAAAGTGGACTTACCCCCAATGGTTCGAGAAATCATGCAGGAAGTTCCTTCCCCTGAACCAGCTGCCCCTTAGGATTCCATGTTCACCTGTCACTGTCGCAGCCCCAGAGGTCGTCGGGTTAAGACAGCCCAAGCGAAAATGCAGGTTCCGAGTCTACAGACGTGGACACCTCAAAAGAAAGTAAAGCAGAATCGTGATTCTGATCTGTCCCAAAGTATCAGTTGATCCTGATGCGAATTATCCTGTAACCTAGAGGACAATTGTTCCACAACCTACCTGCTCCGGACAAGGTAGAACCCCGCTGCCATATATGTGTCTCAGATGGATCCCTGAGCTAGGTTGCCTCAGGAAAACGGCAGCTTGTTGGACCAGCGATACATCGAGGGGTATACCTTGGAGAGGTTCTGATACCGTTTCCTGCCGTCTGCGGGGAAAGGATAGGAAAACAAACTTTTTTGATACCTGAAATTGTGTATTCGGGTGTCTGCAGGCCGCCTACCGAAGCATGCCCAGCTCATCCGAAACTGGACCAGTCGCTGTCATTTCGCCATCGGCGTCGAACCCCGAGGGACCTGAAGTGTCCGCTTCCCTTACCTGCAGTACCAGACGAACTGCTGTATAATGCACCTTGATATTCTGAGACACTGGTTCAGACTCCACCGAAAACAGACATCATCAGTATCCTGCACATCTCTCGCCTCCTCCAAGAGAGGCCTTTCCACCGCCGAGTCCTGCATAATCTGAGCTGTTCCAACAGGAGTGTCCTGCAGGTGCGTGGAGGGCTAAGCTGATGGCTCCACCGCATACTTCACACCTAAGAGGGATTTCTTTGACTATCCCAGGTGAGACAAACGAAAGGAGAATAGGTGGGTTAAATAAACACAGCCCTATGTAAGGTCTGCAGTGACCGACACGATTCAAATAAACTTTCTGGAGCAGCGGAGACTTGAACCAGTAGCGCTGCGCTGTGGGACAGGAGTCTTAGCCACTAGGCTATAGGAGCTCCCCTTAAAGTAGTTTTTTTTTTTTGGGGGGGGGGGGGGGGGGATTCAAACCCTGGTCTTTCAGATACCCGCTACTAGCGTACTGAGCCACAGCGCTATTTGTCTGATGCCACACACATTCCCCAAATTACAAATAGCATTAGTACCAAGTGACACCAAGGAATAATAAAGGGAAGGCAACACCCCGCCCTGTAAGAAGTGTACCGCTAATTTAGGTGCACCAGATGTTTCTCGGAGGTTCCGCTGGTTTTCCAAAATGGTGACCAGCCTGCGAGAAAAGATGGGGGAAAATGTTATGTGGCAAGGCGGGACCAGTTCTGTTATTATAAAACATTGCGGAAGTGTTTTGTTTTATCCCCTATATATGGTATTGTATGCATATATATATATATACACACACACACACACACACACACACACACACACACACACACACACACATATACATATCTATATATACACACACACACACACACACACACACACACACACACACACACACACACACACAGTGAAGCCAACAGAGTAGATAAATACTGTCTATGTGAACCTAATAGGGTAGATAAAATAAGATTTTACTCGCCGGTAAATCTATTTCTCGTAGTCCGTAGTGGATGCTGGGACTCCGTAAGGACCATGGGGATTAGCGGCTCCGCAGGAGACTCGGCACAACTAAAGAAAGCTTTAGGACTACCTGGTGTGCACTGGCTCCTCCCACTAAGACCCTCCTCCAGACCTCAGTTAGGATACTGTGCCCGGAAGAGCTGACACAAATAGGAAGGATTTTGAATCCCGGGTAAGACTCATACCAGCCACACCAATCACACCGTATAACTCGTGATACTACACCCAGTTAACAGTATGAAATATAATTGAGCCTCTCAACAGATGGCTCAACAATAACCCTTTAGTTATGCAATAACTATAAACAAGTATTGCAGACAATCCGCACTTGGGATGGGCGCCCAGCATCCACTAAGGACTACGAGAAATAGATTTACCGGTGAGTAAAATCTTATTTTCTCTGACGTCCTAAGTGGATGCTGGGACTCCGTAAGGACCATGGGGATTATACCAAAGCTCCCAAACGGGCGGGAGAGTGCGGATGACTCTGCAGCACCGAATGAGCAAACTCTAGGTCCTCCTCAGCCAGGGTATCAAACTTGTAGACTGTTGCAAAAATTTTTTGAACCCGACCAAGTAACAGCTCGACAAAGTTGTAAAGCCGAGACCCCTCGGGCAGCCGCCCAAGAAGAGCCCACTTTCCTCGTGGAATGGGCTTTTACAGATTTAGGGTGCGGCAGTCCAGCCGCAGCATGTGCAAGTTGAATCGTGCTACAGATCCAGCGAGCAATAGTCTGCTCAGAAGCAGGAGCACCCAGCTTGTTGGGTGCATACAGGATAAATAGCGAGTCAGTTTTCCTGACTCCAGCCGTCCTGGAAACATATACTTTTCAGGGCCCTGACTACGTCCAGTAACTTGGAATCCTCCAAGTCCTTAGTAGCCGCAGGCACCACAATAGGTTGGTTCACATGAAAAACTGATACCACTTTAGGAAGGAATTGGGAACGAGTCCTCAATTCCGCCTTATCCATATAAAATACAGATAAGGGCTTTTGTATGACAAAGCCGCCAATTCTGATACACGCCTGGCCGACGCCACCGCCCACAGCATGACCACTTTCCACGTGAGGTATTGTAGCTCCACGGATTTAAGTGGCTCAACCCAATGCGACTTCAGGAAATCCAACACCACGTTGAGATCCCACGGTGCCACTTGAGGCACAAACGGGGGCTGACTATGCAGCACTCCCTTAACACAAGTCCGAACTTCAGGCAGTGAAGCCAGTTCTATTTTGGAAGAAAATCGATAGAGCCGAAATCTGGACCTTCATGGAACCCAATTTTAGGCCCATAGTCACCTCTGACTGTAGGAAGTGCAGAAATCGACCTAGCTGAAATTTCTCCTTTGGGGCCTTCCTGGCCTCACAGCACGCAACATATTTCCACCATATGCGGTGATAATGGTTTGCGTTCACTTCTTTCCTAGCTTTAAATAGCGTAGGGATAACTTCCTCCGGAATGCCGTTTTCCTTCAGGATCCGGCGTTCAACCGCCATGCCGTCAAATGCAGCCGCGGTACGTCTTGGAACAGACAGGCCCCCTGCTGCAGCAGGTCCTGTCTGAGCGGCAGAGGCCATGGGTCCTCTGAGATCATTTCTTGGAGTTCTGGTTACCAAGCTCTTCTTGGCCAACCCGGAACAATGAGTATAGTTCTTACTCCTCTCCTTCTTATTATTCTCATTACCCTGGGTAAAAGAGGCAGAGAAGGGAACACATACACCGACTGGTACACCCACGGTGTTACCAGAGCGTCCACAGCTATCGCCTGAGGGTCCCTTGACCTGGCGCAATATCTTTGTAGCTTTTTGTTGAGGCGGGACGCCATCATGTCCACCTATGGCCTTTCCCAACGGTGTACAATCATTTGGAAAACTTCTGGATGAAGTCCCCACTCTCCCGGGTGGAGGTCGTGTCTTCTGAGAAAGTCTGCTTCTCAGTTGTTCACTCCGGGAACGAACACTGCTGACAGTGCTAACACACGATTTTCCGCCCATCGGAGAATCCTTGTGGCTTCTGCCATCGCCATCCTGCTTCTTGTGCCGCCCTGTCGGTTTACATGAGCGACCGCCGTGATGTTGTCTGACTGGATCAGCACCGGCCGGTGTTGAAGCAGGGGTCTAGCCTGACTTAGGGCATTGTAAATGGCCCTTAGTTCCAGAATATTTATGTGTAGGGAAGTCTCCTGACTTTTCCATAGCCTTGGAAGTTTCTTCCCTGTGTGACTGCCCCCTAGCCTCGAAGGCTGGCATCCGTGGTCACCAGGACCCAGTCCTGTATGACGAATCTGCGGCCCCCTAGAAGATGAGCACTCTGCAGCCACCACAACAGCGACACCCTGGCCCTTGGAGACAGGGTTATCCGCCGATGCATCTGAAGATACGACCCGGACCACTTGTCCAACAGATCCCACTGGAAAATCCTTGCATGGGACCTGGCGAATGGAATTTCTTCGTAAGAAGCTACCATCCTTCCCAGGGCTCGCGTGTATTGATGCACCGACACCTGTATACGTATTAGGAGGTCTCTGTCTAGAGACGACAACTCCTTGGACTTCTCCCCGGGAGAAACCCTTTTTATCCTGTTCTGTGTCCAGAACCATACCCAGGAACAGTAGACGCGTCGTAGGAACCAGCTGCGACTTTGGAATATTCAGAATCCAGCCGTGCTGTTGTAGCACTTCCCGAGATAGTGCTACTCCGCCGAATAACTGCTCCCTGGACCTCGCCTTTATAAGGAGATCGTCCAAGTACGGGATAACTATTTCGGCCATTACCTTGGTAAATACCTCTGTGCCGGGGACAGACCAACGGCAACGTCTGGAATTGGTAATGACAATCCTGTACCACAATTTTGAGGTACTCCTGGTGAAGAGGGTAAATAGGGACATGCAGGTAAGCATCCTTGATGTCCAGTGATACCATGAAATTCTCCAGGCTTGCAATAATCGCCCTGAGCGATTCCATTTTGAACTTGAACCTTCGTATATAAGTGTTCAAGGCTTTCAATTTTAGAATGGGTCTCACCGAACCGTCTGGTTTCGGTACCACAACATTTTGGAATAGTAACCCCGGCCTTGTTGAAGGAGGGGTACCTTGATTTCACCTGCTGGAAGTACAGCTTGTGAATTGCCGCCAGTACTACCTTTCTCCGAGGGCAGCAGGCAAGGCTGATGTGAGGTAACGGCGAGGGGGAGTCGCCTCGAACTCCAGCCTGTATCCCTGTGATACTATTTGCAGAACCTAGGGATCCACCTGTGGGCAAGCCCATTGGTCCCTGAAGTTCCCGAGACGCACCCCTACCGCACCTGTCTCCACCTGTGGAGCCCCAACGTCATGAGGTGGACTCAGAGGAAGCAGGGGAAGATTTTTGATCCTGGGAACTGGCTGCTGGTGCAGCTTTTTCCTTCTTCCCTTGTCTCTGTGCAGAAAGGAAGCGCCTTTGACCCGCTTGCTTTTCTGAAGCCGAAAGGACTGTACCTGAAAATACAGTGCTTTCTTAGGCTGTGAGGAAACCTGAGGTAAAAAAAATTCTTCCCAGCTGTTGCTGTGGATACGAGGTCCCAGAGACCATCCCCAAACAATTCCTCACCCTTATAAGGCAGAATCTCCATGTGCCTTTTATAGGCAGCATCACCTGTCCACTGCCGGGTTTCTAATACCCTCCTGGCAGAATGGACATTGCATTAATTCTGGATGCCAGCCGGCAAATATCCCTCTGTGCATCCTTTATATCTAAGACGACGTCTTTAATATGCTCTATGTTAGCAAACTATTATCCCTGTCTTAGAGTATTAATATTATCTGACTGGGTATCAGACCACGCTGCAGCAGCACTATTTATTAGAGATGAGCGCCTGAAATTTTTCGGGTTTTGTGTTTTGGTTTTGGGTTCGGTTCCGCGGACGTGTTTTGGGTTCGACCGCGTTTTGGCAAAACCTCACCGAATTTTTTTTGTCGGATTCGGGTGTGTTTTGGATTCGGGTGGTTTTTTCAAAAAACCCTAAAAAACAGCTTAAATCATAGAATTTGGGGGTAATTTTGATCCCAAAGTATTATTAACCTCAAAAAACATAATTTACACTCATTTTCAGCCTATTCTGAACACATCACACCTCACAATATTATTTTTAGTCCTAAAATTTGCACCGAGGTCGCTGTGTGAGTAAGATAAGCGACCCTAGTGGCCGACACAAACACCGGGCCCATCTAGGAGTGGCACTGCAGTGTCACGCAGGATGTCCCTTCCAAAAAACCCTCCCCAAACAGCACATGACGCAAAGAAAAAAAGAGGCGCAATGAGGTAGCTGACTGTGTGAGAAAGATAAGCGACCCTAGTGGCCGACACAAACACCGGGCCCATCTAGGAGTGGCACTGCAGTGTCACGCAGGATGTCCCTTCCAAAAAACCCTCCCCAAACAGCACATGACGCAAAGAAAAAAAGAGGCGCAATGAGGTAGCTGTGTGAGAAAGATAAGCGACCCTAGTGGCCGACACAAACACCGGGCCCATCTAGGAGTGGCACTGCAGTGTCACGCAGGATGTCCCTTCCAAAAAACCCTCCCCAAACAGCACATGACGCAAAGAAAAAAAGAGGCGCAATGAGGTAGCTGTGTGAGTAAGATTAGCGACCCTAGTGGCCGACACAAACACCGGGCCCATCTAGGAGTGGCACTGCAGTGTCACGCAGGATGGCCCTTCCAAAAAACCCTCCCCAAACAGCACATGACGCAAAGAAAAAAAGAGGCGCAATGAGGTAGCTGACTGTGTGAGTAAGATTAGCGACCCTAGTGGCCGACACAAACACCGGGCACATCTAGGAGTGGCACTGCAGTGTCACGCAGGATGTCCCTTCCAAAAAACCCTCCCCAAACAGCACATGACGCAAAGAAAAAAAGAGGCGCAATGAGGTAGCTGTGTGAGTAAGATTAGCGACCCTAGTGGCCGACACAAACACCGGGCCCATCTAGGAGTGGCACTGCAGTGTCACGCAGGATGTCCCTTCCAAAAAACCCTCCCCAATCAGCACATGATGCAAAGAAAAAGAAAAGAAAAAAGAGGTGCAAGATGGAATTATCCTTGGGCCCTCCCACCCACCCTTATGTTGTATAAACAAAACAGGACATGCACACTTTAACCAACCCATCATTTCAGTGACAGGGTCTGCCACACGACTGTGACTGATATGACGGGTTGGTTTGGACCCCCCCCAAAAAAGAAGCAATTAATCTCTCCTTGCACAAACTGGCTCTACAGAGGCAAGATGTCCACCTCATCTTCACCCTCCGATATATCACCGTGTACATCCCCCTCCTCACAGATTATCAATTCGTCCCCACTGGAATCCACCATCTCAGCTCCCTGTGTACTTTGTGGAGGCAATTGCTGCTGGTCAATGTCTCCGCGGAGGAATTGATTATAATTCATTTTAATGAACATCATCTTCTCCACATTTTCTGGATGTAACCTCGTACGCCGATTGCTGACAAGGTGAGCGGCGGCACTAAACACTCTTTCGGAGTACACACTTGTGGGAGGGCAACTTAGGTAGAATAAAGCCAGTTTGTGCAAGGGCCTCCAAATTGCCTCTTTTTCCTGCCAGTATAAGTACGGACTGTGTGACGTGCCTACTTGGATGCGGTCACTCATATAATCCTCCACCATTCTATCAATGTTGAGAGAATCATATGCAGTGACAGTAGACGACATGTCCGTAATCGTTGTCAGGTCCTTCAGTCCGGACCAGATGTCAGCATCAGCAGTCGCTCCAGACTGCCCTGCATCACCGCCAGCGGGTGGGCTCGGAATTCTGAGCCTTTTCCTCGCACCCCCAGTTGCGGGAGAATGTGAAGGAGGAGATGTTGACAGGTCGCGTTCCGCTTGACTTGACAATTTTGTCACCAGCAGGTCTTTCAACCCCAGCAGACCTGTGTCTGCCGGAAAGAGAGATCCAAGGTAGGCTTTAAATCTAGGATCGAGCACGGTGGCCAAAATGTAGTGCTCTGATTTCAACAGATTGACCACCCGTGAATCCTTGTTAAGCGAATTAAGGGCTGCATCCACAAGTCCCACATGCCTAGCGGAATCGCTCCGTGTTAGCTCCTTCTTCAATGCCTCCAGCTTCTTCTGCAAAAGCCTGATGAGGGGAATGACCTGACTCAGGCTGGCAGTGTCTGAACTGACTTCACGTGTGGCAAGTTCAAAGGGCATCAGAACCTTGCACAACGTTGAAATCATTCTCCACTGCACTTGAGACAGGTGCATTCCATCTCCTATATCGTGCTCAATTGTATAGGCTTGAATGGCCTTTTGCTGCTCCTCCAACCTCTGAAGCATATAGAGGGTTGAATTCCACCTCGTTACCACTTCTTGCTTCAGATGATGGCAGGGCAGGTTCAGTAGTTTTTGGTGGTGCTCCAGTCTTCTGTACGTGGTGCCTGTACGCCGAAAGTGTCCCGCAATTTTTCTGGCCACCGACAGCATCTCTTGCACGCCCCTGTCGTTTTTTAAAAAATTCTGCACCACCAAATTCAAGGTATGTGCAAAACATGGGACGTGCTGGAATTTGCCCATATTTAATGCACACACAATATTGCTGGCGTTGTCCGATGCCACAAATCCACAGGAGAGTCCAATTGGGGTAAGCCATTCCGCGATGATCTTCCTCAGTTGCCGTAAGAGGTTTTCAGCTGTGTGCGTATTCTGGAAAGCGGTGATACAAAGCGTAGCCTGCCTAGGAAAGAGTTGGCGTTTGCGAGATGCTGCTACTGGTGCCGCCGCTGCTGTTCTTGCGGCGGGAGTCCATACATCTACCCAGTGGGCTGTCACAGTCATATAGTCCTGACCCTGCCCTGCTCCACTTGTCCACATGTCCGTGGTTAAGTGGACATTGGGTACAACTGCATTTTTTAGGACACTGGTGAGTCTTTTTCTGACGTCCGTGTACATTCTCGGTATCGCCTGCCTAGAGAAGTGGAACCTAGATGGTATTTGGTAACGGGGGCACACTGCCTCAATAAATTGTCTAGTTCCCTGTGAACTAACGGCGGATACCGGACGCACGTCTAACACCAACATAGTTGTCAAGGACTCAGTTATCCGCTTTGCAGTAGGATGACTGCTGTGATATTTCATCTTCCTCGCAAAGGACTGTTGAACAGTCAATTGCTTACTGGAAGTAGTACAAGTGGGCTTACGACTTCCCCTCTGGGATGACCATCGACTCCCAGCGGCAACAACAGCAGCGCCAGCAGCAGTAGGCGTTACACGCAAGGATGCATCGGAGGAATCCCAGGCAGGAGAGGACTCGTCAGACTTGCCAGTGACATGGCCTGCAGGACTATTGGCATTCCTGGGGAAGGAGGAAATTGACACTGAGGGAGTTGGTGGGGTGGTTTGCGTGAGCTTGGTTACAAGAGGAAGGGATTTACTGGTCAGTGGACTGCTTCCGCTGTCACCCAAAGTTTTTGAACTTGTCACTGACTTATTATGAATGCGCTGCAGGTGACGTATAAGGGAGGATGTTCCGAGGTGGTTAACGTCCTTACCCCTACTTATTACAGCTTGACAAAGGGAACACACGGCTTGACACCTGTTGTCCGCATTTCTGGTGAAATACCTCCACACCGAAGAGCTGATTTTTTTGGTATTTTCACCTGGCATGTCAACGGCCATATTCCTCCCACGGACAACAGGTGTCTCCCCGGGTGCCTGACTTAAACAAACCACCTCACCATCAGAATCCTCCTGGTCAATTTCCTCCCCAGCGCCAGCAACACCCATATCCTCCTCATCCTGGTGTACTTCAACACTGACATCTTCAATCTGACTATCAGGAACTGGACTGCGGGTGCTCCTTCCAGCACTTGCAGGGGGCATGCAAATAGTGGAAGGCGCATGCTCTTCACGTCCAGTGTTGGGAAGGTCAGGCATCGCAAACGACACAATTGGACTCTCCTTGTGGATTTGGGATTTCAAAGAACGCACAGTTCTTTGCGGTGCTTTTGCCAGCTTGAGTCTTTTCAGTTTTCTAGCGAGAGGCTGAGTGCTTCCATCCTCATGTGAAGCTGAACCACTAGCCATGAACATAGGCCAGGGCCTCAGCCGTTCCTTGCCACTCCGTGTGGTAAATGGCATATTGGCAAGTTTACGCTTCTCCTCCGACAATTTTATTTTAGGTTTTGGAGTCCTTTTTTTTCTGATATTTGGTGTTTTGGATTTGACATGCTCTGTACTATGACATTGGGCATCGGCCTTGGCAGACGACGTTGCTGGCATTTCATCGTCTCGGCCATGACTAGTGGCAGCAGCTTCAGCACGAGGTGGAAGTGGATCTTGATCTTTCCCTAATTTTGGAACCTCAACTTTTTTGTTCTCCATATTTTATAGGCAGAACTAAAAGGCACCTCAGGTAAACAATGGAGATGGATGGATTGGATACTAGTATACAATTATGGACGGACTGCCACGGTTAGGTGGTATAAAAAAACCACGGTTAGGTGGTATATATTATAATAATAATACAATTATGGATGGACGGACTGCCTGCCGACTGCCGACACAGAGGTAGCCACAGCCGTGAACTACCGCACTGTACACTGGTTGATAAAGAGATAGTAGTATACTCGTAACAACTAGTATGACACTATGACGACGGTATAAAGAAAGAAAAAAAAATACCACAGTTAGGTGGTATATATTATAATAATAATACAATTATGGATGGACGGACTGCCTGCCGACTGCCGACACAGAGGTAGCCACAGCCGTGAACTACCGCACTGTACACTGGTTGATAAAGAGATAGTAGTATACTCGTAACAACTAGTATGACACTATGACGACGGTATAAAGAATGAAAAAAAAACCACGGTTAGGTGGTATATATTATAATAATAATACAATTATGGATGGACGGACTGCCTGCCGACTGCCGACACAGAGGTAGCCACAGCCGTGAACTACCGCACTGTACACTGGTTGATAAAGAGATAGTAGTATACTCGTAACAACTAGTATGACACTATGACGACGGTATAAAGAATGAAAAAAAAACCACGGTTAGGTGGTATATATTATAATAATAATACAATTATGGATGGACGGACTGCCTGCCGACTGCCGACACAGAGGTAGCCACAGCCGTGAACTACCGCACTGTACACTGGTTGATAAAGAGATAGTAGTATACTCGTAACAACTAGTATGACACTATGACGACGGTATAAAGAATGAAAAAAAAACCACGGTTAGGTGGTATATATTATAATAATAATACAATTATGGATGGACGGACTGCCTGCCAACTGCCGACACAGAGGTAGCCACAGCCGTGAACTACCGCACTGTACACTGGTTGATAAAGAGATAGTAGTATACTCGTAACAACTAGTATGACACTATGACGACGGTATAAAGAATGAAAAAAAACCCACGGTTAGGTGGTATATATTATAATAATAATACAATTATGGATGGACGGACTGCCTGCCGACTGCCGACACAGAGGTAGCCACAGCCGTGAACTACCGCACTGTACACTGGTTGATAAAGAGATAGTAGTATACTCGTAACAACTAGTATGACACTATGACGACGGTATAAAGAAAGAAAAAAAAATACCACGGTTAGGTGGTATATATTATAATAATAATACAATTATGGATGGACGGACTGCCTGCCGACTGCCGACACAGAGGTAGCCACAGCCGTGAACTACCGCACTGTACACTGGTTGATAAAGAGATAGTAGTATACTCGTAACAACTAGTATGACACTATGACGACGGTATAAAGAATGAAAAAAAAACCACGGTTAGGTGGTATATATTATAATAATAATACAATTATGGATGGACGGACTGCCTGCCGACTGCCGACACAGAGGTAGCCACAGCCGTGAACTACCGCACTGTACACTGGTTGATAAAGAGATAGTAGTATACTCGTAACAACTAGTATGACACTATGACGACGGTATAAAGAATGAAAAAAAAACCACGGTTAGGTGGTATATATTATAATAATAATACAATTATGGATGGACGGACTGCCTGCCGACTGCCGACACAGAGGTAGCCACAGCCGTGAACTACCGCACTGTACACTGGTTGATAAAGAGATAGTAGTATACTCGTAACAACTAGTATGACACTATGACGACGGTATAAAGAATGAAAAAAAAACCACGGTTAGGTGGTATATATTATAATAATAATACAATTATGGATGGACGGACTGCCTGCCGACTGCCGACACAGAGGTAGCCACAGCCGTGAACTACCGCACTGTACACTGGTTGATAAAGAGATAGTAGTATACTCGTAACAACTAGTATGACACTATGACGACGGTATAAAGAATGAAAAAAAAACCACGGTTAGGTGGTATATATTATAATAATAATACAATTATGGATGGACGGACTGCCTGCCGACTGCCGACACAGAGGTAGCCACAGCCGTGAACTACCGCACTGTACACTGGTTGATAAAGAGATAGTAGTATACTCGTAACAACTAGTATGACACTATGACGACGGTATAAAGAATGAAAAAAAAACCACGGTTAGGTGGTATATATTATAATAATAATACAATTATGGATGGACGGACTGCCTGCCGACTGCCGACACAGAGGTAGCCACAGCCGTGAACTACCGCACTGTACACTGGTTGATAAAGAGATAGTAGTATACTCGTAACAACTAGTATGACACTATGACGACGGTATAAAGAATGAAAAAAAAACCACGGTTAGGTGGTATATATTATAATAATAATACAATTATGGATGGACGGACTGCCTGCCGACTGCCGACACAGAGGTAGCCACAGCCGTGAACTACCGCACTGTACACTGGTTGATAAAGAGATAGTAGTATACTCGTAACAACTAGTATGACACTATGACGGTATAAAGAATGAAAAAAAAACCACGGTTAGGTGGTATATATTATAATAATAATACAATTATGGATGGACGGACTGCCTGCCGACTGCCGACACAGAGGTAGCCACAGCCGTGAACTACCGCACTGTACACTGGTTGATAAAGAGATAGTAGTATACTCGTAACAACTAGTATGACACTATGACGACGGTATAAAGAAAGAAAAAAAAATACCACGGTTAGGTGGTATATATTGTAATACAATTATGGATGGACGGACTGCCTGCCGAGTTCCGACTGCCGACACAGAGGTAGCCACAGCCGTGAACTACCGCACTGTACTGTGTCTGCTGCTAATATAGACTGGTTGATAAAGAGATAGTATACAATACATACAACAATATACTACTATACTGGTGGTCAGGCACTGGTCACCACTAGTCACACTGGCAGTGGCACTCCTGCAGCAAAAGTGTGCACTGTTTAATTTTAAATTAATATAATATTATGTACTCCTGGGGGCTCCTGCTATAACAACCTGCAGTGCTCCCCAGTCTCCCCCACAATTATTATAAGCTTTGCCTTTTATACATTGATGTGCAGCACACTGGGCTGAGCTGAGTGCACACAGACTGAGTCACACTGTGTGACTGGCTGCTGCTGTGTATCGTTTTTTTTCAGGCAGAGAACGGATATAGCAGAGAACGGATATATTATATTAAAATAAATAAAAGTTAACTAACAACAACTGCACTGGTCACTGTGGTAAACTCTGTCTGACTCTGCACAATCTCTCTCTCTCTTCTAATCTAATTTCTAATGGAGAGGACGCCAGCCACGTCCTCTCCCTATCAATCTCAATGCACGTGTGAAAATGGCGGCGACGCGCGGCTCCTTATATAGAATCCGAGTCTCGCGAGAATCCGACAGCGTCATGATGACGTTCGGGCGCGCTCGGGTTAACCGAGCAAGGCGGGAGGATCCGAGTCTGCTCGGACCCGTGAAAAAAACATGAAGTTCGTGCGGGTTCGGTTTCAGAGAAACCGAACCCGCTCATCTCTACTATTTATGCTGAGGCAATTGCAGGTCTCAGTATATAACCTGAGTGTGTATATACAGACTTCAGGATAGCCTCCTGCTTTTTATCAGCAGGCTCCTTCAAGGTGGCCGTATCCTAAGACGGCAGTGCCACCTTTTTTGACAAACGTGTGAGCGCCTTATCCACCCTAAGGGATATATCGGGGGAACCCACGCTACTTTACACACTTCATTCATTCATCTGATGGGGGAACAAAACACTGGCTGCTTTTTCTCCCCAAAAATAAAACCCCTTTTATGTGGTACTTGGGTTCATGTCAGAAATGCGTAACACATTTTTCATTGCCGAGATCATGTAACGGATGTTCCTAGTGGATTGTGTATATGTCTCAACCTCGTCGACACTGGAGTCAGACTCCGTGTCGACATCTGTGTCTGCCATCTAAGGTAACGGGCGCTTTTTTGAGCCCCTGATGGCCTTTGAGACGCCTGGGCAGGCGCGGGCTGAGAAGCCGGCTGTCCCACAGCTGTTTTACGTCATCCAGCCTTCTATGTAAGGAGTTGACATTGTCGGTTAATACCTTCTACCTATCCATCCACTCTGGTGTCGG
This sequence comes from Pseudophryne corroboree, assembly GCF_028390025.1. Classification (NCBI taxonomy): domain Eukaryota; kingdom Metazoa; phylum Chordata; class Amphibia; order Anura; family Myobatrachidae; genus Pseudophryne; species Pseudophryne corroboree. Next base: position 592,909,147 of record NC_086444.1, read on the forward strand.
CCCCACAGGGGGCGACATCCCATTTATCGGCCTCTGCTCCACCTCCACGTAACCTTCCTCATCCCACATGTCGACACAGCCGTACCGACACACAGCACACACACAGGGAATGCTCTGACTGAGGACGGGACCCCACAAAGTCCTTTGGGGAGACAGAGAGAGAGTATGCCAGCACACACCAGAGCGCTATATAATGCAAGGATTAACACTATAACTGAGTGATTTTTCCCCCAATAGCTGCTTGTATAAACAATATTGCGCCTAAATTTAGTGCCCCCCCTCTCTTTTTAACCCTTTGAGCCTGAAAACTACAGGGGAGAGCCTGGGGAGCTGTCTTCCAGCTGCACTGTGAAGAGAAAATGGCGCCAGTGTGCTGAGGGATAGCTCCGCCCCTTTTTCGCAGACTTTTCTCACGCTTTTTTATGGATTCTGGCAGGGGTATTTATCACATATATAGCCTCTGGGGCTATATATTGTGATATATTTGCCAGCCAAGGTGTTTTATTGCTGCTCAGGGCGCCCCCCCCCAGCGCCCTGCACCCTCAGTGACCGGAGTGTGAAGTGTGTATGAGGAGCAATGGCGCACAGCTGCAGTGCTGTGCGCTACCTTGGTGAAGACTGATGTCTTTTGCCGCCGATTTTCCGGACTCTTCTTGCTTCTGGCTCTGTAAGGGGGCCGGCGGCGCGGCTCCGGGACCGAACATCAATGGCCGGTTTCATGCGGTCGATCCCTCTGGAGCTAATGGTGTCCAGTAGCCTAAGAAGCCCAAGCTACCACCAGTTAGGTAGGTTCGCTTCTTCTCCCCTTAGTCCCTCGCTGCAGTGAGTCTGTTGCCAGCAGATCTCACTGTAAAATAAAAAACCTAAAATATACTTTCTTTCTAGGAGCTCAGGAGAGCCCCTAGTGTGCATCCAGCTCAGCCGGGCACAAGAATCTAACTGAGGTCTGGAGGAGGGTCTTAGTGGGAGGAGCCAGTGCACACCAGGTAGTCCTAAAGCTTTCTTTAGTTGTGCCCAGTCTCCTGCGGAGCCGCTAATCCCCATGGTCCTTACGGAGTCCCAGCATCCACTTAGGACGTCAGAGAAATACTGTCTGTGAACCTAATAGGGTAGATAAATATTGTCTATTTGAACCTAATAGAGTAGATAAATACTGTCTATGTCAGGGGTGGGGAACATTTTTTCTACCAAGGGCCATTTGGATATTTATAAAATCCTTCGGGGGCCATACAAAAATTATCAACTTAAAAATTAGCCTGCCCCCAGTAGTTATGCTCCAGTATATATGCCCCAAGTCAGTAGTTTACCCCCAATCAGTAGTTATGCCCCCAGTAGATATACTCCCAGTCAATTGTTATGCCCCAGTACATATGTCCCCAGTCACTTGTTATGCCCCATTAGATATGCCCCCAGTCAGTTTTTATGCCCCATTAGATATGCCCCCAGTCAGTTGTTATGCCCCATTAAATATGCCCTCTAGTAGCGCCGCTTACACACATACATACAGTAAAAGAAAAAACCCCCACAATACTCACCAGCCCTGCTCCTGCTTCCAGACCGTTGCCCTCCGCTTGGCCGCCCGCTCCTCAGAACTATGGGAGAGAAGTCATGACATCTCTCCCATAGCACCGCACAGTCGCACACTGCCAGAGCCGGAGCTCAGGAGTGAGCTCCTGCATCCGGCTGCTGCTGAGGGGAAGAAGCCAGGCACCCGCTAGTAACAAAATCTCAGCGGGCGCCCGGCATCTCCACAGTTAGGTGACCCTGTTCGGGCCGGATCAAGTGGCTCTGCGGGCCTTATACGGCCCGTGGGCCTGAGGTTCCCCACCCCTGGTCTATGTGAACCTAATAGGGTAGATAAATATTGTCTATTTGAACCTAATAGGGTAAATAAATACTGTCTATGCACACTAGATTTTAATCATTAATGAGCTGAGCCACAGCTCCTGTTATAGAGCAGACTCCCTGATCTACAGCCTCTATGAACTGCCGGGCAGAGGACTCCCCTGCAGGGAGGAATGGCAGCCAAAGTGAGATATTACAAATATTTCAGCATCACAATGCACAGAAAAAACTAAAACCCCACTGAGACAGTAACTGTGCATAGAGACAATGAACGCTGCGAGCCGCCGCCGGGGAGCCCGCTAAGTAAAGCGGGAATAAGCTCCTCCCCCACCTCATACCTTTTAAATGTAAGATGGAAAATATTCTGCACCGAACAGCCAGGCAGAGGGAAGGGAACTTGCAGCGGCCGGGGAGCGGTAGGACTGTGAAGCGGTGTCTTGGCATGCTGCAGCGGCCGGGGAGCGGAGAGCGCTGAGCCCGCCGTACAGAGCGGGAGTTAGCTCCGCCCCCCCCCCTTCGGCGCCAATTTCAAAACAGTAATTGCGCCTACGATACTCTCCAGACAAACTCTGGCTAGGGATTATAGGGGAGCCGTCCAACCACCACATAATGTGCACAATTAAATGAAAGGCAATGTAAAAACCTACGTCAGTGTGGAGTGGGGAGACTATACTCACCGCTGTCCAGATGGAGTGGTCCCGACACGCGCCGCACTCAGCGGTGTTTACTCATACTCTGCGCGACAGAACGGCCCCGACACGCACCGCACGCAGCGGTGTCCGGCCACTTTTGAGACTTACCGCTGCCATGCTGCCGGAATCTTTTGCTGGTGGAGCGGCCCCGACACGCGCCGCACGCAGCGGTGTCCGGCCAGCTCAGTGTCTCCCTCAGCCGGGGCCCATCCCGAGCCGCACGCAGCTGCGATGGGACCCCGCCGGCAGCTCCCGCGGTGCAGACTGGCAGTGGCAAAGCTGCCAGTCTGTGAGTGTAAGTAAGAAAAATAAAAATAATAAAGAAAAAAGAAAAAATTCTTCAGCTAAAACCCAAGTGAACCAGCTCACCTCGGGCACTAACTAAGACTGGCTTGGAGGGGAGATAGTAGGGGAGGAGCTAGCCACAGTGTTAGAATTTTAAAGTGCCAGCTCCCAATTAGTGCCTACTATTTCCCCATTGTAACTACGCTCCAGTGGCCCCTAGTGGATGAAGGAGAAATTATGCTAAGCACCTTTATTTTACTCTGCGTTAGATTGCAGAGTTTATTATAATTCTTCTGATTAGCAGTGCTTAGTGTGCATCTGCATTTTCTTACCCAACCACCCATACGTTTATCCATATGCAAATTGGCAATGGCTCCTCTGTGACGCTGGATAGCCAGAAAACAAAGTACTTTGCCATTATTCTACCCAACTGCTTCCCAAAAAGCCATTGATAAAAGTGTATTCCAGTCTGTATGACAAAACAGCAGCCAAATTACAGTATTATAGAAAGGGAGTTGGGGGTCGGTGGCCAATTATAGTCTTAGGACATAACAAACACTTAAAGTGTCCCAGTCTTGAGGGAGGTGTTTCATAAAAGGACAAGATTGATGCACAATATGTCCATTACTGCTACACACTTTTTTGAAAGACTAAATCAGTTTTATTGTCAACTATACAAATACAACTATTTGCATATGGTCAACTATACAAACACAACTATTTGCATACTATTTGCATATTGTCAACTATACAAATACAACTATTTGCATACGATTTGCATGTGGTCAACTATACAAATACAATTATTTGCATACTATTTGCATATTGTCAACTATACAAATACAACTATTTGCATATAAAGCATAAAAGAATCATGGAGATTGTTAATGTCAGAGTGACAAAGAACCACGTAGGTCAGAAACATCACATGCTGTAACATGAGTACACAACAAATTACCTCCTCCCACACTGTAAAATCTGGGTATTAAAAGCAACTAAGCAGATCAACTTGTTTAATAACAACTGTAAAACGTGGGGAACCTGTAAATCTTCAAGGTCATAAAAAAGTGTTTCAGTTTATCACAGCCCGTCTTGGATCCCTCTAATCCGCTGTGCAAGCTGAATATCAGCGACTTGTAGAGTGACCCTCTTGGCGTGGATAGTGCACAGGGTGGCATCTTGGAATAGACGGACCAAGTAGGCCTCAGCTGCCTATGAAAGATGTTACATGAAACGTGAGATATACACAGGAACATGACTAATCCCTAATATGTTTTACAGTTAATAACTAAGAAAAAAATAAAAACACAGAAACTGAAAGCCAATGGCAATACATGGCCAAAAAGAACAAATGTATCTGATTCTGTGACACCCGGAAGTAGTATGGGAGCAGGGTGGTTGTGGTTCTGCTCAGATGATAGGGATGAGTAAATGAAGTCAACTTCAGGGTAATAATACAAAAGTTTCAAATGAGGTTTCGATTTGTTATCTGTGGCAATGGCGTTAATTCGATACTCTCAGCGAGTACAGCATGGGTACATAAAATCAGTATAAAATATTACAAAATTAATTCAAATTAAAACACACAATTAGTGCAGGAACTGGATGATAGCTGTTGTCTCTAAGTCTGCGTCGCGTTCCTACAAACGGGTTAGCTTTTCTACACACTTCCCGGAACTATGCCAACTCTTCAATACTAAAGTAAATACCGGTTGCTAGGTTTAGCGAACCGCTAGTTAAACTTGTCATTCAAGCTTTAGACTAATACAAACACAACACTGAATATATAATGAACAATAAAATAATAGGATTTTAGTACCTACCGGTAAATCCTTTTCTCCTAGTCTGTAGAAGATGCTGGGGACTCCAAAAGGACCATGGGGTATAGACGGGATCCGCAGGAGCTTGGGCACACTAAAAAGACTTTGACTGGGTGTGAACTGGCTCCTCCCTCTATGCCCCTCTTCCAGACCTCAGTTATAGGAACTGTGCCCAGGAGAGACGGACATTTCGAGGAAAGGATTTTTGTTTAAACTAAGGGCGAGAAACCTACCAGCCCACACAACAAACATACCGTATAACCGGAGTATCAGGAAACCAGATAACAGTATGAATTAACAACAGCAACAAGCTGAATATAACTAATACACAACCCGCGTGTAAACAAATTTAACCAGTAATAATATACTGCAAGTAACAGTCCGCACTGGGATGGGCGCCCAGCATCCTCTACGGACTAGGAGAAAAGGATTTACCGGTAGGTACTAAAATCCTATTTTCACTTACGTCCTAGATGCTGGGGACTCCAAAAGGACCATGCGGTCTATACCAAAGCTCCAGAACGGGCGGGAGAGTGCGGACGACTCTGCAGCACAGATTGAGCAAACATGAGATCCTCATCAGCCAGGGTATCAAACTTGTAAAACTTAGCAAAGGTGTTTGAAACCCGACCACGTAGCTGCTCGGCAAAGCTGAAGTGCCGAGACCCCTCGGGCAGCCGCCCAAGACGAGCCCACTTTTCTGGTAGAATGGGCCTTTACTGACTTCGGCAACGGTAGCCCAGCCGAAGTATGAGCTTGCTGAATCGTATTACAAATCCAGCGTGCAATAGTTTGCTTAGAAGCAGGATTTCCAATTTTGTTGGAAGCATACAGGACAAACAAAGCCTCTGTTTTCCTGGTAAGAGCCGTTCTGGCGAAGTAAATATTTAAAGCTCTTACAACATCAAGAGACTTTGGAACCGCCACAGCCTCTGTAGCCACAGGCACCACAATAGGTTGGTTAATGTGAAACGAAGAAACCACCTTCGGCAGAAATTGTTGACGAGTCCTCAATTCAGCTCTATCCGAATGGAAGATCAAATATGGACTTTTGTGAGATAAGGCCGCCAACTCTGACACTCGCCTGGCAGACGCCAGAGCCAAAAGCATGACCACCTTTCAAGTGAGAAACTTTAACTCAACCTTACGCCAAACCAGTGAGACATAAGAAACTGCAAGACTACTTCAAGATCCCACGGCGCCACAAATGGAGGATGGATATGCAGCACTCCCTTCACAAAAGTCTGAACCTCTGGAAGGACGGCCAATTCCTTTTGAAAGAAAATAGATAAAGCCGAAATCTGCACTTTGATGGAACCCAATTTCAGGCCTGCATCGACGCCTGCCTGTAAAAAATGGAGGAACCGACCCAAGTGAAATTCCTCCGCAGGAGCAGTTTTGGTTTCACACCACGAAACATACTTTCTCCAAATACGGTGATAATGTTTCGCCGTAACCTCCTTCCTAGTCTTAAGGAGAGTGGGGATGACCTCCCCAGGAAAACCTTTTCGAGCTAAGATTTGGCGCTCAACTTCCACGCCGTCAAATGCAGCCGCGGTAAGTCCAGAAACATGCAGGGCCCCTGCAGTAACAAGTCCTCTCTTAGAGGAAGCGGCCAAGGATCTTCCACAAGCAATTCCCGAAGATCCGGATACCAGGCCCTGCGTGGCCAATCTGGAACGACTAGAATCGCCTGAACCCTTGTTAGTCGTATGATCCCCAGAACCTTTGGAATGAGAGGAAGCGGAGGGAACACATATACCGACTGAAACACCCACGGAGTTACCAGGGCGTCCACTGCACTGGCTTGGGTGTCTCTTGACCTGGAACAATACCTTGGAAGCTTCTTGTTGAGGTGAGACGCCATCATGTCTATCAGAGGAATTCCCCAACGCCCCGTCACTTCTGCAAATACCTCTTGGTGAAGAGCCCACTCTCCCGGATGGAGATCGTGTCTGCTGAGGAAGTCTGCTTCCCAGTTGTCCATGCCCGGGAGGAAGACTGCTGACAGAGCGCTCACGTGCAGTTCCGCCTAGCGAAGGATTCTTGTGGCCTCTGCCATAGCCGCCCTGCTCCTTGTTTCGCCTTGGCGGTTTACGTACGCCACCGCTGTTATGTTGTCCGACTGGATAAGGACAGGACGACCCTGAAGAAGGCTCTTTGCTTGTAGTAGGCCGTTGTAAATGGCTCTTAACTTGAGAACATTTATGTGGAGACAAGATTCCTGGTTTGACCATTTTCCCTGGAAATTTCTTCCTTGGGTGACTGCGCCCCAGCCTCGGAGACTTGCATCTGTTGTCAGCAGGACCCAGTCCTGGATTCCGAATCGGCGTCCCTCTAGGTGAGAGCTTTGGAGCAACCACAGGAGAGAAATCCTGGCCCTGGAAGATTGACTTATTTTCTGGTGCATGTGCAGGTGAGACCCGGACCATTTGTTCAGCAGATCCCACTGAAACACCCGGGCATGAAACCTGCCAAACGGAATGGCTTCGCAAGCCGCAACCATCTTCCCCAGAACCCGAGTACATTGATGAATCGACACACTTGTCTGTCTCAGAAGCTCCCTGACCATTGTCTGTATTTCCAGAGCTTTGTCTTCCGGAAGAAACACTCTCTGTAACTTCGTGTCTAGAATCATGCCCAGAAAGGGCAGCCGAGTGGCCGGGATCAACTGAGACTTTGACAAATTTAGAACCCAACCGTGTTGTCGCAGAACTGACAGAGACAGATCCACATTTCTTAACAACCGTTCCTTGGAACTCGCCTTTATCAGGAGATCGTCCAAGTACGGGATAATTGTAACCCCTTGCTTGCGAAGGAGAACCATCATTTCTGCCATGACCTCGGGGCCGTGGAAAGCCCAAACGGCAACGTCTGAAATTGGTAATGACAATCCTGCACCGCAAATCTCAGGAAGGCCTGATGCGGAGGATATATCGGGACGTGTAAGTAGGCATCCTTTAAGTCGACTGACGCCATAAAATCCCCCCCTTCTAGGCTGGAGATCACAGCTCGAAGAGATTCCATCTTGAACTTGAAAACCTTCAAGTATGGATTGAGGGTTTTTAGGTTCAGAATCGGTCTGACCGAACCGTCCGGCTTCGGTACGACAAAGGGGCTTGAATAGAACCCCTCCCCCCGTTGGGACGGGGGAACGGGAACAATGACCCTCTGTTGACCCAACTTTTGTATCGCAGCATTTACCACCCTTACCACCTCTCTTTCCGGAGGAGACACTGGCAAGGCCGAAATTAAAAAGCGGTGAGGGGGCATCTCCTGAAATTCCAGCTTGTATCCCTTAGACACTATGTCTAGGACCCAAGGATCCAGGCCTGATTGAACCCAGACCTGACTGAAGATCCGAAGACGGCCCCCCACCGGCCCGGACTCCCGCAGCGGAGCCCCAGCGTCATGCGGTGGGTTTGGTAGAGGCGGGGGAGGACTTTTGGTCCTGGGCGCCAGATACTGCAGGCGACTTCCTTCCCCTTCCTCTACCCTTTGAAGCGAGGAAGGACGAGCCTTTTCCTCGCTTGTATTTATTGGGTCGAAAGGACTGCATCTGCTGATGTGGTGCCTTTTTCTGTTGTGTGGGAACATAAGGAAGAAAAGATGACTTACCCGCAGTCGCGGTAGACACCAGGTCAGCCAGGCCGTCACCAAACAAGACACTACCTTTGAAGGGGAGTGCTTCCATATTTTTCTTAGGAGTCGGCATCAGCATTCCATTGATGGATCCACAGCGCCCTCCTGGCCGAGACCGCCATGGCATTGGCTCTTGATCCCAAGAGACCAACATCCCTCGCCGCATCCTTCAGGTAATCTGCAGCATCCTTGATATAACCAAGAGTCAAAATAATATTATCTTTATCAAGGGTATCCATATCAGAAGCTAAATTATCAGCCCATTTAGCAATAGCACTACTCACCCACACCGACGCCACAGCAGGTCTGAGCAATGTACCCGTATTAACGAAAATGGCCTTCAAAGACGTTTCCAGCTTGCGAAACGCCGGATCCTTGAGAGCTGCCATGTCAGGGGACGGAAGCGCCACCTTCTTAGACAAACGGGATAGAGCCTTGTCGACATTCGGAGCAGACTCCCATTTTTCCCTGTCATCAGAGGGGAAAGGATACGCCATGAAAATTCTCTTGGGAATCTGCCATCTCTTGTCTGGTGACTCCCAAGCCTTTTCACAAAGAGCATTAATTTCATGAGAGGGGGGAAACTTCACCTCAGGTAATTTCCCTTTAAATAAACAAATCCTTGTTAGAGCATTAATTTCATGAGAGGGGGGAAACTTCACCTCAGGTAATTTCCCTTTAAATAAACAAATCCTTGTTTCCTGCACCGCAGGTTCGTCAGAGATACGTAAAACATCTTTAATAGCCACAATCATGTACTGAATACTTTTAACTAGCCTTGGGTGTAAAGTAGCCTGATTGAAATCGACATCGGAATCAGAATCCGTGTCGGTATCCGTATCTACCATCTGGGTAAACGAACGCTTTTGTGACCCTGAAGGGGTCTGCACCTGAGTTAAAGCATCCTCCATGGATTTTCTCCATACTTGTGTCTGAGACTCAGATTTATCCAACCTCTTGGACAATGAGGCCACATTTGCATTAAGTGCACGTAACATAGTAACCAAATCAGGCGTCAGCTGTGCCGACAAAGCCATTTCCAGCCCATTTTCTGCGCCCCCAGTAACCTCCTCCGGGGAGAAACACTCAGCCTCAGACATGCCGTCACGTAGTACCGACACACCCACACACTGCCCAAACCAGGGGACAGACCCACAGGGAAGCCCGGAGAGAGAAACACAGAGGGAGTATGCCAGCTCACACCCCAGCGCCCATATATCACACCAATAATAAGAATTTACTTACCGATAATTCTATTTCTCGTAGTCCGTAGTGGATGCTGGGAACTCCGTAAGGACCATGGGGAATAGCGGCTCCGCAGGAGACTGGGCACAAAAGTAAAGCTTTAGGACTACCTGGTGTGCACTGGCTCCTCCCCCTATGACCCTCCTCCAAGCCTCAGTTAGGATACTGTGCCCGGACGAGCGTACACAATAAGGAAGGATTCATGAATCCCGGGTAAGACTCATACCAGCCACACCAATCACACCGTACAACCTGTGATCTGAACCCAGTTAACAGCATGATAACAGAGGAGCCTCTGGAAAGATGGCTCACAACCACAATAACCCGATTTTTGTAACAATAACTATGTACAAGTATTGCAGACAATCCGCACTTGGGATGGGCGCCCAGCATCCACTACGGACTACGAGAAATAGAATTATCGGTAAGTAAATTCTTATTTTCTCTGACGTCCTAGTGGATGCTGGGAACTCCGTAAGGACCATGGGGATTATACCAAAGCTCCCAAACGGGCGGGAGAGTGCGGATGACTCTGCAGCACCGAATGAGAGAACTCCAGGTCCTCCTCAGCCAGGGTATCAAATTTGTAGAATTTAGCAAACGTGTTTGCCCCTGACCAAGTAGCTGCTCGGCAAAGTTGTAAAGCCGAGACCCCTCGGGCAGCCGCCCAAGATGAGCCCACCTTCCTTGTGGAATGGGCTTTTACAGATTTTGGCTGTGGCAGGCCTGCCACAGAATGTGCAAGCTGAATTGTACTACAAATCCAACGAGCAATAGTCTGCTTAGAAGCAGGAGCACCCAGCTTGTTGGGTGCATACAGGATAAACAGCGAGTCAGATTTTCTGACTCCAGCCGTCCTTGAAACATATATTTTCAGGGCCCTGACTACGTCCAGCAACTTGGAGTCCTCCAAGTCCCTAGTAGCCGCAGGTACCACAATAGGCTGGTTCAGGTGAAACGCTGAAACCACCTTAGGGAGAAATTGAGGACGAGTCCTCAATTCTGCCCTGTCCGTATGAAAAATCAGGTAAGGGCTTTTATAGGATAAAGCCGCCAATTCTGACACACGCCTGGCCGAAGCCAGGGCCAACAGCATTACCACTTTCCATGTGAGATATTTTAAGTCCACAGTGGTGAGTGGTTCAAACCAATGTGATTTTAGGAACCCCAAAACTACATTGAGATCCCAAGGTGCCACTGGAGGCACAAAAGGAGGCTGTATATGCAGTACCCCCTTGACAAACGTCTGAACTTCAGGAACCGAAGCCAGTTCTTTCTGGAAGAAAATAGACAGGGCCGAAATTTGAACCTTAATGGACCCCAATTTTAGGCCCATAGACACTCCTGTTTGCAGGAAATGCAGGAAACGACCCAGTTGAAATTCCTCTGTAGGGGCCTTCCTGGCCTCGCACCACGCAACATATTTACGCCAAATACGGTGATAATGCTTTGCGGTTACATCCTTCCTGGCTTTGATCAGGGTAGGGATGACTTCATCCGGAATTGCTTTTTCCTTCAGGATCCAGCGTTCAACCGCCATGCCGTCCAACGAAGCCGCGGTAAGTCTTGGAACAGACAGGGTCCTTGCTGGAGCAGGTCCCTTCTTAGAGGTAGAGGCCACGGGTCCTCTGTGAGCATCTCTTGAAGTTCCGGGTACCAAGTCCTTCTTGGCCAATCCGGAGCCACGAGTATAGTTCTTACTCCTCTCCGTCTTATAATTCTCAGTACCTTGGGTATGAGAGGCAGAGGAGGGAACACATACACTGACTGGTACACCCACGGTGTTACCAGAGCGTCCACAGCTATTGCCTGAGGGTCCCTTGACCTGGCGCAATACCTGTCTAGTTTTTTGTTGAGGCGGGACGCCATCATGTCCACCTTTGGTTTTTCCCAACGGTTCACAATCATGTGGAAGACTTCTGGGTGAAGTCCCCACTCTCCCGGGTGGAGGTCGTGCCTGCTGAGGAAGTCTGCTTCCCAGTTGTCCACTCCCGGAATGAACACTGCTGACAGTGCTATCACATGATTTTCCGCCCAGCGAAGAATCCTTGCAGCTTCTGCCATTGCCCTCCTGCTTCTTGTGCCGCCCTGTCTGTTTACGTGGGCGACTGCCGTGATGTTGTCTGACTGGATCAGCACCGGCTGACCTTGAAGCAGAGGTCTTGCTAGGCTTAGAGCATTGTAAATGGCCCTTAGCTCCAGGATATTTATGTGAAGTGATGTCTCCAGGCTTGACCACAAGCCCTGGAAATTTCTTCCCTGTGTGACTGCTCCCCAGCCTCGCAGGCTGGCATCCGTGGTCACCAGGACCCAGTCCTGAATGCCGAATCTGCGGCCCTCTAGAAGATGAGCACTCTGTAACCACCACAGGAGAGACACCCTTGTCTTTGGTGACAGGGTTATCCGCTGATGCATCTGAAGATGCGATCCGGACCATTTGTCCAGCAGGTCCTACTTAAAAGTTCTTGCGTGGAATCTGCCGAATGGGATTGCTTCGTAGGAAGCCACCATTTTTCCCAGGACCCTTGTGCATTGATGCACTGAGACTTGGCCTGGTTTTAGGAGGTTTCTGACTAGCTCGGATAACTCCCTGGCTTTCTCCTCCGGGAGAAACACCTTTTTCTGGACTGTGTCCAGGATCATCCCTAGGAATAGAAGACGTGTCGTCGGGATCAGCTGCGATTTTGGAATATTGAGAATCCAACCGTGCTGCCGCAACACTACCTGAGATAGTGCTACCCCGACTTCCAACTGTTCCCTGGATCTTGCCCTTATCAGGAGATCGTCCAAGTAAGGGATAACTAAAAATCCCTTCCTTCGAAGGAGTATCATCATTTCGGCCATTACTTTGGTAAAGACCCGGGGTGCCGTGGACAATCCAAACGGCAGCGTCTGAAACTGATAGTGACAGTTCTGTACCACAAACCTGAGGTACCCTTGGTGAGAAGGGTAAATTGGGACATGGAGGTAAGCATCCTTGATGTCCGGAGACACCATATAATCCCCTTCTTCCAAGTTCGCAATCACCGATCTGAGTGACTCCATCTTGAATTTGAACCTCTGTATGTAAGTGTTCAAGGATTTTAGATTTAAAATAGGTCTCACCGAGCCGTCCGGCTTCGGTACCACAAACAGCGTGGAATAATACCCCTTTCCCTGTTGCAGGAGGGGTACCTTGATTATCACCTGCTGGGAATACAGCTTGTGAATGGCTTCCAATACCGCCTCCCTGTCGGAGGGAGACGTCGGTAAAGCAGACTTTAGGAAACGGCGAGGGGGAGACGTCTCGAATTCTAATTTGTACCCCTGAGATACCACCTGAAGGATCCAGGGGTCCACTTGTGAGTGAGCCCACTGCGCGTTGAAATTCTTGAGACGGGCCCCCACCGTGCCTGAGTCCGCTTGTAAAGCCCCAGCGTCATGCTGAGGACTTGGCAGAGGCGGGAGAGGGCTTCTGTTCCTGGGAACTGGCTGTTTGCTGCAGCCTTTTCCCTCTCCCTCTGCCACGGGGCAGAAATGAGGAGCCTTTTGCCCGCTTGCCCTTATGGGGCCAAAAGGACTGCGCCTGATAATACGGCATCTTCTTATGTTGAGAGGCTACCTGGGGTAAAAATAAGAATTTACTTACCGATAATTCTATTTCTCGGAGTCCGTAGTGGATGCTGGGGTTCCTGAAAGGACCATGGGGAATAGCGGCTCCGCAGGAGACAGGGCACAAAAAGTAAAGCTTTAGGATCAGGTGGTGTGCACTGGCTCCTCCCCCTATGACCCTCCTCCAAGCCTCAGTTAGGTACTGTGCCCGGACGAGCGTACACAATAAGGAAGGATTTATGAATCCCGGGTAAGACTCATACCAGCCACACCAATCACACTGTACAACCTGTGATCTGAACCCAGTTAACAGTATGATAACAGCGGAGCCTCTGAAAAGATGGCTCACAACAATAATAACCCGATTTTTGTAACTATGTACAAGTAATGCAGATAATCCGCACTTGGGATGGGCGCCCAGCATCCACTACGGACTCCGAGAAATAGAATTATCGGTAAGTAAATTCTTATTTTCTCTATCGTCCTAGTGGATGCTGGGGTTCCTGAAAGGACCATGGGGATTATACCAAAGCTCCCAAACGGGCGGGAGAGTGCGGATGACTCTGCAGCACCGAATGAGAGAACTCCAGGTCCTCCTTAGCCAGGGTATCAAATTTGTAGGATTTTACAAACGTGTTTGCCCCTGACTAAATAGCCGCTCGGCAAAGTTGTAATGCCGAGACCCCTCGGGCAGCCGCCCAAGATGAGCCCACCTTCCTTGTGGAATGGGCATTTACATATTTTGGCTGTGGCAGGCCTGCCACAGAATGTGCAAGCTGAATTGTATTACACATCCAACTAGCAAAAGTCTGCTTAAAAGCAAGAGCACCCAGTTTGTTGGGTGCATACAGGATAACAGCAAGTCAGTTTTCCTGACTCCAGCCGTCCTGGAACCTATATTTTCAGGGCCCTGACCACATCTAGCAACTTGGAGTCCTCCAAGTCCCTAGTAGGCGCAAGACACCACAATAAGCTGGTTCAGGTGAAACACTGACACCACCTTAGGGAGAGAACTGGGGACGAGTCCGCAGCTCTGCCCTGTCCGAATGGACAAACAGATATGGGCTTTTTTGAGAAAAAAACCACCAATTTGACACTCGCCTGGTCCAGGCCAGGTCCAAGAGCATGTTCACTTTTCATGTGAGATGCTTCAAATCCACAGATTTGACTGGTTTTAAACCAATGTGTTTTGAGGAATCCCAGAACTACGTTGAGATCCCACAGTGCCACTGGAGGCACAAAAGGGGGTTGTATATGCAATACTCCCTTGACAAACTTCTGGACTTCAGGAACTGAAGCCAATTCTTTCTGGAAGAAAAATCGACAGGGCCGAAATTTGAACCTTAATGGACCCCAATTTGAGGCCCATAGACACTCCTGTTTGCAAGAAATGCAGGAATCGACCGAGTTGAAATTTCTTCGTGGGGCCTTCCTGGCCTCACACCACGCAACATATTTTCGCCACATGTGGTGATAATGTTGTGCGGTCACCTCCTTTCTGGCTTTGACCAGGGTAGGAATGACCTCTTCCTGAATGCCTTTTCCCTTAGGATCCGGCGTTCCACCGCCATGCCGTCAAACGCAGCTGCGGTAAGTCTTGGAACAGACATGGTACTTGCTGAAACAAGTCCCTTCTTAGCGGCAGAGGCCATAAGTCCTCTGTGAGCATCTCTTGAAGTTCCGGGTACCAAGTCCTTCTTGGCCAATCCGGAGCCATGAGTATAGTTCTTACTCCTCTACGTCTTATAATTCTCAGTACCTTAGGTATGAAAAGCAGAGGATGGAACACATACACCGACTGGTACACCCACGGTGTTACCAGAACGTCCACAGCTATTGCCTGAGGGTCTCTTAACCTGGCGCAATACCTGTCCCGTTTTTTGTTCAGACGGGACGCCATCATGTCCACCTTTGGTAATTCCCAACGGTTTACAATTATGTGGAAAACTTCCCCATGAAGTTCCCACTCTGCCGGGTGGAGGTCGTGCCTACTGAGGAAGTCTGCTTCCCAGTTTCCATTCCCGGAATGAAACACTGCTGACAGTGCTATCACATGATTTTCCGCCCAGCGAAAAGTCCTTGCAGTTTTTGCCACTGCCCTCCTGCTTCTTGTGCCGCCCTGTCTATTTACGTGGGCGACTGCCGTGATGTTTTATCCCACTGGATCAATACCGGCTGACCTTGAAGCAGAGGTCTTGCTAAGCTTAGAGCATTATAAATTTACCCTTAGCTATATTTATGTGGAGAAAAATCTCCAGACTTGATCACACTCCCTGGAAATTTTTTCCTTGTGTGACTGCTCCCCAGCCTCTCGGGCTGGCCTCCGTGGTCACCAACATCCAAAACTGAATGCCGAATCTGCGGCCCTCTAGAAGATGAGCACTCTGTAACCACCACAGGAGAGACACCCTTGTCCTTGGATATAGGGTTATCCGCTGATGCATCTGAAGATGCGATCCGGACCATTTGTCCAGCAGATCCCACTGAAAAGTTCTTGCATGAAATCTGCCGACTGGAATTGCTTCGAAGGAAGTCACCATTTTTTTACCATGGCCCTTGTGCAATGATGCACTGATTTTAGGAGGTTCCTGACTAGCTCGGATAACTCCCTGGCTTTCTCTTCCGGGAGAAACACCTTTTTCTGGACTGTGTCCAGAATCATCCCTAAGCACAGGAGACTTGTTGTCGGGATCAGCTGCGATTTTGGAATATTTAGAATCCACCCCTGCTGTTGTAACAGTATCCGAGATAGTGCTACTCCGACCTCCAACTGTTCCCTGGACTTTGCCCTTATCAGGAGATCGTCCAAGTAAGGGATAATTAAGACGCCTTTTCTTCGAAGAAGAACCATCATTTCGGCCATTACCTTGGTAAAGACCCGGGGTGCCGTAGACAATCCAAACGGCAGCGTCTGAAACTGATAGTGACAGTTCTGTACCACGAACCTGAGGTACCCTTAGTGATAAGGGCAAATTTGGGACATGGAGGTAAGCATCCCTGATGTCTCGGGACACCAGATAGTCCCCTTCTTCCCGGTTCGTTATCACTGCTCTGAGTGACTCCATCTTGATTTGAACCTTTGTAAGTGTTCAAATTTTTTTAGATTTAGAATAGGTCTCACCTAGCCTTCTGGCTTCAGTACCACAATATAGTGTGGAATAATACCCCCTTTTCTTGTTGTAGGAGGGGTAATTTAATTATCACCTGCTGGGAATACAGCTCGTGAATTTTTTCCCATACTGCCTCCTTGTCGGAGGGAGACCTTGGTAAAGCAGACTTCAGGAGCCTGCGCAGGGGAAACGTCTCGACATTCCAAACTGTACCCCTGGGATACTACTTGTAGGATCCAGGGGTCCTGTACGGTCTCAGCGTCATGCTGAGAGCTTGTCAGAAGCGGTGGAACGCTTCTGTTCCTGGGAATGGGCTGCCTGCTGCAGTCTTCTTCCCTTTCCTCTATCCCTGGGCAGATATGACTCTTATAGGGACGAAAGGACTGAAACTGAAAAGACGGTGTCTTTTTCTGCAGAGATGTGACTTAGGGTAAAAACGGTGGATTTTCCAGCAGTTGCCGTGGCCACCAGGTCCGATGGACCGACCCCAAATAACTCCTCTTCCTTTATACGGCAATACACCTTTGTGCCGTTTGGAATCTGCATCACCTGACCACTGTCGTGTCCATAAACATCTTCTGGCAGATATGGACATCGCACTTACTCTTGATGCCAGAGTGCAAATATCCCTCTGTGCATCTCGCATATATAGAAATACATCCTTTAAATGCTCTATAGTCAATAAAATACTGTCCCTGTCAAGGGTATCAATATTTTTAGTCAGGGAATCCGACCAAGCCACCCCAGCTCTGCACATCCAGGCTGAGGCGATCGCTGGTCGCAGTATAACACCAGTATGTGTGTATATACTTTTTATGATATTTTTCCAGCCTCCTGTCAGCTGGCTCCTTGAGGACGGCCCTATCTATAGACGGTACCGCCACTTGTTCTGATAAGCGTGTGAGCGCCTTATCCACCCTAAGGGGTGTTTCCCAACGCGCCCTAACTTCTGGCGGGAAAGGGTATACCGCCCATATTTTCTATCGGGGGGAACCCACGCATCATCACACACTTCATTTAATTTATCTGATTCAGGAAAAACTACGGTAGTTTTTTCACATCCCACATAATACCCTCTTTTGTGGTACTTGTAGTATCAGAAATATGTAACACCTCCTTCATTGCCCTTAACGTGTGGCCCTAATAAGGAATACGTTTGTTTATTCACCGTCGACACTGGATTCAGTGTCCCTGTCTGTGTCTGTGTCGACCGACTAAAGTAAACGGGCGTTTTAAAACCCCTGACGGTGTTTTTGAGACGTCTGGACCGGTACTAATTGTTTGTCGGCCGTCTCATGTCGTCAACCGACCTTGGCGCGTGTTGACATTATCACGTAATTCCCTAAATAAGCCATCCATTCCGGTGTCGACTCCCTAGAGAGTGACATCACCATTACAGGCAATTGCTCCGCCTCCTCACCAACATCGTCCTCATACATGTCGACACACACGTACCGACACACAGCACACACACAGGGAATGCTCTGATAGAGGACAGGACCTACTAGCCCTTTGGAGAGACAGAGGGAGAGTTTTCCAGCACACACCAAAAACGCTATAATTATATAGGGACAACCTTATATAAGTGTTTTCCCTTATAGCATCTTTTTTATATATTTCTAACGCCAAATTAGTGCCCCCCCTCTCTGTTTCAACCCTGTTTCTGCAGTGCAGTGCAGGGGAGAGCCTGGGAGCCCTCCCTCCAGCCTTTCTGTGAGGGAAAATGGCGCTGTGTGCTGAGGAGATAGGCCCCGCCCCTTTTTCGGCGGCCTCGTCTCCCGCTCTTAACGGATTCTGGCAGGGGTTAAATATCTCCATATAGCCCCCGGAGGCTATATGTGAGGTATTTTTAGCCAAAAAAGGTTTTCATTTGCCTCCCAGGGCGCCCCCCTCCCAGCGCCCTGCACCCTCAGTGACTGCCGTGTGAAGTGTGCTGAGAGGAAAATGGCGCACAGCTGCAGTGCTGTGCGCTACCTTAAGAAGACTGAGGAGTCTTCTGCCGCCGATTCTGGACCTCTTCTCGTTTCAGCATCTGCAAGGGGGCCGGCGGCGAGGCTCCGGTGACCATCCAGGCTGTACCTGTGATCGTCCCTCTGGAGCTAATGTCCAGTAGCCAAGAAGCCAATCCATCCTGCACGCAGGTGAGTTCACTTCTTCTCCCCTAAGTCCCTCGTTGCAGTGATCCTGTTGCCAGCAGGACTCACTGTAAAATAAAAAACCTAAGCTAAACTTTTCTAAGCAGCTCTTTAGGAGAGCCACCTAGATTGCACCCTTCTCGGCCGGGCACAAAAATCTAACTGAGGCTTGGAGGAGGGTCATAGGGGGAGGAGCCAGTGCACACCAGGTAGTCCTAAAGCTTTACTTTTGTGCCCAGTCTCCTGCGGAGCCGCTATTCCCCATGGTCTTTACGGAGTTCCCAGCATCCACTAGGACGTCAGAGAAATAATATATGATGATAGCGCTGCCCTTAATTATAAACAAGCACCAATTTATCTGTGCCCTCCCCCTCCCCCCCCCCTGTTTTGCTCCCATTTACTTGAATGGAGCCTGGAGGACCCGGGCCAGCGTCTCATGCAGCGGCTGTGAATGAGAGAAAATGGCGCTGGTGAGCTGTGCAGCTAAGCCCCGCCCCGCTTCAGTCCCGCAAAAATTCAAATCTGTTATGCTGGCGGGGGTATGAAAAACGGTGCCCGGGCATCGAATATTCCTGTCTGCCAGCTTACAATGACCCCAGTAACATGCTGCCCAGGGCGCTCCCCCCCCAGCGCCCTGCACCCGCAAGTGCCGTTGGTGAAGTGTGTGGGAGCATGGAGCACAGCGCTACCGCTGCGCTGCTACCTCGTTACTGAAGTCTTCTGCCGTCTGATGTCTTCGGATCTTCTCATACTCACCCGGCTTCTTTCTTCTGGCTTCTGTGAGGGGGGTGACGGCGCAGCTCCGGGAACAAGCAGCTAGGCGAACCAAGTGATCGAACCCTCTGGAGCTAGGCGAACCAAGTGATCGAACCCTCTGGAGCT
The DNA here is from genome assembly GCF_028390025.1 of Pseudophryne corroboree. Taxonomy (NCBI): domain Eukaryota; kingdom Metazoa; phylum Chordata; class Amphibia; order Anura; family Myobatrachidae; genus Pseudophryne; species Pseudophryne corroboree. Next base: position 592,928,394 of record NC_086444.1, read on the forward strand.
AATGGTGTCCAGTAGCCTAAGAAGCAGAGCCCTTAACTAAGAAGAAGTAGGTCTGACTTCTCTCCCCTCAGTCCCTTGCTGCAGGGAGCCTGTAGCCAGCAGGTCTCCCTGAAAATACAAAACCTAACAAAACTCTTTTCTAGAGAAACTCAGTAGAGCTCCCCTAGTGTGTGTCCAATCACTCCTGGGCACAAAGTCTAACTGAGGTCTGGAGGAGGGGCATAGAGGGAGGAGCCAGTTCTCACCCAGTCAAAGTCTTTTTAGTGTGCCCAAGCTCCTGAGGATCCCGTCTATACCCCATGGTCCTTTTGGAGTCCCCAGCATCCTCTAGGACGTAAGAGAAATACAGGTTGCAATGACATCAGGTCATACAATAAATTCCCTTTCTACCTGTACCAGGGTTTGCATGCAAGTCTCTTTAAGTCAGTAATGTAAGGAGTCCCCTAGAGCACGTGCACGGCTGAATGAGTACTGAGAGCTCTCTTATTGTTTTTCGCCCGGGTTAAGTAGCAAACAAAGGTTAACTGTTCCTGAATGTTATACCGTGGTGATGCAATCTATCTTATGAATTAGCGCTGCTCCTGGTAAAAATAGGATTTTAATACCTACCAGTAAATCCTTTTCTCTTAGTCCGTAGAGGATGCTGGGGTCACTTCAAGAACCATGGGGTATAGACGGGATCCGCAGGAGACACGGGCACTTTAAGACTTTCAAAGGGTGTGACCTGGCTCCTCCCTCTATGCCCCTCCTCCAGAATCCAGTTTAAGGAACTGTGCCCAGGGAGACAGACATTTCGAGGAAAGGATTTATTGTTAAACCACGGTGAGCATCTTACCAGCTCACACTGCAAGCATGCCGCAGAACGTGGCATTCAACAGAACACAAGCCAACGGCATGAAGAATTTCGCAGCAATATGCTGACAAAAAAAACGTAACACAACCTGTGTGTAACCACAACCAATAACTGGACGGGCGCCCAGCATCCTCTACGCACTAAGAGAAAAGGATTTACCGGTAGGTATTAAAATCCTATTTTCTCATACGTCCTAGAGGATGCTGGGGTCACTTCAAGAACCATGGGGTTATACCAAAGCTCTAGAACGGGCGGGAGAGTGCGGATGACTCTGCAGCACCGATTGACCAAACATGAGGTCCTCATCGGTCAGGGTATCAAACTTGTAAAACATTGCAAAAGTCTTTGAACCCGACCAAACAGCTGCTCGGCCAATTTGTAATGCCGAGATCCCCCCGGGCAGCCGCCCAGGACGAGCCCACTCCACTAGTAGAACGGGCCTTCACCGATTTCGGTAACGGCAATCCAGCCGTGGAATGATCATGCTGAATCTCACCACAGAGCCAGCGCGCAAAGGTCTGCTTGGAAGCAGGACACCCAATCTGGTTGGGAGCATACAGGACAAACAGAGCCACTGTTTTCCTAATCTGAGTCGTTCAGGCGACATAATCTTCAAAGCTCCAACCACATCCAGAGACTTTGACTCAGCGAAGGGGTCAGTAGCCCCAGGCGTCACAATGGTCGGTTCCTGTAGAAAGAGGAAACCACCTTCGGTAGAAAACGCTGACAAGTCCTCAATTCAGCTCTATCTTCAAGGAAAATCAAACAAGAGCTCTTGTGATACAAGACCCCTAACTCGGACACCCGCCTTGCAGATGCCAAGGCCAACAGGATGGCCACTTTTCAAGTGAAAAAAGCAACTTCACCTTCTCAAAGGTTCAAACCCATGTGATTGAAGGAACTGCAACACCACATTACGATCCCATGGTGCCACTGGAGGCACAAATGAAGGTTGGACACGCCTTTCACGTAAGACTGAACTTCCGGAAGGGAAGCTAATAGTTTCAGAAAGAAATTTGCCAATGCTGAAATATGGACCTTAATGGAGTCCAACTGTAGTCTGCATTTCTCCCAGCCTGTAGGAAATGGAGAAAACGCCCTAACTGAAACACTTCCGTTGAAACTTTCTTGGATTCACACCAAGACACATATTTTCTCCAAAAACGGTGGTAATGTTTAGACGTTGTTCCTTTCCTGGCCTGAATAAGAGTGGGGATGACTTCCTTGGGAATACTCTTTTGGGCTAGGATTCGGCGCTCAACGGTTATGCCGTCAAACGTAGCCGCAGCAAGTCTAGGTACACGCATGGCACCTACCGTAGTAGGTCCTCGCGAAGAGGAAGACGCCCAGGATCTTTTAATGAGCAACTCCTGAAGATCTGGGCACCAAGACCTCCTTGGCCAGTCTGGGGCAGTGAAAATTGCCCGAATCCTTGTTCTTATGATCCCGAGAACTTTTGGGATCAGTGGAAGTGGAAGGAATACACTGACCGGAATAACCACTGGGTCACCAGAGCATCTACTGCTATTGCCTGAGGGTCTCTTGACCTGGAACAATATTTCTGACGCTTCTCGTTGAGGCGAGAAGTCATCATGTCTACTTGAGGAACTTCCCCCAAGACTTGTCACCTCTGCGAAGACTTCTTGGTGGGGGTCTCACTCTCCCGGATGGAGATCGTGTCTGCTGAGGAAGCATGCTTCCCAGTTGTCCACTCCCGGAATGAAAATTGCAGACAGAGCCCTTACAAATTTTTCTGCCAAGAGGAGGATCTTCGTCACCTCTGCCATTTCCGCTCTGCTTTTCGTTCCGCCTTGCTGTTACATTGTCTAACTGGATCTGCACGGGGTGATCTTGAAGAAGATGTACCGCCTGTTGAAGGACGTTGTAAATGGCTCTCAATTCCAGCATGTTCATGTGAAGGCAGTCTTCCCGACTTTAGCATATTTCTTGGAAGCTTTTCCCTTAGTGAAAGCTCCTCAGTCTCGGAGACTTGCATCCGTGGTTACCAGGACCCAGTCCTGAATCCCGAACCTGCGTCCCTCTAGTTTGTGCGAGCTGTGGAGCCACCACAGGAGCGAAATCCTGGCTTTTGACGACAGGATTATCTTCCAGTGCATGTGAACAGGTCCCACTGGAATACCCTGGCATGGAACCTGCCAAACTGTATGGCCTCGTAGGCCGCCACCATCATCCCCAATAACCGAATGCACTGATGGATCGACACACTCGAAGGTTTCAATATTTGTTTTACCATTTTCTGGATTTCCAGAGCCTTTTCCACCGGAAGAAATACTCTATGTACTTCTGTGTCCAGAATCATCCCGAGAAAAGACAGAAAAGACAATCTTGTCGTCGGTTCCAACTATGACTTTGGATAATTTATGATCCAACCGTGTTGTTGGAGTATTGACAGGGAGTGTGATGTTTTGTAACAACTGCTCCCTGGATCTCGCCCTTATCAGGAGATCGTCTAGATAAGGAATTATAATGACTCCTTTTTGATGAAGGCGAACCATCATCTCCGCCAACCCCTTGGTTAATACCCTCGGAGCCGTGTAGAGACCGAAAGGTAACGTCTGGAATTGGTAATGACAATCCTGAACCGCGAATCTTCAGATAAGCCTGGCGTGGAGGATAAATGGGAACACGCAGGTAAGTATCCTTTATGTCTACTGACACCATGTAGTCCCCCTCCTCCAGACTGGAAATCACTACCCTCAGTGATTCCATTTTGAACTTGAATCATTTCAAGTGGAGATTCAGATTTTTTGATTTTTTTTTAGGTTTAGGATCGGTCTGACCGAGCCGTCCGGCTTCGGAACTATGAAGAGGCTTGAATAAAACCCCTCCGCTTGTTGTTACAAAGGTATCAGGACTATGACCTGATCCTGAAATAATTTTGGGATTGCCGCTGTTACCGCTTCCCTTTCTGGAAAAGAAGCTGACAAGGTCGATTCGAAAAATTGGCATGGGGGAACGTCTTGAAACTCCAGCTTATATCCCTGGGACACTATTTGCAACACCCAGGGATCCAGGTCAGACAGAATCCAACCTTGGCTGAACAGTTTGAGACGTGCCCACCCGAGCGGCCTCCCTCAAAGGAGCCCCAGCGTCATGCTGAAGATTTGGCAGAAGTAGGGGTAGACTTCTGCTCCTGGGAACCTGAAGCCGTTGTGGACTTCTTTCCCTTTCCCCTACCTGCAAAGAAGGGGAAACCTCTCGTCTTTTTGTATTCATTGGGCCGAAAGGACTGGTTGTGCGAGTGATAGGTCTTTTTTGCCGATGCAGAGGGCAAAAATGTCGACTTACCTGCGGTAGACGTCGAGACTAACGCATCCAGGCCATTGCCAAATAAGGCCTCACCTTTATATGGGAGAGCCTCCATGTTTCTTTTGGAATCTGCATCCGCGTACCATTGGCGAATCCCCAACACCCGCCGAGCCGATACTGACCTGGTAGCGTCTTGTGAACTCAAGAGTCCAATATTTCATCGCCTCTAGCCTGTATGCGGCAGCGTCTTTGATATTCTCATCTTAATCAATCGTGTCAATTTCTGATCACACGCTTTCTGACCATTTTTCAATAGCACGACTCACCCATGCGCAAACAACAGTGGGTCTGAGCAGCGTACCATTTGCAACATAAATGGATTTTAATGTAGTTTTCACCTTTCGGTCTGCCGGCTCTTTTAGCGACGCCGTGCCCGTTGCAGGGAGAATTACTTTCTTTGTCACCCTGGACATCGCACTAACACAGGGGATGATTGCCGGGAAAACGAGTTTTATGGTAAGAAATTACCTTTGTTAAAACTCTTTCTGCGAGGTACACTGGGCTCCACAAGGATAGACATTGGGGTGTAGAGCAGGACCTTGAGCCGAAGCACCAACAGGCTCAAAAGCTTTGACCTTCTTCCCAAGATGCATAGCGCCGCCTCCTATATCACCCCGCCTCCGTGCACACGAGCTCAGTTTTGTTAACCAGCCCAATGCAGTAGCAAGTAAAAGAGACGACACTGCCAGTTGCCACAAACACCACACTCTCTCGACAGGAGAAGTGTCAGCGGCTAATGCCATACCAACCCAAAGAAGCTAAGTGCATCAGGGTGGGCGCCTTGTGGAGCCCAGTGTACCTCGCAGAAAGAGTTTTAACAAAGGTAAGTTCTTACCATAAAACTTGTTTTCTGCTGCGGGGTACACTGGGCTCCACAAGGACAGACATTGGGGATGTCCTAAAGCAGTTCCTTATGGGAGGGGACGCACTGTAGCGGGCACAGGAACCCGGCGTCCAAAGGAAGCATCCTGGGAAGCGGCGGTATCGAAGGCATAGAACCTAATGAACGTGTTCACTGAGGACCACGTAGCCGCCATGCACAATTGTTCAAGGGTCGCACCACGGCGGGCCGCCCAGGAAGGTCCAACCGACCGAGTAGAATGGGCCGTAATGTGAGCAGGAGCTGACAGACCAGCCCTCACATAAGCATGTGCAATCACCATTCTAATCCATCTGGCCAAAGTCTGCTTGTGAGCAGGCCAGCCCCGTTTGTGAAATCCAAACAGAATAAAGAGAGAATCAGATTTCCTAACAGAAGCAGTTCTCTTCACATAGATACGGAAAGCCCGTACCACATCCAAAGACCGCTCTTTGGGAGACAGATCAGGAGAAACAAGTGCCGGAACCACAATCTCCTGGGTAAGGTGGAACGAAGAAACCACCTTAGGCAAATAACCGGGACGAGTCCTAAGAACCGCCCGGTCACGGTGAAATATCAAACATGTGGAACTACAAGACAAGGCACCCAAATCCGACACTCTTCTAGCTGAAGCAATAGCCAGCAGAAACACCACCTTAAGGGAAAGCCACTTAAGATCAGCTGAACCAAGAGTTTCAAACGGAGACTCTTGTAACGCCTCCAAAACCACCTACAAGTCCCAAGGAGCCACAGGCGGGACATAGGGAGGTTGGATACGCAACACACCCTGAGTAAAGGTATGCACATCAGGTAAGGTCGCAATTTTTCTCTGAAACCACACCGACAAGGCAGATATTTGAACCTTGAGGGAGGCCAGACGCAGGCCTAATTCCAGGCCCTGCTGAAGAAAAGCCAACAACTTGGCTATACTAAACTTGGAAGCGTCATAATCATTAGATGCGCACCAAACAAAGTAAGAATGCCAGACCCGATAGTAAATCCGAGCCGAAGCCGGTTTCCGGGCCCGCAACATAGTTTGAATGACCGCCTCAGAAAACCCTTTAGCCCTTAAGACGGAAGCTTCAAGAGCCACGCCGTCAAAGACAGCCGGGCTAGGTCCTGGTAGACACAGGGGCCCTGAACGAGGAGGTCTGGGCGTTGTGGAAGTAGAATTGGACGCTCTGACGATAGGCCTTGCAGGTCTGAGAACCAGTGCCGTCTGGGCCACGCTGGAGCTATGAGGAGCAGAATTCCTTTTTCTTGCATGAACTTCCGAATTACCCTGGGCATTAGTGACACCGGAAGGAACACGTACGGCAGCCAAAACCTCCACGGTACCGCCAGCGCATCCACGAATGCTGCTTGAGGATCCCTTGTCCTTGCTCCGAAGACCGGAACCTTGTGATTGTGTCGAGACGCCATCAGATCTACGTCTGGAAGGCCCCACCTTTCCACTAGGAGTTGAAACACTTCTGGATGGAGGCCCCACTCGCCGGCATGCACGTCCTGACAACTGAGAAAGTCTGCTTCCCAATTCAGAACTCCCAGAATGAATATTGCAGATATGGCCGGTAGATGGCGTTCTACCCACTGTAGAATCCGTGAGACTTCCTTCATTGCTAGGCGGCTTTGAGTGCCGCCTTGATGATTTATGTAAGCCACTGTGGTGGCGTTGTCCGACTGTACTTGAACAGGACGGTTCTGAATTAAATGCTGGACTAGGTTCAAGGCACTGAAGACCGCCCGCAACTCCAGAATATTGATCGAAAGGAGGGACTCCTCATTGGTCCACCGCCCCTGAAGGAAGTGTTGCTCCAGCACCGTGCCCCAACCTCTTAGACTGGCATCTGTCGTTAACAGGACCCAGTCGGAAATCCAGAACGGACGGCCCCTGCACAGTTGTTGGTCCCGGAGCCACCAGAGCAGCGACAAACGGACCTCCGGAGTCAATGAGATCATTTGAGACCTGATCCGGTGAGGCAGGCCGTCCCATTTGGCTAGAATCAGCCTCTGGAGAGGGCGAGAGTGAAATTGAGCGTACTCCACCATGTCGAATGCTGACACCATGAGGCCCAGCACCTGCATCGCCGAATGTATCGACACTTGCGGACGAGATAGGAAGCAACGAATCCTGTCCTAAAGTTGCAGGACTTTCTCCTGAGACAGGAACAACCGCTGGTTGTGAGTGTCCAATAGTGCTCCCAGATGCACCATGCTCTGAGCAGGGATCAGGGATGACTTCTTCCAGTTGATGAGCCACCCGGGGGCTTGCAGAAACCGGACCGTCACATCTAGATGACGCAGGAGAAGTTCTGGGGAATTTACCAGTATTAACAAGTCGTCCAATTACGGCAGTATCCTGACCCCTTGACGGCGGAGTACCACCGTCATCACCGCCATGACTTTTGTAAAGACTCGCGGAGCCGTTGTTAAACCAAAAGGTAACACCCGAAACTGGTAATGGCAGTTGCCAATCGCAAATCTGAGGTATTGCTGATGAGACACTGCTATAGGAATATGCAGGTAAGCATTCTGTATATCCAGGGAGACCATGAAGTCCCCAGGTTCCAAGGCCAGAGCGAAGGGTTTCCATCCGGAACCTGGAAACCTTCACAAACCTGTTCAATGCCTTGAGGTTGAGGACCCATTCGGTTTCGGGACTAGAAACAGCGGAGAATAGTACCCCCGACCCTCTGCGTAAGAGGCACCTGTACTACGACTCCTGTATCCAGGAGGGTCTGTACCACCGAATGTAGAGTGTTTGCCTTTGTCTTGTCCAACGGGACATCTGTCTGGCAAAACCGATGAGGGGGTCGGTTTTTGAAGGCTATGGCGTAACCTCGCGTGACGACTTCCCGTACCCAGACGTCTGAAGTGGTCTTCAACCATTCCTGGGTATACCCTAGAAGCCGAGGCAAATCTGTCTTGGAAGCTGGCTGACGGGCCGCCCAGGCTCTTTTGGACTTAGGCTTACCAGGTTTGGAAGTGCGGGCCTGTTGTACGCCTGACCTTTTGCTTTACCCAAAGGACGAAAGGGGCGAAAGGAAGTACCTTTAGCCTTCGACACAGAAGGAGCAGTACTTGGCAGACAGGCAGTTTTGTCAGTAGCCAAGTCAGCCACAATCTTAATTAAATCCTCCCCAAACAGAATATCTCGCTTAAAAGGGAGTACCTCCAGGGTTTTTCTAGAGTCCAGATCCTCAGACCAGGATCTCAGCCACAATATCCGACGAGCCAGGACTGACGTAGTAGAGGCCTTGGCTGCCAGGATACCGGCATCAGAAGCCGCCTCTTTAATATAACGAGAAGCTGTGACAATATAAGATAAGCATTGTCTAGCATGGTCAGAGGAGATTTCAGCATCTAACTCCAAGGCCCATGCTTCAATGGCCTCTGCAGCCCAAGTAGCTGCAATAGTGGGCCTTTGTGCAGCATCCATGAGGGTGTAAATCGCTTTTAGACAACCCTCCACACGTTTATCCGTAGGCTCTTTTAGAGACGTGACGGTGGTGACCGGTAGAGCTGAGGAAACCACCATCCTAGCCACATGCGAGTCCACTGGAGGAGGCGTTTCCCAATTCTTAGCTCCGGCGCGAGGGGATAGCGAGCCAGCATCTTCTCTTGAGGCACAAACTTCGTACCCGGGTTTTCCCAGAGTTCCTGACGTATATCAATTAGGTGGTCAGAGTGAGGTAAATCAGGATTTTGGTACTTACCGATAAATCCCTTTCTCCGATTCCACAGGGGCCACTGGAGCACAGTTACAATGGGGAAATAGTAGGCAGTAATTGGGAGCTGGCACTTTAAAAATTCTAACACTGTGGCTAGCTCCTCCCCTACTATGTCCCCCCTCCAAGCCAGTCTACGTAAATCTGTGCCCGAGGAGAGCTGTAATAAACAAACTTGAAGGTAGAGGAGGTTAACGCCGCCATGTAAACCAGGATAACTCAAAACAACCCTGGAACTTAACCTAACAAAAAGGTAAAACTGAACAAAACAAGCAGTCACATAGTGATCTGCAAACCGTTAAGCAAAAAACGAGGAACAGCGCTGGGTGGGCGTCCAGTGGCCCCTGTGGAATCGGAGAAAGGGATTTATCGGTAAGTACCAAAATCCTGATTTTTACTTCATCCACTAGGGGCCACTGGAGCACAGTTACAATGGGGACGTCCCAGAGCTCCCAAAACGGGTGGGAGAGCGCTGAGAGTCCAGTAAAACCGCTCGGCCAAACTGCGATGCAGAGGCCGCAAACGTGTCAAACTTGTAGAATTTGACAAACGTATGTCGGCCCGACCAAGTAGCCGCCCGACATAAAGTAGTTATGGAGACCCCACGGGCAGCCGCCCACGAAGGTCCCACAGAGCCCGTAGAGTGCGCTGAAATCGAAGATGGAGGTTCCCGAGAAGCAGCCAAATAAGCTTGTCTGATGGTCAGTCGAATCCATCGAGACAAAGTCTGCTTAGAAGCCGGCCAACCACGGCGAGCAGCATCGTAGAGAACAAATAAGGAATCTGACTTCCGAATAGTTGAAGTCCTCTCCACATAGATCTTGAGCGCTCTGACAACGTCCAATGATCTCGAATCCGGAGAGTCCACCGAGAGTGCCGGAACCACAAGAGGCTGATTGATGTGAAAATCAGACACCACCTTAGGTAGAAAAGACATACAAGTACGAAGCTCGGCCCTATCCGCATGAAACACCAGGTAAGTAGACCTACAAGAGAGAGCCCCAAGTTCTGACACCCGTCTAGCTGAAGCCAGCGCCAGGAGAAGAACCACCTTCCAGGTGAGATATTTTATCTCCACTGATTCCAGGGGCTCAAACAATGAAGACTGCAGAAAGGAGAGGACCAGATTGAGGTCCCATGGCGCTGTCGGAGGGCGGAAGGGAGGCTGTATTCGAAGAACCACCTGAAAGAAAGTCTGGACTTCCGGCAGCATGGCTAACTTTTTCTGGAAGAAAACCGAAAGTGCAGAGACCTGCACCTTTAGTGAACCCAGTCGTAAGTCTGCTGAAAAACCTGCCTGCAAAAAACGGAGAAGGCGGGCTAAGCAAAACACGGAAGGAGAAAATTCTCGATGTTCACACCAGGCTACATAAGCCTTCCAAATGCGGTAGTAGTGAGAAGATGTGACAGACTTTCTAGCCCGAAGCATAGTAGGTATAACCGTACGAGGAATCCCCTTCCTTTTCAAGATGGCTTTCTCAACAGCCACGCCGTCAAACGTAGCCTGCATAAGTCTGGATAAAGAAAAGGACCCTGTTGTAGAAGATCGTCTCGTAGTGGCAGGGGCCAAGGCTCGGCTACAGACAACAGGAGTAGGGTGGAGTACCAAACCCTGCGTGGCCAATACGGAGCCAACAGGAGGACCAGAGCGTTTTCTCTCTTGATGCGCTGCAGAACCGGTGGCAGCAGCGGGAACGGAGGAAACAGGTAAACGAACTGGAAATTTCAAGGAGCCGTGAGAGCATCCACGCCGGCCGCCGCCGGGTCCCTCGTCCGAGAGTAATACAGAGGCAACTGATTGTTCAGGCGGGACGCCATGAGGCCGATCTGTGGTTTTCCCCACCGGCGGACCAGTTGCCAAAACACCTGGGGATGTAGAGACCACTCTCCCGGGTGCATATCCTGTCGGCTTAGATAATCGGCTTCCCAATTGTCCACTCCCGGAATGAATATCGCCGAGAAGGACAGAGCATACTTCTCCGCCCAGAGAAGGATGTTGGTGACCTCCCTCATCGCTGCACGGCTGCGAGTGCCGCCCTGACGGTTGATGTACGCCACCGTCGTGGCGTTGTCGGACTGAACTCTGACCGCTCGACTGTGTAGTAAGTGACGCGCCTGAAGCAGAGCATTGTACACCGCCCTTAGTTTGAGAATGTTTATGGGGAGAGCGGATTCGTGTATTGACAAACGCCCCTGAAACCGATGTTCCAGGGTCACTGCTCCCCAGCCTCGCAGACTGGCGTCCGTGGTGAGGAGAGTCCAATCCCATACACCGAACCGCCTTCCTTCCAACAGATGCGTCGACTGGAGCCACCAGAGAAGCGACGACCGTGCCTTTGGAGATAGCGTCACCCTTTGATGAAGGAACAGATGAGATCCTGACCACTGATGTAGAAGGCACAGCTGAAACGGTCGAGAGTGGAAGCGACCGTACGGAAGAGCTTCGAACGCTGCTACCATCTTTCCCAGAAGGCGAATGCACAGATACACTGACACCCGACGGTTTCGAATAACCGACCTTACCAGAGTCTGCAGAGACAGGATCTTGTCCTGAGGAAGGAAAACCCTCTGACGGACCGTGTCGAGAATCATCCCCAGAAACAACAGCTGTTGTGAGGGGTATAAGTGAGACTTCGGGAAATTCAGGATCTACCCGTGACGAATCAGAAGGTCCAGTGTCATCCGGATATTCTGAAGCAACAGTTCTGCCGAGCTTGCTTTTATTAGCAGATCGTCCAGATAGGGAACAATCGTCACACCCTGCTTCCGAAGTAGGGCCATCATGACCGCCATGACCTTTGTGAATACTCGGAGCAGAAGAGAGACCGAAAGGAAGGGCCTGGAACTGGAAATGAGCGTCCTGTATCGCGAACCGGAGAAAAGCCTGATGAGGAGGCCAAATGGGAACATGTAAGTATGCATCCTTGATGTCTAAGGATGCCAGAAACTCGTTTCTCTCCAACCCCGCAATAACAGACTGGAGGGACTCCATCTTGAACTTGAATACCCTCAAATACGGATTGAGATCCTTCAAGTTCAGGAATGGCCTGACTGAGCCGTCCGGCTTCGGTACGAGAAACAGGCTCGAGTAATAGCCCTGCTTCCGATGATGAGAGGGAATAGGGATCACCACCCTTGCGGATAGAAGCTTCTGGACCGCTGCCTGTAAGGCAACTCTGTCGGAAACTGGCAAACCCGTGGTAAAAAAACGCTGGGGCGGTTGTTCCTGAAAATCGAGCTTGTAACCGCAAGTGATTAGATCCCGGACCTAAGCGTCTGGACAGGACTGTACCCAGACCTCCTTGAAATCCCACAGACGAGCTCCCACCCTGTGATCTCCCAGATGGGAGGGAAGCCCGTCATGAGGTGGTAGAGGTAGAGGACTTAACCTCTGACTGGGCTGAGGCTGCGGACCCTCTACCCCTGCCTCTATGCGGACCCTCTACCCCTGCCTCTACCTCTATGGCCACGGAAGGTAGAAGCTCCTCCCCTGGCCTCGAAACCTGGAAGGGGTACGAAAGGAGCGAAAGGAAGGACCCCGATATGGCCTGCGAGTGGCTGGAGAAGCAGAAGGAAGATAAGTCGACTTACCACCGGTGGCCTGAGAGATCCAGGCATCCAGATCCTTACCAAACAGAACCTCACCCGTAAAGGGCAACGCTTCTGCCGCCCTTTTGTATTCCATATCCGCTTGCCACTGCCGGAGCCAGAGAGCTCTGCAATTGCTAAAGCGGAAATCCTAGCCCCGAGAATACAGATGTCCTTGGATGCTTCGCAAAGATAAAGGGCTGATTCACGGATGTGTTCCGCTCATTGTATGAATTGCTCCGCCGGCAATTCGTCACGAATTCCAGAGGACAAGTGCTCCGCCCACGCTTCGATCGCCTTGTTGACCCAACAACCTACCTGCGCCGGGCGATGTAATACCCCCGCCGCCGAGTAAATAGTCTTCAAGGTGGATTCCAACTTCCTATCAGATGCCTCCTTAAGCGAAATTGCTCCCGGAACAGGTAGGACCGTCTTTTTGGACAGATGAGACACCGAAGGATCCACAATCGGAGAAGTCTCATAACGTTTCCTGCTATCTGCGGGAAAAGGATAGAAAGACAAAATTTTCCTTGATACCTGAAATTTTGCGTCTGGATGTTTCCAGGCTGCCATTATGAGCGCATCCAGCTCCTCCGAAACTGGAAAGGTCACCGGCAAGCATTGGTTGGTACCAAACCTTGAAGGGCGTAAAGCGTCCTGCTCCGTCTCTTCCATCTGTAAAACTGAGCGAATAGCAGTAATAAGAGCCTCTATACCCTGAGCTACTGGTTCAGAGACCCCGTACACCTGATCGTCATCAGTATCTGGTATATCGACATCCGGAATATCCTGTACAACTAATCCTGCCTCCTCTAATTGAGGCATATCATCGTCAAAGTCCTGCAACACAGAGGCTAGCAATCTCTTTTTAGAAGCCTGTTTTGGGGGACTAAAAGACGGGGCGTAGGAAGGGATTACAGCCCTAGAGAGCCCTTCTACGGACTTTGCCAATGAGACAGCCCAAGCAGGTTCTGGCTGCGGTGCCGTGACAAGTTGTCGGAACCGGGCCGCCTCTCTATCTTCCCGAGAGGCCTTCAGTTCCCTAGTCAGCAAAGACATAACCTCGGTAAGCTGTGTTGTCCATGCAGGGGCACTCTGGGGTTCTGAGGAGGGCTGAGTAGATGGTTCAGACCCACCTTCCTCACCTAAAAGGTGCCCCTGTTTCTGTGCTGCCTTGGAGCCTTTACTGGCCATGGCAGCCCCTAACAACTGTGACCCTCCCTTACAGGAAACAGCAATAAGCAGAAGGGGAGGGAGGGGGGAGAGTAGGGAAAAATGCAGCCACAGCAGCCCGATCTATCCTGCACGATACTGTGCAGTGACAGGCTGTAAGGAATTATAGAGATGCCCCCCAGTGCCCCCCTTCCACACTGTAACAGGCTCCCTGTGATCCGTGCAGTGCCGTGGCGCCTCTCTGTCCCGCGCTGCTGCAACGGAAATGGTCCGGTGGCGCAGAGCGGGACTAAGCTCCGCCCCCCTCCGCAAAGGCGCCAAGTTTGAAGTTGCTTTGCGCCTTTTACACGATCCCCGTAGCGGCTCTGTGAGCCGCGCTGAGCGGGGATCCGAGCGGGGAGGGGGGCGGGCGGAAGTGCGGGCGGGAGACAAGCCCGATCTGAACTGAGGTCTCTGTATTAAATATATAAATAAAATAGCCAGAGCTACCCATCTTGTGTAGTAGCGGTGGAAAAGCGGGGGAAGGGGAGGGGGCAGCATAGAGCACTACTAATGTGGTGGAGTGGCCGCGACACGCGCCGCATGCAGCGGTGTCCGGCCACACATACTTACCGCCGCAGAGCTGCCGGAATCTTCAGCCGACGGAGCGGCCCCGACACGCGCCGCACGCAGCGGTGTCCGGCAGGCTCCGGAGAGCTAGTGTCTCCTTCAGCCGGGGCCCATCCCGAGCCGCACGCAGCTGCGTTGGGATCCAGCCGGCAGCCTCCCGCGGTGCAGACTGGCAGTGGCAAAGCTGCCAGTCTGTGGATGTAAGTAAGAAAAAAATAAGAATTTACTCACCGGTAATTCTATTTCTCGTAATCCGTAGTGGATGCTGGGTACTCCGTAAGGACCATGGGGTATAGACGGGCTCCGCAGGAGACTGGGCACTCTTAAAAGAAAGATTAGGTACTATGGCCCTCATTCCGAGTTGATCGGTCGGTATTTTTCATCGCATCGCAATGAAAATCCGCTTAGTACGCATGCGCAATATTCGCACTGCGACAAGTAATTTAACAATGAAGATAGTATTTTTACTCACGGCTTTTTCATCGCTCCGGCGATCGTAATGTGATTGACAGGAAATGGGTGTTACTGGGCGGAAACACGGCGTTTTATGGGTGTGTGGATGAAAACGCTACCGTTTCCGGAAAAAACGCAGGAGTGGCTGGAGAAACGGAGGAGTGGCTGGGCGAACGCTGGGTGTGTTTGTGACGTCAAACCAGGAACGACAAGCACTGAACTGATCGCACAGGCAGAGTAAGGTTGAAGTTACTCAGAAACTGCAAAGTAGTTTGTAATCGCAATATTGCGAATACATCGGTCGCAATTTTAAGAAGCTAAGATACACTCCCAGTAGGCGTAGGCTTAGCGTGTGTAACTCTGCTAAATTCGCCTTGCGACCGATCAACTCGGAATGAGGGCCAATATCTGGTGTGCACTGGCTCCTCCCTCTATGCCCCTCCTCCAGACCTCAGTTAGGGAAACTGTGCCCGGAAGAGCTGACATTACTAGGAAAGGATTTGGAATCCAGGGTAAGACTCATACCAGCCACACCAATCACACCGTACAACTCGTGATAACTATACCCAGTTAACAGTATGAACAATAACTGAGCCTCTCTCAACAGATGGCTCATACAATAACCCTTTAGTTAAGCAATAACTATATACATGTATTGCAGAGAGTCCGCACTTGGGACGGGCTCCCAGCATCCACTACGGACTACGAGAAATAGAATTACCGGTGAGTAAATTCTTATTTTCTCTGATGTCCTAGTGGATGCTGGGTACTCCGTAAGGACCATGGGGATTATACCAAAGCTCCCAAACGGGCGGGAGAGTGCGGATGACTCTGCAGCACCGAATGAGCAAACTCAAGGTCCTCCTCAGCCAGGGTATCAAACTTGTAGAATTTTGCAAAAGTGTTTGAACCCGACCAAGTAGCAGCTCGGCAAAGTTGTAAAGCCGAGACCCCTCGGGCAGCCGCCCAAGAAGAGCCCACCTTCCTCGTGGAATGGGCTTTTACTAATTTAGTATGCGGCAGTCCAGCCGCAGAATGTGCAAGCTGAATCGTGCTACAGATCCAGCGAGCAATAGTCTGCTTTGAAGCAGGAGCACCCAGCTTGTTGGGTGCATGCAGGATAAATAGCGAGTCAGTTTTTCTGACTCTAGCCGTCCTGGAAACATAAAGTTTCAGGACCCGGACTACGTCCAGCAACTTGGAATCCTCCAAGTCCCTAGTAGCCGCAGGCACCACAATGGGTTGGTTCAAATGAAACGATGATACCACCTTAGGGAGAAATTGGGGACGAGTCCTCCATTCTGCCCTTTCCATATGGAAGATCAGATATGGGCTTTTACATGACAAAGCCGCCAATTCTGACACACGCCTAGTCCAAGCTAAGGCCAAAAGCATGACCACTTTCCACGTGAGATATTTTAGCTCCACGGTCTTAAGTGGCTCAAACCAGTGGGATTTTAGGAATCCAACACACGTTAAGATCCCAAGGTGCCACTGGAGGCACAAAAGGGGCTGAATATGCAGCACCCCTGTAACAACGTCCGAACTTCAGGCAGTGAAGCCAGTTCTTTTTGAGAGAAAAAGGGATAGGGCTGAAATCTTGGCCTTTATGGATCCTAATTTTAGGCCCATAGTCACTCCTGACTGTAGGAAGTGCAGGAATCGACCCCCCTGGAATTCCTCTGTAGGGCCTTCCCAGCCACACACCAAGCAACCTATTTTCGCCATATACAGTGAAAAAGTCTTGCTGTCACGTCTTTGCTAGCCTTTATCAGCGTAGGAATAACTGCATCCGGAATGCCCTTTTCCGCTAGGATCCGGCGTTCAACCGCCATGCCGTCCAACGCAGCCGCGGTAAGTCTTGGATCAGACAGGGTCCCTGTTGCAACATGTCCTGACTGAGAGGCAGAGGCCATGGGTCCTCTTAGAGCATTTCTTGCAGTTCCGGGTACAGAGTCCTTCTTGGCCAATCCGGAGCAAAGAATATTGTTCACACTCCTCTGTTTATTACAATTCTCAGCCCTTGGGTCTGAGAGGAAGAGGAGGGAATATATAGACCGACTGGAACACCCACGGTGTTACTAGTGCGACCACAGCTATCGCCTGAGAGTCCCTTGACCCAGCGTAAAACCTTTTTTATCTTTTTATTGAGGTGGGACGCCATGTAGTCCACCTGAGGCAGTTTCCATCAATTTGCAAAACTGCGTGAAGACTTCCTGATGAAGTCACCACTTTCCCGGGTGGAGGTCGTGTCCACTCCCGGAATGAACACTGCTGACAGTGCGCTTACTTGATTCTCCGCCCAGCGAAGAATTCTGGTGGCTTCTACCCTCGCCACCCAGCTCCTTGTGCCGCCCTGGCGGTTTACATGAGCCCCTGCGGTCTGACTGGATCAGAACCGGTTGGTCGCGAAGCAGGAACTCCGCTTGACTTAGGGCGTTGTATATGGCCCTTAGTTCCAGGATATTGATGTGAAGGCAAGTCTGTTGGCTTGACCACAAACCTTGGAATTTTCTTCCCTGTGTAACTGCCCCCCACCCTCGGAGGCTTGCATCCGTGGTCACCAGGACCCAGTCCTGAATGCCGAATCTGTGGCCCTCGAGAAGGTGAGCACTCCGCAGTCAGGGCCGTCTTTTCGTATGGGCTCTTGCCCAAGGGCCCCAGGAGTCTAAGGGCCCTAGGCTGATAGCTGAGGGTCCCCTTTTTCCAGGGGTACCATATTTTTGAAAACCGGCCCTGGGGAACCGGAGATATCTGACGTCGAAGCAGTGGTCCCCATCCAAGAATGTTAATTGCTCTTCCCAGCCAGATATCTCGGGTTCTGTCTGACTTAGAGTTTTCCTGAGGGTATTCTCCAAATGATGAGACTCCCCTCTTTGAGTGGACACTGGCAGCTTGTCTCTACTATGCCCAGAACCAGAGATATAAGCCTTCAAGCAGCTGGTCCCTGCTCCAGCTCCACACATCTGGTTTGCAGTTTTATAAATTTGTCTGTGGATTGCTCTGGCTCCTGAACTCTGATCCCCAAGTCCCCAGTACCTCCTGAAAGGTGGGACTCTCTAGTTTTTTATCGCATTCAAAGCTAAGAAATCTATTTACAGGAACTGGAGATATCTGCAGTCAAGCAAGCTGACCTCCCACCGGAAAATTATGAATATTAAGCACACTCCACTATCCACCCCTCCCCTGCGTATTACACACCCCCTACCACTCTGGAAGTTATGTACTAGGGCCCCTTCATTCAGCCCGATGCCTCTTCTACAGTTTAGTGTTCTCCCTCCCACCCCATCTCCCACTGTTTGTGCAGTAGAGGAGTAATTAGCAGAAATTACTGCTCCAGGTCCAACATACGGAGCGGAAGACAGAACACCCCCTACTGCCCGCTGGACAGCAAAGCTGCTGCTGATAGCACCCCCCACCCCTACCGCTGGAGGATGGGTAGGGGGCCCCAGTGCATTGCTGTGCCCAGGGGCCTACACTGCTGTTTAGACGGCCCTGCTCCGCAGCCACCACAGGAGAGACACCCTGGCCCTGGGGGATAGGGTGATTAACCGATGCATCTGAAGATGTGATCCGGACCACTTGTCCAGTAAGTTCCATTGTCCTTGCATGGAACCAGTCGAAGGGGATGGCCTCGTATGATGCCATCATCCTTCCCAGGACTCGAGTGCAGTGATGCACTGACACCTGTTTTGGTTTTCAATGGATTCCTGACCAGTGTCATGAGCTCCTGAGCTCTCTCTATCGGGAGATAAACCCTCTTCTGGTCTGTGTCTAGGATCATGCCTAGGCGAGGCAGATGAGCTGTAGGAACCAACTGCGACTTCGGAATATATAGAATCCAGTCGTGTTGCCGTTTCACTTCCAGAGAAGGTGATACGCTGTCCAGCAACTGCTCTCTTGATCTCGCTTTTATGAGGAGATCATCCAAGTATGTGATAATAGTGACACCTTGCTTCCGCAGGAGCACCAACATTTCCGCCATTACCTTGGTGAATATTCTCGGGGCCATGGAGAGACCAAACAGCAACGTCTGAAATTGGTAATGACAATCCCGTACCGCAATTCTGAGGTACGCCTGATGAGGTGGATAAATGGGGACATGAAGGTATGCCTCCTTTATGTCCCGAGTCACGATAAATCTCCCCCTTTCAGGCTTGTAACGACCGCTCTTAGCGATTCCATCTTGAACGCTGTCCAGCAACTGCTCTCTTGATCTCGCTTTTATGAGGAGATCATCCAAGTATGTGATAATAGTGACACCTTGCTTCCGGAGGAGCACCATCATATACGCCATTACCTTGGTGAAATTGGTAATGACAATCCCGTACCGCAATTCTGAGGTACGCCTGATGAGGTGGATAAATGGGGACACGAAGGTATGCATCCCTTATGTCCCAATTCATTTCAGGCTTGCAATGACCGCTCTTAGCGATTCCATCTTGAACCTGAACCTTTTCAGGTATATGTTCAGGGATTTTAATACAATATGGGTCTAACCGAACCGTCTGGTTTCGGGATTATAACATGGTCGAATAATAACACCCTCTTGTTGAAGGAAGGGACCCTTGACCACCACCTGTTGAAGATACAATTTACGAATTGCAGTTAACACTGGCTCCCTCTCTTGGGGGGAAGCCCGCCGGGTCCTCAATGAGGGGGCATCTTCTCACAGTCCAGCCTGTATCCCTGCGATACAATTTCTATTGCCCAGGGATCTAACAGGGAGTGAACCCACTTGTGGCTGAACTTACGAAGGCGTGTCCCCAGCGGGCCTAGCTGTGGAGACCAGGCCCGAGAACCTTTCTCCACACAATCCTCAGCCTTCCATATGCCTCTTAAGTCGGCATCATCTGTCCAATGTATATTCTACAGGACACGTCAAGCAGAAATCGACATAGCTTTTGTCTCTAGGACCCAGTATACTCATGTCCCTTTGGGCATGCTTTATAATTATATATCTATCACTTAAGACAGCATCTTAAAAATAAGAATTTACTTACCGATAATTCTATTTCTCGTAGTCCGTAGTGGATGCTAGGGACTCCGTAAGGACCAAGGGGACAGCGGCTCCGCAGGAGACAGGGCACAAAAGTAAAAGCTTTAGGATCAGGTGGTGTGCACTGGCTCCTCCCCCTATGACCCTCCTCCAAGCCTCAGTTAGGATACTGTGCCCGGACGAGCGTACACAATAAGGAAGGATTTTGAATCCCGGGTAAGACTCATACCAGCCACACCAATCACACTGTACAACCTGTGATCTGAACCCAGTTAACAGCATGATAACAGCGGAGCCTCTGAAAAGATGGCTCACAACAATAATAACCCGATTTTTGTAACAATAACTATGTACAAGTATTGCAGACAATCCGCACTTGGGATGGGCGCCCAGCATCCACTACGGACTACGAGAAATAGAATTATCGGTAAGTAAATTCTTATTTTCTCTGACGTCCTAAGTGGATGCTGGGGACTCCGTAAGGACCATGGGGATTATACCAAAGCTCCCAAACGGGCGGGAGAGTGCGGATGACTCTGCAGCACCGAATGAGAGAACTCCAGGTCCTCCTCAGCCAGGGTATCAAATTTGTAGAATTTTGCAAACGTGTTTGCCCCTGACTAAGTAGCAGCTCGGCAAAGTTGTAAAGCCGAGACCCCTCGGGCAGCCGCCCAAGATGAGCCCACCTTCCTTGTGGAATGGGCATTTACATATTTTGGCTGTGGCAGGCCTGCCACAGAATGTGCAAGCTGAATTGTACTACACATCCAACTAGCAATCGTCTGCTTAGAAGCAAGAGCACCCAGTTTGTTGGGTGCATACAGGATAACAGCAAGTCAGTTTTCCTGACTCCAGCCGTCCTGGAAACAATAAGAATTTACTTACCGATAATTCTATTTCTCGGAGTCCGTAGTGGATGCTGGGGTTCCTGAAAGGACCATGGGGAATAGCGGCTCCGCAGGAGACAGGGCACAAAAAGTAAAGCTTTAGGATCAGGTGGTGTGCACTGGCTCCTCCCCCTATGACCCTCCTCCAAGCCTCAGTTAGGATACTGTGCCCGGACGAGCGTACACAATAAGGAAGGATTTATGAATCCCGGGTAAGACTCATACCAGCCACACCAATCACACTGTACAACCTGTGATCTGAACCCAGTTAACAGTATGATAACAGCGGAGCCTCTGAAAGATGGCTCACAACAATAATAACCCGATTTTTGTAACTATGTACAAGTATTGCAGATAATCCGCACTTGGGATGGGCGCCCAGCATCCACTACGGACTCCGAGAAATAGAATTATCAGTAAGTAAATTCTTATTTTCTCTATCGTCCTAGTGGATGCTGGGGTTCCTGAAAGGACCATGGGGATTATACCAAAGCTCCCAAACGGGCGGGAGAGTGCGGATGACTCTGCAGCACCGAATGAGAGAACTCCAGGTCCTCCTTAGCCAGGTTATCAAATTTGTAGGATTTTACAAACGTGTTTGCCCCTGACTAAATAGCCGCTCGGCAAAGTTGTAAAGCCGAGACCCCTCGGGCAGCCGCCCAAGATGAGCCCACCTTCCTTGTGGAATGGGCATTTACATATTTTGGCTGTGGCAGGCCTGCCACAGAATGTGTAAGCTGAATTGTATTACACATCCAACTAGCAAAAGTCTGCTTAGAAGCAAGAGCACCCAGTTTGTTGGGTGCATACAGGATAACAGCAAGTCAGTTTTCCTGACTCCAGCCGTCCTGGAACCTATATTTTCAGGGCCCTGACCACATCTAGCAACTTGGAGTCCTCCAAGTCCCTAGTAAGCGCAAGACACCACAATAAGCTGGTTCAGGTGAAACACTGACACCACCTTAGGGAGAGAACTGGGGACGAGTCCGCAGCTCTGCCCTGTCCGAATGGACAAACAGATATGGGCTTTTTTGAGAAAAAAACCACCAATTTGACACTCGCCTGGTCCAGGCCAGGTCCAAGAGCATGTTCACTTTTCATGTGAGATGCTTCAAATCCACAGATTTGACTGGTTTTAAACCAATGTGTTTTGAGGAATCCCAGAACTACGTTGAGATCCCACAGTGCCACTGGAGGCACAAAAGGGGGTTGTATATGCAATACTCCCTTGACAAACTTCTGGACTTCAGGAACTGAAGCCAATTCTTTCTGGAAGAAAAATCGACAGGGCCGAAATTTGAACCTTAATGGACCCCAATTTGAGGCCCATAGACACTCCTGTTTGCAGGAAATGCAGGAATCGACCGAGTTGAAATTTCTTCGTGGGGCCTTCCTGGCCTCACACCACGCAACATATTTTCGCCACATGTGGTGATAATGTTGTGCGTCACCTCCTTTCTGGCTTTGACCAGGGTAGGAATGACCTCTTCCTGAATGCCTTTTCCCTTAGGATCCGGCGTTCCACCGCCATGCCGTCAAACGCAGCTGCGGTAAGTCTTGGAACAGACATGGTACTTGCTGAAACAAGTCCCTTCTTAGCGGCAGAGGCCATAAGTCCTCTGTGAGCATCTCTTGAAGTTCCGGGTACCAAGTCCTTCTTGGCCAATCCGGAGCCATGAGTATAGTTCTTACTCCTCTACGTCTTATAATTCTCAGTACCTTAGGTATGAAAAGCAGAGGATGGAACACATACACCGACTGGTACACCCACGGTGTTACCAGAACGTCCACAGCTATTGCCTGAGGGTCTCTTAACCTGGCGCAATACCTGTCCCGTTTTTTGTTCAGACGGGACGCCATCATGTCCACCTTTGGTAATTCCCAACGGTTTACAATCATGTGGAAAACTTCCCCATGAAGTTCCCACTCTGCCGGGTGGAGGTCGTGCCTACTGAGGAAGTCTGCTTCCCAGTTTCCATTCCCGGAATGAAACACTGCTGACAGTGCTATCACATGATTTTCCGCCCAGCGAAAAGTCCTTGCAGTTTTTGCCACTGCCCTCCTGCTTCTTGTGCCGCCCTGTCTATTTATGTGGGCGACTGCCGTGATGTTTTATCCCACTGGATCAATACCGGCTGACCTTGAAGCAGAGGTCTTGCTAAGCTTAGAGCATTATAAATTTACCCTTAGCTATATTTATGTGGAGAAAAGTCTCCAGACTTGATCACACTCCCTGGAAATTTTTTCCTTGTGTGACTGCTCCCCAGCCTCTCGGGCTGGCCTCCGTGGTCACCAACATCCAAAACTGAATGCCGAATCTGCGGCCCTCTAGAAGATGAGCACTCTGTAACCACCACAGGAGAGACACCCTTGTCCTTGGATATAGGGTTATCCGCTGATGCATCTGAAGATGCGATCCGGACCATTTGTCCAGCAGATCCCACTGAAAAGTTCTTGCATGAAATCTGCCGACTGGAATTGCTTTGAAGGAAATCACCATTTTTTTACCATGGCCCTTGTGCAATGATGCACTGATTTTAGGAGGTTCCTGACTAGCTCGGATAACTCCCTGGCTTTCTCTTCCGGGAGAAACACCTTTTTCTGGACTGTGTCCAGAATCATCCCTAAGCACAGGAGACTTGTTGTCGGGATCAGCTGCGATTTTGGAATACTTAGAATCCACCCCTGCTGTTGTAACAGTATCCGAGATAGTGCTACTCCGACCTCCAACTGTTCCCTGGACTTTGCCCTTATCAGGAGATCGTCCAAGTAAGGGATAATTAAGACGCCTTTTCTTCGAAGAAGAACCATCATTTCGGCCATTACCTTGGTAAAGACCCGGGGTGCCGTGGACAATCCAAACGGCAGCGTCTGAAACTGATAGTGACAGTTCTGTACCACGAACCTGAGGTACCCTTAGTGATAAGGGCAAATTTGGGACATGGAGGTAAGCATCCCTGATGTCTCGGGACACCATATAGTCCCCTTCTTCCCGGTTCGTTATCACTGCTCTGAGTGACTCCATCTTGATTTGAACCTTTGTAAGTGTTCAAATTTTTTTAGATTTAGAATAGGTCTCACCTAGCCTTCTGGCTTCAGTACCACAATATAGTGTGGAATAATACCCCTTTTCTTGTTGTAGGAGGGGTAATTTAATTATCACCTGCTGGGAATACAGCTCGTGAATTGTTTCCCATACTGCCTCCTTGTCGGAGGGAGACCTTGGTAAAGCAGACTTCAGGAGCCTGCGCAGGGGAAACGTCTCGACATTCCAATCTGTACCCCTGGGATACTACTTGTAGGATCCAGGGGTCCTGTACGGTCTCAGCGTCATGCTGAGAGCTTGTCAGAAGCGGTGGAACGCTTCTGTTCCTGGGAATGGGCTGCCTGCTGCAGTCTTCTTCCCTTTCCTCTATCCCTGGGCAGATTGACTCTTATAGGGACGAAAGGACTGAAGCTGAAAAGACGGTGTCTTTTTCTGCAGAGATGTGACTTAGGGTAAAAAACGGTGGATTTTCCAGCAGTTGCCGTGGCCACCAGGTCCGATGGACCGACCCCAAATAACTCCTCTTCCTTTATACGGCAATACACCTTTGTGCCGTTTGGAATCTGCATCACCTGACCACTGTCGTGTCCATAAACATCTTCTGGCAGATATGGACATCGCACTTACTCTTGATGCCAGAGTGCAAATATCCCTCTGTGCATCTCGCATATAATAAGAATTTACTTACCGATAATTCTATTTCTCGGAGTCCGTAGTGGATGCTGGGGTTCCTGAAAGGACCATGGGGAATAGCGGCTCCGCAGGAGACAGGGCACAAAAAGTAAAGCTTTAGGATCAGGTGGTGTGCACTGGCTCCTCCCCCTATGACCCTCCTCCAAGCCTCAGTTAGGTACTGTGCCCGGACGAGCGTACACAATAAGGAAGGATTTATGAATCCCGGGTAAGACTCATACCAGCCACACCAATCACACTGTACAACCTGTGATCTGAACCCAGTTAACAGTATGATAACAGCGGAGCCTCTGAAAAGATGGCTCACAACAATAATAACCCGATTTTTGTAACTATGTACAAGTAATGCAGATAATCCGCACTTGGGATGGGCGCCCAGCATCCACTACGGACTCCGAGAAATAGAATTATCGGTAAGTAAATTCTTATTTTCTCTATCGTCCTAGTGGATGCTGGGGTTCCTGAAAGGACCATGGGGATTATACCAAAGCTCCCAAACGGGCGGGAGAGTGCGGATGACTCTGCAGCACCAAATGAGAGAACTCCAGGTCCTCCTTAGCCAGGGTATCAAATTTGTAGGATTTTACAAACGTGTTTGCCCCTGACTAAATAGCCGCTCGGCAAAGTTGTAAAGCCGAGACCCCTCGGGCAGCCGCCCAAGATGAGCCCACCTTCCTTGTGGAATGGGCATTTACATATTTTGGCTGTGGCAGGCCTGCCACAGAATGTGCAAGCTGAATTGTATTACACATCCAACTAGCAAAAGTCTGCTTAAAAGCAAGAGCACCCAGTTTGTTGGGTGCATACAGGATAACAGCAAGTCAGTTTTCCTGACTCCAGCCGTCCTGGAACCTATATTTTCAGGGCCCTGACCACATCTAGCAACTTGGAGTCCTCCAAGTCCCTAGTAGGCGCAAGACACCACAATAAGCTGGTTCAGGTGAAACACTGACACCACCTTAGGGAGAGAACTGGGGACGAGTCCGCAGCTCTGCCCTGTCCGAATGGACAAACAGATATGGGCTTTTTTGAGAAAAAAACCACCAATTTGACACTCGCCTGGTCCAGGCCAGGTCCAAGAGCATGTTCACTTTTCATGTGAGATGCTTCAAATCCACAGATTTGACTGGTTTTAAACCAATGTGTTTTGAGGAATCCCAGAACTACGTTGAGATCCCACAGTGCCACTGGAGGCACAAAAGGGGGTTGTATATGCAATACTCCCTTGACAAACTTCTGGACTTCAGGAACTGAAGCCAATTCTTTCTGGAAGAAAAATCGACAGGGCCGAAATTTGAACCTTAATGGACCCCAATTTGAGGCCCATAGACACTCCTGTTTGCAAGAAATGCAGGAATCGACCGAGTTGAAATTTCTTCGTGGGGCCTTCCTGGCCTCACACCACGCAACATATTTTCGCCACATGTGGTGATAATGTTGTGCGGTCACCTCCTTTCTGGCTTTGACCAGGGTAGGAATGACCTCTTCCTGAATGCCTTTTCCCTTAGGATCCGGCGTTCCACCGCCATGCCGTCAAACGCAGCTGCGGTAAGTCTTGGAACAGACATGGTACTTGCTGAAACAAGTCCCTTCTTAGCGGCAGAGGCCATAAGTCCTCTGTGAGCATCTCTTGAAGTTCCGGGTACCAAGTCCTTCTTGGCCAATCCGGAGCCATGAGTATAGTTCTTACTCCTCTACGTCTTATAATTCTCAGTACCTTAGGTATGAAAAGCAGAGGATGGAACACATACACCGACTGGTACACCCACGGTGTTACCAGAACGTCCACAGCTATTGCCTGAGGGTCTCTTAACCTGGCGCAATACCTGTCCCGTTTTTTGTTCAGACGGGACGCCATCATGTCCACCTTTGGTAATTCCCAACGGTTTACAATTATGTGGAAAACTTCCCCATGAAGTTCCCACTCTGCCGGGTGGAGGTCGTGCCTACTGAGGAAGTCTGCTTCCCAGTTTCCATTCCCGGAATGAAACACTGCTGACAGTGCTATCACATGATTTTCCGCCCAGCGAAAAGTCCTTGCAGTTTTTGCCACTGCCCTCCTGCTTCTTGTGCCGCCCTGTCTATTTACGTGGGCGACTGCCGTGATGTTTTATCCCACTGGATCAATACCGGCTGACCTTGAAGCAGAGGTCTTGCTAAGCTTAGAGCATTATAAATTTACCCTTAGCTACATTTATGTGGAGAAAAATCTCCAGACTTGATCACACTCCCTGGAAATTTTTTCCTTGTGTGACTGCTCCCCAGCCTCTCGGGCTGGCCTCCGTGGTCACCAACATCCAAAACTGAATGCCGAATCTGCGGCCCTCTAGAAGATGAGCACTCTGTAACCACCACAGGAGAGACACCCTTGTCCTTGGATATAGGGTTATCCGCTGATGCATCTGAAGATGCGATCCGGACCATTTGTCCAGCAGATCCCACTGAAAAGTTCTTGCATGAAATCTGCCGACTGGAATTGCTTCGAAGGAAGTCACCATTTTTTTACCATGGCCCTTGTGCAATGATGCACTGATTTTAGGAGGTTCCTGACTAGCTCGGATAACTCCCTGGCTTTCTCTTCCGGGAGAAACACCTTTTTCTGGACTGTGTCCAGAATCATCCCTAAGCACAGGAGACTTGTTGTCGGGATCAGCTGCGATTTTGGAATATTTAGAATCCACCCCTGCTGTTGTAACAGTATCCGAGATAGTGCTACTCCGACCTCCAACTGTTCCCTGGACTTTGCCCTTATCAGGAGATCGTCCAAGTAAGGGATAATTAAGACGCCTTTTCTTCGAAGAAGAACCATCATTTCGGCCATTACCTTGGTAAAGACCCGGGGTGCCGTAGACAATCCAAACGGCAGCGTCTGAAACTGATAGTGACAGTTCTGTACCACGAACCTGAGGTACCCTTAGTGATAAGGGCAAATTTGGGACATGGAGGTAAGCATCCCTGATGTCTCGGGACACCAGATAGTCCCCTTCTTCCCGGTTCGTTATCACTGCTCTGAGTGACTCCATCTTGATTTGAACCTTTGTAAGTGTTCAAATTTTTTTAGATTTAGAATAGGTCTCACCTAGCCTTCTGGCTTCAGTACCACAATATAGTGTGGAATAATACCCCCTTTTCTTGTTGTAGGAGGGGTAATTTAATTATCACCTGCTGGGAATACAGCTCGTGAATTTTTTCCCATACTGCCTCCTTGTCGGAGGGAGACCTTGGTAAAGCAGACTTCAGGAGCCTGCGCAGGGGAAACGTCTCGACATTCCAAACTGTACCCCTGGGATACTACTTGTAGGATCCAGGGGTCCTGTACGGTCTCAGCGTCATGCTGAGAGCTTGTCAGAAGCGGTGGAACGCTTCTGTTCCTGGGAATGGGCTGCCTGCTGCAGTCTTCTTCCCTTTCCTCTATCCCTGGGCAGATATGACTCTTATAGGGACGAAAGGACTGAAGCTGAAAAGACGGTGTCTTTTTCTGCAGAGATGTGACTTAGGGTAAAAACGGTGGATTTTCCAGCAGTTGCCGTGGCCACCAGGTCCGATGGACCGACCCCAAATAACTCCTCTTCCTTTATACGGCAATACACCTTTGTGCCGTTTGGAATCTGCATCACCTGACCACTGTCGTGTCCATAAACATCTTCTGGCAGATATGGACATCGCACTTACTCTTGATGCCAGAGTGCAAATATCCCTCTGTGCATCTCGCATATATAGAAATACATCCTTTAAATGCTCTATAGTCAATAAAATACTGTCCCTGTCAAGGGTATCAATATTTTTAGTCAGGGAATCCGACCAAGCCACCCCAGCTCTGCACATCCAGGCTGAGGCGATCGCTGGTCGCAGTATAACACCAGTATGTGTGTATATACTTTTTATGATATTTTTCCAGCCTCCTGTCAGCTGGCTCCTTGAGGACGGCCCTATCTATAGACGGTACCGCCACTTGTTCAGATAAGCGTGTGAGCGCCTTATCCACCCTAAGGGGTGTTTCCCAACGCGCCCTAACTTCTGGCGGGAAAGGGTATACCGCCCATATTTTCTATCGGGGGGAACCCACGCATCATCACACACTTCATTTAATTTATCTGATTCAGGAAAAACTACGGTAGTTTTTTCACATCCCACATAATACCCTCTTTTGTGGTACTTGTAGTATCAGAAATATGTAACACCTCCTTCATTGCCCTTAACGTGTGGCCCTAATAAGGAATACGTTTGTTTATTCACCGTCGACACTGGATTCAGTGTCCCTGTCTGTGTCTGTGTCGACCGACTAAAGTAAACGGGCGTTTTAAAACCCCTGACGGTGTTTTTGAGACGTCTGGACCGGTACTAATTGTTTGTCGGCCGTCTCATGTCGTCAACCGACCTTGGCGCGTGTTGACATTATCACGTAATTCCCTAAATAAGCCATCCATTCCGGTGTCGACTCCCTAGAGAGTGACATCACCATTACAGGCAATTGCTCCGCCTCCTCACCAACATCGTCCTCATACATGTCGACACACACGTACCGACACACAGCACACACACAGGGAATGCTCTGATAGAGGACAGGACCAACTAGCCCTTTGGAGAGACAGAGGGAGAGTTTGCCAGCACACACCAAAAACGCTATAATTATATAGGGACAACCTTATATAAGTGTTTTCCCTTATAGCATCTTTTTTATATATTTCTAATGCCAAATTAGTGCCCCCCCTCTCTGTTTTAACCCTGTTTCTGTAGTGCAGTGCAGGGGAGAGCCTGGGAGCCTTCCCTCCAGCCTTTCTGTGAGGGAAAATGGCGCTGTGTGCTGAGGAGATAGGCCCCGCCCCTTTTTCGGCGGCCTCGTCTCCCGCTCTTAACGGATTCTGGCAGGGGTTAAATATCTCCATATAGCCCCCGGAGGCTATATGTGAGGTATTTTTAGCCAAAAAAGGTTTTCATTTGCCTCCCAGGGCGCCCCCCTCCCAGCGCCCTGCACCCTCAGTGACTGCCGTGTGAAGTGTGCTGAGAGGAAAATGGCGCACAGCTGCAGTGCTGTGCGCTACCTTAAGAAGACTGAGGAGTCTTCTGCCGCCGATTCTGGACCTCTTCTCGTTTCAGCATCTGCAAGGGGGCCGGCGGCGAGGCTCCGGTGACCATCCAGGCTGTACCTGTGATCGTCCCTCTGGAGCTAATGTCCAGTAGCCAAGAAGCCAATCCATCCTGCACGCAGGTGAGTTCACTTCTTCTCCCCTAAGTCCCTCGTTGCAGTGATCCTGTTGCCAGCAGGACTCACTGTAAAATAAAAAAACCTAAGCTAAACTTTTCTAAGCAGCTCTTTAGGAGAGCCACCTAGATTGCACCCTTCTCGGCCGGGCACAAAAATCTAACTGGGGCTTGGAGGAGGGTCATAGGGGGAGGAGCCAGTGCACACCACCTGATCCTAAAGCTTTACTTTTTGTGCCCTGTCTCCTGCGGAGCCGCTATTCCCCATGGTCCTTTCAGGAACCCCAGCATCCACTACGACGATAGAGAAATAGAAATGCATCCTTTAAATGCTCTATAGTCAATAAAATACTGTCCCTGTCAAGGGTATCAATATTTTTAGTCAGGGAATCCGACCAAGCCACCCCAGCTCTGCACATCCAGGCTGAGGCGATCGCTGGTCGCAGTATAACACCAGTATGTGTGTATATACTTTTTATGATATTTTCCAGCCTCCTGTCAGCTGGCTCCTTGAGGACGGCCCTATCTATAGACGGTACCGCCACTTGTTCTGATAAGCGTGTGAGCGCCTTATCCACCCTAAGGGGTGTTTCCCAACGCGCCCTAACTTCTGGCGGGAAAGGGTATACCGCCCATATTTTCTATCGGGGGGAACCCACGCATCATCACACACTTCATTTAATTTATCTGATTCAGGAAAAACTACGGTAGTTTTTTCACATCCCACATAATACCCTCTTTTGTGGTACTTGTAGTATCAGAAATATGTAACACCTCCTTCATTGCCCTTAACGTGTGGCCCTAATAAGGAATACGTTTGTTTATTCACCGTCGACACTGGATTCAGTGTCCCTGTCTGTGTCTGTGTCGACCGACTAAAGTAAACGGGCGTTTTAAAACCCCTGACGGTGTTTTTGAGACGTCTGGACCGGTACTAATTGTTTGTCGGCCGTCTCATGTCGTCAACCGACCTTGCCGCGTGTTGACATTATCACGTAATTCCCTAAATAAGCCATCCATTCCGGTGTCGACTCCCTAGAGAGTGACATCACCATTACAGGCAATTGCTCCGCCTCCTCACCAACATCGTCCTCATACATGTCGACACACACGTACCGACACACAGCACACACACAGGGAATGCTCTGATAGAGGACAGGACCTACAAGCCCTTTGGAGAGACAGAGGGAGAGTTTGCCAGCACACACCAAAAACGCTATAATTATATAGGGACAACCTTATATAAGTGTTTTCCCTTATAGCATCTTTTTTATATATTTCTAACGCCAAATTAGTGCCCCCCCTCTCTGTTTTAACCCTGTTTCTGTAGTGCAGTGCAGGGGAGAGCCTGGGAGCCTTCCCTCCAGCCTTTCTGTGAGGGAAAATGGCGCTGTGTGCTGAGGAGATAGGCCCCGCCCCTTTTTCGGCGGCCTCGTCTCCCGCTCTTAACGGATTCTGGCAGGGGTTAAATATCTCCATATAGCCCCCGGAGGCTATATGTGAGGTATTTTTTAGCCAAAAATAGGTTTTCATTGCCTCCCAGGGCGCCCCCCTTCCAGCGCCCTGCACCCTCAGTGACTGCCGTGTGAAGTGTGCTGAGAGGAAATGGCGCACAGCTGCAGTGCTGTGCGCTACCTTAAGAAGACTGAGGAGTCTTCATGCCGCCGATTCTGGACCTTCTTCTTGTTTCAGCATCTGCAAGGGGGCCGGCGGCGAGGCTCCGGTGACCATCCAGGCTGTACCTGTGATCGTCCCTCTGGAGCTAATGTCCAGTAGCCAAAGAAGCCAATCCATCCTGCACGCAGGTGAGTTCACTTCTTCTCCCCTAAGTCCCACGTTGCAGTGATCCTGTTGCCAGCAGGACTCACTGTAAAATAAAAAACCTAAGCTAAACTTTTCTAAGCAGCTCTTTAGGAGAGCCACCTAGATTGCACCCTTCTCGGCCGGGCACAAAAATCTAACTGAGGCTTGGAGGAGGGTCATAGGGGGAGGAGCCAGTGCATACCACCTGATCCTAAAGCTTTACTTTTTGTGCCCTATCTCCTGCGGAGCCGCTATTCCCCATGGTCCTTTCAGGAACCCCAGCATCCACTAGGACGATAGAGAAATATATTTTCAGGGCCCTGACAACATCAAGCAACTTGGAGTCCTCCAAGTCCCTAGTAGCCGCAGGTACCACAATAAGCTGGTTCAGGTGAAACGCTGACACCACCTTAGGGAGAAACTGGGGACGAGTCCGCAGCTCTGCCCTGTCCGAATGGACAATCAGATATGGGCTTTTGTGAGACAAAGCCGCCAATTCTGACACTCGCCTGGCCGAGGCCAGGGCCAACAGCATGGTCACTTTCCATGTGAGATATTTCAAATCCACAGATTTGAGCGGTTTAAACCAATGTGATTTGAGGAATCCCAGAACTACGTTGAGATCCCACAGTGCCACTGGAGGCACAAAAGGGTGTTGTATATGCAGTACTCCCTTGACAAACTTCTGGACTTCAGGAACTGAAGCCAATTCTTTCTGGAAGAAAATCGACAGGGCCGAAATTTGAACCTTAATGGACCCCAATTTGAGGCCCATAGACACTCCTGTTTGCAGGAAATGCAGGAATCGACCGAGTTGAAATTCCTCCGTGGGGGCCTTCCTGGCCTCACACCATGCAACATATTTTCGCCAAATGTGGTGATAATGTTGTGCGGTCACCTCCTTCCTGGCTCTGACCGGGGTAGGGATGACCTCTTCCGGAATGCCTTTTTCCCTTAGGATCCGGCGTTCAACCGCCATGCCGTCAAACGCAGCCGCGGTAAGACTTGGAACAGACATGATCCATGCTGAAGCAAGTCCCTTCTTAGTATCTCTTGAAGTTCCGGGTACCAAGTCCTTCTTGGCCAATCCGGAGCCACGAGTATAGTTCTTACTCCTCTCCGTCTTATAATTCTCAGTACCTTGGGTATGAGAGGCAGAGGAGGGAACACATACACCGACTGGTACACCCACGGTGTTACCAGAGCGTCCCTGCTATTGCCTGAGGGTCTCTTGACCTGGCGCAATACCTGTCCAGTTTTTTGTTCAGACGGGACGCCATCATGTCCACCTTTGGTCTTTCCCAACGGTTCACAATCATGTGGAAGACTTCCAGATGAAGTCCCCACTCTCCCGGGTGGAGGTCGTGCCTGCTGAGGAAGTCTGCTTCCCAGTTGTCCACTCCCGGAATGAACACCGCTGAGAGTGTTATCACATGATTTTTCGCCCAGCGAAGAATCCTTGCTGCCATTACCCTCCTGCTTCTTGTGCCGCCCTGTCTGTTTACGTGGGCGACTGCCGTGATGTTGTCCGACTGGATCAGCACCGGTTGACTTTGAAGCAGAGGTCTTCCTAGGCTCAGAGCATTGTAAATTGCCCTTAGCTCCAGTATATTTATGTGGAGAGAAGTCTCCAGACTTGACCACAGTCCTTGGAAATTTCTTCCCTGTGTGACTGCTCCCCAGCCTCTCAGGCTGGCATCCGTGGTCACCAGGACCCAGTCCTGAATGCCGAATCTGCTGCCCTCTTGTAGATGAGCACTCTGCAGCCACCACAGAAGAGACACCCTTGTCCTTGGAGACAGGATTATCCGCTGATGCATCTGAAGATGCGATCCGGACCATTCGTCCAGCAGATCCCACTGAAAAATTCTTGCGTGAAATCTGCCGAATGGAATCGCTTCGTAAGAAGCCACCATTTTTCCCAGGACTCTTGTGCATTGATGCACTGACACTTGGCCTGGTTCTAGGAGGTTCCTAACTAGCTCGGATAACTCCCTGGCTTTCTCCTCCGGGAGAAACACCTTTTTCTGGACTGTGTCCAGAATCATCCCTAGGAACAGCAGACGTGTCGTCGGAATCAGCTGCGATTTTGGAATATTTAGAATCCACCCGTGCTGTCGTAGAACTACTTGAGATAGTGCTACTCCGACCTCCAACTGTTCTCTGGACCTTGCCCTTATCAGGAGATCGTCCAAGTAAGGGATAATTAAGACGCCTTTTCTTTGAAGAAGAATCATCATTTCGGCCATTACCTTGGTAAAGACCCGGGGTGCCGTGGACAATCCAAACGGCAGCGTCTGAAACTGATAGTGACAGTTCTGTACCACGAACCTGAGGTACCCTTGGTGAGAAGGGCAAATTGGGACATGGAGGTAAGCATCCTTGATGTCCAGGGACACCATATAGTCCCCTTCTTCCTGGTTCGCTATCACTGCTCTGAGTGACTCCATCTTGATTTGAACCTTTGTATGTAAGTGTTCAAAGATTTCAGATTTAGAATAGGTCTCACCGAGCCGTCTGGCTTCAGTACCACAAATAGTGTGGAATAATACCCCTTTCCTTGTTGTAGGAGGGGTACTTTGATTATCACCTGCTGGGAATACAGCTTGTGAATTGTTTCCAATACTGCCTCCCTGTCGGAGGGAGACGTTGGTAAAGCAGACTTCAGGAACCTGCGAGGGGGAGACGTCTCGAATTCCAATCTGTACCCCTGGGATACTACTTGTAGGATCCAGAGGTCCACTTGCGAGTGAGCCCACTGCGCGCTGAAACTCTTGAGACGACCCCCCACCGCACCTGAGTCCGCTTGTACGGCCCCAGCGTCATGCTGAGGACTTGGCAGAAGCGGTGGAGGGCTTCTGTTCCTGGGAAGGAGCTGCCTGCTGCAGTCTTCTTCCCTTTCCTCTACCCCTGGGCAGATATGACTGGCCTTTTGCCCGCTTGCCCTTATGAGGACGAAAGGACTGAGGCTGAAAAGACGGTGTCTTTTTCTGCTGAGATGTGACTTGGGGTAAAAAAGGTGGATTTTCCAGCTGTTGCCGTGGCCACCAGGTCCGATGGACCGACCCCAAATAACTCCTCCCCTTTATACGGCAATACTTCCATGTGCCGTTTGGAATCTGCATCACCTGACCACTGTCGTGTCCATAAACATCTTCTGGCAGACATGGACATCGCACTTACTCTTGATGCCAGAGTGCAAATATCCCTCTGTGCATCTCGCATATATAGAAATGCATCTTTTAAATGCTCTATAGTCAATAAAATACTGTCCCTGTCAAGGGTATCAATATTTTCAGTCAGGGAATCCGACCAAGCCACCCCAGCGCTGCATATCCAGGCTGAGGCGATCGCTGGTCGCAGTATAACACCAGTATGTGTGTATATACTTTTTAGGATATTTTCCAGCCTCCTATCAGCTGGCTCCTTGAGGGCGGCCGTATCTGGAGACGGTAACGCCACTTGTTTTGATAAGCGTGTGAGCGCCTTATCCACCCTAGGGGGTGTTTCCCAACGCGCCCTAACTGCTGGCGGGAAAGGGTATAACGCCAATAATTTTCTATCGGGGGAAACCCACGCATCATCACACACTTCATTTAATTTATCTGATTCAGGAAAAACTACAGGTAGTTTTTTCACACCCCACATAATACCCTTTTTTGTGGTACTTGTAGTATCAGAAATATGTAACACCTCCTTCATTGCCCTTAACATGTAACGTGTGGCCCTAATGGAAAATACATTTGTTTCTTCACCATCGACACTGTCAGTGTCCGTGTCTGTGTCGACCGACTGAGGTAATGGGCGTTTTAAAGCCCCTGACGGTGTTTGAGACGCCTGGACAGGTACTAATTGGTTTGCCGGCCGTCTCATGTCGTCAACCGACCTTGCAGCGTGTTGACATTATCACGTAATTCCCTAAATAAGCCATCCATTCCGGTGTCGACTCCCTAGAGAGTGACATCACCATTACAGGCAATTGCTCCGCCTCCTCACCAACATCGTCCTCATACATGTCGACACACACGTACCGACACACAGCACACACACAGGGAATGCTCTGATAGAGGACAGGACCCCACTAGCCCTTTGGGGAGACAGAGGGAGAGTTTGCCAGCACACACCAAAACTATAATTATACAGGGACAACCTTATATAAGTGTTTTCCCTTATAGCATCTTAATATATTATAATATCGCCACACAAAATGCCCCCCCTCTCTGTTTTAACCCTGTTTCTGTAGTGCAGTGCAGGGGAGAGCCTGGGAGCCTTCCTAGCAGCGGAGCTGTGTAGGAAAATGGCGCTGTGTGCTGAGGAGAATAGGCCCCGCCCCCTTTTCGGCGGGCTTCTTCTCCCGTTTTTCTGACAACCTGGCAGGGGTTAAATACATCCATATAGCCCCAGAGGCTATATGTGATGTATTTTTAGCCAGCATAGGTACTTTCATTGCTGCCCAGGGCGCCCCCCCCAGCGCCCTGCACCCTCAGTGACCGTTGGTGTGAAGTGTGCTGAGAGCAATGGCGCACAGCTGCCGTGCTGTGCGCTACCTTAAGAAGACTGGGAAGTCTTCAGCCGCCGATTTCTGGACCTCTTCTCTCTTCAGCATCTGCAAGGGGGTCGGCGGCGCGGCTCCGGTGACCATCCAGGCTGTACCTGTGATCGTCCCTCTGGAGCTAGTGTCCAGTAGCCTAAGAAGCCAATCCATCCTGCACGCAGGCGAGTTCACTTCTTCTCCCCTAAGTCCCTCGTTGCAGTGAGCCTGTTGCCAGCAGGACTCACTGAAAATAAAAAACCTAACAAAACTTTTACTCTAAGCAGCTCTTTAGGAGAGCCACCTAGATTGCACCCTTCTCGGCCGGGCACAAAAACCTGACTGAGGCTTGGAGGAGGGTCATAGGGGGAGGAGCCAGTGCACACCACCTGATCCTAAAGCTTTTACTTTTGTGCCCTGTCTCCTGCGGAGCCGCTATCCCCTTGGTCCTTACGGAGTCCCCAGCATCCACTTAGGACGTCAGAGAAATATTTATATGCATACTAGGGTCTCAATCTCTGCTGATAAGGTACCTGTCCACGCTGCCACAGCGCTATAAACCCATGCCGACACAATCGCCGGTCTGGGTAGTATACTAGAATGTGCACACTATCTGCAGGATCCCTGAGAATAGCTAGTGCAAACAGGACACCCAAGGGGAAGATTCTCAACACATCCTGGCCCTAGTGGGTAAAGGATACAGCCTGAGAATTCTCTTGTGGGAAGCTGCCGTCTCTTGTCTGGAGATTCCCGCTCTTTTTCCTCATGAGAGGAGGGAAATTTACCTCAGCATTCTTCCCCTTAACATGTGTACTCTCGTGTCAGGGACAGATGAGTCATCAGTGATATGCAAATCATCTTTTATTCCAATAATCATATATTGAATATCTTTTAGCCCTCTTGGCTGTAACTTTGCATTATCGTAGTCGACAGTGGAGTTAAACTCCGTGTCGATACTTTGTTATTTTGGATAGTGAACATAGAGAGACTCTGAAGGACTCTGTGACATAGGGACAGACCAGGGTAGATTTCCTTTCTGTTCCCTAACCTTTTGTGCAATAATTTTACCTCAGCACTTACATATATCCAAACAGGTGTCGGCGTTGTTGACGGAGACACCCTCCCACACACATATCCGCTCTATCACCTCCTTAGAGGAGCCTTTTACCTCAGACATGTCGACACACGCGTACCGACACACCACACACACAGGGGATGCTCTATTTGAAGACAGTTCCCCCACCAGGCCCTTTGGAGAGACAGAGAGAGAGAGTATGCCAGCACACACCACAGCGTTATATAATACAGGGATGTACACTATACTGAGTGATTTTTCCCCTATAGCAGCTTATATACACAGTTTTGCACCTAAATTTATGTGCCCCCCCCTCTCTTTTTTACCCTTTGTGTACCAGGATACTGCAGGGGAGAGCCTGGGGAGCTTCCTTCCAGCTGAGCTGTGAAGAGAAAATGGCGCCGGTGTGCTGAGGAAGAAGGCCCCGCCCCCTCAGCGGCGGGCTTCTGTCCTTTTATGTACTTTAATGGCGGGGGTTAATGCACATATACAGTTTATCAGACTGTATTATGTGCTTTTTGCCAAGTAAGGTAATCTAATTGCTGCCCAGGGCGCCCCCCCCCCCCCCCCCCAGCGCCCTGCACCCATCAGTGACCGGAGTGTGTGGTGTGCTAAGGGAGCAATGGCGCACAGCTGCAGTGCTGTGCGCTACCTTAATGAAGACCGGAGTCTTCAGCCGCCGATTTTCAACTTCTCTTCATTCTTCTGGCTCTGCAAGGGGGGCGTCGGCGCGGCTCCGGGACCGGACGACCGAGGACTGGGCCTGTGTTCGATCCCTCTGGAGCTAATGGTGTCCAGTAGCCTTAGAAGCCCAAGCTAGCTGCAAGCAGGTAGGTTCGCTTCTCTCCCCTCAGTCCCACGTAGCAGTGAGTCTGTTGCCAGCAGATCTCACTGAAAATAAAAAACCTAACAAATACTTTCTTTTCTAGGAAGCTCAGGAGAGCCCCTAGGGTGCATCCAGCGCTGGCCGGGCACAGATACTAACTGAGGTCTGGAGGAGGGGCATAGAGGGAGGAGCCAGTGCACACCAGATATAGTACCTAATCTTTCTTTTAAGAGTGCCCAGTCTCCTGCGGAGCCCGTCTATACCCCATGGTCCTTACGGAGTACCCAGCATCCACTAGGACGTCAGAGAAAAGAAAAAAAATCTTCAGAGAAGACCCAAGTGAACCAGCACCCTTGGGCACAAATTAATGACTGGCTTGGAGGGGGGACATAGTAGGGGAGGAGCTAGCCACAGTGTTAGAATTTTTAAAGTGCCAGCTCCCAATTACTGCCTACTATTTCCCCATTGTAACTGTGCTCCAGTGGCCCCTAGTGGATGAAGGAGAAAACTTGTTTAATCACCTTCTGACGCTTGAACCTATCTAGTTTCTTAGGAGGAACGGATGGCTCGGGATCATCCGTAATATTAACTTAATAGCCTCCAAAAGATCAGGAACATCCACATGTGAACCACCCTCCCCATCAGCTGTATCTGAGTCAGAACCTGTGGGGTCATGTAAGTGCCGTCTTTATCCGACGAGGTGTCAGTGACAGCAGTGGATTGTGAGGAGACAAGCACTCGCTTAGAGGACCCCTTGGACGTAGGCGAGCGACGGTCAGACTTTTTAGTAGTCAGGGACTGGTTCAACTTCTTTATTTGAGCAGATAAATCGTCCGCCCACGGCGGGTTAGCTGCAGGGACCACAAACGGTTGCTCTGGCATTGGGGGTCCCATAGGGGGTGTTAGTTTATGAACTAGCGTATGCAGAAGCGTGGAAAAAGCGCCCCACGGCGGGTCATTATTTGCCCCCAGAACCAGAGCCCAAAGATGCTATGTTTTCCTCATAGGGATCTGCGGCTTCAGCAACACCGGCAGTGTGTTCAGCCCCAGAACCGTTACCCTCAGAAGCAGACATGATATAACTTGCAGTATCAGGTAACACAGTACAATTTGTCAGCAGCACAATACCTCTACCCCAAACCCCTGCGCAGTGTAGTCAGCACCAGCAGAGATAAAGGAGAGATATGGTGACTAAATCAGAGAAAAATATACGTAATACAGTATATCTTTGTGAAAATCCTATATTAGATAAAACCTGAAGCACCAAGCCCCCTCAGGTCATAGAATATAGGGATAGCAGGTTGAGTGAAAGACACGAAATGGACATCACTCAGCTATGAAATGCACACACAAATAGTCACAGTCTGTACAATGCAGAGGTTATTACTAACAATAATACTGCACTGGACTAGCTTACACAGCTATATAACAATAGATATAACAGTACACAGTAAGAACTGGATGTATATCACAGGGTAATTGTACTAGGAAACCCTGACTAAGTGCACTCTTTCTTAACTAACACTGACTAAAAAAGGCAGGTAGAATACTTAAGTGTCTTGTAAAGTCACAGCACTGACAACCAGGCGGCTTTACATAGGAGGATTTGCCCAAGCATTCCCAGGAACAGTGAGCTGAGGGATAATGGCGCCGCAGACACTGCCAGGGAGTGAGGGAGAGACAGATATGCAGCTCCAGGGCGGGAACATTTGCAGAAAATGGCGCCCTGGGGCTGGGGGAGGGGCTCCAGGTCTAAGCCTTATCCCCTCTGCTGGCAAAACCACCCGGTACTGCGGGCTACTTGTAAAAAAGGTTTAGAGAGAAAACCTGACCTGCACCCATGCCCTGGTGATCTAGTGGGATCGCCTGTACTGCCACAGTGTCCACCGTCAGCGCGCGCGGCCCACCTCCCACGCCGGATCGTGATAAAGTCCCACTTACCTCCTCCCGAAGTGCGGCCACGCGATCCCAGAGAGCCCCAGCCGTGTGTGACTAACTTGTAAGAAAACCGGAGCCTCCTGCTGTAGGTACCCGGCAACCAGGGCACGAGAGTGTACAGCGCCGCTGGGGGAGAGATGGAGCTTCAGCAGGCAATGTCTACTGACATCCAGCACAATCTGTGCCTCTGCTGCAGCCCTTGTAGTCTTTTTTCCTCAGAAAAAGCTTTTATAGAGCTTCTGTGAGCAGCTCTTCCTGTTACATGCTTGCACTGCAAGCACCAACTACAAACTGAGCTCCTGTGCACGGAGGCGGGGTGATATAGGAGGCGGCGCTATGCATCTTGGGAAGAAGGTCAAAGCTTTTGAGCCTATTGGTGCTTCGGATCAAGATCCTGCTCTACACCCCAATGTCTATCCTTGTGGAGCCCAGTGTACCCCGCAGCAGAAAGAATATATTAAGCTCGTGGGAGGGACTCTTATTAGATCTATTTCTCTATCGTCGACACAGGACCGTGTCGGTATCAATAGTCATAACATTTGTAAATGGACTTTATGTGACCCAGGGAGGGTCGCCTGCAGATAGAAGAGAATCCTGAAAAAACACATCTTCCACATATCCAACATGCAGTATTAGATAAAGTCTTATCTAATCTCCTATTGACGCATACTACGACGTATTTCTTTCACCCATGCAGGCTCTTGGTGTGCCGGTATCACCATCACCGCACAACTCTGTGTCCCTACAATGGCTTCCTCCAGGGAGGAACTCCCTGCCTCAGACATGTCACACACGTGTACCACATAC
The DNA here is from genome assembly GCF_028390025.1 of Pseudophryne corroboree. Taxonomy (NCBI): domain Eukaryota; kingdom Metazoa; phylum Chordata; class Amphibia; order Anura; family Myobatrachidae; genus Pseudophryne; species Pseudophryne corroboree. The sequence continues at coordinate 592,968,794 of NC_086444.1, forward strand.
ACTCACAGACACACTGGGACTTATAGGGAAGGGAACAGACCTCTGTCAGATGGACACAGAGAGGAAAAACCAACGCCAAGCACACACAATCTGTGAAACATATCACTGAACACAGACCTGCAGCGCTTTTATTAATATAATACAAGTACAATATACATCTCCCCCCCCGTTTTTGCACCCTGATACATGTCAGTATTGAAGGGAGGGCCAGCGTTTCTGGGAGGAGAAAATGGCGCTTGCTGGCTTAGTGAGGAAGAAGCCCCGTCCCCGTACTGGCGCGCTTCACTCTCTCTTAACTAATCAGTTATACTGGCGGGGATTCCTTTTGCCATAAACTAAGTTTTATGCTGCGCAGGGCGCCCCCCCCCTGCGCCCTGCAGTTCTCAGCAGTCGGTGTGTGTGCTGTGAGGAAGAAGCTCCGCCCCCGTAATGGCGCGCTTCCTTCCCGCAATTTTCAAGAAATATTTATGCTGGCGGGGATTAGGACAGTGCCTTGGCACAAATGTCCCCTCATGCCAGTGTCAGAAATGAGGATTTATATGCTGCCCAGGGCGCCCCCGCCCTCCCACGCGCCCTGTAGTGCCGCTGTGTGTGGGAGCATGGCGCGCAGCGTGCGATCGCTGTGCGGTACCTCAGAAGCCGTCACTGAAGTTTTCTTTGCTTCTTCTATTCACCTGTCTTCTAACTTCTGGCTCTGCAAGGGGGGTGACGGCCGGCTCTGGGAACGAGCATCTAGGAGTACCTAGCGATCAGACCCTCAGGAGCTAATGGTGTCCTGTAGCCAAGAAGCAGAGCCTTTAACTCACCAGAAGTAGGTCTAACTTCTCTCCCCTAAGTCCCACGAAACAGGGAAACTGTTGCCAGCAGTTCTCCCTGAAAATAAAAAACCTAACATAAGTCTTTTCCGAGAAACTCAGTAGAGCTCCTCAGAGTGCATCCAGTCTCACTGGCCACAGAATCTAAACTGGAGTCTGGAGGAGGGGCATAGAGGGAGGAGCCAGGTCACACCCTTTGAAAGTCTTAAAGTGCCCATGTCTCCTGCGGATCCCGTCTATACCCCATGTTTCTTGAAGTGATCCCAGCATCCTCTAGGACGTATGAGAAATTAACTTGCTCCAAGTCAATCAGCTCTTCCTGGCTGACTAATTACAGGGTTTACAGTCAATAAAAGCTCCAGATTCTCACTGACTGTCTCGAATCTTTAGTCTCACTTACACAGGCTTTACATTTGATACTTTGTAGCTCCTTGCCCGTAACTGCTCCAACTATGCTGTCAAGATGTAGTGGCTGTATAGCGTAAAAATCCGTGATGATACAGGGTGGTGCAAGGTGTTTTATCAGAGACCTTTACAATGGGGGTAATTCCAAGTTGATCGCAGCAGGAATTTGGTTAGCAATTGGGCAAAACCATGTGCACTGCAGGGGAGGCAGATATAACATGTGCAGAGACAGTTAGATTTGGATGTGGTGTGTTCAATCTGCAATCTAAATTGCAGTGTAAAAATAAAGCAGCCAGTATTTACCCTGCACAGAAATAAAATAACCCACCCAAATCTAACTCTCTCTGCACATGTTATATCTGCCTCCCCTGCAGTGCACATGGTTTTGCCCAACTGCTAAAAAATTTCCTGCTGCGATCAACTTGGAATTACCCCCAATGTCCAGTCTCTCTGGCTGCCTCCGAATGGCTGCTGATTTAACCACTGATTTGCTAAGGAGAAGGGTCTTATCCTCAGAGCGCCACCAATTAAGTGTCCATCTCCGGGGCAGGCCCGCCTCTGTACTGCCTCTACTCTTAGCAGGTATCTGTATCACCACCCAGCTCTCTTGCTGGCCTGCTACTGCCGCCTCCCGGTCCACTCGCTGGCATGACTACACCTGCTAGGACACGATAGACACCAGGGGTATCACCAGAAACCCCACTGCCAGTTTCAGCACAAACAGCCACAGGTCCAGCACCGCAGGTCACCGGGGAAACCTTGCAGAGCAGCTCTGCTCCCCTGCACTGTGGACCAACTGCCACTAACTGTCAGTGCAGGCCCTTTTATCTCCTTCTCTCCCATGAGCCTCCACTGCTGCTAGGGACCATGTGATGCTGATACTGCCCACTGTCACCAATACAAATTAAGCATGCAGTACAGGACATATTATACACTATTGCTTTACATAATACACACAAACTGATGGCACTCTTAGGGGGGTGCCACAATTCACCTACTAAATTCGGCAAACCCCAATTATAAATTCATACAGATGTGTTCCAATATGGTGCAAGTGCTGCATCTTGTGTCAATAGACGTTTCCTCACGGTTCATGTAATATACTGCTGCATCGGATCACTATGCATAAATATCAGCCATATGAGTGAGTCTGAGGCTCTCACAGCAATCTGCGTCTGAAGATGTAAACCTTGACTTCAACAGTCACAGAAAGCAACCCAGTTTCCGGGAACTGGCCATTCCCACCCCTGGCTTGCCCCCCAAAAAGGAAGCAGGGAACTGCGAGAGAGCTCACAGTAGAAGACTGACGAATGCTCCGATCTTCTAACATCAGAGTAGTAGGCAAATTATCGGCTTACTAAGATGAATCAGGCCCTTAAGCTGGGTACACACTAGACAGTAAAGTGGACATGTGGTCGATACATCGTTAACGATGCATGCATGCCCGATGGGTCATATTGCCAGCAAGGGCCATGCTGCCGAATGTAGCTCTCCGCCCGCCGTCGCTGGCAGCATCGGTTTGCAAATAGTGTAGTAAATACTTAGGGTTATTTCTCTAACGTCCTAGTGGATGCTGGGGACTCCGTCAGGACCATGGGGAATAGCGGCTCCGCAGGAGACAGGGCACAAAAGCAAGCTTTTAGGATCACATGGTGTGTACTGGCTCCTCCCCCTATGACCCTCCTCCAAGCCTCAGTTAGGTTTTTGTGCCCGTCCGAGAAGGGTGCAATCTAGGTGGCTCTCTTAAAGAGTTGCTTAGAAAAAGTTTTTAGGTTCTTTATTTTCAGTGAGTCCTGCTGGCAACAGGCTCACTGCATCGAGGGACTTAGGGGAGAGAATTTCAACTCACCTGCGTGCAGGATGGATTGGATTCTTAGGCTACTGGACACCATTAGCTTCAGAGGGAGTCGGAACACAGGTCTCGCCCTGGGGTTCGTCCCGGAGCCGCGCCGCCGACCCCCTTGCAGATGCTGAAGATTGAAGAGGTCCGGAACCAGGCGGCAGAAGACTTTTCAGTCTTCCTCAGTTAGCGCACAGCACTGCAGCTGTGCGCCATTGTCTGTCAGCACACTTCCCACAGCGATCACGGAGGGTGCAGGGCGCGGGGGGGGGCGCCCTGGCAGCAATGTAGTATACCTGTATGGCGAAAAATACATCACATATAGCCCTTGAGGCTATATGGATGTATTTAACCCCTGCCAGACTTCACAATCTCCGGAGAAGAAGCCCGCCGAAAAGGGGGCGGGGCCTATTCTCCTCAGCACACAGCGCCATTTTCCCTCACAGAAAGGCTGAGGGGAAGGCTCCCAGGCTCTCCCCTGCACTGCACTACAGAAACAGGGTTAAAACAGAGAGGGGGGGCACTGATTTGGCGATATACATATATATTAAATGCTATATGGGAGGAACACTTATATAAGGGTTGTCCCTGTATAATTATAGCATTTTGGTGTGTGCTGGCAAACTCTCCCTCTGTCTCCCCAAAGGGCTAGTGGGTCCTGTCCTCTATCAGAGCATTCCCTATGTGTGTGCTGTATGTCGGTACGTGTGTGTCGACATGTATGAGGAAAATGTTGGTGAGGAGGCGGAGCAAATTGCCTGTAATGGTGATGTCACTCTCTAGGGAGTCGACACCGGAATGGATGGCTTACTTATGGAATTACGTGATAATGTCAACACGCTGCAAGTGGGTTGACGACATGAGACGGCCAGCGAACAAATTAGTACCGGTCCAGGCGTCTCAGACACCGTCAGGGGCTTGTAAAAACGCCCATTTACCTCAGTCGGTCGACATAGACCCAGACACGGACACTGATTTCAGTGTCGACGGTGAAGAAACAAACGTATTTTCCTTTAGGGCCACACGTTAAGGGCAATGAAGGAGGTGTTACATATTTCTGATACTCCAAGTACCACAAAGAAGGGTATTATGTGTGAGGTAAAAAAAAAACTACCTGTAGTTTTTCCTGAATCAGATAAATTAAATGAAGTGTGTGATGATGCGTGGGTTTCCCCCGATAGAAAATTATTGGCGGTATACCCTTTCCCGCCAGAAGTTAAGGCGCATTGGGAAACACCCCTCAGGGTGGATAAGGCGCTCACATGCTTATCAGAAAAATATCCTAAAAAGTATACACACACATGCTGGTGTTATACTGTGACCAGCGATCGCCTCAGCCTGGATGTGCAGAGCTGAGGTGGCTTGGTCGGATTCCCTGACTAAAAATATTGATACCCTTGACAGGGACAGTATTTTATTGACTATAGAGCATTTAAAGGATGCATTTCTATATATACGAGATGCGCAGAGGGATATTTGCACTCTGGCATCAAGAGTAAATGCGATGTCCATATCTGCAAGAAGATGTTTATGGACACGACAGTGGTCAGGGGATGCAGATTCCAAACGGCACAAAGATGTATTGCCGTATAAAAGGGGAGGAGTTATTTGGGGTCGGTCCATGGGACCTGGTGGCCACGGCAACTGCTGGAAGATCCACCGTTTTTTACCCTAAGTCACATCTCTGCAGAAAAAGACACCGTCTTTTCAGCCTCAGTCTTTTCGTCCCTATAAGATATCTGCCCAGGGATAGAGGAAAGGGAAGAAGACTGCAGCAGGCAGCCCATTCCCAGTAACAGAAGCCCTCCACCGCTTCTACTAAGTTCTCAGCATGACGCTGGGACCGTACAGGACCCCTGGATCCTACAAGTAGTATCAAAGGGGCACAGATTGGAATGTCGAGGCGTTTCCCCCCTCGCAGGTTCCTGTAGTCTGCTGTACCAATGTCCCCCTCCGACAGGGAGGCAGTATTGAAAACAATTCACAAGCTGTATTCCCAGCAGGTGATAATAAAATTACCCCTCCTACAACAAGGAAAAGGGTATTGTTCCACACTATAGGGTGGTACTGAAGCCAGAAGGCTAGGTGAGACCGATTCTAAATCTGAAAAATTTGAACACTTACAAGGGTTCAAATCCAGATGGAGTCACTCAGAGCAGTGATAGCGAACTGGGAACAAGGGGACTATATGGTGTCCCGGGACATCAGGGATGCTTACCTCCATGTCCCAAAATTTGCTTTTCTCACCAAGGGTACCTCAGGTTCGTGGTACAGAACTGTCACTATCAGTTTCAGACGATGCCGTTGGAGTGTCCAAGGCACCCCGGGTCTTTACCAAGGTAATGACCGAAATGAGGATTCGTCTTCAAAGAAAATGGACGACCTCCTGATAAGAACAAGGTCCAGAGAACAGTTGGAGGTCGGAGTAGCACTATCTCAAGTAGTTCTACGACAGCACGGGTGGATTCTAAATATTCCAAAACCGCAGTTGTTCCGACGACACGTCTGCTGGTCCTAGGGATGATTCTGGACACAGTCCAGGAAAAGTGTGTTTCTCCCAGAGGAGAAAGCCAGGGAGTTATCCGAGCTAATCGGGATCCTCCTAAAACCAGGAAAAGTGTCAGTGCATCATTGCACAAGAGTCCTGGTAAAAAATGGTGGCTTATTACGAAGCGCTTCCATTCGGCAGATTTCACGCAAGAACTCTTCAGTGGGATCTGCTGGACAAATGGTCCGGATCGCATCTTCAGATGCATCAGCGGATAACCCTATATCCAAGGACAAGGGTGTCTCTCCTGTGGTGATTACAGAGTGCTCATCTTCTAGAGGGCCGCAGATTCGGCATTCAGGATTGGATGCTGGTATCCACGGAGGCCAGCCTGAGAGGCTGGGGAGCAGTCACACAAGGAAAAAATTTCCAGGGAGTGTGATCAAGTCTGGAGAATTCTCTCCACATAAATATACTGGAGCTAAGAGCAAATTTGTAATGCTATAAGCTTAGCAAGGCCTCTGCTTCAAGGTCAGCCGGTATTGATCCAGTGGGATAACATCACGGCAGTCGCCCACGTAAACAGATAGGGCGGCACAAGAAGCAGGAGGGCAGTGGTCAAAACTGCAAGGATTTTTCGCTAGACGGAAAATCATGTGATAGCACTGTCAGCAGTGTTCATTCCGGGAGTGGACGACTGGGAAGCAGACTTCCTCAGCAGGCACGACCTCCACCCGGGAGAGTGGGAACTTCATCGGGAAGTTTTCCGCATGATTGTGAACCGTTGGGAAAGACCAAAGGTGGAAATGATGGCGTCCCGCCCGAACAAAAAACGGGACAGGTATTGCGCCAGGTCACGAGACCTTCAGGCGATAGCTGTGGACGTCCTGGTAACACCGTGGGTGTAACAGTCGGTGTATGTGTTCCCTCTTCTGCTTCTCATAACCAAGGTATTGAGAATTATAAGACGTAGAGGAGTAAGAACTATACTCGTGGCTCCGGATTGGCCAAGAGGGACTTGGTACCCGGAACTTCAAGAGATGCTCACAGAGGACTAATGGCCTCGGGAGCTAAGATGGGATTTGCTTTCAGCAAGAACCATGTCTGTTCCAAGAGGAACCGTGGCATCTGCCTCTAAGAAAGGACCTGCTCCAGCAGGGACCTTGTCTGTTCCAAGACTTACCGCGACTGCGTTTGACGGCATGGCGGTTGAACGCCGGATCCTAAGGGAAAAGGCATTCCGGAAGAGGTCATACCTACCCTGGTCAAAGCCAGGAAGGAGGTGACCGCACAACGTTATCACCACATGTGGTGAAAATATGTTGCGTGGGTGAGGCCAGGAAGGCCCCACGAAAAAATTTCAACTAGGTCGATTTCTGCACTTCCTGAAAACAGGAGTGTCTATGAGCCTCAAATTGGGGTCCATTAAGGTTCAAGTTTCGGCCCTGTAGATTTTCTTCCAGAAAAAATTGGCTTCAATTCCTGAAGTCCAGACGTTTGTCAAGGGAGTATTGCATATACAGCCCCTTGTGTGCCTCCAGTGGCACCGTGGGATCTCAACGTAGTGTTGGGATTCCTCAAATCATATTGGTTTGAACCGATCAAATCTGTGGATTTGAAATATCTCACATGGAAAGGGACCATGTTGTGGCCCTGGCCTCGGCCAGGCGATTGTCAGAATTGGGGGCTTTGTCTTAAAAAAAAGCTCATATTTGTTTTTCCATTCGGACAGGGCAGAACTGCGGACTCGTCCCCAGTTTCTTCCTAAGGTGGTATCAGCGTTTCGCCTGAAACAACATATTGTGGTGCCTGCGGCTACTAGGGACTTGGAGGACTCCAAGTTGCTAGACGTTGTCGGGGCCCTAAAAATATATATATATATATATATATATATTTCCAGGACGGCTGGAGTCAGAAAGTCTGACTTGCTGTTTATATTGTATGCACCCCAAAAGATGGGTGCTCCTGCTTCTAAGCAGACTATTGCTCGTTGGATTTGTAGTACAATTCAGCTTGCACAGTCTGTGGCAGGCCTGCCACAGCCAAAATCTGTCAATGCCCATTCCACAAGGAAGGTGGGCTCATCTTGGGCGGATGCCCGAGGGGGTCTCGGCTTTAAAATTTTGCCGAGCAGCTACGTGGTCAGGGGGGAACACGTTTGTAAAATTCTACAAATTTGATACCCTGGCTGAGGAGGACCTGGAGTTCTCTCATTCGGTGCTGCAGAGTCACCCGCACTCTCCCGCCCGTTTGGGAGCTTTGGTATAATCCCCATGGTCCTGACGGAGTCCCCAGCATCCACTAGGACGTTAGAGAAAATAAGATTTTACTTACCGATAAATCTATTTCTCGTAGTCCGTAGTGGATGCTGGGCGCCCATCCCAAGTGCGGATTGTCTGCATTATTTGTACATAGTTATTGTTACAAAAATCGGGTTATTATTGTTGTGAGCCATCTTTTTTAGAGGCTACTTCATTGTTATCATACTGTTAACTGGGTTCAGATCACAAGTTGTACGGTGTGATTGGTGTGGCTGGTTTGGGTCTTACCCGGGATTCAAGATCCTTCCTTATTGTGTACGCTCGTCCGGGCACAGTACCTAACTGAGGCTTGGAGGAGGGTCATAGGGGGAGGAGCCAGTACACACCATGTGATCCTAAAAGCTTGCTTTTGTGCCCTGTCTCCTGCGGAGCCGCTATTCCCCATGGTCCTGACGGAGTCCCCAGCATCCACTACGGACTACGAGAAATAGATTTATCGGTAAGTAAAATCTTATTTTTTTCGAACGAAGCATGGCGAGGGTCATTCGTATTGGATCTGTTTTTTGCATGTTTAACCGTCTTATTTCGATTACATTGTACTAAGTACTTAGGATTACATTTTTGGCACGGCTAGGTAGTAAAATCTGTGTCGCAATAAACAGGGCCTTTGCCGAGATTTGAGAATTAGTTTATGTGGACACATCTGTACATACTAAGGGGGTTATTGAGTTAGTCGCAGATTTTACTACTCACATGCTGCGGGCCACCCAGCATGTGTGCCGCACCCCGTGATGTGATCGCAAATCAACTGCGATTGCACTGAATAAAGGTAGACCCCTGCCTACACAGCATGGTCTCCACTTGCAGTAAATTCAGAAGACGTCATCGTCATCCCCCCCTTCCCCCTTCAACGCCACTCCCTCAACGTCACATCATGCCCACTGAAGACATCAGCAATAAGGGAAGCTGCCTCGGTGAGATGCACTATGGGCCCAATTCATATTTGTAAACATATTGGTTTTCTTACAAATACAATGGTTTTAGGGTCAGCGCAGACCTAAGACCCATTCTGCAAATGTGCAGAACGGGTCTTGTGATATCACTCGCAGCCCCCGTTAGCACTTGGCTGGCGGCACCAGACACGGACGCGGACTTACTGGCAGGGGTGTTCTCAAAAAGGAGAGGACCCCTCCTCTCTGGCAGCGCGTAGATTCTGTATTATACCACAGTCTACTGCGCATGCGCAGGACTCCGGGAACATGGCGCACAAGCCTTGCTCCCAGGGACATCTCCAGTGGGCATGAGCAATTTACTCTGAAATGGCTGCGGTGGCCATTTTCCAAGTGAATTTTGTGTGCAAGACCGCTGTGGGACTCTGAAGGGGGATGGGTGAAGGGTGTGCGGTGTGTGACCCCCTGGACCGCACACCTTGCACCCATTATAGAAACGCCTATGCTTATTGGAACCTGGTGTCCGTATCCGTCAGCCAGCCAGAGTAAGCTTCAGTTTACAAAGGCTGACCAATGTCTAAAAATAAGAATTTACTTACCGATAATTCTATTTCTCATAGTCCGTAGTGGATGCTGGGGACTCCGAAAGGACCATGGGGAATAGCGGCTCCGCAGGAGACTGGGCACAAAGTAAAAGCTTTAGGACTAGCTGGTGTGCACTGGCTCCTCCCCCTATGACCCTCCTCCAAGCCTCAGTTAGGATACTGTGCCCGGACGAGCGTACACAATAAGGAAGGATTTTGAATCCCGGGTAAGACTCATTACCAGCCACACCAATCACACCGTACAACTTGTGATCTGAACCCAGTTAACAGCATGATAACAGAAGGAGCCTCTGAAAAGATGGCTCACAACAACAATAACCCGATTTTTGTAACAATAACTATGTACAAGTAATGCAGACAATCCGCACTTGGGATGGGCGCCCAGCATACACTACGGACTATGAGAAATAGAATTATCGGTAAGTAAATTCTTATTTTCTCTAACGTCCTAGTGGATGCTGGGGACTCCGAAAGGACCATGGGGATTATACCAAAGCTCCCAAACGGGCGGGAGAGTGCGGATGACTCTGCAGCACCGAATGAGAGAACTCCAGGTCCTCCTCAGCCAGGGTATCAAATTTGTAGAATTTAGCAAACGTGTTTGCCCCTGACCAAGTAGCTGCTCGGCAAAGTTGTAAAGCCGAGACCCCTCGGGCAGCCGCCCAAGATGAGCCCACTTTCCGTGTGGAATGGGCTTTTACAGATTTTGGCTGTGGCAGGCCTGCCACAGAATGTGCAAGCTGAATTGTACTACAAATCCTTGTTGGGTGCATACAGGATAAACAGCGAGTCAGATTTTCTGACTCCAGCCGTCCTGGAAACATATATTTTCAGGGCCCTGACTACGTCCAGCAACTTGGAATCCTCCAAGTCCCTAGTAGCCGCAGGCACCACAATAGGTTGGTTTAAGTGAAATGCTGAAAACACCTTAGGGAGAAATTGAGGACGAGTCCTCAATTCCGCCCTGTCCGAATGGAAAATCAGATAAGGGCTTTAACAGGATAAAGCCGCCAATTCTGACACGCGCCTGGCCCAGGCCAGGGCCAACAGCATGACCACTTTCCATGTGAGATATTTTAATTCCACAGATTTAAGTGGTTCAAACCAATGTGACTTTTGGAATCCAAAAAAAAAACTACATTGAGATCCCAAGTGCCACTGGAGGCACAAAAGGAGGCTGTATATGCAGTACCCCTTTTACAAACGTCTGAACTTCAGGGACTGAAGCTAGTTCTTTTTGGAAGAAAATTTGACAGGGCCGAAATTTGAACCTTAATGGACCTCAATTTCAGGCCCATAGACACTCCTGTTTGCAGGAAATGTAGGAATCGACCCAGTCGAATTTCCACCGTCGGGCCTTACTGGCCTCGCACCACGCAGCATATTTTCGCCAATTGCGGTGATAATGTTTTTGCGGTTACATCCTTCCTGGCTTTGATCAGGATAGGGATGACTTCATCCGGAATGCCCTTTTTCCTTCAGGATCCGGCGTTCAACCGCCATGCCGTCAAACGCAGCCGCGGTAAGTCTTGGAACAGACAGGGTCCTTGCTGGAGCAGGTCCCTTCTTAGAGGTAGAGGCCACGGATCCTCCGTGAGCATCTCTTGAAGTTCCGGTTACCAAGTCCTTCTTGGCCAATCCGGAGCCACGAATATAGTGCTTACTCCTCACCATCTTATCAATCTCAGTACCTTGGGTATGAGAGGCAGAGGAGGAAACACATACACTGACTGGTACACCCACGGTGTTACCAGAGCGTCTACAGCTATTGCCTGAGGGTCCCTGGACCTGGCGCAATACCTGTCGAGTTTTTCCCAACGGTTTATAATCCTGTGGAAGACTTCTGGGTGAAGTCCCCACTCTCCCCGGGTGGAGGTCGTGCTGAGGAAGTCTGCTTCCCAGTTGTCCACTCCCGGAATGAATACTGCTGACAGTGCTATCCCATGATTTTCCGCCCAGCGAAGAATCCTTGCAGCTTCTGTCATTGCCCTTCTGCTTCTTGTGCCACCCTGTCTGTTTACGTGGGTGACTGCCGTGATGTTGTCCGACTGGATCAACACCGGCTGACCTTGAAGCAAAGGTCTTGCTAAGCTTAGAGCATTGTAAATGTCCCTTAGCTTCAGGATATTTATGTGAAGTGATGTCTCCAGGCTTGACCATAAGTCCTGGATATTCCTTCCCTGTGTGACTGCTCCCCAGCCTCGCAGGCTGGCATCCGTGGTTACCAGGACCCAGTCCTGAATGCCGAATCTGCGGCCCTCTAGAAGATGAGCACTCTGCAACCACCACAGGGGGGACACCCTTGTCCTTGGTGACAGGGTTATCCGCTGATGCATCTGAAGATGCGACCCGGACCATTTGTCCAGCAGGTCCCACTGGAAAGTTCTTGCGTGGAATCTGCCAAATGGGATTGCTTCGTAGGAAGCCCCCATTTTACCCAGAACCCTTGTGCATTGATGCACTGAGACTTGGCTCGGTTTGAGGAGGTTCCTGACTAGCTCGGATAACTCCCTGGCTTTCTCCTCCGGGAGAAACACCTTTTTCTGGACTGTGTCCAGGATCATCCCTAGGAACAGAAGACACGTCGACGGAACCAGCTGCGATTTTGGAATATTGAGAATCCAATCGTGCTGCCGCAACACTATCTGAGATAGTGCTACACCGACCTCCAACTGTTCCCTGGATCTTACCCTTATCAGGGAATCGTCCAAGTAAGGGATAACTAAAATTCCCTTCCTTCGAAGGAACATCATCATTTCGGCCATTACCTTGGTAAAGACCCGGGGTGCCGTGGACCATCCCTACGGCAGCGTCTGAACTGATAGTGACAGTTCTGTACCATAAACCTGAGGTACCCTTGGTGAGAAGGGTAAATTTTGACATGAAGGTAAGCATCCTTGATGTCCCGAGACATCATGTAGTCCCCTTCTTCCAGGTTCGCAATCACTGCTCTGAGTGACTCAATCTTGAATTTGAACCTCTGTATGTAAGTGTTCAAAGATTTTAGATTTTAGAATCGGTCTCACCGAGCCGTCTGGCTTCGGTACCACAATAGTGTGGAATAATACCCCGTTCCCTGTTGCAGGAGGGGTACCTTGATTATCACCTGCTGGGAATACAGCTTGTGAATGGCTTCCAAAACTGCCTCCCTGTCCGAGGGAGACGTCGGTAAAGTCGACTTTTGGAAACGGCGAGGGGGAGACATCTCGAATTCCAATATGTACCCCTGAGATATTACCTGAAGGATCCAGGGGTCTACTTGCGAGTGAGCCCACTGCGCACTGAAATTCATTGAGAACGGGCCCCCACCGTGCATGAGCTTGTAAAGCCCTAGCGTCATACTGAGGGCTTGGCAGAGGCTGGAAAGGGTTTCTGTTCCTGGGAACTGGCTGATCTCTGCAGCCTTTTTCCTCTCCCTCTGTCACGAGCAGAAAAGAGGAACCTTTTGTCCGCTTGCCAACAAGGACTGCGCCTGATAATACGGCGTCTTATTTTGAGAGGCGACCTGGGGTACAAACGTGAATTTCCCAGCTGTTGCCGTGGCCACCAGGTCTAAAAGACCCCTTTCAAAGGCAATACTTCCAAATGACGTTTGGAATCCGCATCACCTGACCATTTTACTGGTAGAATTGGACAACGCACTTATACTTGATGCCAGTCGGCAATTATTCCGCTGTGCATCATGCATATATAGAAATGCATCTTTTAAATGCTCTATAGGCAATAATATACTATCCTTATCTAGGATATCAATATTTCCAGTCAGGGAATCCGACCATGCCAACCCAGCACTGCACCTCCAGGCTGAGGCGATAGCTGGTCGCAGTATAACACCAGTATGTGTGTAAATACCTTTTTTTGGATACCCTCCTGCTTTCTATCAGCAGGATCCTTAAGGGCGGCCATCTCATGAGAGGGTAGAGCCCTTGTTCTTACAAGCGTGTGAGCGCCTTATCCCCCCTAGGGGGTGTTTCCCAATGCATCCTAACCTCTGGCGGGAAAGGGTATGCAGCCAATACTTTTTAAGAAATTATTAATTGTTATCGGGGGGAAACCCACGCATCATCACACATTTTATTTCTCAGATTCAGGAAAACTACAGGTAGTTTTTCCCTCACCGAACATAATACCCCTTTTTTGGTGGTACTCGTATTATCAGAAATGTATAAAACATTTTCCATTGTCTCAATCATGTAACGTGTGGCCCTACTGGAAATCACGGTTGTCTCTTCACCGTCGACACAGGAGTCAGTATCCGTGTCGGCGTCTGTATCTGCCATCTGCCTGACGGCCTATGAGACGTCTGGACAGGCACAAGCTGAGTAGCCGGCTGTCTCATGTCAACCACTGTTTTTTTATATAGAGCTGACACTGTCACGTAATTTTCAACAGTACATCCACTCAGGTGTCGACCCCCTAGGGGGTGATATCACTGTTACAGACACTCTGCTCCGCCTCCACATCATTTTCCTCCTCATACATGTCGACACACACGTACCGACACCCAGCACACACACAGGGAATGCTCTGATAGAGGACAGGACCCACTTAGCCCTTTGGGGAGACAGAGGGAGAGTTTGCCAGCACACACCAGAGCGCTATATATGTATAGGGACAACCTTACAATAAGTGTCTATCCCTTATAGCTGCTTATATCTGTTATTTTGCTAAAAAAGTGCCCCCCTCTCTTTTTTACCCTGTTTCTGTAGTTGCAGGATGCAGGGGAGATTCTGGGAGCCTTCCTACCAGCGGAGCTGTGTGGGAAAAATGGCGCTGTGTGCTGAGGAGATAGGCCCCGCCCCCTTCACGGCGGGCTCTTCTCCCGCTTTTTACTGGAAAACTGGCAGGGGTTAAATACATCCATATAGCCCAGGAGCTATATGTGATGTATTTTTCGCCAACTAAGGTAAATTCATTGCTTCCCAGGACGCCCCCCCCCCAGCGTCCTGCACCCTCAGTGACCGGAGTGTGAAGTGTGCTGAGAGCAATGGCGCACAGCTGCAGTGCTGTGCGCTACCTTATGAAGACAGGAAAGTCTTCTGCCGCCGATTTATGGACCTCTTCTTGCTTCAGCATCTGTAAGGGGGCCGGCGGCGCGGCTCCGGGACCCATCCATGGCTGGGCCTGTGATCGTCCCTCTGGAGCTAATGTCCAGTAGCCTAAGAAACCCAATCCACTCTGCACGCAGGTGAGTTCGTTTCTCTCCCCTAAGTCCCTCGATGCAGTGAGCCTGTTGCCAGCAGGTCTCACTGAAAATAAAAAACCTATTTAAACTTTTACTCTAAGCAGCTCAGGAGAGCCACCTAGATTGCACCCTTCTCGTTCGGGCACAAAATCTAACTGAGGCTTGGAGGAGGGTCATAGGGGGAGGAGCCAGTGCACACCAGCTAGTCCTAAAGCTTTTACTTTGTGCCCAGTCTCCTGCGGAGCCGCCATTCCCCATGGTCCTTTCGGAGTCCCCAGCATCCACTAGGACGTTAGAGAAACTATCAAAAAATAAGAATTTACTTACCGATAATTCTATTTCTCGGAGTCCGTAGTGGATGCTGAGGTTCCTGAAAGGACCATGGGGAATAGCGGCTCCGCAGGAGACAGGGCACAAAAAGTAAAGCTTTAGGATCAGGTGGTGTGCACTGGCTCCTCCCCCTATGACCCTCCTCCAAGCCTCAGTTAGGATACTGTGCCCGGACGAGCGTACACAATAAGGAAGGATTTTGAATCCCGGGTAAGACTCATACCAGCCACACCAATCACACTGTACAACCTGTGATCTGAACCCAGTTAACAGTATGATAACAGCGGAGCCTCTGAAAAGATGGCTCACAACAATAATAACCCGATTTTTGTAACTATGTACAAGTATTGCAGATAATCCGCACTTGGGATGGGCGCCCAGCATCCACTACGGACTCCGAGAAATAGAATTATCGGTAAGTAAATTCTTATTTTCTCTATCGTCCTAGTGGATGCTGGGGTTCCTGAAAGGACCATGGGGATAATACCAAAGCTCCCAAACGGGCGGGAGAGTGCGGATGACTCTGCAGCACCGAATGAGAGAACTCCAGGTCCTCCTTAGCCAGGGTATCAAATTTGTAGGATTTTACCAACGTGTTTGCCCCTGACTAAATAGCCGCTCGGCAAAGTTGTAAAGCCGAGACCCCTCGGGCAGCCGCCCAAGATAAGCCCACCTTCCTTGTGGAATGGGCATTTACATATTTTGGCTGTGGCAGGCCTGCCACAGAATGTGCAAGCTGAATTGTATTACACATCCAACTAGCAATAGTCTGCTTAGAAGCAAGAGCACCCAGTTTGTTGGGTGCATACAGGATAACAGCAAGTCAGTTTTCCTGACTCCAGCCGTCCTGGAACCTATATTTACAGGGCCCTGACAACATCTAGCAACCTGGAGTCCTCCAAGTCCCTAGTAGGCGCAAGGCACCAAAATAAGCTGGTTCAGGTGAAACACTGACACCACCTTAGGGAGAGAACTGGGGACGAGTCCGCAGCTCTGCCCTGTCCAAATGGACAACCAGATATGGGCTTTTTTGAGAAAAAACCCACCAATTTGACACTCGCCTGGTCCAGGCCAGGGCCAAGAGCATGGTCACTTTTCATGTGAGATGCTTCAAATCCACAGATTTGACTGGTTTTAAACCAATGTGATTTGAGGAATCCCAGAACTACGTTGAGATCCCACAGTGCCACTGGAGGCACAAAAGGGGGTTGTATATGCAATACTCCCTTGACAAACTTCTGGACTTCAGGAACTGAAGTCACTTCTTTCTGGAAGAAAATCGACAGGGCCGAAATTTGAACCTTAATGGACCCCAATTTGAGGCCCATAGACACTCCTGTTTGCAGGAAATGCAGGAATCGACCGAGTTGAAATTTCTTCGTGGGGCCTTTCTGGCCTCACACCACGCAACATATTTTTTGCCACATGTGGTGATAATGTTGTGCGGTCACCTCCTTTCTGGCTTTGACCAGGATAGGAATGACCTCTTCCGGAATGCCTTTTTCCCTTAGGATCCGGCGTTCCACCGCCATGCCGTCAAACGCAGCTGCGGTAAGTCTTGGAACAGACATGGTACTTGCTGAAACAAGTCCCTTCTTAGCGGCAGAGGCCATAAGTCCTCTGTGAGCATCTCTTGAAGTTCCGGGTACCAAGTCCTTCTTGGCCAATCCGGAGCCATGAGTATAGTTCTTACTCCTCTACGTCTTATAAGTCTCAGTACCTTAGGTATGAGAAGCAGAGGATGGAACACATACACCGACTGGTACATCCATGGTGTTACCAGAACGTCCACAGCTATTGCCTGAGGGTCTCTTAACCTGGCGCAATACCTGTCCCGTTTTTTGTTCAGACGGGACGCCATCATGTCCACCTTTGGTATTTCCCAACGGTTTACAATCATGTGGAAAACTTCCCGATGAAGTTTCCACTCTGCCGGGTGGAGGTCGTGCCTGCTGAGGAAGTCTGCTTCCCAGTTTCCATTCCCGGAATGAAACACTGCTGACAGTGCTATCACATGATTTTCCGCCCAGCGAAAAGTCCTTGCAGTTTTTGCCATTGCCCTCCTGCTTCTTGTGCCGCCCTGTCTATTTACGTGGGCGACTGCCGTGATGTTTTTCCCACTGGATCAATACCGGCTGACCTTGAAGCAGAGGTCTTGCTAAGCTTAGAGTATTATAAATTTACCCTTAGCTCCAGTATATTTATGTGGAGAAAAGTCTCCAGACTTGATCACACTCCCTGGAAATTTTTTCCTTGTGTGACTGCTCCCCAGCCTCTCGGGCTGGCCTCCGTGGTCACCAGCATCCAATCCTGAATGCCGAATCTGCGGCCCTCTAGAAGATGAGCACTCTGTAACCACCACAGGAGAGACACCCTTGTCCTTGGATATAGGGTTATCCGCTGATGCATCTGAAGATGCGATCCGGACCATTTGTCCAGCAGATCCCACTGAAAAATTCTTGCGTGAAATCTGCCGAATGGAATTGCTTCGTAGGAAGTCACCATCTTTACCAGGACCCTTGTGCAATGATGCACTGATTTTAGGAGGTTCCTGACTAGCTCGGATAACTCCCTGGCTTTCTCTTCCGGGAGAAACACCTTTTTCTGGACTGTGTCCAGAATCATCCCTAGGCACAGCAGACTTGTCGTCGGGATCAGCTGCGATTTTGGAATATTTAGAATCCACCCGTGCTGTTGTAGCAGTATCCGAGATAGTGCTACTCCGACCTCCAACTGTTCCCTGGACTTTGCCCTTATCAGGAGATCGTCCAAGTAAGGGATAATTAAGACGCCTTTTCTTCGAAGAAGAATCATCATTTCGGCCATTACCTTGGTAAAGACCCGGGGTGCCGTGGACAATCCAAACGGCAGCGTCTGAAACTGATAGTGACAGTTCTGTACCACGAACCTGAGGTACCCTTAGTGAGAAGGGCAAATTTTGGACATGGAGGTAAGCATCCCTGATGTCTCGGGACACTATATAGTCCCCTTCTTCCTGGTTCGTTATCACTGCTCTGAGTGACTCCATCTTGATTTGAACCTTTGTAAGTGTTCAAATTTTTTTAGATTTAGAATAGGTCTCACCTAGCCTTCTGGCTTCAGTACCACAATATAATGTGGAATAATACCCCTTTTCTTGTTGTAGGAGGGGTAATTTGATTATCACCTGCTGGGAATACAGCTTGTGAATTGTTTCCCATACTGCCTCCTTGTCGGAGGGAGACCTTGGTAAACCAGACTTCAGGAGCCTGCGAAGGGGAAACGTCTCGACATTCCAATCTGTACCTCTGGGATACTACATGTAGGATCCAGGGGTCCTGTACGGTCCCAGCGTCATGCTGAGAGCTTGGCAGAAGCGGTGGAACGCTTCTGTTCCTGGGAATGGGCTGCCTGCTGCAGTCTTCTTCCCTTTCCTCTATCCCTGGGCAGATATGACTCTTATAGGGACGAAAGGACTGAGGCTGAAAAGACGGTGTCTTTTTCTGCAGAGATGTGACTTAGGGTAAAAACGGTGGATTTTCCAGCAGTTGCCGTGGCCACCAGGTCCGATGGACCGACCCCAAATAACTCCTCTTCCTTTATACGGCAATACACCTTTGTGCCGTTTGGAATCTGCATCACCTGACCACTGTCGTGTCCATAAACATCTTCTGGCAGATATGGACATCGCACTTACTCTTGATGCCAGAGTGCAAATATCCCTCTGTGCATCTCGCATATATAGAAAATGCATCCTTTAAATGCTCTATAGTCAATAAAATACTGTCCCTGTCAAGGGTATCAATATTTTTAGTCAGGGAATCCGACCAAGCCACCCCCGCTCTGCACATCCAGGCTCAGGCGATCGCTGGTCGCAGTATAACACCAGTATGTGTGTATATACTTTTTATGATATTTTCCAGCCTCCTGTCAGCTGGCTCCTTGAGGACGGCCCTATCTATAGACGGTACCGCCACTTGTTTTGATAAGCGTGTGAGCGCCTTATCCACCCTAAGGGGTGTTTCCCAACGCGCCCTAACTTCTGGCGGGAAAGGGTATACCGCCCATAATTTTCTATCGGGGGGAACCCACGCATCATCACACACTTCATTTAATTTATCTGATTCAGGAAAAACTACGGTAGTTTTTTCACATCCCACATAATACCCTCTTTTGTGGTACTTGTAGTATCAGAAATATGTAACACCTCCTTCATTGCCCTTAACGTGTGGCCCTAATAAGGAATACGTTTGTTTATTCACCGTCGACACTGGATTCAGTGTCCGTGTCTGTGTCTGTGTCGACCGACTAAAGTAAACGGGCGTTTTAAAACCCCTGACGGTGTTTCTGAGACGTCTGGACCGGTACTAATTGTTTGTCGGCCGTCTCATGTCGTCAACCGACCTTGCAGCGTGTTGACATTATCACGTAATTCCCTAAATAAGCCATCCATTCCGGTGTCGACTCCCTAGAGAGTGACATCACCATTACAGGCAATTGCTCCGCCTCCTCACCAACATCGTCCTCATACATGTCGACACACACGTACCGACACACAGCACACACACAGGGAATGCTCTGATAGAGGACAGGACCCACTAGCCCTTTGGAGAGACAGAGGGAGAGTTTGCCAGCACACACCAAAAACGCTATAATTATATAGGGACAACCTTATATAAGTGTTTTCCCTTATAGCATCTTTTATATATTTCTAATGCCAAATTAGTGCCCCCCCTCTCTGTTTTAACCCTGTTTCTGTAGTGCAGTGCAGGGGAGAGCCTGGGAGCCTTCCCTCCAGCCTTTCTGTGAGGGAAAATGGCGCTGTGTGCTGAGGAGATAGGCCCCGCCCCTTTTTCGGCGGGCTCGTCTCCCGCTCTTTAATGGATTCTGGCAGGGGTTAAATATCTCCATATAGCCCCCGGAGGCTATATGTGAGGTATTTTTAACCAAAAAAGGTTTTCATTTGCCTCCCAGGGCGCCCCCCTCCCAGCGCCCTGCACCCTCAGTGACTGCCGTGTGAAGTGTGCTGAGAGGAAATGGCGCACAGCTGCAGTGCTGTGCGCTACCTTAAGAAGACTGAGGAGTCTTCTGCCGCCGATTCTGGACCTCTTCTCGTTTCAGCATCTGCAAGGGGGCCGGCGGCGAGGCTCCGGTGACCATCCAGGCTGTACCTGTGATCGTCCCTCTGGAGCTAATGTCCAGTAGCCAAAGAAGCCAATCCATCCTGCACGCAGGTGAGTTCACTTCTTCTCCCCTAAGTCCCTCGTTGCAGTGATCCTGTTGCCAGCAGGACTCACTGTAAAATAAAAAACCTAAGCTAAACTTTTCTAAGCAGCTCTTTAGGAGAGCCACCTAGATTGCACCCTTCTCGGCCGGGCACAAAAATCTAACTGAGGCTTGGAGGAGGGTCATAGGGGGAGGAGCCAGTGCACACCACCTGATCCTAAAGCTTTACTTTTTGTGCCCTGTCTCCTGCGGAGCCGCTATTCCCCATGGTCCTTTCAGGAACCCCAGCATCCACTAGGACGATAGAGAAATCCAGACTGATGGTCGCAATGGTGATCCGAGGCCAAGTCTCGTACAGACGGCTCTGGCTACATTTGTATGTCAACTGCACAGCTGTTTCTTTGAGGCTGTGCAATTCAATAAAAACATGAATTAGGCCCTAAGAACGGTTGGGGGTGGGGGGGAGAGATACATCTGGAGGCTGCCATGGGTAAGTAGAGGATGTGGGATACACAGCAGAAAACGAACAGTATATGGGTCAGGTATAAGAAGGGGGCACAGTTCATATCTGCACATGGGGTTTATATATGAACTGTGCCCCTCTCTCATATACCTGACCCATATCCTGTCTGTGTCCTCTATATCCCACCCATCCTGTGCAAGTACCCTGCTCTGTGCGGCCAGTGTGTGTTCAGGCATTGGCCCTCATTCCGAGTTGATCGCTCGCTAGCTGCTTTTAGCAGCAGTGCAAACGCTAAGCCGCCGCCCTCTAGGAGTGTATCTTAGCCTAGCAGAAGTGCGAACGAAAGGTTAGCAGAACAGTGCTGACATTTTTTCAAGCAGTTTCAGAGTAGCTGCAGACCTACTCCTTCCTTGCGATCACTTCAGTCTGTTTAGTTCCTGTTTTGACGTCACAAACACGCCCTGCGTCCGGCCAGCCACTCCCCCATTTCCCATTGCCTGGGTTTTTCTCTGTTGGGAAGTAGTGGGGGTGGGCAGAGCTGGGGCATTATGTGTGTCACAGGGGGTAATACAGGTTATTGGGCAGCAGTGGGGGGCAGAGCTGGGGAATTATGTGTGTCACAGGGAGTAATACAGGTTATTGGGAAGCAGTGGGGGGGGGCAGAGCTGGGGAATTATGTGTGTCACAGGGAGTAATACAGGTTATTGGGAAGCAGTGGGGGGGGGCAGAGCTGGGGAATTATTTGTGTCACAGGGAGTAATACAGGTTATTGGGAAGCAGTGAGGGGTAAAGCTGGGGCATTATGTGTGTCACAGGGGGTAATACAGGTTATTGGGCAGCAGTGGGGGGCAGAGCTGGGGAATTATGTGTGTCACAGGAAGTGATACAGGTTATTGGGAAGCAGTGGGGGGGGCAGAGCTGGGGAATTATGTGTGTCACAGGGAGTAATACAGGTTATTGGGAAGCAGTGGGGGGGCAGAGCTGGGGTATTATGTGTGTCACGGAATAATACAGGTTACTGGGAAGCAGTGGGGGGTGGGGGGGCAGAGCTGGAGCATTATGTGTGTCACAGGGAGTAAATAAGAATTTACTCACCGGTAATTCTATTTCTCGTAGTCCGTAGTGGATGCTGGGAACTCCGTAAGGACCATGGGGAATAGACGGGCTCCGCAGGAGACTGGGCACTCTAAGAAAGATTTAGGACTACCTGATGTGCACTGGCTCCTCCCCCTATGACCCTCCTCCAAGCCTCAGTTAGGACACTGTGCCCGGAAGAGCTGACACAATAAGGAAGGATTTTGAATCCCGGGTAAGACTCATACCAGCCACACCAATCACACCATATAACTCGTGATAGGAACCCCGGTTAACGGTATGATAACAATGGAGCCTCTGAACAGATGGCTCGCCATAACAACCCGATTTTTGTAACAATAACTATGTACAAGTATTGCAGACAATCCGCACTTGGGATGGGCGCCCAGCATCCACTACGGACTACGAGAAATAGAATTACCGGTGAGTAAATTCTTATTTTCTCTGACGTCCTAGTGGATGCTGGGAACTCCGTAAGGACCATGGGGATTATACCAAAGCTCCCAAACGGGCGGGAGAGTGCGGATGACTCTGCAGCACCGAATGAGAGAACTCCAGGTCCTCCTCGGCCAGGGTATCAAATTTATAGAATTTTGCAAACGTGTTTGCCCCTGACCAAGTAGCAGCTCGGCAAAGTTGTAAAGCCGAGACCCCTCGGGCAGCCGCCCAAGATGAGCCCACCTTCCTCGTGGAATGGGCTTTCACATTTTTAGGCTGCGGTAGTCCCACCGCAGAATGCGCCAGCTGAATAGTGCTACAAATCCAGCACGCGATAGACTGCTTAGAAGCAGGTGCACCCAGCTTGTTGGGTGCATATAGAACAAACAGCGAGTCAGTTTTCCTGACTCCAGCCGTCCTGGAAACATAAATTTTCAGGGCCCTGACTACGTCCAGAAACTTGGAATCCTCCAAGTCCCTAGTAGCTGCAGGCACCACAATAGGTTGGTTCAAGTGAAAAGCTGATACCACCTTCGGGAGAAACTGAGGACGAGTCCTCAACTCTGCCCTATCCATATGGAAAATCAGATAGGGGCTTTTACAGGACAAAGCCGCCAATTCTGACACCCGTCTGGCTGAAGCCAGAGCCAACAACATAACCACTTTCCACGTGAGATATTTTAAATCCACAGTCTTAAGTGGCTCAGATCAATGTGATTTTAGAAATTCCAAGACCACATTGAGATCCCAAGGAGCCACTGGGGGCACAAAAGGAGGCTGAATATGCAGAACTCCCTTGACAAAAGTCTGAACTTCAGGCAGTGAAGCCAGTTCTTTCTGGAAGAAAATCGACAGGGCCGAGATCTGGACCTTAATGGACCCCAATTTGAGGCCCAAAGTCACACCTGCTTGCAGGAAGTGTAAGAAACGACCCAGTTGAAATTCCTCCTTTGGGGCCTTCTTGGCCTCACACCAAGCAACATATTTCCGCCAAATGCGGTGATAATGCTTTGCGGTGACATCCTTCCTAGCTTTGATCAGGGTAGGGATGACTTCCTCCGGAATACCTTTTTCCTTCAGGATCCGGCGTTCAACCGCCATGCCGTCAAACGCAGCCGCGGTAAGTCTTGGAACAGAAAGGGTCCCTGCTGCAGCAGGTCTTGTCTGAGCGGCAGAGGCCAAGGGTCCTCTGCAAGCATCTCTTGAAGTTCCGGGTACCAAGTCCTTCTTGGCCAATCCGGAGCCACGAGAATAGTTCTCACTCCTCGCCTTCTTATTATTCTCAGTACCTTGGGTATGAGAGGCAGAGGAGGAAACACATAAACCGGCTGGTACACCCAGTGTCACTAGAGCGTCCACAGCGATCGCCTGAGGGTCCCTTGACCTGGCGCAATACCTTTTTAGCTTTTTGTTTAGGCGGGACGCCATCATGTCCACCTGTGGTTTTTCCCAACGGTTGACCAGCATTCGGAAAACTTCTGGATGAAGTCCCCATTCTCCCGAGTGGAAGTCGTGCCTGCTGAGGAAGTCTGCTTCCCAGTTGTCCACTCCCGGAATGAATACTGCTGTCAGTGCTAACACATGATTCTCTGCCCATCGGAGAATCCTTGTGGCTTCTGCCATTGCCCTCCTGCTTCTTGTGCCGCCCTGTCTGTTTACATGGGCGACCGCCGTGATGTTGTCTGACTGGATCAGCACCGGCCGGTTCTGAAGCAGGGGTCTTGCTTGACTTAGGGCATTGTAAATGGCCCTTAGCTCCAGAATATTTATGTGAAGTGAAATCTCCTGATTTGACCACAGTCCTTGGAAATTTCTTCCCTGTGTGACTGCCCCCCAGCCCCGAAGGCTGGCGTCCGTGGTCACCAGGACCCAGTCCTGTATTCCGAATCTGCGGCCCTCTAGTAGATGAGCCTTCTGCAGCCACCACAGCAGCGACACCCTGTTTCTTGCCGATAGGGTTATCCGCTGTTTTATCTGGAGATGGGACCCGGACCATTTGTCCAACAGGTCCCACTGGAAAGTCCTTGCGTGGAACCTTCCGAATGGAATTGCCTCGTACGAAGCTACCATTTTTCCCAGGACTCGTGTGCATTGATGTACCGATACCTGTCCCGGTTTTAGGATGTCTCTAACTAGAGATGACAACTCCTCGGCTTTTTCCACTGGAAGAAACACTCTTTTCTGGTCTGTGTCCAGAATCATTCCCAGGAACAGAAGACGTGTCGTCGGGACCAGCTGTGACTTTGGAATATTGAGAATCCAGCCGTGCTGTTGTAGCACTTCCCGAGCAAGTGTTACCCCTACTATAAACTGTTCCTTGGACCTCGCCTTTATCAGGAGATCGTCCAAGTACGGGATAATTGAAACTCCTTTCTTGCGAAGGAGTATCATCATTTCGGCCATTACCTTGGTAAAGACCCTCGGTGCCGTGGATAACCCAAACGGCAGCGTCTGGAACTGATAGTGACAGTCCTGTACCACAAATCTGAGGTACTCCTGGTGAGGAGGGTAAATGGGGACATGTAGGTACGCATCCTTGATGTCCAGGGAGACCATGTAGTCCCCCTCCTCCAGGCTCGCAATAACCGCCCTGAACGATTCCATCTTGAACTTGAACCTTTTGATATAAGTGTTCAAGGATTTTAAATTTAAGATGGGTCTCACCGAACCGTCCGGTTTCGGTACCACAAACATTGTGGAATAGTAACCCTTTCCTTGCTGAAGGAGGGGTACCTTGACAATCACTTGCTGTGAATACAGTTTTTGAATAGCCACCAACACTGCCTCCCTGGCAGAGGGAGTTGCCGGTAAGGCAGATTTTAGGAAACGGCGGGGGGGAGACGTCTCGAATTCCAGTCTGTACCCCTGACGTACTACTTGAAGGACCCAGGGATCCACCTGTGAGAGAGCCCACTGTGCGCTGAAATTTTTGAGACGGGCCCCTACCGTACCCGTGTCCGCCTGAGCAGCCCCAGCGTCATGCTGTGGACTTACCGGACGCAGGGGAAGACTTCTGCTCTTGGGAACTAGCTGTGTGCTGCAGCTTTTTCCCCCTACCTCTGCCCTTCGGCAGAAGGGATGAGCCTCTAGCCCTCTTATTTTTCTGGGGCCGAAAGGACTGTACCTGATAATACGGTGCTTTCTTTTGCTGTGGGGTAGCCTGTGGCAAAAAGGTCGATTTCCCAGCAGTAGCTGTGGAAACGAGGTCTGACAGACCATCCCCAAACAGTTCCACCCCTTTATAGGGCAAAACTTCCATGTACCGCTTAGAGTCGGCATCGCCAGACCATTGCCGAGTCCATAACCCCCTTCTGGCGGCAATGGACATAGCGCTTATTCTTGATGCCAGCCGGCAAATATCCCTCTGTGCATCACGCATGTATAAGACTGCATCTTTTATATGCTCAATCGTCAGCAAAATATTGTCCCTATCCATGGTATCGATATTATCTGACAGGGAATCTGACCACGCAGCAGCAGCACTGCGCATCCAAGCTGATGCAATCGCTGGTCGTAATATAATGCCCGTGTGTGTGTAAATAGTTTTTAGGGTAGCCTCCTGCTTTCTATCAGCAGGTTCCTTCAGGGTGGCCGTATCCGGAGACGGTAGTGCCACCTTTTTTGATAAGCGTGTCAGCGCCTTATCTACCCTAGGGGGTGTTTCCCAACGTGACCTGTCCTCTAACGGGAAAGGGTACGCTGCCAATAATCGTTTTGAAATTATCAATTTCTTATCAGGGGAAGTCCACGCTTCCTCACACACCTCATTTAATTCCTCAGATGCAGGAAAAACTACTGGTAGTTTTTTTTCACCAAACATAATACCCTTTTTTGTGGTACCTGGGGTATTATCAGAAATGTGTAAAACATTTTTCATTGCCTCAATCATGTAACGGGTGGACCTATTGGAGGGTACACTAGTCTCATCATCGTCGACACTGGAGTCGGTATCCGTGTCGACGTCTGTATCTGTCACCTGAGTTAGCGGGCGTTTTAGAGCCCCTGATGACATTTGAGACGCTGGAACAGGCACAAGCTGTGTAGCCGGCTGTCCTATGTCGTCAAACCTTTTGTGTAAGGAGTTGACACTTTCACGCAATTCCTTCCATAAGTCCAGCCACACAGGTGTCGACCCCGCAGGGGTGACATCACATTCACAGGCATTTGCTCCGCCTTCACATCATTTTCCTCCTCATACATGTCGACACAGCAGTACCGACACACAACAGACACACAGGGAATGCTCTTACAGAGGACAGTACTCCACAAAGCCCTTTGGGGAGACAGAGGGAGAGTATGCCAGCACACACCAGAGCGCTATATATCACAGGGATATCACCTTAAGAAGTGTGTTTTCCCTTTATAGATGCATAATATAGTTATACTGCGCCCAATTTGTGCCCCCCCTCTCTTTTTTACCCTTTTCTGTAGTGCAGGACTGCAGGGGAGAGTCAGGGAGCTTCCTTCCAGCCAAGCTGTGAGGGAAAAATGGCGCCAGTGTGCTGAGGGAGATGGCTCCGCCCCTTTTTCGGCGGGCTTTCTCCCGCTAATGTAAAGTTCTGGCAGGGGTTAAAAAGCACCTATATAGCCTCTGGGGCTATATATGGTGCCAGTTTTGCCAGCCAAGGTGTTAGTATTGCTGCTCAGGGCGCCCCCCCCCAGCGCCCTGCACCCATCAGTGACCGCAGTGTGTGGTGTGCATGAGGAGCAATGGCGCACAGCTGCAGTGCTGTGCGCTACCTTGGAGAAGACAGAAGTCTTCAGCCGCCGATTTTCTGGACCACCTTCTTGCTTCTGGCTCTGTAAGGGGGACGGCGGCGCGGCTCCGGGAACGGACGACGAGGTCGGGTCCTGTGTTCGATCCCTCTGGAGCTAATGGTGTCCAGTAGCCTAAGAAGCCCAAGCTACCACCACTTAGGTAGGTTCGCTTCTTCTCCCCTTAGTCCCTCGATGCAGTGAGCCTGTTGCCAGCAGGTCTCATGAAAATAAAAAAAACTAAACTATACTTTCTTTCTAGGAGCTCAGGAGAGCCCCTAGTGTGCATCCAGCTCAGCCGGGCACAGAAATCTAACTGAGGCTTGGAGGAGGGTCATAGGGGGAGGAGCCAGTGCACACCAGGTAGTCCTAAATCTTTCTTAGAGTGCCCAGTCTCCTGCGGAGCCCGTCTATTCCCCATGGTCCTTACGGAGTTCCCAGCATCCACTAGGACGTCAGAGAAATACAGATTATTGGGAAGCAGTAGGGGGGGGGGCAGAGCTGGGGCATTATGTGTGTCACAGGGAGTAATACAGGTTATTGGGAAGCAGTGTGGGGGGGGGGGGGCAGAGCTGGGGCATTATGTGTGTCACAGGGAGCAATACAGGTTATTGGGAAGCAGGCGGGGGGGGGGGGGCAGAGCTGGGGCATTATGTGTGTCACAGGGAGTAATGCAAGTTATTGGGAAGCAGTGTGTGGCGGGGGGGCAGAGCTGGGGTATTATGTGTGTCACAGGGAGTAATGCAGGTTACTGGGCAGAAGTGTGTGTGGGGGGGGGGGGCGAGCTGGGGCATTATGTGTGTCACAGGGAGTAATGCAGGTTATTGGGAAGCAGTGGGGGGGGGGGGGGGGAGCAGAGCTGGAGAATTATGTCTGTCACAGGGAGTAATACAGATTATTGGGAAGCAGTGGGGGGGCAGAGCTAAGGCATTATGTGAGTCATAGGGAGTAATACAGGCTATTGGGAAGCGGTGTGGGTGTGGGGGGGCAGAGCTGGGGCATTATGTGTGTCACAGGTAGAAATACAGGTTATTGGGAACCAGTGGGGGGGCAGAGCTGGAGCATTATGTGTGTCATAGGGAGTAATACAGGTTATTGGGAAGCAAGGGGGGGCAGTGCTGGGTCATTATGTGTGTCACAGGGAGTGATACAGATTATTGGAAAGCAGTATTGGGGGTGTAGGGATGGGGCATCATGTGTGTCACAGGGGGTAATACAGGTTATTGGAAAGCAGTGGGGAGGGGCAGAGCTGGGGCATTATGCGTGTCACAGGGAGGAATACAGGTTATTGGGAAGCAGTGTGGGGGGGGAGGGGGCAGAGCTGGGGCATTATGTATGTCACAGGGAATAATACAGGTTATTGGGGAGCAGTCGGGGAGGAGGGGGGAAGGCAGAGCAGGGGCATTATGTGTGTCACAGGAAGTGATATAGGTTATTGGGAAGCAGTGTGGGGGTAAAGCTGGGCCATTTTAATATATATATATATATATATATATATATATATTTATTTATTTTATGGCCACGGGTATAATTCAAGCAACACATAACACGCTTTTGGGAGTAATGCAGACTGGGCTAGAGCTGGGCAGTACTTATGTCAGAGGCAGGGAACCTGTGGCACTCCAGCTGCTGTGGAAATACACATCGTAGCTTGCTCTGCCACAGTTTTGCTGTTAGGGCCTACTAAAAACGTGGGTTATGTAGTTCCACCGCAGCTGTGTGCCGCAGATTGCCTACCACGATAATTGTGTCATATTAATGTGGGTAATACCAATCAATGGGCGGCAGAAAAGGGTAAGAACCAGGGTATTTATGTGTAATATCAGTGGGGGTAATACAGACCATGGCTACAAACACATTGTCGCACAGATCTCTCTTTGCAATTAGTTATTGCACACAAGTGACATTGTTGCACATGCCCATCCGTAGTCTGATGCAACTTGCCCAGATAGGTCTTGCCATGAAATAGGGTGCTTTGAGGCGGGACTTATGTGGCGCGGGCACAACTTCCTGCATTAGTGGAACGAATATTCACATCATAGAGTAGTATATCGGACTTATGCAGCTGCCGGCCACTATAGCCACTTTGCTTGCCACTCAGAATAAGCCCAATAGATTAGCAGTACCATGCACCATATCTATAGCTATGGCCGGGTTGGGTATGGGTGACGTCGGTATTGTTGCACATAACTACATCCCCTATGGCCGACAGTATTCACCATTTCGAATTACTGCAAGGAAAACAGATTCTCTCACAGTCACTACGACATAACACAGCTCTGTGAGCTCTTTGGCGACCGGACGTACCAGATCTTAGCGTATGAGCCACAATTCTAAGATTAACCAAACAGAATGCAGTGAGCATTTACACTGATACTAATGCTGACCTCCTGTAATGCCATGAGAGCTTTGCTTTGCCAGGAGAGTGGCTTGCGTGGGGAAAGTTCCATGCAGATTTCTCTCACCTAAAAAAACATAAAAAACGAGATTTATGGTAAGAACTTACCGGTGTTAAATCTCTTTCTGCGAGGTACACTGGGCTCCGGGGTGTAGAGTAGGATCTTGATCCGAGGCACCAACAGGCTCAAAGCTTTGACCTTCTTCCCAAGATGCATAGCGCCGCCTCCTATATCACCCCGCCTCCATGCACAGGAGCTCAGTTTCGTTAACCAGTCTAATGCAGTAGCAGGTACCAGAGACGACAATTGCTCGTAGCCAATTACACCACACACTCACTGCAGGAGAGGGTGTCAGCGGCTATGCTAATACCAACCCAAAGAAGATAAGTGCGTCAGGGTGGGCGCCTTGTGGAGCCCAGTGTAACTCGCAGAAAGAGATTTAACAACGGTAAGTTCTTACCATAAATCTCGTTTTCTGCTGCGGGGTACACTGGGCTCCACAAGGATTAACATCGGGGATGTCCTAAAGCAGTTCCTTATGGGAGGGGACGCACTGTAGCAAGCATAATAATCCAGCGTCCAAAGGAAACATCCTGGGAAGCGGCGGTATAGAAGGCACAGAGCCTAATAAACATTGTCCCCGAGGACCACGTAGTCGCCTTGAACAAATGTTCAAGGGTCGCACCACGGGGGGCTGCCCAAGAAGGTCCAACCGACCGAGTAGAATGGGCTTTAATTGTAGCAGGAACCGGACGACCAACCTGTACATAAGCATGTGCAATCACCATTCTAATCTATCTGGCCAAAGTCTGCTTGGAAGCAGGCCAGCCATGTTTGTGAAAGCCAAACAATACAAAAAGAGAAACATTTCCTAACGGAGGAAGATCTCTTTACATAGATACGGAGAGCACGTACCACATCCAAAGACCGTTTTTTGGGAGACAACTCAGGAGAATTAAAGGCCGGACCCACAATCTCCTGGTTAAGGTGGAAGGAAGACACCACCTTGGGTAAATAACCCAGTCGCGTTCGAAGAACCGCCCGGTCACGTGAAAAATCAGGGAGACTTGCAGGATAAGACATCCAAGTCCGAGACTCTTCTAGCTGAAGTAATAGCCAGCAAGAACAGGACCTTAATGGAAAGCCACGTAAGGTCAGCAGAGGCAACTGGCTCAAAGGGAGACACTTGCAAGGCCTCCAAAACCACCAACCGGTCCCAAGGGGCCACAGATGGCACATAATGAGGCTGAATCCTTAACACACCCTGAGTGAATGTATGGACATCAGGTAGGGTGGCAATCTTTCTCTGAAACCAAACCGACAAGGCAGAAATGTGAACCTTGAGGGAGGCCAGACGCAGGCCTAAGTCCAGGCCCTGTTGTAGACAGGCCAACAGTTTGGCCGTACTAAACTTAAAAACGTCATGAATGTGAGACACACGCCAAGTAAAATAAGATTTTACTTACCGATAAATCTATTTCTCGTAGTCCGTAGTGGATGCTGGGACTCCGTAAGGACCATGGGGAATAGCGGCTCCGCAGGAGACAGGGCACAAGAATAAAAACTTTAGGATCAGGTGGTGTGCACTGGCTCCTCCCCCTATGACCCTCCTCCAAGCCTCAGTTAGGATACTGTGCCCGGACGAGCGTACATAATAAGGAAGGATATTGAATCCCGGGTAAGACTCATACCAGCCACACCAATCACACCGTACAACTTGTGATCTGAACCCAGTTAACAGTATGATAACAACGAAGGAGCCTCTGAAAAGATGGCTCACAACAACAATAACCCGATTTAGTTAACAATAACTATGTACAAGTATTGCAGACAATCCGCACTTGGGATGGGCGCCCAGCATCCACTACGGACTACGAGAAATAGATTTATCGGTAAGTAAAATCTTATTTTCTCTGACGTCCTAGTGGATGCTGGGACTCCGTAAGGACCATGGGGATTATACCAAAGCTCCCAAACGGGCGGGAGAGTGCGGATGACTCTGCAGCACCGAATGAGAGAACTCCAGGTCCTCCTCAGCCAGGGTATCAAATTTGTAGAATTTAGCAAACGTGTTTGCCCCTGACCAAGTAGCTGCTCGGCAAAGTTGTAAAGCCGAGACCCCTCGGGCAGCCGCCCAAGATGAGCCCACTTTCCTTGTGGAATGGGCTTTTACAGATTTTGGCTGTGGCAGGCCTGCCACAGAATGTGCAAGCTGAATTGTACTACAAATCCAACGAGCAATAGTCTGCTTAGAAGCAGGAGCACCCAGCTTGTTGGGTGCATACAGGATAAACAGCGAGTCAGACTTTCTGACTCCAGCCGTCCTGGAAACATATATTTTCAGGGCCCTGACAACGTCAAGTAACTTGGAGTCCTCCAAGTCCCTAGTAGCCGCAGGCACCACAATAGGTTGGTTCATGTGAAAAGCAGGCACCACAATAGGTTGGTTCATGTGAAAAGCAGAAACC
This sequence comes from Pseudophryne corroboree, assembly GCF_028390025.1. Classification (NCBI taxonomy): domain Eukaryota; kingdom Metazoa; phylum Chordata; class Amphibia; order Anura; family Myobatrachidae; genus Pseudophryne; species Pseudophryne corroboree. The sequence continues at coordinate 593,000,496 of NC_086444.1, forward strand.
ACCTTAGGGAGAAATTTAGGACGAGTCCTCAATTCTGCCCTGTCAGAATGAAAAATTAAGTAAGGGCTTTTATATGATAAAGCCGCCAATTCTGACACACGCCTGGCTGAAGCCAGGGCTAACAGCATCGTCACCTTCCATGTGAGATATTTTAAGTCCACAGTGGTGAGTGGTTCAAACCAATGTGACTTAAGGAACCTCAAAACAACATTGAGATCCCAAGGTGCCACTGGAGGCACAAAAGGAGGTTGTATATGCAGTACCCCTTTTACAAATGTCTGAACTTCAGGTACTGAAGCCAGTTCTTTTTGGAAGAAAATCGACAGGGCCGAAATTTGAACCTTAATGGACCCTAATTTTAGGCCCATAGACAGTCCTGTTTGCAGGAAATGGAGGAAACGACCCAGTTGAAATTCCTCTGTAGGGGCCTTCTTGGCCTCACACCACGCAACATATTTTCGCCAAATGCAGTGATAATGTTTTGCGGTAACATCCTTCCTGGCTTTGACCAGGGTAGGGATGACTTCATCTGGAATGCCTTTTTCCTTCAGGATCCGGCGTTCAACCGCCATGCCGTCAAACGCAGCCGCGGTAAGTCTTGGAACAGACAAGGCCCCTGCTGGAGCAGGTCCTTTCTTAGAGGTAGAGGCCACGGGTCTTCCGTGAGCATCTCTTGAAGTTCCGGGTACCAAGTCCTTCTTGGCCAATCCGGAACCACGAGTATCGTTCTTACTCCTCTCCTTCTTATGATTCTCAGTACTTTTGGTATGAGAGGCAGAGGAGGGAACACATACACTGACTGGTACACCCACGGTGTCACCAGAGCGTCCACCGCTATTGCCTGAGGGTCCCTTGACCTGGCGCAATATCTGTCTAGTTTTTTGTTTAGACGTGACGCCATCATGTCCACCTTTGGTTTTTCCCAACGGTTCACAATCAGGTGGAAGACTTCTGGGTGAAGTCCCCACTCTCCCGGGTGAAGGTCGTGTCTGCTGAGGAAGTCTGCTTCCCAGTTGTCCACTCCCGGAAAGAACACTGCTGACAGAGCTATCACATGATTTTCCGCCCAGCGAAGAATCCTTGCAGCTTCTGCCATTGCCCTCCTGCTTCTCGTGCCGCCCTGTCTGTTTACGTGGGCGACTGACGTGATGTTGTCCGAATGGATCGATACCGCCTGACCCTGAAGCAGGGGTTTCACTTGACTTAGGGCATTGTAAATGGCCCTTAGTTCCAGAATGTTTATATGAAGAGATGTTTCCATGCTTGACCACAAGCCCTGGAAATTTTTTCCCTGTGTGACTGCCCCCCAGCCTCTCAGGCTGGCGTCCGTGGTCACCAGGACCCAATCCTGAATGCCAAATCTGCGGCCCTCTAGTAGATGAGCACTCTGCAGCCACCACAGAAGAGACACCCTTGTCCTTGTCGACAGGGTTATCCGCTGATGCATCTGAAGATGCGATCCGGACCATTTGTCCAGTAGATCCCACTGAAACGTTCTTGCATGGAATCTTCCGAATGGAATTGCTTCGTAAGAAGCCACCATTTTTCCCAGGACCCTCGTGCACTGATGCACTGACACCTGGCCTGGTTTTAGGAGGTTCCTGACTAGCTCGGATAACTCCCTGGCCTTCTCCTCCGGGAGAAACACCTTTTTCTGGACTGTGTCCAGAATCATTCCTAGGAACAGTAGACGTGTCGTTGGAATCAGCTGCGATTTTGGAATATTTAGGATCCACCCGTGCTGACGTAACACTACCTGAGATAGTGCTACTCCGACTTCTAACTGTTCCCTGGACCTTGCCCTTATCAGGAGATCGTCCAAGTAAGGGATAATTAAGATGCCTTTTCTTCGAAGAAGAATCATCATTTCGGCCATTACCTTGGTAAAGACCCGAGGTGCCGTGGACAACCCAAACGGCAGCGTCTGAAACTGATAATGACAGTTTTGTACTACAAACCTGAGGTACCCCTGGTGAGACGGGTAGATTGGGACGTGCAGATAAGCATCCTTGATGTCCAGAGACACCAAATAGTCCCCTTCTTCCAGGTTTGCTATCACCGCTCTGAGTGATTCCATCTTGAATTTGAACCTCTTTATGTAAGTGTTCAGGGATTTCAGATTTAAAATTGGTCTCACCGAGCCGTCCGGCTTCGGTACCACAAACAGCGTGGAATAATACCCCTTTCCCTGTTGTAGGAGGGGTACCTTGATTATCACCTGCTGGGAATACAGCTTGTGAATGGCTTCCAAAACTGCCTCCCTGTCGGAGGGAGACTTTGGTAGAGCAGACTTCAGGAACCGGCGAGGGGGAAACGCCTCGAATTCCAGTTTGTACCCCTGCGATACCACCTGTAGAATCCAGGGGTCCACTTGCGAGTGAGCCCACTGCGCGTTGAAATTCTTGAGACGGGCCCCCACCATGTCTGAGTCTGCTTGTAAAGCCCCAGCGTCATGCTGAAGACTTGGCAGAAGCAGGGGAGGGCTTCTGCTCCTGGGAAGCGGCTGCATGGTGCAGTCTTTTTCCCCTTCCTCTGCCCCGGGGCAGGAAGGAATGGCCTTTAGCTCGCTTGTACTTATGGGAACGAAAGGACTGAGTTTGAAAAGACGGTGTCTTTTTCTGCTGATGTGAAGTGACCTGGGGTAAAAAGGTGGATTTTCCAGCCGTTGCCGTGGCCACCAGGTCCGATAGACCAGCCCCAAATAACTCCTCCCCTTTATACGGCAATACTTCCATATGTCGTTTGGAATCCGCATCGCCTGACCACTGTCGCGTCCATAACGCTCTTCTGGCAGAAATGGACATAGCACTTACTCTTGATGCCAGGGTGCAAATATCCCTCTGTGCATCACGCATATATAGTAATGCATCCTTCAAATGCTCTATAGTTAACAGTATATTGTCCCTATCCAGGGTATCAATATTTTCAGTCAGGGAATCCGACCACGCGACGCCAGCACTGCACATCCAGGCTGAAGCGATTGCTGGTCGCAGTATAACACCAGTATGTGTGTATATACTTTTAAGAATATTTTCCAGCCTTCTATCTGCTGGTTCTTTGAGGGTGGCCGTATCAGGAGACGGTAACGCTACTTGTTTAGATAAACGTGTGAGCGCCTTATCTACCCTAGGGGGTGTTTCCCAACGTGTCCTAACCTCTAACGGGAAAGGATATAGTGCCAATAATTTTTTAGAAATTAGCAGTTTTTTGTCGGGGGAAACCCACGCTTTCATTTAACTCATCTGACTCAGGGAAAACTATTGGTAGTTTTTTCACACCCCACATAATACCCTTCTTTGTGGTACTTGTAGTGTCAGAAATGTTCAATGCTTCCTTCATTGCCGTGATCATGTAACGTGTGGCCCTACTGGACATTACGTTTGTCTCCTCACCGTCGACACTAGACTCAGTATCTGTGTCTGGGTCTGTGTCGACCCACTGAGGTAACGGGCGTTTTAGGGCCCCTGACGGTGTCTGAGACGCCTGGACAGGCACTAATTGATTTGCCGGCTGTCTCATGTCATCAACCGTTCTTTGCAAAGTGCTGACATTATCACTTAATTCTTTAAATACGATCATCCAGTCAGGTGTCGACTCCCTAGGAGGTGACATCACTAACCCAGGCAATTGCTCCGCCTCCACATCATTTTCCTCCTCATACATGTCGACACACACGTACCGACACACAGCACACACACCGGGAATGCTCTGATAGAGGACAGGACCCCACAAGCCCTTTGGAGAGACAGAGGGAGAGTCTGCCAGCACACACCAAGCGCTATATATATATACAGGGATAACCTTATATAAGTGTTATTCCCTTATAGCTGCTGTTTTTATAGTTTTTAGCTGCCAATAGTGCCCCCCCTTCTCTTTTTTACCCTGATTCAGTAGCAAGTCTGCAGGGGAGAGTCAGGGAGCCGTCCTTCCAGCGGAGCTGTGAGGGAAAATGGCGCTTGTGTGCTGAGGAGATAGGCTCCGCCCCTTCGCGACGTCCTTATCTCCCGCTTTTTCTGTAAAAAATGGCAGGGGTTAAAATACATCCATATAGCCCAAGAGCTATATGTGATGTATTCTTTAGCCAACCTAAGGTATTATCTGTTATATTGCGTCTCAGGGCGCTCCCCCCCAGCGCCCTGCACCCTCAGTGACCGGAGTGTGAAGTGTGCTGAGAGCAATGGCGCACAGCTGCGGTGCTGTGCGCTACCTTAGTCTGAAGACAGGATCGTCTTCTGCCGCCGATTTCACCGGACCTCTTCGCTCTTCTGGCTCTGTAAGGGGGCCGGCGGCGCGGCTCCGGGACCCATCCAGGCTGAACCTGTGATCGTCCCTCTGGAGCTAATGTCCAGTAGCCTAAGAAACCCGATCCACTCTGCACGCAGGTGAGTCCGTTTCTTCTCCCCTTAGTCCCACGATGCAGTGAGCCTGTTGCCAGCAGGACTCACTAAAAATAAAAAACCTAAAATATACTTTTATTCTAAGCAGCTCAGGAGAGCCACCTAGCCTGCACCCTTCTCGTTCGGGCACAAAAATCTAACTGAGGCTTGGAGGAGGGTCATAGGGGGAGGAGCCAGTGCACACCACCTGATCCTAAAGCTTTTATTCTTGTGCCCTGTCTCCTGCGGAGCCGCTATTCCCCATGGTCCTTACGGAGTCCCAGCATCCACTAGGACGTCAGAGAAAGTAAGCATTCCAGACCCTATGGTAAATCCAAGCAGAAGCCGGCTTACGGACCTTCAACATAGTTTGAACGACCGCCTCTGAAAAACCCCTGGCCCTCAGGACGGAAGCCTCAAGGGCCATGCCGTCAAAGCCAGACGGACCAAATCCTGGTAAACACAAGGGCCCTGAACAAGGAGGTCTGGTCGTTGTGTAAGTAGAAGGGGACGATCCCATGAGAGACCCAGTAGATCGGCGAACCAGTGCCGTCTGGGCCATGCTGGAGCGACCAGAAGCATGTTTCCACCTTCTTGCTTGTACTTCCGTTTTACTCTGGGCAGGAGTAACACTGGAGGGAAAATGGACGGTAGCTGAAAGTTCCATGGAATTGCCAGAGCGTCCATGAACGCAGCTTGAGGGTCCCTTGTCCTTGCTCCGAAGACCGGAACCTTGTGATTCTGTCGAGACGCCATCAGATCCACATCTGAAAGGCCCCACATGTCCACGATAAGTTGAAACACCTCCGGATGGAGGCTCCACTCTCCTGCATGTACATCCTGATGACTAAGATAGTCCGCTTCCCAGTGCAGGACGCCCGGAATGAACACTGTGGATATGGCTGGCAGATAGCGTTCTGCCCACTGAAGAATCCGTGATACTTCCCTCATTGCCATTCGGCTTCGAGTGCCGCCTTGATGATTGATGTACGCCACCGTGGTGGCGATTGTACTTGAACAGGTCTATTCTGTATTAGATGCTGGGCCATTGTCAACGCATTGAACACTGCCCGAAGTTCCAGAATATATATTGGGAGTAGAGACTCCTCCTTTGTCCACCGACCTTGAAGAGAGTGTTGTTCCAACACCACACCTCAAGCGTCAGAAACACCCAGTCGGATATCCAGAAGGCACGGCCCTCGCTCAATTATAGGTCCTGCAGCCACCAGCTCAGTGACAGGCGGACCTCTGGAGACAATGAGATCATGTGTGATCTGTTCCGGTGAGGCGGGCCGTCCCACTTGGCCAGAATTAACTTCTGCAGAGGGCGAGAAATGAACTGAGCATACTTCACCATGTCGAAATCCGACACCATGAGACCTAGCATTGCATTGTCGAATGTATCGGCACATGCGAACGAGATAGGAAGCATCAAATCCTGTCCTGAAGCTTCAGAACTGTCTCCTGAGATAGGGACAACTGTTGGTTGTGTGTCCAATAACGCTCCCAGATGCAACATGCTCCGAGCAGGAACCATGGAGGATTTCTTCCAGTTGATCAGCCACCCGTGGGCTTTCATGCACTGGACCATCAGATCGAGATGACACAGGAGAAGTTCTGGGGAATACGGTAGGATCCTGACCCCTTGACGGCGGAGTGTAGCCATCATGACCGTCATTATTTTGGTGAAAAATTGGGGAGCCGTTGTCAAAGCAAAGGGTAATGCCCAAAATTGGTAATTAAGGTTGCCCACCGCAAACCTCAGGTACTGCCAATGAGATACCGCAATAGGAATATGTAGGTAAGGCATCCTGTATGTCCAGGGAGACCATATAGTCCCCAGGCTCAATGGCCAGAACAATAAAGCGCAGCGTTTCCATACGAACTTGGAGATCCGCACATGCTTGTTCAAGGACTGCAGATTGAGAATGGGCCGCAAGGACCCGTTCGGTTTCAGGACTAGGAACAGCGGTGAATAGTACCCCTCGCCTCTCTGAGCCAGAGGCACCTGTACTACCAGGAGGGAATGTACCACCGAGTGCAAAGTGTTTGCTTTTGCCGGATCCAGAGGCACATCTGTCAGGCAAAATCGATGAGGGGGACGATTCTTGAAGGGTATGGAGACGACTTCCCTTACCCAGGTATCTGAAGTGGTCATCAACCATTCCTGGACAAAACCTAGAAGTCGGCCCTCCACCCTGGGATCCCCCAGAGGGAGGCCCGCCCTGTCATGCGGCAGGCTGTCGGTTTTGGAGGCTGGCCGATGGGCGGCCCAGTCACGATTCGGTCTGGGCTTGGCAGGTCTATAAGCACGAGTTTGCTTTGGGTACGCCTGACCTTTTGCTTTTCCTGGAGGACGAAAAGGGCAGAGGGAAAGTACTTTTAGCCTTCTGTGCGGAAGGAGCCGTACTAGGTAGGCAAGCTGTTTTAGCAGTAGCCAGATCAGCCACAATCTTATTGAGGACTTCTCCAAAGAGAATGTTTCCCTTGAAAGGAAGCACCTCCAGGGTTTTCTTGGAATCCATATCCACCGACCAGGATCTCCACCTAAGGATACATCTGGCCAAGACTGACGTAATAGTAGCTTGGCCACCAACACCCCGGCATCGGAGGCCACCTCCATAAGGTACAGAGAAGCCGTGGTAATATACGAGAGACATTGTCGAGCATGTTCAGATGCGTTGGAAGGCTACTCCGCCTCTAGCTTCTGAGCCCACGCCTCAACAGCTTCAGCAGCCCAAGTCGCTGCAATGGTTGGCCTATGCACAGCCCCCGGTAGGGTCCCGTCATCATTACTAGGCAATCCTGCTGCTGTCATATTGAATGTAACCTAACGAAAAGGTTTGTTTGTTTTTTCTTTAGGTTACATTCAATATGACAGACAGCAGCAGGATTTCCTAGTCATGATGACGGGGGGGGGGGGGGGGGGGCGGCGAGCTGGGGCATTATGTGTGTCACAGGGAGTAATACAGGTTATTGGGAACCAGTGGGGGGGCAGAGCTGGAGCATTATGTGTGTCATAGGGAGTGATACAGGTTATTGGGAAGCAAGGGGGGGCAGTGCTGGGTCATTATGTGTGTCACAGGGAGTGATACAGGTTATTGGAAAGCAGTATGGGGGGGGGGGCAGGGCTGGGGCATCATGTGTGTCAAAGGGGGTAATACAGGTTATTGGAAAGCAGTGGGGAGGGGCAGAGCTGGAGCATTATGCGTGTCACAGGGCGGAATACAGGTTATTGGGAAGCAGTGTGGGGGGGCAGAGCAGGGGCATTATGTATGTCACAGGGAATAAATAAGAATTTACTTACCGATAATTCTATTTCTCATAGTCCGTAGTGGATGCTGGGAACTCCGTAAGGACCATGGGGAATAGCGGCTCCGCAGGAGACTGGGCACAAAAGTAAAGCTTTAGGACTACCTGGTGTGCACTGGCTCCTCCCCCTATGACCCTCCTCCAAGCCTCAGTTAGGATACTGTGCCCAGACGAGCGTACACAATAAGGAAGGATTTTGAATCCCGGGTAAGACTCATACCAGCCACACCAATCACACCGTACAACCTGTGATCTGAACCCAGTTAACAGCATGATAACAGAGGAGCCTCTGAAAAGATGGCTCACAACAATAATAACCCGATTTTTGTAACAATAACTATGTACAAGTATTGCAGACAATCCGCACTTGGGATGGGCGCCCAGCATCCACTACGGACTACGAGAAATAGAATTATCGGTAAGTAAATTCTTATTTTCTCTGACGTCCTAGTGGATGCTGGGAACTCCGTAAGGACCATGGGGATTATACCAAAGCTCCCAAACGGGCGGGAGAGTGCGGATGACTCTGCAGCACCGAATGAGAGAACTCCAGGTCCTCCTCAGCCAGGGTATCAAATTTGTAGAATTTAGCAAACGTGTTTGCCCCTGACCAAGTAGCTGCTCGGCAAAGTTGTAAAGCCGAGACCCCTCGGGCAGCCGCCCAAGATGAGCCCACCTTCCTTGTGGAATGGGCTTTTACAGATTTTGGCTGTGGCAGGCCTGCCACAGAATGTGCAAGCTGAATTGTACTACAAATCCAACGAGCAATAGTCTGCTTAGAAGCAGGAGCACCCAGCTTGTTGGGTGCATACAGGATAAACAGCGAGTCAGATTTTCTGACTCCAGCCGTCCTGGAAACATATATTTTCAGGGCCCTGACTACGTCCAGCAACTTGGAGTCCTCCAAATCCCTAGTAGCCGCAGGTACCACAATAGGCTGGTTCAAGTGAAACGCTGAAACCACCTTAGGGAGAAATTGAGGACGAGTCCTCAATTCTGCCCTGTCCGTATGAAAAATTAGGTAAGGGCTTTTATAGGATAAAGCCGCCAATTCTGAGACACGCCTGGCTGAAGCCAGGGCCAACAGCATTACCACTTTCCATGTGAGATATTTTAAGTCCACAGTGGTGAGTGGTTCAAACCAATGTGATTTTAGGAACCCCAAAACTACATTGAGATCCCAAGGTGCCACTGGAGGCACAAAAGGAGGCTGTATATGCAGTACCCCCTTGACAAACGTCTGAACTTCAGGAACTGAAGCCAGTTCTTTCTGGAAGAAAATCGACAGGGCCGAAATTTGAACCTTAATGGACCCTAATTTTAGGCCCATAGACAGTCCTGTTTGCAGGAAATGCAGGAAACGACCCAGTTGAAATTCCTCTGTAGGGGCCTTCCTGGCCTCGCACCACGCAACATATTTACGCCAAATACGGTGATAATGCTGTACGGTTACATCCTTCCTGGCTTTGATCAGGGTAGGGATGACTTCATCCGGAATGCCTTTTTCCTTCAGGATCCGGCGTTCAACCGCCATGCCGTCAAACGCAGCCGCGGTAAGGCTTGGAACAGACAGGGTCCCTGTTGGAGCAGGGCCTTTCTTAGAGGTAGAGGCCACGGGTCTTCTGTGAGCATCTCTTGAAGTTCCGGGTACCAAGTCCTTCTTGGCCAATCCGGAGCCACGAGTATAGTCCTTACTCCTCTCCTTCTTATGATTCTCAGTACCTTGGGTATGAGAGGCAGAGGAGGGAACACATACACTGACTGGTACACCCACGGTGTTACTAGAGCGTCCACAGCTATTGCCTGAGGGTCCCTTGACCTGGCGCAATACCTGTCTAGTTTTTTTGTTGAGGCGGGACGCCATCATGTCCACCTTTGGTTTTTCCCAACGGTTCACAATCATGTGGAAGACTTCTGGGTGAAGTCCCCACTCTCCCGGGTGGAGGTCGTGTCTGCTGAGGAAGTCTGCTTCCCAGTTGTCCACTCCCGGAATGAACACTGCTGACAGTGCTATCACATGATTTTCCGCCCAGCGAAGAATCCTTGCAACTTCTGCCATTGCCCTCCTGCTTCTTGTGCCGCCCTGTCTGTTTACGTGGGCGACTGCCGTGATGTTGTCTGACTGGATCAGCACCGGCTGACCTTGAAGCAGAGGTCTTGCTAGGCTTAGAGCATTGTAGATGGCCCTTAGCTCCCGGATATTTATGTGAAGTGATGTCTCCAGGCTTGACCACAAGCCCTGGAAATTTCTTCCCTGTGTGACTGCTCCCCAGCCTCTCAGGCTGGCATCCGTGGTCACCAGGACCCAGTCCTGAATGCCGAATCTGCGGCCCTCTAGAAGATGAGCACTCTGCAACCACCACAGGAGAGACACCCTTGTCCTTGGTGACAAGATTATCCGCTGATGCATCTGAAGATGCGACCCGGACCATTTGTCTAGCAGATCCCACTGGAAGGTTCTTGCGTGGAATCTGCCGAATGGGATTGCTTCGTAAGAAGCCACCATCTTTCCCAGGACCCTTGTGCATTGATGCACTGAGACTTGGCCTGGTTTTAGGAGATTTCTGACTAGTTCGGATAACTCCCTGGCTTTCTCCTCCGGGAGAAACACCTTTTTCTGGACTGTGTCCAGGATCATCCCTAGGAATAGAAGTCGTGTCGTCGGGATCAGCTGCGATTTTGGAATATTGAGAATCCAACCGTGCTGCTACCCCGACTTCCAACTGTTCCCTGGATCTTGCCCTTATCAGGAGATCGTCCAAGTAAGGGATAACTAAAACTCCCTTCCTTCGAAGGAGTATCATCATTTCGGCCATTACCTTGGTAAAGACCCGGGGTGCCGTGGACAATCCAAACGGCAGCGTCTGAAACTGATAATGACAGTTCTGTACCACAAACCTGAGGTACCCTTGGTGAGAAGGGTAAATTGGGACATGTAGGTAAGCATCTTTGATGTCCAGAGACACCATATAGTCCCCTTCTTCCAGGTTTGCAATCACTGCTCTGAGTGACTCCATCTTGAATTTGAACCTTTGTATGTAAGTGTTCAAGGATTTTAGGTTTAAAATTGGTCTCACCGAGCCGTCCGGCTTCGGTACCACAAATAGTGTGGAATAGTACCCCTTTCCCTGTTGTAGGAGGGGTACCTTGATTATCACCTGCTGGGAATACAGCTTGTGAATGGCTTCCAATACTGCCTCCCTGTCTGAGGGAGACGTCGGTAAAGCAGACTTTAGAAAACGGCGAGGGGGAGACGTCTCGAATTCCAATTTGTACCCCTGAGATACCACCTGAAGGATCCAGGGGTCCACTTGCGAGTGGGCCCACTGCGCACTGAACTTCTTGAGACGGGCCCCCACCGTGCCTGAGTCAGCTTGTAAAGCCCCAGCGTCATGCTGAGGACTTTGCGGAGGCGGGAGAGGGCTTTTGTTCCTGGGAACTGGCTGTTTGTTGCAGCCTTTTTCCTCTCCCTCTGCCACGGGGCAGAAATGAGGCGCCTTTTGCCCGCTTGCCCTTATGGGGCCGAAAGGACTGCACCTGATAATACGGCGTCTTCTTAGGTTGAGAAGCTACCTGGGGTAAAAATGTGGATTTTCCAGCAGTTGCCGTGGCTACCAGGTCTGATAGACCTACCCCAAATAACTCCTCCCCCTTATAAGGCAATACTTCCATGTGCCTTTAGAATCCGCATCACCTGACCACTGCCACGTCCATAAACCTCTTCTTGCAGAAATGGACAGCGCGCTAACTCTTGATGCCAGTCGGCAAATATCCTTCTGTGCATCACGCATATATAGAAATGCATCCTTCAAATGCTCTATAGTCAGTAATATACTGTCCCTATCTAGGGTATCAATATTTTCAGTCAGGGAATCCGACCACGCCAGGCCCGCACTGCACATCCAGGATGAGGCGATTGCTGGTCGCAGTATAACACCCGTGTGAGTGTATATACATTTTAGGATATTCTCCAGCTTTCTATCGGCAGGTTCCTTTAGGGCGGCCGTATCAGGAGAGGGTAGTGCTACCTGTTTAGACAAGCGTGTGAGCGCTTTATCCACCCTAGGGGGTGTTTCCCAACGTGCCCTATCCTCTGGCGGGAAAGGGTACGATGCCAATAACCTTTCTCTGACGTCCTAGTGGATGCTGGGAACTCCGTAAGGACCATGGGGAATAGCGGGCTCCGAAGGAGGCTGGGCACTCTAGAAAGATCTTAGACTACCTGGTGTGCACTGGCTCCTCCCACTATGACCCTCCTCCAAGCCTCAGTTAGATTTCGTGCCCGGCTGAGGTTGGATGCACACTAGGGGCTCTCCTGAGCTCTTAGAAAGTAATAGTCTTAGATTTTTTTATTTTCAGTGAGACCTGCTGGCAACAGGCTCACTGCAGCGAGGGACTAAGGGGAGAAGAAGCGAACTCGCCTGCTTGCAGCCGGATTGGGCTTCTTAGGCTACTGGACACCATTAGCTCCAGAGGGATCGACCGCAGGCCCAGCCTTGATGTTCGGTCCCGGAGCCGCGCCGCCGTCCCCCTTACAGAGCCAGAAGCAAGAAGATGGTCCGGAAAATCGGCGGCATGAAGACTCTGTCTTCACCAAGGTAGCGCACAGCACTGCAGCTGTGCGCCATTGCTCCTCTCACACACTTCACACTCCGGTCACTGAGGGTGCAGGGCGCTGGGGGGGGGGCGCCCTGAGGCAGCAATAAAAACACCTTGGCTGGCTAAAATACCTCAATATATAGCCCCAGGGGCTATATATGAGGTAAATACCCCTGCCAGAATTCCATAAAAAGCGGGAGAATAGGCCGCAAAAAAGGGGCGGAGCCTATCTCCTCAGCACACTGGCGCCATTTTTCCCTCACAGCTCGGCTGGAAGGAAGCTCCCTGGCTCTTCCCTGCAATCTACAGTACCTGTAAAAGGGAAAAGAGAGGGGGGGCATTAAATTTGGCAATATATATATATATTTTATTGAAAAGCAGCTATTAGGGACATAACTCAGTTAGTCCCTATATATATATAGCGCTCTGGTGTGTGCTGGCATACTCTTACTCTGTCCCCCCAAAGGGCTTTTTGTGGGTCCTGTCCTCTGTTTGAGCATTCCCTGTGTGTGTGGAGTGTGTCGGTACGGCTGTGTCGACATGTTTGAGGAGGATAATGATGTGGAGAGGGAGCAGATGCCTTTAGCAGGGATGTCACCCCCTGGGGGGCAGACACCTGAGTGGATGAGTTTATGGCAGGAAATGAGTGCACGTATAGACTCCTTACATAAAAAATTTGACGACATGCCGACTGTGGGACAGCCGAGTCTTCAGCTCGTGCCTGTCCAGGTGTCTCAAAAGTCATCAGGGGCTCTGAAACGCCCGCTATCTCAGATGGCACAAGTAGATGTCGACACGGATACTGACACCAGTGTCAACGACGATGAGTCAAATTTAATGCCCGTTAAGGCCATTCACTGCATGATTGAGGCAATGAAAGAGGTGTTAAATATTTCTGATTTACATCCAGGTACCACAAAAAAGGGTATTATGTTTGGGGAGAAAAAACTACCTGTAGTTTTTCCCCCGTCAGATGAATTAAATGAAGTGTGTGAAGAAGCGTGGGCTTCCCCTGATAAGAAATTGGTAATTCCTAAGAAGATACTAATGGCGTTCCCTTTCCCGCCAGAGGATAGGTTACGTTGGGAAACACCGCCTAGGGTGGATAAAGCGCTCACACGTTTGTCTAAAAAGGTGGCACTACCGTCCCAGGATACGGCCGCCCTTAAGGAACCTGCTGATAGAAAGCAGGAGGCGATCCTGAAGTCTGTATATACACACTCAGGCATTATACTTAGACCAGCTATTGCGTCAGCATGGATGTGCAGTGCTGCCGCTGCGTGGTCAGATAAACTGTCAGAAAATATTGACACATTAGACAGAGACACGATTCTGCTAACAATTGACCATATCAAAGACTCAGTCTTATACATGAGAGATGCACAGAGGGAAATCTGCCGGCTGGCATCTAAAGTAAGTGCATTATCCATCTCTGCTAGGAGATGCTTATGGACTCGCCAGTGGACTGGAGATGCAGATTCCAAAAGGCACATGGAAGTTTTGCCTTATAAAGGGGAGGAATTATTTGGGGATGGTCTCTCCGACCTAGTTTCCACAGCAACGTCTGGGAAGTCAGCATTTTTACCCCATGTCCCCTCACAGCCTAAGAAGGCGCCATTTTATCAGGTTCAGTCCTTTCGGACCCAGAAAAACAAGCGGGGAAAAGGAGGGTCTTTTCTGTCTAGAGGCAGAGGTAGGGGAAAAAGGCTGCAGCAAACAGCAGGTTCCCAGGAACAAAAGTCCTCCCCCGCTTCCTCTTCCAAGTCCGCCGCATGACGGTGGGGCTCCACAGGCGGAGCCAGGTACGGTGGGGGCCCGCCTCATGAATTTCAGCGATCAGTGGGCTCGCTCACAGGTGGATCCCTGGATCCTTCAAATAGTATCTCAGGGATACAAGCTGGAATTCGAGGCGGCTCCACCCCACCGGTTCCTAAAATCTGCCTTGCCGATTGCTCACTCAGACAGGAAGGCGGTGCTAGCAGCGATTCACAAGCTGTATTCCCAGCAGGTGATAATCAGGGTACCCCTACTTCAACAAGGCCGGGGTTACTATTCCACACTATTTGTGGTGCCGAAACCGGACGGTTCGGTGAGACCCATTTTAAATTTGAAATCCTTGAACACATACATAAAAAAATTCAAGTTCAAGATGGAATCGCTCAGGGCGGTTATTGCTAGCCTGGACGAGGGGGATTACATGGTATCCCTGGACATCAAGGATGCTTACCTGCATGTCCCCATTTACCATCCTCACCAGGAGTACCTCAGATTTGTGGTACAGGATTGCCATTACCAATTCCAGACGCTGCCGTTTGGACTCTCCACGGCACCGAGGGTATTTACCAAGGTTATGGCGGAAATGATGATACTCCTTCGAAAAAAGGGAGTTTTAATTATCCCATACTTGGATGATCTCCTAATGAAGGCACGATCCAAGGAACAGTTGTTAGTGGGAGTAGCACTATCTCAGGAAGTGCTGCGCCAGCACGGCTGGATTCTGAATATCCCAAAGTCACAGCTGGTCCCCACGACACGTCTAATGTTCCTGGGAATGATTCTGGACACAGTCCAGAAAAGAGTGTTTCTCCCGGAGGAGAAAGCCAGGGAGTTGTCTTCTCTAGTCAGAGACCTCCTAAAACCAAAACAGGTATCGGTGCATCACTGCACGCGGGTCCTGGGAAAGATGGTAGCTTCTTACGAAGCAATTCCATTCGGCAGGTTCCATGCCAGAATTTTTCAGTGGGACCTGTTGGACAAGTGGTCCGGATCGCATCTTCAGATGCATCGCTTGATCACCCTGTCCCCAAGAACCAGGGTGTCTCTTCTGTGGTGGCTGCAGAGTGATCATATTCTGGAGGGCCGCAGATTCGGCATACAGGACTGGGTCCTGGTGACCACGGATGCCAGCCTATGAGGCTGGGGGGCAGTCACAAAGGGAGAAACTTCCAAGGACTATGGTCAAGTCAGGAGACTGCCCTTCACATAAATATTCTGGAACTAAGGGCCATTTACAATGCCCTAAGTCAAGCAAAATCCCTGCTCCTACACCAGCCGGTGCTGATCCAGTCAGACAACATCACGGCAGTCGCCCATGTGAATCGACAGGGCGGCACAAGAAGCAGGATGGCAATGGCAGAAGCCACAAGAATTCTCCGATGGGCGGAGAATCATGTACTAGCACTGTCAGCAGTGTTCTTCCCGGGAGTGGACAACTGGGAAGCAGACTTTCTCAGCAGGCACGACCTCCACCCGGGAGAGTGGGGACTTCATCCAGAAGTCTTCCAAATGATTGTAAATCAATGGGGTCGTCCACAGGTGGACATGATGGCGTCCCGCCTAAACAAAAAACTAGAGAGGTATTGCGCCAGGTCAAGAGACCCTCAGGCGATAGCTGTGGACGCTCTAGTGACACCGTGGGTGTACCGGTCAGTTTATGTGTTCCCTCCTCTACCTCTCATACCAAAGGTATTGAGAATAATAAGAAAGCGAGGAGTAAACACAATTCTCGTGGTTCCGGATTGGCCAAGAAGAGCGTGGTACCCGGAACTTCAAGAGATGATCTCAGAGGACCCGTGGTCTCTGCCGCTCAGACAAGACCTGCTACAGCAGGGGCCCTGTCTGTTCCAAGACTTACCGCGGCTGCGTTTGACGGCATGGCGGTTGAACGCCGGATCCTGAAGGAAAAGGGCATTACGGAGGAAGTCATTCCTACGCTTATTAAAGCCAGGAAAGAGGTCACAGCAACTCATTATCACCGCATATGGCGGAAGTATGTTGCATGGTGTGAGGCCGAAAAGGCCTCAACGGAGGAATTTCAACTAGGTCGATTTCTGCATTTCCTGCAAGCAGGAGTAAATATGGGCCTAAAACTGGGCTCCATTAAGGTACAGATCTCGGCTCTGTCGATTTTCTTTCAAAAAGAACTAGCTTCAGTACCTGAAGTTCAGACATTTGTTAAAGGAGTACTGCATATTCAGCCCCCGTTTGTGCCCCCTGTGGCACCTTGGGATCTCAACGTGGTGTTGAGTTTCTTAAAATCACATTGGTTTGAACCACTAAAAACCGTGGATCTGAAATATCTCACGTGGAAGGTGGTTATGTTATTGGCCTTGGCTTCTGCCAGGCGAGTATCAGAATTGGCGGCTTTGTCCTGAAAAAGCCCTTATCTGATTTTCCATATGGATAGGGCAGAATTGAGGACTCGTCCCCAGTTTCTCCCAAAGGTGGTGTCAGCGTTTCACCTGAACCAGCCTATTTTGGTGCCTGCGGCTACTAGGGACTTGGAGGACTCCAAGTTGCTAGACGTTGTCAGGGCACTGAAAATATATGTTTCCAGAACGGCTACAGTCAGAAAATCTGACTCGCTGTTTATCCTATATGCACCCAACAAGCTGGGTGCTCCTGCTTCTAAGCAGACTATTGCTCGTTGGATTTGTAATACAATTCAGCTTGCACATTCTGTGGCAGGCCTGCCACAGCCAAAATCTGTCAATGCCCATTCCACAAGGAAGGTGGGCTCATCTTGGGCGGCTGCCCGAGGGGTCTCGGCTTTACAACTTTGCCGAGCTGCTACTTGGTCAGGGGCAAACACATTTGCAAAATTCTATAAATTTGATACCCTGGCTGAGGAGGACCTGGAGTTCTCTCATTCGGTGTTGCAGAGTCATCCGCACTCTCCCGCCCGTTTGGGAGCTTTGGTATAATCCCCATGGTCCTTACGGAGTTCCCAGCATCCACTAGGACGTCAGAGAAAATAAGAATTTACTCACCGGTAATTCTATTTCTCGTAGTCCGTAGTGGATGCTGGGCGCCCATCCCAAGTGCGGTTTATCTGCAATACTTGTACATAGTTACTGTTAACTAAATCGGGTTATTGTTGAGCCATCTGTTGAGAGGCTCTGTTGTTTCATACTGTTAACTGGGTTTCATATCACGAGTTGTACGGTGTGATTGGTGTGGCTGGTATGAGTCTTACCCGGGATTCAAAATCCTTCCTTATTGTGTACGCTCGTCCGGGCACAGTATCCTAACTGAGGCTTGGAGGAGGGTCATAGTGGGAGGAGCCAGTGCACACCAGGTAGTCTAAGATCTTTCTAGAGTGCCCAGCCTCCTTCGGAGCCCGCTATTCCCCATGGTCCTTACGAAGTTCCCAGCATCCACTACGGACTACGAGAAATAGAATTACCGGTGAGTAAATTCTTATTTTTAGGAATTATCAGTTTTTTATCGGGGGAAACCCACGCCTCATCACACACTTCATTTAATTCCTCGGATACAGGAAAAACTACAGGCAGTTTTTTCTCACCAAACATAATACCCTTTTTAGTGGTACTTGTATTATCAGAGATATGCAATACATTTTTCATTGCTTCAATCATGTAACGTGTGGCCCTAGTGGAAGTCACGTTTGTCTCCTCATCATCGACATTGGAGTCAGTATCCGTGTCTGTGTCTGCCATTTGAGGTAACGGGCGTTTTAAAGCCCCTGATGGCGTTTGAGACCCCTGGACAGGCACAAGCTGAGTAGCCGGCTGTCTCATGTCGTCAACTGTCTGTCGTAAAGAGCTGACACTGTCACGCAATTCCTTCCATAAGCTCATCCACTCAGGTGTCGACTCCCTAGGGCAGGCATTCCCAACCACGGTCCTCAAGGCACACCAACAGTGCAGGTTTTAGTGATATCCAGGCTGCAGCACAGATGGTTAAATCAAAATAACTGAGCTACTAATTAAGTCACCTGTGCTGAAGCCTGGATATCACTAAAACCTGCACTGTTAGTGTGCCTCGAGGACCGTGGTTGGGAATGCCTGCCCTAGGGGGTGACAACTCTATAATAGGCAATTGCTCCGCCTCCATCTCATTTTCCTCCTCAAACATGTCGACACAATCGTACCGACACACCGCACACACACAGGGAATGCTCTGATAGAGGACAGGACCCCACTAGCCCCTTGGGGAGACAGAGGGAGAGTATGCCAGCACACACCAGAGCGCTATATATAGACAGGAATACCACTATAAAATGTGCTTTTCCCTTTATAGCTGCTGTTAGTATTAAAACTGCGCCAAATTAGTGCCCCCCTCTCTTTTTTACCCTTTTCTGTAGTGCAGGACTGCAGGGGAGAGTCAGGGAGACGTCCTTCCAGCAGAGCTGTGATGGAAAATGGCGCCCGTGTGCTGAGGAGATAGGCTCCGCCCCCTTCTCGGCGGCCTTTTCTCCCGCTTTTTGGTGAGTTCTGGCAGGGGTTAAAATACATCCATATAGCCCTGGGGGTTATATGTGGTGTATTTATGCCAGCCAAGGCGTTTACATTGCTGCTCAGGGCGCCCCCCCCTAGCGCCCTGCACCCTCAGTGACCGAAGTGTGAAGTGTGCCTGAGTAACAATGGCGCACAGCTGCAGTGCTGTGCGCTACCTTGTTGAAGACAGATGTCTTCTGCCGACGATTTTTCCGGACCTCTTCTTGCTTCTGGCTCTGTAAGGGGGCCGGCGGCGCGGCTCTGGGACCGAGCTCCGAGGCTGGGCCTGTGTTCGGTCCCTCTGGAGCTAATGGTGTCCAGTAGCCTAAGAAGCCCAAGCTGGCTGCAAGCAGGCAGGTTCGCTTCTTCTCCCCTTAGATCCTCGATGCAGTGAGCCTGTTGCCAGCAGATCTCACTGAAAATAAAAAAACTAAAACTAAACTTTCACTAAGAAGCTCAGGAGAGCCCCTAGTGTGCACCCTTCTCGGCCGGGCACAAAAATCTAACTGGGGCTTGGAGGAGGGTCATAGGGGGAGGAGCCAGTGCACACCAGGTAGTCCTAAAGCTTTACTTTTGTGCCCAGTCTCCTGCGGAGCCGCTAATCCCCATGGTCCTTACGGAGTTCCCAGCATCCACTAGGACGTCAGAGAAATACAGGTTATTGGGAAGCAGTCGGGAAGGGGGGGGGGGGGGGGGGGGGCAGAGCTGGGGCATTATGTGTGTCACAGGAAGTGAAATAGGTTATTGGGAAGCAGTGTGGGGGTAAAGCTGGGCCATTTTAATATATATATATATATATATTTATTTATTTTATGGCCACGGGTATAATTCAAGCAACACATAACACGCTTTTGGGAGTAATGCAGACTGGGCTAGAGCTGGGCAGTACTTATGTCAGAGGCAGGGAACCTGTGGCACTCCAGCTGCTGTGGAAATACACATCGTAGCTTGCTCTGCCACAGTTTTGCTGTTAGGGCCTACTAAAAACGTGGGTTATGTAGTTCCACCGCAGCTGTGTGCCGCAGATTGCCTACCACGATAATTGTGTCATATTAATGTGGGTAATACCAATCAATGGGCGGCAGAAAAGGGTAAGAACCAGGGTATTTATGTGTAATATCAGTGGGGGTAATACAGACCATGGCTACAAACACATTGTCGCACAGATCTCTCTTTGCAATTAGTTATTGCACACAAGTGACATTGTTGCACATGCCCATCCGTAGTCTGATGCAACTTGCCCAGATAGGTCTTGCCATGAAATAGGGTGCTTTGAGGCGGGACTTATGTGGCACGGGCACAACTTCCTGCATTAGTGGAACGAATATTCACATCATAGAGTAGTATATCGGACTTATGCAGCTGCCGGCCACTATAGCCACTTTGCTTGCCACTCAGAATAAGCCCAATAGATTAGCAGTACCATGCACCATATCTATAGCTATGGCCGGGTTGGGTATGGGTGACGTCGGTATTGTTGCACATAACTACATCCCCTATGGCCGACAGTATTCACCATTTCGAATTACTGCAAGGAAAACAGATTCTCTCACAGTCACTACGACATAACACAGCTCTGTGAGCTCTTTGGCGACCGGACGTACTAGATCTTAGCGTATGAGCCACAATTCTAAGATTAACCAAACAGAATGCAGTGAGCATTTACACTGATACTAATGCTGACCTCCTGTAATGCCATGAGAGCTTTGCTTTGCCAGGAGAGTGGCTTGCGTGGGGAAAGTTCCATGCAGATTTCTCTCACCTAAAAAAACATAAAAAACAAGATTTATGGTAAGAACTTACTGGTGTTAAATCTCTTTCTGCGAGGTACACTGGGCTCCACAAGGATTAACATCGGGGTGTAGAGTAGGATCTTGATCCGGGGCACCAACAGGCTCAAAGCTTTGACTTTCTTCCCAAGATGCATAGCGCCGCCTCCTATATCACCCCGCCTCCATGCACAGGAGCTCAGTTTCGTTAACCAGTCTAATGCAGTAGCAGGTACCAGAGACAACAATTGCTCGTAGCCAATTACACCACACACTCACTGCAGGAGAGTTTGTCAGCGGCTATGCTAATACCAACCCAAAGAAGATAAGTGCGTCAGGGTGGGCGCCTTGTGGAGCCCAGTGTAACTCGCAGAAAGAGATTTAACAACGGTAAGTTCTTACCATAAATCTCGTTTTCTGCTGCGGGGTACACTGGGCTCCACAAGGATTAACATCGGGGATGTCCTAAAGCAGTTCCTTATGGGAGGGGACGCACTGTAGCGAGCATAATAATCCAGCGTCCAAAGGAAACATCCTGGGAAGCGGCGGTATAGAAGGCACAGAGCCTAATAAACATTGTCCACGAGGACCACGTAGTCGCCTTGAACAAATGTTCAAGGGTCGCACCACGGGGGGCCGCCCAAGAAGGTCCAACCGACCGAGTAGAATGGGCTTTAATTGTAGCAGGAACCAGACGACCAAGCTGTACATAAGCATGTGCAATCATCATTCTAATCTATCTGGCCAAAGTCTGCTTGGAAGCAGGCCAGCCATGTTTGTGAAAGCCAAACAATACAAAAAGAGAAACAGATTTCCTAACGGAGGAAGATCTCTTTACATAGATACGGAGAGCACGTACCACATCCAAAGACCGTTTTTTGGGAGACAACTCAGGAGAATTAAAGGCTGGACCCACAATCTCCTGGTTAAGGTGGAAGGAAGACACCACCTTGGGTAAATAACCCAGTCGCGTTCGAAGAACCGCCCGGTCACGTGAAAAATCAAATCGGGAGACTTGCAGGATAAGACATCCAAGTCCGAGACTCTTCTAGCTGAAGCAATAGCCAGCAAGAACAGGACCTTAATGGAAAGCCACGTAAGGTCAGCAGAGGCAACTGGCTCAAAGGGAGACACTTGCAAGGCCTCCAAAACCACCAACAGGTCCCAAGGGGCCACAGGTGGCACATAATGAGGCTGAATCCTCAACACACCCTGAGTGAATGTATGGACATCAGGTAGGGTGGCAATCTTTCTCTGAAACCAAACCGACAAGGCAGAAATGTGAACCTTGAGGGAGGCCAGACGCAGGCCTAAGTCCAGGCCCTGTTGTAGACAGGCCAACAGTTTGGCCGTACTAAACTTAAAAACGTCATGAATGTGAGACGCACGCCAAGTAAAGTAAGCATTCCAGACCCTATGGTAAATCCAAGCAGAAGCCGGCTTATGGACCTTCAACATAGTTTGAACGACCGCCTCAGAAAAACCCCTGGCCCTCAGGACGGAAGCCTCAAGGGCCATGCCGTCAAAGCCAGACGGACCAAATCCTGGTAAACACAAGGGCCCTGAACAAGGAGGTCTGGTTGTTGTGTAAGTAGAAGGGGACGATCCCATGAGAGACCCAGTAGATCGGCGAACCAGTGCCATCTGGGCCATGCTGGAGCGACCAGAAGCATGTTTCCTTCTTGCTTGAACTTCCGTTTTACTCTGGGCAGGAGTAACACTGGAGGGAAAATGGACGGTAGCTGAAAGTTCCATGGAATTGCCAGAGCGTCCATGAACGCAGCTTGAGGGTCCCTTGTCCTTGCTCCGAAGACCGGAACCTTGTGATTCTGTCGAGACGCCATCAGATCCACATCTGGAAGGCCCCACATGTCCACGATAAGTTGAAACACCTCCGGATGGAGGCTCCACTCTCCTGCATGTACATCCTGATGACTAAGATAGTCCGCTTCCCAGTGCAGGACGCCCGGAATGAACACTGTGGATATGGCTGGCAGATAGCGTTCTGCCCACTGAAGAATCTGTGATACTTCCCTCATTGCCATTCGGCTTCGAGTGCCGCCTTGATGATTGATGTACGCCACCATGGTGGCGTTGTCCGATTGTACTTGAACAGGTCTATTCTGTATTAGATGCTGGGCCATTGTCAACGCATTGAACACTGCCCGAAGTTCCAGAATATATATTGGGAGACTCCTCCTTTGTCCACCGACCTTGAAGAGAGTGTTGTTCCAACACCACACCTCAAGCGTCAGAAACACCCAGTCGGATATCCAGAAGGCACGGCCCTCGCTCAATTATAGGTCCTGCAGCCACCAGCTCAGTGACAGGCGGACCTCTGGAGACAATGAGATCATGTGAGATCTGTTCCGGTGAGGCGGGCCGTCCCACTTGGCCAGAATTAACTTCTGCAGAGGGCGAGAAATGAACTGAGCATACTTCACCATGTCGAAATCCGACACCATGAGACCTAGCATTGCATTGTCGAATGTATCGGCACTTGCGAACGAGATAGGAAGCATCAAATCCTGTCCTGAAGCTTCAGAACTGTCTCCTGAGACAGGGACAACTGTTGGTTGTGAGTCCAATAACGCTCCCAGATGCAACATGCTCCGAGCAGGAACCATGGAGGATTTCTTCCAGTTGATCAGCCACCCGTGGGCTTTCATGCACTGGACCATCAGATCGAGATGACACAGGAGAAGTTCTGGGGAATACGGTAGGATCCTGACCCCTTGACGGCGGAGTGTAGCCGTCATGACCGCCATTATTTTGGTGAAAAATTGGGGAGCCGTTGTCAAACCAAAGGGTAACGCCCAAAATTGGTAATTAAGGTTGCCCACCGCAAACCTCAGGTACTCCAGATCCCCCAGAGGGAGGCCCGCCCTGTCATGCGACAGGCTGTCGGTTTTGGAGGCTGGCCGATGGGCGACCCAGTCACGATTCGGTCTGGGCTTGGCAGGTCTGTAAGCACGAGTTTGCTTTGGGTACGCCTGACCTTTTGCTTTTCCTGGAGGAGGAAAGGGCAAAGGGAAAGTCATGATGACGGGACCTAAACAGGTCCGTAAACGAGCCGTCGGCATACGGCAGATGCTGCATATTTAATATGATTTAGAACCTTTCTAGCATTGTAACCATTTTTCAATAAAGCAGGATTAATTTTATCTATGGAGTGACATGCAGATTTCTATTTACAGCAACAGAAGTACTATTTTTATACAGCACGAGCACACAAACTCTGAACACTATTGCATGGGAGTGCCTGATTAATAGGTTACATATGTATATATGTGTGTATATATATATATATATATATATATATATGGCCCAGCATTAAAATAAGAATTTACTTACCGATAATTCTATTTCTCATAGTCCGTAGTGGATGCTGGGAACTCCGAAAGGACCATGGGGAATAGCGGCTCCGCAGGAGACTGGGCACAAAAGTAAAAGCTTTAGGACTACCTGGTGTGCACTGGCTCCTCCCCCTATGACCCTCCTCCAAGCCTCAGTTAGGATACTGTGCCCGGACGAGCGTACACAATAAGGAAGGATTTTGAATCCCGGGTAAGACTCATACCAGCCACACCAATCACACCGTACAACCTGTGATCTGAACCCAGTTAACAGCATGATAACAGAGGAGCCTCCGAAAAGATGGCTCACAACAATAATAACCCGATTTTTGTAACAATAACTATGTACAAGTATTGCAGACAATCCGCACTTGGGATGGGTGCCCAGCATCCACTACGGACTATGAGAAATAGAATTATCGGTAAGTAAATTCTTATTTTCTCTGACGTCCTAGTGGATGCTGGGAACTCCGAAAGGACCATGGGGATTATACCAAAGCTCCCAAACGGGCGGGAGAGTGCGGATGACTCTGCAGCACCGAATGAGAGAACTCCAGGTCCTCCTCAGCCAGGGTATCAAATTTGTAGAATTTAGCAAACGTGTTTGCCCCTGACCAAGTAGCTGCTCGGCAAAGTTGTAAAGCCGAGACCCCTCGGGCAGCCGCCCAAGATGAGCCCACCTTCCTTGTGGAATGGGCTTTTACAGATTTTGGCTGTGGCAGGCCTGCCACAGAATGTGCAAGCTGAATTGTACTACAAATCCAACGAGCAATAGTCTGCTTAGAAGCAGGAGCACCCAGCTTGTTGGGTGCATACAGGATAAACAGCGAGTCAGATTTTCTGACTCCAGCCGTCCTGGAAACATATATTTTCAGGGCCCTGACTATGTCCAGCAACTTGGAGTCCTCCAAGTCCCTAGTAGCCGCAGGTACCACAATAGGCTGGTTTAAGTGAAACGCTGAAACCACCTTAGGGAGAAATTGAGGACGAGTCCTCAATTCTGCCCTGTCCGTATGAAAAATTAGGTAAGGGCTTTTATAGGATAAAGCCGCCAATTCTGAGACACGCCTGGCTGAAGCCAGGGCTAACAGCATTACCACTTTCCATGTGAGATATTTTAAGTCCACAGTGGTGAGTGGTTCAAACCAATGTGATTTTAGGAACCCCAAAACTACATTGAGATCCCAAGGTGCCACTGGAGGCACAAAAGGAGGCTGTATATGCAGTACCCCCTTGACAAACGTCTGAACTTCAGGAACTGAAGCCAGTTCTTTCTGGAAGAAAATCGACAGGGCCGAAATTTGAACCTTAATGGACCCTAATTTTAGGCCCATAGACAGTACTGTTTGCAGGAAATGCAGGAAACGACCCAGTTGAAATTCCTCTGTAGGGGCCTTCCTGGCCTCGCACCACGCAACATATTTACGCCAAATACGGTGATAATGTTGCACGGTTACATCCTTCCTGGCTTTGATCAGGGTAGGGATGACTTCATCCGGAATGCCTTTTTCCTTCAGGATCCGGCGTTCAACCGCCATGCCGTCAAACGCAGCCGCGGTAAGTCTTGGAACAGACAGGGTCCCTGCTGGAGCAGGTCCTTTCTTAGAGGTAGAGGCCACGGGTCCTCCGTGAGCATCTCTTGAAGTTCCGGGTACCAAGTCCTTCTTGGCCAATCCGGAGCCACGAGTATAGTCCTTACTCCTCTCCTTCTTATGATTCTCAGTACCTTGGGTATGAGAGGCAGAGGAGGGAACACATACACTGACTGGTACACCCACGGTGTTACCAGAGCGTCCACAGCTATTGCCTGAGGGTCCCTTGACCTGGCGCAATATCTGTCTAGTTTTTTGTTGAGGCGGGACGCCATCATGTCCACCTTTGGTTTTTCCCAACGGTTCACAATCATGTGGAAGACTTCTGGGTGAAGTCCCCACTCCCCCGGGTGGAGGTCGTGTCTGCTGAGGAAGTCTGCTTCCCAGTTGTCCACTCCCGGAATGAACACTGCTGACAGTGCTATCACATGATTTTCCGCCCAGCGAAGAATCCTTGCAACTTCTGCCATTGCCCTCCTGCTTCTTGTGCCGCCCTGTCTGTTTACGTGGGCGACTGCCGTGATGTTGTCCGACTGGATCAACACCGGCTGACCCTGAAGCAGAGGCCTTGCTTGACTTAGGGCATTGTAAATGGCCCTTAGTTCCAGGATTTTTATGTGAAATGACGTTTCCATGCTTGACCACAAGCCCTGGAAATTTCTTCCCTGTGTGACTGCGCCCCAGCCTCTCAGGCTGGCATCCGTGGTCACCAGGACCCAGTCCTGAATGCCGAATCTGCGGCCCTCTAGAAGATGAGTACTCTGCAACCACCACAGGAGAGACACTCTTGTCCTTGGAGACAGGGTTATCCGCTGATGCATCTGAAGATGCGATCCGGACCATTTGTCCAGCAGATCCCACTGAAAAGTTCTTGCGTGGAATTTGCCGAATGGAATAGCTTCGTAAGAAGCCACCATTTTTCCCAGGACCCTTGTGAATTGATGCACTGACACTTGGCCTGGTTTTAGGAGGTTCCTGACTAGCTCGGATAACTCCCTGGCTTTCTCCTCCGGGAGAAACACCTTTTTCTGGACTGTGTCCAGAATCATCCCTAGGAACAGCAGACATGTCGTCGGAATCAGCTGCGATTTTGGAATATTTAGAATCCACCCGTGCTGTCGTAGTACTACTTGAGATAGTGCTACTCCGACCTCTAACTGTTCCCTGGACCTTGCCCTTATCAGGAGATCGTCCAAGTAAGGGATAATTAAGACGCCTTTTCTTCGAAGAAGAATCATCATTTCGGCCATTACCTTGGTAAAGACCCGGGGTGCCGTGGACAATCCAAACGGCAGCGTCTGAAACTGATAGTGACAGTTCTGTACCACAAACCTGAGGTACGCTTGGTGAGAAGGGCAAATTGGGACATGGAGGTAAGCATCCTTGATGTCCAGAGACACCATATAGTCCCCTTCTTCCAGGTTCGCTATCACTGCTCTGAGTGACTCCATCTTGAATTTGAACCTTTGTATGTAAGTGTTCAAGGATTTCAGATTTAAAATAGGTCTCACCGAGCCGTCCGGCTTCGGTACCACAAACAGCGTGGAATAATACCCCTTTCCCTGTTGTAGGAGGGGTACCTTGATTATCACCTGCTGGTAATACAGCTTGTAAATGGCTTCCAATACCGCCTCCCTGTCGGAGGGAGACGTTGGTAAAGCAGACTTCAGGAACCGGCGAGGGGGAGACGTCTCGAATTCCAATTTGTACCCCTGAGATACTACCTGCAGGATCCAGGGGTCCACTTGCGAGTGAGCCCACTGCGCGCTGAAATTCTTGAGACGACCCCCCACCGTGCCTGAGTCCGCTTGTAAGGCCCCAGCGTCATGCTGAGGACTTGGCAGAAGCGGGGGAGGGCTTCTGTTCCTGGGAAGAGGCTGCCTGCTGCAGTCTTTTTCCCCTTCCTCTGCCCCGGGGCAAATATGAGTGGCCTTTTGCCCGCTTGCCCTTATGGGGACGAAAGGACTGAGCCTGAAAAGACGGTGTCTTTTTCTGCTGAGAGGTGACCTGGGGTAAAAAGGTGGATTTCCCAGCCGTTGCCGTGGCCACCAGGTCCGATAGACCGACCCCAAATAACTCCTCCCCTTTATACGGCAATACTTCCATATGCCGTTTGGAATCCGCATCACCTGACCACTGTCGCGTCCATAACCCTCTTCTGGCAGAAATGGACAGCGCACTTACTCTTGATGCCAGAGTGCAAATATCCCTCTGTGCATCTCGCATATATAGAAATGCATCCTTTAAATGCTCTATAGTCAATAATATACTGTCCCTGTCCAGGGTATCAATATTTTCAGTCAGGGAATCCGACCAAGCCACCCCAGCACTGCACATCCAGGCTGAGGCGATTGCTGGTCGCAGTATAACACCAGTATGTGTGTATATACTTTTTAGGATATTTTCCAGCTTCCTATCAGCTGGCTCCTTGAGGGCGGCCGTATCAGGAGACGGTAACGCCACTTGTTTTGATAAGCGTGTGAGCGCCTTATCTACCCTAGGGGGTGTTTCCCAACGCGCCCTAACCTCTGGCGGGAAAGGGTATAATGCCAATAATTTTTTAGAAATTAGCAGTTTTTTATCGGGGGAAACCCACGCTTCATCACACACCTCATTTAATTCATCTGATTCAGGAAAAACTACGGGTAGTTTTTTCACACCCCACATAATACCCTTTTTTGTGGTACTTGTAGTATCAGAAATGTTCAAAACCTCCTTCATTGCCGTGATCATGTAACGTGTGGCCCTACTGGAAAACACGTTTGTTTCCTCACCGTCGACACTGGAGTCAGTGTCCGTGTCTGTGTCGACCATCTGAGGTAACGGGCGCTTTAGAGCCCCTGACGGTGTTTGAGACGCCTGTACAGGTAATAACTGATTTGCCGGCTGTCTCATGTCGTCAACAGTCTTTTGTAAAGTGCTGACGCTATCACGTAATTCCTTCCATAAGACCATCCAGTCAGGTGTCGACTCCCTAGGGGGTGACATCACTATTACAGGCAATTGCTCCGCCTCCATACCATTTTCCTCCTCATACATGTCGACACAACGTACCGACACACAGCACACACACAGGGAATGCTCTGATAGAGGACAGGACCCCACTAGCCCTTTGGGGAGACAGAGGGAGAGTTTGCCAGCACACACCAGAGCGCTATATATATACAGGGATAACCTTATATAAGTGTTTTTCCCTTATATAGCTGCTGTATTGATTTATCTGCCAAATTAGTGCCCCCCCTCTCTTGTTTTACCCTGTTTCTGTAGTGCAGGACTGCAGGGGAGAGTCAGGGAGACGTCCTTCCAGCGGAGCTGTGAGGGAAAATGGCGCTTGTGTGCTGAGGAGATAGGCTCCGCCCCCTTCTCGGCAGCCTTTCTCCCGCTTTTTTAAGGAAAAACTGGCAGGGGTTAAATGCATCCATATAGCCCAGGAGCTATATGTGATGTATTTTTTGCCATCTAAGGTGTTTTTATTGCGTTTTAGGGCGCCCCCCCCCCCAGCGCCCTGCACCCTCAGTGACCGGAGTGTGAAGTGTGCTGAGAGCAATGGCGCACAGCTGCGGTGCTGTGCGCTACCTTACTGAAGACAGGACGTCTTCTGCCGCCGATTTCCCGGACCTCTTCTGTCTTCTGGCTCTGTAAGGGGGCCGGCGGCGCGGCTCTGGGACCCATCCATGGCTGGGCCTGTGATCGTCCCTCTGGAGCTAATGTCCAGTAGCCTAAGAAGCCCAATCCACTCTGCACGCAGGTGAGTTCGCTTCTTCTCCCCTTAGTCCCTCGGTGCAGTGAACCTGTTGCCAGCAGGATTCACTGAAAATAAAAAACCTATACTTAAACTTTTTCACAAAGCAGCTCAGGAGAGCCACCTAGTGTGCACCCTTCTTGTTCGGGCACAAAAACCTAACTGAGGCTTGGAGGAGGGTCATAGGGGGAGGAGCCAGTGCACACCAGGTAGTCCTAAAGATTTACTTTTGTGCCCAGTCTCCTGCGGAGCCGCTATTCCCCATGGTCCTTTCGGAGTTCCCAGCATCCACTAGGACGTCAGAGAAAGTATGTTGATTTAGCCTGTCGAGTGCCGCCTGATATATTTTTTACATATATTGGACCTCTAAAGACCTAAGAGGACACCCCAGCAAGTAGAACACTGCATATTGTGGAGTGCCGGGCTTTCCTGTTTATTTATATATACTGTTTGTGTGTGTGTGTGTGTGTGTGTGTGTGTGTGTGTGTGTGTGTGTGTATGTATATATATACACATATATACACACACACACAGGGCCATAACTACGTGTGGGCCAGCAATACCTGACACTCAGTGCATATGTAGTGCACCGTGGGCGCAGAGCTGCCGGGAACACTCGCAGGGCTGCAATGTAGAAGGTTTGTCGTGCTGCCGCTAGGTAGCTGTAGTAGAGACCAGCTACTTGTCACAGGGTTACATGGAGTGGTAGCCGGGCAGCGCTGCAGCTCTTTGATTGTACACTCCACCCCTCCTAGCTGCTGTAGCGTGTGGTAGGTGAGTATGTGTGCTCCGGGGAGGGGGCGAACAAACACACACACACACACACACACACACACACACACACACACACACACACACTCTTTCTCACTCTGTGCATCAGGGACTCTAATTGGCATAATATGGGCTCTACCTGGCATAATGTGTATCAGGGGCTCTACCTGACATAATGTGGGTTCTACCTGGCATAATGTGTATCAGGGGAACTACCTGGCATAATGTGGGCTCTACCTGGAATAATATGTATCAGGGGCTCTACCTCTGGGGGAACCGGGGGAACAAACAAACACACACACACACACACACACACACACACACACACACACACACACACACACACACTCTTTCTCTCTCACTCTGTGTATCAGGGACTCTACTTGGCATAATATGGGCTCTACCTGGCATAATGTGTATCAAGGTCTCTACCTGGCATAATGTGTATCAGGGGCTCTACCTGGCATAATGTGTATCAAGGTCTCTACCTGGCATAATGTGTATCAGGGGCTCTACCTGGCATAATGTGCGCTCTACCTGGCATAATGTGTATCAGGGGCTCTACCTGGCATAATGTGGATTAGGTTCGCTACCATGGCATAATGTGTATATGGAGCTCTACCATGGTGTAACATGTATAAGGGGTACTACTGTGTTATGTGAATAAGGACACTACGTGTAATGTGAATTTGGGACTATTATGTGGCCACGCCCCTTCCCCCATAAAGATACGTGCCTATATTTTTTCCCTGCGTCTTTGGCGAGCACTGTGCCTATTTTAAATATGGTAGGAGAGGTGGCACCAATTCTTTTTCTGACACACAGCACCAAAATGGCACTATATATATATATATATTTTAAGCATTTCCCATACGGTTTGTGGTTATAACACATTTATGTACGTATGTATGTGGTTTCCGATGTGGAAGGTAATGTCAGCAAAAACTTTACCCTATTGAAGCCTATGGGTTTCTTTCCGCATTGATGCTGTAGCATCCCCTGTGGCAGTGGCATCACTCTGCGCATGTGCAGGTGGATGCCCGGGTCATAAACTGGGAAGTCCAAGGACCGGCGGCCATGGCCTTTCCAATACTAATGGCATATGTTAGTATATATATGATTATTATCGGCGCCATAAGTGGCGGTATGTACCGCAAGAGGTTGGTACATCCCACCCACTATCTTTTGCGAGATGAATTATTGTAAGAGAGATAAGTGTTCATGAGGCCTAAGCAGTAGTAAACAGTGGTATCATCCGCAAACTTTATCACAGAGATCATTTCCGAGATGGACTCACAATCCAAGGAGTATACAAGGAGTATAAAAAATAGGATTTTAATACCTACCGGTAAATCCTTTTCTCCTAGTCCGTAGAGGATGCTGGGGACTCCAAAAGGACAATGGGGTATAGACGGGATCCGCAGGAGCTTGAGCACACTAAAAAGACTTTGACTGGGTGAGAACTGGCCCCTCCCTCTATGCCCCTCCTCCAGACCACAGCTATAGGAACTGTGCCCAGGAGAGACGGACATTGAGGAAAGGACTTTTGTTTAAACTAAGGGCGAGAAACAGACCAGCCCACATCACAAACATACCGTGCAACCGGAGTAGCAGCAAACCAGATAACAGTATGAATTAACAACAGCAACAAGCTGAATATAATTAATACACAACTCGCGTGTAATCAAATATAACCAGTAATAATACAATTGCAAGGAACAGTCCGCACTGGGATGGGCGCCCAGCATCCTCTACGGACTGAGAAAAGGATTTACCGGTAGGTATTAAAATCCTATTTTCTCTTACGTCCTAGAGGATGCCGGGGACTCCAAAAGGACCATGGGGTCTATACCAAAGCTCCAGAACGGGCGGGAGAGTGCGGACGACTCTGCAGCACCGATTGAGCAAACATGAGTTCCTCATCAGCCAGGGTATCAAACTTGTAAAACTTAGCAAAGGTGTTTGAACCCGACCACGTAGCTGCTCGGCAAAGCTGAAGAGCCGAGACCCCTTGAGCAGCCGCCCAAGATGAGCCCACTTTTCTGGTAGAATGGGCCTTTACTGACTTCGGCAACGGCAGCCCAGCCGAAGAATGAGGCTGCTGAATCGTATAACAAATCCAGTGAGCAATAGTCTGCTTAGAAGCAGGATTTCCAATCTTGTTGGAAGCATACAGGACAAACAAAGCCTCTGTTTTCCTGGTAAGAGCCGTTCTGGCAGTCATAAATTTTCAAAGCTCTTACAACATCAAGAGACTTTGGAACCGTGATAGCAGCCGATTTCGGTAACGGCAATCCAGCCGTAGAATGAGCCTGCTGAATCGTATTACAGATCCAGCGTGCAATAGTCTGCTTAGAAGCAGGAGCGCCAACCTTGTTGGCCGCATAGAGGACAAAGAGCGCCTCTGTTTTCCTCACCCGAGCCGTTCTGGCTACATACATTTTCAAAGCCCTGACTACATCTAGAGACTTTGAATCAGCCAAGGCTTCCGTAGCCACAGGCACCACAATAGGTTGGTTAATGTGAAACGAGGAAACCACCTTCGGCAGAAATTGTTGACGAGTCCTCAATTCCGCTCTATCCGAATGGAAAATCAAATAAGGGCTCTTGTGAGACAAGGCCGCCAACTCTGACACTCACCTGGCAGACGCCAGAGCCAAAAGCATGACCACTTTCCAAGTGAGAAACTTTAACTCAACCTTACGCAAAGGTTCATGCCAGTGAAACCTAAGGAACTGCAAGACAACTTCAAGATCCCACGGCACCACCGGCGGCACAAATGGAGGATGGATATGCAGCACTCCCTTCACGAAAGTCTGAACCTCTGGAAGGACGGCCAATTCTTTCTGAAAGAAAATAGATAAAGGCGAAATCTGCACTTTGATGGAACCCAATTTCAGGCCTGCATCGACGCCTGCCTGCAAAAAATGGAGAAACCGACCCAAGTGAAACTCCTCCGCAGGAGCTGCTTTGGTTTCACACCACGAAACATACTTTCTCCAAATACGGTGATGTTTTGCCGTAACCTCCTCCCTAGCTTTAAGGAGAGTGGGGATTACCTCCCCGGGAATACCTTTCCGAGCTAAGATTTGGCGCTCAACTTCCACGCCATCAAGCGCAGCCGCGGTAAGTCCGGAAACACGCAGGGCCCCTACAGTAACAGGTCCTCTCTTAGAGGAAGCGGCCAGGGATCTTCCACTAGCAATTCCCGAAGATCCGGATACCAGGCCCTCCGTGGCCAATCTGGAACGACGAGTATCGCCTGAACCCTTGTTCGACATACGAACCTCAGCACCTTTGAAATGAGAGGAAGCGGAGGGAACACATACACCGACTGAAACACCCACAGAGTCACCAGGGCGTCCACTGCACTGGCTTGGGGGTCCCTTGACCTGGAACAATACCTCGGAAGCTTCTTGTTGAGGCGAGACGCCATCATGTCTATCAGTGGAATTCCCCAACGCCTTGTCACTTCTGCAAATACCTCTTGATGAAGAGCCCACTCTCTGGATGGAGATCGTGTCTGCTGAGGAAGTCTGCTTCCCAGTTGTCCACGTCCGGGAGGAAGACTGCTGACAGAGCGCTCACGTGCTGTTATGAGCCACGGCTGTGGCTCATTCCTGTTTTGCATGTCAGTTATGTATTTTATGTTTATAAGTTGTCTTGCAGGCCAGGATTTCCCGTTGCTCTGTTTTAGAATACTCTTGGTTGCTGCCGCTGGTGAATCTGTGTAATTGCAGCTTGTTCCCATGTGTTCAGCCTCACCTGGCTGCTAATTGCATCTTGTCAGTTTGGAGTCATGCAACAGGGCAGCTGCATGAGATTATTAATTAGGCCTCTCTGTTATATGCTGGCTCAGTGCAGTTCGCAGATGCTGGTGATATTTCTATGTTTCCAGTCTGCTTGAGTTCTGAGCTTGTTCCTGCCAGTTCCTGAATTCCTGTGTCAGTCCCTGTGTCGATTCCTGTGTCTGATCCCGTGTCCTGCCGTTAAGTGTTCCTGTCCTGAAGTCCAGTGGCTTTGCCTGTGCCTGGTCAAGTTTCTGGCTTCTTGGTGTCCACCGGTCTGTCGTTTGGGATTCTGCCTGTCCTGCAGTTCTGAGAGTCTGTGTCGGCAGCATTGGAGATTCCTGTCCGTTTGCCAGCATTCGTACCGGTTCCGTGAGTAGCGGCTCTGCCGCGTCCGTCGGCCTAGGCCGCTGTATTCCGTTATTATTTCTGTTACTGGTGTTTTGCAGAGGGTTCTGCTTATGCTGTCACCGCCGGTACACAAAAGTATTGTGTCGGTGTGTGGTCAGCATTTCCTTTGTTGTTCTTTTCCTTTGGCGGCAAGCCGCACATACATTTAGTTTTAGGCTAGTTAGTAGCCCCTGGCTTTGGTTGTTTCAGTTAGAGGGCCCCTTGTTATCACCCTGTCTCGGTACACTCTTTGTCTCTCTTTAAGACCTGAGGGGGCATCGAAGTTGGGCAGACGTAATCCGCCCTTCAAAGCGGCTGCCATGGGCTCAAGCAACCATAGTCTCGCAAGAGTGTGCTGACAGCACGGGCGAGACAACGGAGATAGGGCGCCGGGGGCTGTTCCATTTCCATTCCCCTTTCCCAGCATTACGTCCTGGTGCTCTGGACTCACTTCATAACATCTCCCTTGTTCTGAGCACCAGGAACCTAACATTATAACACGTGCTGTTCCGCCCAGCGAAGGATTCTTGTGGCTTCCGCCATTGCCGCGCTGCTCCTTGTTCTGTCTTGGCGGTTTACGTACGCCACCACTGTTATGTTGTCTGACTGGATCAGGACAGGGAGACCCTGAAGAAGGTTCTTCGCTTGCAGCAGGCCATTGTAAATGGCTCTCAACTCGAGAACATTTATGTGGAGACAAGATTCCTGGCTTGAACATTTTCCCTGGAAATTTCTTACTTGCGTGAATGCTCCCCAGCCACGGAGACTTGCATATGTTGTCAGCAGGACCCAGTCCTGGATTCCGAATCGGCGTCCCTCTAGAAGGTGAGAGCCTTGCAGCCACCACAGGAGAGAAATCCTGGCCCTGGAAGATAGACTTATTTTCCGGTGCATGTGCAGGTGAGACCCGGACCATAATTTCAGCAGATCCCACTGAAACACCCGGGCATGAAACCTGCCAAACGGAATGGCTTCGTAACCCGCAACCATCTTCCCTAGTACCCGAGTGCATTGATGAATCGACACACTTGTCGGCCTCAGAAGCTCCCTGACCATGGTCTGGATTTCCAGAGCTTTGTCCTCTGGCAGAAACACTCTCTGTATCTCCGTGTCTAGGATCATGCCCAGGAAGGGCAGCTGAGTGGCCGGGATCAACTGAAACTTTGGCAAATTTAGAATCCAACTGTGATGTCGCAGAACCGACAGGGAGAAATCCACATTTCTCAACAACTGTTCCTTGGACCTCGCCTTTATCAGGAGATCGTCCAAGTATTGGATAATTGTGACCCCTTGCTTGCGAAGGAGGACCATCATCTCCGCCATTACCTTGGTGAAAACCCTTGGGGCCGTGGAAAGCCCAAACGGCAACGCCTGAAATTGGTAATGACAGTCCTGCACCGCGAACCTCAGGAAGGCCTGATGAGGAGGGAATATCGGGATGTGCAAGTAAGCATCCTTTATGTCGACCGACGCCATAAAATCCCCCCCTTCGAGGCTGGAGATCACCGCTCGAAGCGACTCCATCTTGAACTTGAAAGTTTTCAAGTATGGATTGAGAGATTTTAGGTTCAGAATCGGTCTGACCGATCCGTCCGGCTTCGGCACCACAAAGAGGCTTGAACAGAACCCTTTCCCCCATTCTGACTGGGGAACCGGCACCACAACCCTCTGTTGACACAACTTTTGTATCGCATCCCTTACCACCTCTCTTTCGGGAAGGGAAGCTGGCAAGGCCGACACAAAAACCGGTTGGGGGGCATCTCTTGAAACTCCAGTCTGTACCCTTGGGACACTATGTCTAAAACATAAGGATCCAGAGCGGAACGAACCCAGACCTGACTGAAGAATCGGAGACTGTCCCCCACCGGTAGGGACTCCCCCAAGGGAGCTCCAGCGTCATGCGGTGGACTTGGTAGAGGCGGGGGAGGACTTTTGGTCCTGGGTGCCTGAGACTGCAGGCGACTTCCTTCCCCTACCTCTACCTTTTGAAGTGAGGAAGGACGAGCCCTTACTTCTTTGGTATTTATTAGGCCGAAAGGAATGCATCTGCTGATGGGGTGCCTTTTTCTGTTGTGTGGGAACATAGGGAAGAAAAGATGACTTACCCGCAGTAGCGGTCGACACCAGGTCAGCCAGGCCATCTCCGAACAAGACACTACCTTTAAAAGGGAGAGCTTCCATATTCTTCTTGGAGTCGGCATCAGCATTCCATTGATGAACCCACAGCGCCCTCCTGGCCGAAATCGCCATGGCATTGGCTCTTGATCCCAAGAGGCCAACATCCCTCGCCGCATCCTTTAGGTAATCTGCAGCGTCCTTGATATAACCAAGAGTCAAAAGAATATTATCTTTATCAAGAGCATCCATATCAGAAGCCAAATGTTCAGCCCACTTAGCAATACTCACCCATACCGACGTCACAGCAGGTCTGAGCAATGCACCAGTATTGACAAAAATGGACTTCAATGTCGTCTCCAGCTTGCAATCCGCTGGATCCTTGAGAGCAGCCATGTCAGAAGACGGCAGCGCCACCTTCATGGACAATCGCGAGAGAGCCTTGTCCACATTTAGAGACGACTCCCACTTTTCCCTATCGTCAGAGGGGAAAGGATATGCCATCAAAATTATCTTGGGAATCTGCCACCGTTTTCTGGCGATTCCCAAGCCTTTTCACAAAGCGCATTCATGTCATGAGAGGGGAGAAATTTTACCTTAGGTCTTTTCCCCTTAAATAAACAAACTCTTGTGTCAGGAACGGCAGGTTCCTCAGAAATACGTAAAACATCTTTAATGGCTATAATCATGTACTGAATACTCTTGACCACCCTTGGATGCAAAGAAGCCTCAGTAAAATCGACATCGGAGTCAGAGTCCGTGTCGGTACCTGTATCTGCCATCTGGGTAAAAGCACACTTTTGTGACCCTGAGACTGTCTGTACCTGAGACAAAGCGTCCTCCACGGACTGTCTCCATGTTTGTTTCTGAGAATCAGATTTATCCAGTCTCTTAGATAATAAAGCCACATTCGCATTCAGAGTACTCAGCATAATCACCCAATCAGCAGTGCCGACAGAGACATACCTAAATCTTTTTGTCACGATCCGGGTATCTGGACGCCATTTCTTACCTATCAGATGCCTCCTAAGGCTGGCTCAGCGCTCCAGGACCGGATCCCATCTGTTATCCTGATGTGCACATTCCCGCATCCTCTCCTGTCTCTCTGGACGCAGTCACAGTAACGCCTTATACATCTGGCATGGCGTCTCCCGCGGCCTCCGCCGCCGTCCCTGAGCTTCTGCATTCAGAGTGGCGATTACGTCAACCGCGGCCTCCGCTGTGTCCGCGTGGTCGGATGTGCATCTGTCAGCCTGGCGTCTCCTGTCTCCGGTGGCCGGCGCCGCCATTACTGTTTTCCAGACCACATGGATTACAATCCAAACTTCCCTCCAAGTGTCTGCATGGGCGCAGCCATCTTGGATTTTGTCAGCTGATCATTCCTACCAATCCGTTGTCAGTATTATTAATTTGCATAATTGCCTAGCCAATGCCTTCCTTGCTGCAGGTATAAATAGGTTGTGCCTGAGCAAGGAAGGCGTCAGTGCTTTGGTTGTCAAACCTAGTTCCAGTTTGTCTCTCTTCTGTGAATGTCTTCCAGGTTCCAGCTCCTGTCTCCAGACTTCAGCTATAGAGACCCGCACCAGCATTCCATCTGCGGTGTAGCCTGACTCTCCGATCCATTCTGGACTCACCTGTTTCCAGCTACAACATCACCTGCTTCCAGCTCAGCTTCCAGCAGTGTACAGCTTCTCTTAAAGGGCCGGTGTCCTTTCTGCAGTTTACCACTCTCCACCGGTATTATTATTTCTCCGCTCTCAAATTCTACATTTCATCTACATTGCATCGCTCTCAAGCTCTATTTATTATTTAACTGGTTCCAGCCAGTATCCACTCCGTGCCAACACCTGTCTGGTTCTAACCAGTACCCACAGCAGCATTTTATCTACAGCAGTCCAGCTTTCCCTGGAACACCAGCTGGTACGACCCTGGGCTTTCCTCATTGCTACAGTTGAGCCTGGTAAGGACTTTCCAACTTGCAGATAATAAGAACTGTCTCATACCACCAGAGCTCTGTGGCCCCTGCCACCCTGTAGTACCCAGGAACTGTATTATTATTTCTCTGCTGATTTTTATGTTACTTTTTACTGCTACTGTAATGCATGGAGTTTGTCATAAATAAATATCATTGACTTTTACTCAAGTTGTCGTGGTCACGCCTTCGGGCGGTTTCTCTTCATGTTACTTACATGTCCAGGGGTCTGATACAACCTCCCAGGTTCCGGTACATCTCAGCCCCTACAACTGAGGCTGCCTTCCGTCAGCTCAGGCCCTCAGTTGTGACACCTTTTCTGCACCCCCCATAACTTCCTCCGGGGAGGAACAACGAGTGCCGACACACCCACACACACACAGGCCACAAGCATGGGGACAGACCCACAGAGAAGCCCGTAGGGAGAAACACTGAGGGAGTATGCCAGCTCACACCCCAGCGCCCATACACAAAAAAAATAAGAATTTACTCACCGGTAATTCTATTTCTCGTAGTCCGTAGTGGATGCTGGGTACTCCGTAAGGACCATGGGGTATAGACGGGCTCCGCAGGAGACTGGGCACTCCAAAGAAAGATTAGGTACTATCTGGTGTGCACTGGCTCCTCCCTCTATGCCCCTCCTCCAGACCTCAGTTAGGGAAACTGTGCCCGGAAGAGCTGACATTACTAGGAAAGGATTTGGAATCCAGGGTAAGACTCATACCAGCCACACCAATCACACCGTACAACTTGTGATAACTATACCCAGTTAACAGTATGAAACAATAATGAGCCTCAGTAACAGATGGCTCAAAACAACAACCCTTTAGTTATGCAATAACTATATACATGTATTGCAGGGAGTCTGCACTTGGGACGGGCTCCCAGCATCCACTACGGACTACGAGAAATAGAATTACCGGTGAGTAAATTCTTATTTTCTCTGACGTCCTAGTGGATGCTGGGTACTCCGTAAGGACCATGGGGATTATACCAAAGCTCCCAAACGGGCGGGAGAGTGCGGATGACTCTGCAGCACCGAATGAGCAATTCAAGGTCCTCCTCAGCCAGGGTATCAAACTTGTAGAATTTTGCAAACGTGTTTGAACCCGACCAAGTAGCAGCTCGGCAAAGTTGTAAAGCCGAGACCCCTCGGGCAGCCGCCCAAGAAGAGCTCCCTTCCTTGTGGAATGGGCTTTTATAGATTTAGGATGCGGCAGTCCAGCCGCGAAATGTGCAAGTTGAATCGTGCTACAGATCCAGCGAGCAATTTTCTGCTTCGAAGCAGGAGCACCCAGCTTGTTGGGTGCATGTAGGATAAATAGCGAGTCAGTCTTTCTGACTCTAGCCGTCCTGGAAACATAGAGTTTCAGGGCCCGGACTACGTCCAGTAACTTGGAATCCTCAAAGTCCCGAGTAGCCGCAGGCACCACAATAGGTTGGTTCAAATGAAATGCTGATACCACCTTAGGGAGAAACTGGGGACGAGTCCTCAGTTCTGCCCTGTCCATATGGAAAATCAGATACGGGCTTTTACACGACAAAGCCGCTAACAATGACACCCGCCTGGTCGACGCCAAGGCCACCAGCATGACCACCTTCCACGTGAGATAATTTAACTCCACGGTCTTAAGTGGTTCAAACCAATGTGATTTTAGGAAATCCAACACCACGTTGAGATCCCAAGGTGCCACTGGAGGCACAGAAGGAGGCTGAATATGCAGCACTCCCGTAACAAACGTCTGAACTTCAGGCAGTGAAGCCAGTTCTTTTCTGAAAGAAAATAGACAGCGCCGAAATCTGGACCTTTATGGAACCCAATTTTTAGGCCCATAGTCACTCCTGCCTGTAGGAAGTGCAGAAATCGACCCAGCTGGAATTCTTCCGTTGGGGCCTTCCTGGCCTCACACCAAGCAACATATTTTTGCCATATGCGATAATAATGTTTTGCTGTCACATCCTTCCTAGCTTTTATCAGCGTAGGAATGTCTTCATCTGGAATGCCCTTCTCCGCTAGGATCCGGCGTTCAACCGCCCTGCCGTCAACGCAGCCGCGGTAAGTCTTGGAACAGACAGGGCCCCTGCAGTAGCAGGTCCTGTCTGAGAGGCAGAGGCCATGGGTCCTCTGAGATCATCTTGTAGTTCTGGGTACCAAGTTCTTCTTGGCCAATCCGGAACGATGAGTATTGTCCTTACTCCTCTCTTTCTTACTATCCTCAGTACCCTGGGTATGCGAGGAAGAGGAGGGAACACATAAACCGTCTGGTACACCCACGGTGTCACCAGAGCGTCCACAGCTATCGCCGGAGGGTCCTTGACCTGGCGCAATATCTTTTTAGCTTTTTATTGAGGCGTGACGCCATCATGTCCACCTGTGGTCGTTCCCACCGGTGTACAATCAGCTTGAAGACTTCTGGATGAAGTCCCCACTCTCCCGGGTGGAGGTCGTGTCTGCTGAGGAAGTCTGCTTCCCAGTTGTCCACTCCCGGAATGAACACTGCTGACAGTGCTATCACGTGATTCTCCGCCCATCGAAAAATCCTTGTGGCTTCTGCCATTGCTATCCTGCTTCTTGTGCCGCCCTGTCGATTTACATGGGCGACAGCCGTGATGTTGTCTGACTGAATCAGCACCGGTTGTTTTTGAAGCAGGGATTCTGCTTGACTCAGGGCATTGTAAATGATCCGTAGTTCCAGAATATTTATATGCAGGGAAGTTTCCTGACTCGACCATTGTCCTTGGACGTTTTCTTCCCTGAGTGACTGCCCCCCACCCTCGGAGGCTTGCATTCGTGGTCACCAGGACCCAGTCCTGTATGCCGAATCTGCGGCCTTCGGGAAGATGAGCACTCTGCAGCCACCACAGCAGAGACACCCTGGCCCTTGGGGACAGGGTGATCCACCGATGCATCTTAAGATGCGATTCGGACCACTTGTCCAATAGATCCCACTGGAAGATCCTCGCATGGAACTTGCCAAAGGGAAACGCTTCGTAAGAGCTACCATCTTTCCCAGGATTCGCGTGCAGTGATGCACCGACACCTGTTTTGGTTGCAGGAGGTCCCTGACCAGAGATGATAATTCCTGGGCCTTCTCCTCCGGGAGAAAAAACTTCTTCTGTTCTGTGTCTAGAATCATATCCAGGAACAGCAGACGCGTCGCAGGAATCAGCTGCGACTTTGGGATATTCAGAATCCAGCCGTGCTGATGCAGCACTTCCTGAGATAGTGCTACGCTGACTAGCAACTGCTCCTTGGACCTCGCCTTTATCAGGAGATCGTCCAAGTACGGGATAATTATAATTCCCTTCTTTCTAAGGAGTATCATCATTTTGGCCATTACCTTGGTAAATACCCTCGGTGCCGTGGACAGACCAAACGGCAACGTCTGGCATTGGTAATGACAGTCCTGTACCACAAACCTGAGGTACTCCTGGTGAGGTGGGTACATGGGGACACCCTCTTCCAGGCTTGCAATAACCGCCCTGAGCGATTCCATCTTGAACTTGAACTTCCTTATATAAGTGTTCAAGGATTTTAAATTTAGGATGGGTCTCACCGAACCATCTGGTTTCGGTACCACAAACATTGTGGAATAGTAACCCCGCCCCTGTTGAAGGGGGGGTACCTTGATTATCACCTGCTGGAAGTACAGCTTGTGAATAGCGTCCAGTACTACCTCCCTTTCTTTGGGAGCAGCCGGCAAGGCAGATTTGAGGTAACGGCGAGGGGGAGTCGCCTCTAACTCCAGCTTGTATCCCTGAGATACCACTTGCAGAACCCAGGGATCTACCTGTGAGCGAACCCACTGGTCGCTGAAGATCCGGAGACGCGCCCCCACCGCACCTGGCTCCGCCTGTGGAGCCCCACCGTCATGCGGTGGACTTAGAGGAAGCGGGGGAGGATTTTGGTTCCAGGGAACTGGCTGTCTGGTGCAGCTTTTTCCCTCTTCCCCTGCCTCTGGGCAGAAAGGAAGCGCCTCTGACCCGCTTGCCTTTTTGTGGCCGAAAGGACTGTACCTGATAATACGGTGCTTTCTTAGGCTGTGAGGAAACCTGAGGTAAAAATGTCGACTTCCCAGCTGTTGCTGTGGATACTAGGTCCGAGAGACCATCCCCAAACAATTCCTCACTCTTATAAGGCAAAACCTCCATGTGCCTTTTAGAATCAGCATCACCTGGTCACTGCCGAGTCCATAATACTCTTCTGGCAGAAATGGACATTGCTTTAATTCTAGATGCCAGCCGGCAAATATCCCTCTGTGCATCTCTACGTCTTTAATATACTCTATGATTAGCAAAATAGTATCCCTGTCTAGTATCAATATTATCTGACAGGGTATCGGACCAAGCTGCTGCAGCACTACACATCCACGCTGAAGCAATTGCAGGTCTCAGTATAGTACCTGAGTGTGTATATACAGACTTCAGGATAGCCTCCTGCTTTCTATCAGCAGGCTCCTTTAAGGCGGCCGTATCCTGAGACGGCAGTGCCACCTTTTTTGACAAGCGTGTGAGCGCCTTATCCACCCTAGGGGACGTCTCCCAACGTAACCTGTCCTTTGGCGGGAAAGGGTACGCCATCAGTAACTTTTTAGAAATCACTATTTTCTTATCGGGGGAACCCCACGCTTCTTCACACACTTTATTCAATTCATCTGATGGGGGAAAAACCAATGGATGCTTTTTCTCCCCAAATATAATACCCTTTCTTTGTGGTAACCGGGTTAATGTCAGAAATGTGCAACACATCTTTCATTGCCGTAATCATACAACGGATGGCCCTTGTGGATTTTTCATTTGTCTCATCGTCGACTACACTGGAGTCAGACTCCGTGTCGACATCTGTGTCTGCCATCTGAGGTAGCGGGCGTTTTTGAGCCCCTGATGGCCTTTGAGACGCCTGGGCAGGCACGGGCTGAGAAGCCGGCTGTCCCACTGCTGTACGTCATCTAGCCTTTTATGTAAAGGAGTTGACACTGTTGGTTAATACCTTCCACATATCTACCCACTCTGGTGTCAACCCTGCAGGGGGTGACATCACACTTATCGGCACCTGCTCCGCCTCCATATAATCTTCCTCATCAATCATGTCGACACAGCCGTACCGACACACGCACACACACAGGGAATGCTCTGACTGAAGACAGGACCCCACAAAGTCCTTTGGGGAGACAGAGAGAGAGTATGCCAGCACACACCACAGCGCTATATATCACAGGGAGTAACACTTTTGTACTGAGTGATTTCTCCCTATAGCAGCTTTTTTACACAGTTTGCGCCTAAATTTAGTGCCCCCCCCCCTCTCTTTTTAACCCTTGAGGCCTGGAAACTGCAGGGGAGAGCCTGGGGAGCTGTCTTCCAGCGGAGCTGTGAAGAAAATGGCGCCGGTGTGCTGAGGTAGATAGCCCCGTCCCTTTCTCGGCGGACTTCTCCCGCTTTTATATATGTTGTATGGCGGGGGATTATGCACATATACAGTGTTATACACTAACTAGAATAAAATAGGGTCAATCGATCCCTTTGGCGCATGAAAAATGGCAATGAGGATTGTAACAATCAAGTAACTTCCCTAAACCAAAAAAATTGAGTTCTCTTTGCATACCCCCACTCACGCTGTTAGAGGGTGGGTTACACACATCAAAGTATCTTTGTTCTTCTAAGAGTAAGAATACTGTAATCCTTGAAATATTAGTTCCTAAAGGATAAACTTGGGTATCGTACCCCAGCTCACACGGCACTAGAAGTGTAGACTCCTATCAAGGTTTCTTTACACTGTTCACAGATGTGGTTCCTGATGTATATTCTGGTCAAGGATAGCCTCATACAAATGTAAGAAATAAAAAAAAGAAAAAACCAATGTGTAGTAGAGCTTCTTTCACATATGGAGGCTCTTTGTGTGAGTCAGGGTACGCACATTATTACATACAAAGACCTAATGCCCTAGAAAGAAGATAACCACATATACATTTAAACCTTCCTGGGTGTGTCTTAAACTTGGAAACTGTTCCGTATCAACATATTCCATATATGCTGCAGTGCTGCAGTCCATATACAGCTGCAGTGCTGTGCGCTACCTTAATGAAGACAGAAGTCTTCAGCCGCCGATTTTTCCACTTCTCTTCGTTCTTCTGGCTCTGCGAGTGGGACGACCGAGGCTGGGCCTGTGTTCGATCCCTCTGGAGCTAATGGTGTACAGTAGCCTAAGAAGCCCAAGCTAGCTGCAAGCAGGTAGGTTCGCTTCTCTCCCCTCTGTCCCACGAAGCAGTGAGTCTGTTGCCAGCAGATCTCACTGAAAATAAAAAACCTAACAAATACTTTCTTTTTCTAGAAGCTCAGGAGAGCCCCTAGTGTGCAACCAGCTCTGGCCGGGCACAGATACTAACTGAGGTCTGGAGGAGGGGCATAGAGGGAGGAGCCAGTGCACACCAGATA
The DNA here is from genome assembly GCF_028390025.1 of Pseudophryne corroboree. NCBI lineage: Eukaryota > Metazoa > Chordata > Amphibia > Anura > Myobatrachidae > Pseudophryne > Pseudophryne corroboree. The sequence continues at coordinate 593,044,949 of NC_086444.1, forward strand.
GTACCTAATCTTTCTTTAGAGTGCCCAGTCTCCTGCGGAGCCCGTCTATACCCTGTGGTCCTTACGGAGTACCCAGCATCCACTAGGACGTCAGAGAAAATTGTATATTTGATCAGCGCTGATTAAACATAGATGAAAGCACCAAATGTGCCCCCCCCCCCCCCCATTTTTCCTCCCTGTTACTTGCGGGAGCTTGGAGGTCCGGGCCGGCGTCTCTGCAGCACTGTAGAGATAGGAGAAAATGGCGCTGGTGAGCAATGTGCGGCTAAGCCCAGCCCCTTCCCGGCGCGCTGTAGCCCGCTAAAATTCGAATTTCTGTACACTGGCGGGGGTACTCTATACCGGGCACCGTATATCCCGTTTTTTGCCATCCACCGACCCCAGTAACTGCTGCCCAGGGCGCTCTCCCCTAGCGCCCTGCAAGTGCCGTTGGTGACATGTGTGGGAGCATGGAGTGCAGCGCTACCGCTGCGCTTTACCTCGTTACTGAAGTCTTCTGCCGTCACTGAAGTCTTCGGTTCTTCTAATACTCACCCGGCTTCTTTCTTCTGGCTTCTGTGAGGGGGCTGACGGCGCGGCTCCGGGAACAAGCAGCTAGGCGAACCAAGTGATCGAACCCTCTGGAGCTAATGGTGTCCAGTAGCCTAAGAAGCAGAGCCCTTTACTAAGAAGAAGTGGGTCTGACTTCTCTCCCCTCAGTCCCACGATGCAGGTAGCCTGTAGCCAGCAGGTCTCCCTGAAAATAAAAAACCTAACAAAAAGTCTTTCTAGAGAAACTCAGTAGAGCTCGCCTGGTGTGTGTCCAGTTACTCCTGGGCACAAAGTCTAACTGAGGTCTGGAGGAGGGGCATAGAGGGAGGAGCCAGTTCACACCCAGTCAAAGTCTTTTTAGTGTGCCCAAGCTCCTGCGGATCCCGTCTATACCCCATGGTCCTTTTGGAGTCCCCAGCATCCTCTAGGACGTAAGAGAAAAGGGCTTAAACCACAACCCTGAAGAACTCCTACATTTAATACCAATTCCGAAGATAAGTCAGAATCCAATCTATCTGTGGACGATACGACAGTAAATCCAACAGCCACTTACATATGGACATGTCATATCCGATCTCCAAAAGCTTGTTTATTAACACAGCTGGTACTACCGTGTTGAAGGTGTAACTATAATCCACAAATAACAGACTGTTACTGGTGTGTGTTTTGGGAGGGAGGGAGGAGGCTGATGTTTTGCCTAGGGCGTCGAGAAACCTTGGACCGGCCCTGCAAGCAGGTACAAAGTGTAGCAGCACCATACCTGGTAGATGCTAAAATCAAGTGGGCTAAGGGACCTTTTCCGTCTGGGGGAGGAGCCACGACTCGAGGGGGAGGAGCTAGGCCAGCGGGATAGATCCTCTACTATCCACACCACCAACTATTACCTTTAGTAATCAGGTGGCGAGCGAAACGGAGCGGAGCGAGCCACCGAGCACAAAGCGTGGCGAGCAAAGCGAGCCCGCGAGGGTACTTTTCGGTACCCTGTTCGCCCGTAGCTCCTCCCCCTGGTGACGTGTCTCCTCCCCTAGATAAGTCAGAAGGTCCCTTCTCCCACTCCGATATAGAATCAACCATATAGGAATAGCTCTCTGAGTGAAATACCCTTTAATAAGGCAACCACGCAGCATCTACATGCACACACGTATATAGGGGGTCATTCCGAGTTGATCGCTAGCTGCCGTTGTTCGCAGCGCAGCGATCAGGCAAAAAAAATCTGCACTTCTGAGCATGCGTATGGTGCGCACTGCGCGAAGTACATTCACAAAAGCCGATGCAGTTTCACACAAGGTCTAGCAACGCTTTTCAGTCGCACTGCCGATTGGTGAGTGTTTGACAGGAACAGGGCGTTTCTGGGAGGTAACTGACCGTTTTCCGGGAGTGTGCTAAAAAACACAGGCGTGTCAGATAAAAATGTAGGCGTGCCTGGGGAAACGGGGGAGTGGCGGACCGAACGCAGGGCGTGTTTGTGACGTCAAAACAGGAACTAGGCCCTCATTCCAAGTTGATCGCTCGCTAGCTGCTTTTAGCAGCAGTGCAAACGCTAAGATGCCTCCCTCTGGGAGTGTATCTTAGCTTAGCAGAAGTGCGAATGAAAGGATCGCAGGATGGCAAAAATTTTCCAAGCAGTTTCTGAGTAGCTGCAGACCTACTCCTGCCTTGCAATCACTTCAGTCTGTTTAGTTCCTGTTAGTTCTGACAAGCCTGCATTTTTTAGCACACTCCCGGAAAACGGTCAGTTACCTCCCAGAAACGCCCCATTCCTGTCAATCACTCACCAATCGGCAGTGTGACTGAAAAGCGTCGCTAGACCTTGTGTGAAACTGCATCGGCTTTTGTGAAAGTACTTCGCGCGTGAGCACCATACGCATGCGCAGAAGTGCCGATTTTTTGCCTGATCGCTGCGATCAGCAGGTAGCAATCAACTCGGAATGACCCCCATAGTCACAAGCGTACCATGCAGAAATTATGTACCATAAAATGCACTGGACTAGCAATACAAAGTAATACTCAGTCTGGCTATATGTGATAATAATAGGTATAACAAACACAGTAAGCACTGGATGTATATCACAGGGTGTTTGTACCACACACATCCCTGACAGTATGCACTCTTTCTTAACTAACACTGTCCCAGTGACAGGTAGAATACTCAAGTGTCCTGTAGGAAGCACAGGCCTGGCAGTCAGGCGGTTTCACAGAGGAGGATTTGCCCCAGCAGTCCCAGGTACAGCAAGGCTCTATCTGTAATGGCTGCTGAGAGGGAGTGAGGGAGAAGGAAGCAGCTCCAGGGCGGGAACATTGCAGTAATGGCGTCCTCGGGCCGGGGCCTCAGGTCCGGCCTGCTCCCCCTGCTGGCATCCCCACCGGGCGTGTGGGCAGTAAAACAAAAGCGGGGGGGGGATAATGGTACAACGTTCCCCCTGACCTGTGCCCATATATAATCACCCTGGTAGCTAGTGGAGCAAGCAGCCCAGTAATCTGTGTCCACGCCATCGCGTGTGCGGCCCACCTCCTACGGCCGTGCAGGATCGCGGTGCAAAGTGCGGCACAGAAGCCCCTTACCTTACCCTTGTCAGCGGCCCCGTGATCCGGGAGACAGCGGCGTGTGTGTGACTCACTGGAGGACAGAGAAAGAAGCCGGAGCATCCGCTGTAGTGACCCGGCAACCGCGGCGCGGGAGTAAACAGCCCCGCCGGGGGGTGATGGAGCTGCAGCAGAAACATCGATCAGGCACAGCCTGCTGCAGCCCTTTGAATAGTCCTCTTCTGTCTGTAAGTTTAAAGCTAAGAATAGGCTGCCTGAAGCAGCCCCATGTTAAGTGACCTGCTACTGCAGGCACCAACTACAAACTGAGCTCCTGTGCATGGAGGCGGGGTGATATAGGAGGTGGCGCTATGCATCTTGGGAAGAAGGTCAAAGCTTTGAGCCTGTTGGTGCCTCGGATCAAGATCCTACTCTACACCCCAATGTTAATCCTTGTGGAGCCCAGTGTATGCCGCAGCAGAAAATAAGATTTTACTCACCGGTAAATCTATTTCTCGTCCGTAGTGGATGCTGGGGACTCCGTAAGGACCATGGGGAATAGACGGGCTCCACAGGAGACTGGGCACTCCAAAGAAAGATTTAGTACTACTGGTGTGCACTGGCTCCTCCCTCTATGCCCCTCCTCCAGACCTCAGTTAAGGAAACTGTGCCCGGAAGAGCTGACATTACAAGGAAAGGATTTTGGAATCCAGGGTAAGACTCATACCAGCCATACCAATCACACCGTATAACTTGTGATAAACTTACCCAGTTAACAGTATGAACAAACAACAGAGCATCAACCAATGGATGCCCACATAACACAACCCTTTATTAAGCAATAACTATATACACGTATTGCAGAAAATCCGCACTTGGGACGGGCGCCCAGCATCCACTACGGACTACGAGAAATAGATTTACCGGTGAGTAAAATCTTATTTTCTCTAACGTCCTAGTGGATGCTGGGGACTCCGTAAGGACCATGGGGATTATACCAAAGCCTCCAAACGGGCGGGAGAGTGCGGATGACTCTGCAGCACCGAATGGGCAAACACAAGGTCCTCCTCAGCCAGGGTATCAAACTTGTAGAATTTTGCAAAAGTGTTTGAACCCGACCAAGTAGCAGCTCGGCAAAGCTGCAATGCCGAGACCCCTCGGGCAGCCGCCCAAGAAGAGCCCACCTTCCTTGTGGAGTGGGCTTTCACTGATTTTGGATGCGGCAATCCTGCCGCAGAATGAGCCTGCTGAATCGTGTTACAGATCCAGCGCGCAATAGTCTGCTTTGAAGCAGGAGCACCCAGCTTGTTGGATGCATACAAGATAAACAGCGATTCAGTCTTCCTGACTCCAGCCGTTCTGTTAACATAATTCTTCAAAGCCCGGACCACGTCCAGCAACTTGGAATCCTCCAAATCACGAGTAGCCGCAGGTACCACAATAGGTTGGTTCAAATGAAACGAAGACACAACCTTTGGCAGAAATTGCGGACGAGTCCGCAATTCTGCCCTGTCCATATGGAAAACCAGATAGGGGCTTTTACATGACAAAGCCGCCAATTCAGACACACGCCTAGCGGACGCTAAGGCCAACAGCATGACCACTTTCCATGTGAGATACTTTAGCTCCACGGTCTTAAGTGGCTGAAACCAGTGGGATTTCAGGAAACCCAACACCACGTTAGGATCCCAAGGTGCCACTGGTGGCACAAAAGGGGGCTGAATATGCAGTACTCCCTTAACAAACGTCTGAACCTCAGGCAGTGAAGCCAGTTCCTTTTGAAAGAAAATGATTAGGGCCGAAATCTGGACCTTTATGGATCCCAACTTTAGGCCCATAGTCACTCCTGACTGTAGGAAGTGCAGGAATCGAACCAGCTGGAATTCCTCTGTAGGGGCCTTCCTGGCCTCACACCAAGCAACATATTTTCGCCATGATAATGATAATGATAATGCTTCGCTGTCACGTCTTTCCTAGCCTTTATCAGCGTAGGAATAACTTCATCCGGAATGCCCTTTTCCGCTAAGATCCGGCGTTCAACCGCCATGCCGTCAAACGCAGCCGTGGTAAGTCTTGGAACAGGCAGGGCCCTTGTTGCAATAGGTCCTGTCTGAGAGGCAGAGGCTATGGGTCCTCTGTGAGCATTTCTTGCAGTTCAGGGTACCAAGTCCTTCTTGGCCAATCTGGAGCAATGAATATTGTTCTCACTCCTCTCTGTCTTACAATTCTCAGCACCTTTGATATGAGAGGAAGAGGAGGAAACACATAGACCAACTGGAACACCCATGGTGTTACTAGTGCGTCCACCGCTATCGCCTGAGGGTCCCTTGACCTGGCGCAATACCTGTTTAGCTTTTTGTTGAGGCGTGACGCCATCATGTCCACCTGTGGGAGTTCCCATCGATTTGCAAGCAGCGTGAAGACTTCTTGATGAAGTCCCCACTCTCCCGGGTGGAGGTCGTGTCTGCTGAGGAAAAGGACCTGTTACAGCAGGGGCCCTGTCTGTTCCAAGACTTACCGCGGCTGCGTTTGACGGCATGGCGGTTGAACGCCAGATCCTAACGGAAAAGGGCATTCCGGATGAAGTGATTCCTACGCTGATAAAAGCTAGGAAGGATGTGACAGCCAAGCATTATCACCGCATATGGCGGAAATATGTTGCTTGGTGTGAGGCCAGGAAGGCCCCAACGGAGGAATTCCAGCTGGGTCGTTTTCTGCACTTCCTACAGTCAGGGGTGACTATGGGCCTAAAATTGGGGTCCATAAAGGTCCAGATTTCGTCCCTATCTATTTTCTTTCAAAGAGAGCTGGCTTCACTGCCTGAAGTTCAGACGTTTGTTAAGGGAGTGCTGAATATTCAGCCCCCTTTTGTGCCTCCAGTGGCACCTTGGGATCTTAACGTTGTGTTGGATTTCTTGAAATCCCACTGGTTTGAGCCACTTAAGACTGTGGAGCTAAAATATCTCACATGGAAAGTGGTCATGCTATTGGCCTTAGCTTCGGCTAGGCGTGTGTCAGAATTGGCGGCTTTGTCATGTAAAAGCCCTAATCTGATATTCCATATGGACAGGGCAGAATTGAGTACTCGTCCCCAATTTCTCCCAAAGGTGGTATCAGCGTTTCATTTGAACCAACCTATTGTGGTGCCTACGGCTACTCGGGACTTGGAGGACTCCAAGTTACTTGATGTAGTCAGGGCTTTGAAAATCTATGTAGCCAGGACGGCTGGAGTCCGGAAAACTGACTCGCTGATTATCCTGCATGCACCCAACAAGCTGGGTGCTCCTGCTTCAAAGCAAACTATTGCGCGCTGGATCTGTAACACGATTCAGCAAGCTCATTTTGCGGCAGGATTGCCGCATCCGAAATCAGTGAAAGCCCACTCCACAAGGAAGGTGGGTTCTTCTTGGCCGGCTGCCCGAGGGGTCTCGGCATTACTGCTTTGCCGAGCTGCTACTTGGTCGGGTTCAAACACATTTGCAAAGTTCTACAAGTATGATACCCTGGCTAAGGAGGACCTTGTGTTTGCCCATTCGGTGCTGCAGAGTCATCCGCACTCTCCCGCCCGTTTGGAGGCTTTGGTATAATCCCCATGGTCCTTCCGGAGTTCCCAGCATCCACTAGGACGTCAGAGAAAGTAAGAATTTACTCACCGGTAATTCTATTTCTCGTAGTCCGTAGTGGATGCTGGGCGCCCGTCCCAAGTGCGGACTCTCTGCAATACATGTATATAGTTATTGCTTAACTAAAGGGTTATTGTTTTGAGCCATCCGTTGAATGAGGCTCAGTTATTGTTCATACTGTTAACTGGGTATGGTTATCACAAGTTGTACGGTGTGATTGGTGTGGCTGGTATGAGTCTTACCCTGGATTCCAAATCCTTTCCTTGTAATGTCAGCTCTTCCGGGCACAGTTTCCCTAACTGAGGTCTGGAGGAGGGGCATAGAGGGAGGAGCCAGTGCACACCAGTAGTACTAACTCTTTCTTTGGAGTGCCCAGTCTCCTGCGGAGCCCGTCTATTCCCCATGGTCCTTACGGAGTCCCCAGCATCCACTAGGATGTTAGAGAAAAAAATAAGATTTTACTCACCGGTAAATCTATTTCTCGTAGTCCGTAGTGGATGCTGGGTACTCCGTAAGGACCATGGGGAATAGACGGGCTCCGCAGGAGACTGGGCACTCTAAAATAAGAATTTACTTACCGATAATTCTATTTCTCGTAGTCCGTAGTGGATGCTGGGAACTCTGTAAGGACCATGGGGAATAGCGGCTCCGCAGGAGACTGGGCACAAAAAGAAAGCTTTAGGACTACCTGGTGTGCACTGGCTCCTCCCCCTATGACCCTCCTCCAAGCCTCAGTTAGGATACTGTGCCCGGACGAGCGTACACAATAAGGAAGGATTTTGAATCCCGGGTAAGACTCATACCAGCCACACCAATCACACCGTACAACTTGTGATATGAAACCCAGTTAACAGCATGATAACAGAGGAGCCTCTGAATAGATGGCTCACAACAAGAACCCGATTAGTTAACAATAACTATGTACAAGTATTGCAGACAATCCGCACTTGGGATGGGCGCCCAGCATCCACTATGGACTACGAGAAATAGAATTATCGGTAAGTAAATTCTTATTTTCTCTGACGTCCTAGTGGATGCTGGGAACTCCGTAAGGACCATGGGGATTATACCAAAGCTCCCAAACGGGCGGGAGAGTGCGGATGACTCTGCAGCACCGAATGAGAGAACTCCAGGTCCTCCTCAGCCAGGGTATCAAATTCATAGAATTTTGCAAACGTGTTTGCCCCTGACCAAGTAGCAGCTCGGCAAAGTTGTAAAGCCGAGACCCCTCGGGCAGCCGCCCAAGATGAGCCCACCTTCCTTGTGGAATGGGCTTTTATTGATTTAGGCTGTGGTAATCCTACCGCAGAATGCGCCAGCTGAATAGTGCTACAAATCCAGCGCGCAATAGACCGCTTAGAAGCAGGAGCACCCAGCTTGTTGGGTGCCATCAGGATAAACAGCGAGTCAGTTTTCCTGACTCCAGCCGTCCTGGAAAAATAAAATTTTCAGGGCCCTGACTACGTCCAGCAACTTGGAATCCTCCAAGTCCCTAGTAGCCGCAGGCACCACAATAGGTTGGTTCAAGTGAAAACCTGAGACTACCTTCGGGAGAAACTGAGGACGAGTCCTCAACTCTGCCCTATCCATATAGAAAATCAGATAAGGGCTTTTACATGACAAAGCCGCCAATTCTGACAAACGCCTGGCCAAGGCCAACAGCATGACCACTTTCCACGCGAGATACTTTAGCTCCATGGTTTTAAGTGGCTCAACCAATGCGACTTTAGGAAATCCAACACCACGTTGAGATCCAAAAAGTGCCACAGGAGGCACGAAAGGAGGCTGAATATGTAGTACTCCTTTAACCAAAGTCTGAACTTCAGGCAGTGAAGCCAGTTCTTTCTGGAAGAAAATTGACAGAGCCGAAATCTGGACCTTGATGGACCCAAATTTGAGGCCCAAACGTCACCCCTGCTTGTAGGAAGTGCAGGAATCGACATAGTTGAAATTCCTCCGTCGGGCCTTCATGGCCTCCCACCAAGCAACAAATTTTTGCCAAACGCGGCGATAATGTCTTGCGGTGACATCCTTCCTGGCTATGATCAGGGTAGGGATGACTTCCTTCGGAATACCCTTTTCCTTTAGGATCCGGTGTTCTACCGCCATGCCGTCAAACGCAGCCGCGGTAAGTCTTGGAACAGACAGGGTCCCTGCTGCAGCAGGTCTTGTCTGAGCGGCAGAGGCCAAGGGTCCTCTGTCAGCATCTCTTGAAGTTCCGGGTACCAAGCTCTTCATGGCCAATCCGGAACCCCGAGTATGGTTTTCACTCCTCGCCTTCTTATTATTCTCAGTACCTTGGGTATGAGAGGTAGAAGAGGAGACACATAAACCGACTGGTACACCCACGGTGTCACTAGAGCGTCCCCAGCGATCGCCTGAGGGTCCCTTGACCTGGCGCAATATCTTTTCAACTTCTTGTTGAGGCGGGACGCCATCATGTCCACCCGTGGTCATTCCCAACGGTTTACCCGCATTTGGAAAACTTCTGATGAAGGCCCCATTCTCCTGGGTGTAGGTCGCCCATCGGAGAATCCTTGTGGCTTCTGCCATCGCCATCCTGCTTCTTGTGCCGCCCTGTCTGTTTACATGGGCGACCGCCGTGATGTCGTCTGATTGGATCAGTACCGGCTGGTTCTGAAGCAGGGGCCTTGCTTGGCTTAGGGCATTGTAAATGGCCCTTAGCTGCAGAATATTTATGTGAAGCGAAATCTCCTTGGAAATTTCTTCCCTGTGTGACTGCACCCCAGCCCCGAAGGCTGGCATCCGTGGTCACCAGGACCCAGTCCTGTATTCCGAATCTGCGGCCCTCTAGTAGATGAGCCCTCTGCAGCCACCACAGCAGCGACACCCTGCTTCTTGCTGACAGGGTTATCCGCTGTTGTATCTGTAGATGGGACCCGGACCATTAGTCCCACAGGTCCCACTGGAACGTCCTTGCGTGGAGTCTTCCGAATGGAATTATGCTTCGTACGAAGCTACCATTTTTCCCAGGACTCGTGTGCATTGATGTACCGACACCTGTCCCGGTTTTAGGATGTCTCTGACTAGAGATGACAACTCCTCGGCTTTTTCCACTGGAAGAAACACTCTGTTCTGGTCTGCGTTCAGAAACATTCCCAGGAACAGAAGACGTGTCGTCGGGACCAGCTGTGACTTTGGAATATTGAGAATCCAGTCGTGCTGTTGTAGCACTTCCCGAGAGAGTGCTACCCCCACTACCAACTGTTCCTTGGACCTCGCCTTTATCAGGAGATCGTCCAAGTACGGGATAATAAAAACTTCCTTCTTGCGAAGGAGTATCATCACTTCGGCCATTACCTAGGTAAAGACCTTCGGTGCCGTGGACAACTCCAACGGCCGCGTCTGGAACTGATAGTGACAGTCCTGTACCACATATCTGAGGTACCCCTGGTGAGGAGGGTAAATGGGGACATGCAGGTACGCATCCTTGATGTCCAGGGAGACCCTGTAATCCCCCTCGTCCAGGCTCGTAATAACCGCTCTGAGCGATTCCATCTTGAACTTGAATCTTCTGATATAAAAGTTCAAGTATTTTAATTTCAAGATGGGTCTCACCGAACTGTTTCGGTACCACAACCACTGTGGAATAGTAACCCCTTCCTTGCTGAAGGAGGGGCACCTTTACAATCACTTGTTGTGATTATAGTGTTGAATATCCACCAACACCGTCTCCCTGGCAGAGGGAGGTGCCGGTAAGGCAGATTTTAGGAAACGGCGGGGGGAAGAACGTCTCGAACTCCAGCCTGTGCCCCTGAGATACTACTTGAAGGACCCAGGGATCCATGTGAGAAAACCCACTGTCCGCTGAAATATCTGAGACGGGCCCCCACCGTACCCGGGTCCGCCTGAGCAGCCCCAGCACCATGCTGTGGACCTACCGGACGCAGGGAGGACTTCTGCTCTTGGGAACTAGCTGCGTGTTGCAGCTTTTTCCTCTACCTTTGCCTCTCGGCAGAAAAGATGAGCCTCTAGCCCTCTTGCTTTTCTGGGGCCGAAAGGACTGTACTTGATGATACGGTGCTTTCTTTTGTTGTGGGGTAGCCTGTGGCAAAAAAATTGATTTCCCAGCAGTAGCTGTGGAAACGAGGTCTGAAAGACCATCCCCAAACAGTTTTACCCCCTTATAGGGCAACTTCCATGTGCCGATTCGAGTCGGCATCGCCTGACCATTGCCAAGTCCATAACCCCCGTCTGGCGGCAATGGACCTAGCGCTTATTTTTGATGCCAGCCGGCAAATATCCCTCTGTGCATCACGCATGTATAAGACCACGTCTTTTATATGCTCTATTTTCAGCAAAATATTGTCCCTATCCATAGTTATTTTCCGACAGGGAATCTGACCACGCAGCGGGAGCACTGCACATCCACGCCGAAGCAACGGCTGGTCGCAATATGATGCCCTAGTGTGTGACTATATCTTATAGGGTAACCTCCTGCTTTCTATCAGCAGGTTCCTTCAGGGCGGCCGTATCCGGAGACGGTAGTGCCACCTTTTCTGATAAGGATGTAAGCGCTGTATCTACCCTATGGGGTGTTTCCCCGCGTGACCTATCCTCTGGCGGGAAAGGGTACGCTGCCAAGAACTGTTTTAGAAATTATCAATTTCTTACCGGGGGAAGACCACTCTTCCTCACACACCTCATTTAATTTCTCAGATGCAGGAAAAACTACTAATAGTTTTCTCTCACCAAACACAATACCCTTTTATGTGGTACCAGGGGTATAATCATAAATGTGTAAAACATTTTTCATTGCCTCAATCCTGTAACGGGTGGACCTATTGGGAGGGTACACCAGTCTCATCGATGTCGACACTGGAGTCAGTATCCGTGTCGACATCTGTGTCTGTTATCTGAGGTAGCGGGCGATTTTAGAGCCCCCCATGACATTTGAGACGCTGGAAACGGCACAAGTTGAGTAGCCGGCTGTTCTGTGTCGTCGACCTTTTATGTAAGGAGTTGACACTTTCACGTAATCCTTCCATAAGTTCAACCACACCGGTGTCGACCCCGCAGGGGGTGACAACATATTTACAGGCATTCGCTCCGCCTCCACCTCATTATCCTCCACATACCTGTCGACACAGCCGTACCGACACACAGCACACACACACAGGGAATGCTCTGATAGAGGACAGGACCCCACAAAGCCCTTTGGGGAGACAGAGGGAGAGTATGTCAGCACACACCAGGGCGCTATATATCACAGGGATAGCACCTATAAAAAAGTGTTTTCCCTTATAGCTGCATATATTGTATACTGCGCCTAAATTGTGCCCCCCCTCTCTTTTTAACCCTTTCTGTAGTGTATTAACTGCAGGGGAGAGCCAGGGAGCTTCCCTCCAACGGAGCTGTGAGGGAAAAATGGCGCCAGTGTGCTGAAGGAGATAGCTCCGCCCCTTTTTCGCTGACTTTTCTCCCGCATTTTTATGGATTCCGGCAGGGGTTAATGTACATCCATACAGCCCTGGGGGTTATATGTGATGTATTTTTGCCAGCCAAGGTGTTAATATTGCTGCTCAGGGCGCCCCCCCCCCCCCCCCCCCAATGCCCTGCACCCATTAGTGACCGCAGTGTGAGGTGTGCATGAGGAGCAATGGCGCACAGCTGCAGTGCTGTGCGCTACCTTGATGAAGACTGATGTCTTCTGCCGCCGATTTTCCGGACCTCTTCTTGCTTCTGGCTCTGTAAGGGGGCCGGCGGCGCGGCTCTGGGACCGGACTCCGAGGCTGGGCCTGTGTTCGATCCCTCTGGAGCTAATGGTGTCCAGTAGCCTAAGAAGCCCAAGCTGGCTGCAAGCAGGCAGGTTCGCTTCTTCTCCCCTTAGTCCCTCGATGCAGTGAGCCTGTTGCCAGCAGGTCTCACTGAAAATAAAAAACCTAAAACTAACTTTTCCTAAGAAGCTCAGGAGAGCCCCCTAGATTGCACACTGCTCGGTCGGGCACAAAAATCTAACTGAGGCTTGGAGGAGGGTCATAGGGGGAGGAGCCAGTGCACACCAGGTAGTCCTAAAGCTTTCTTTTTGTGCCCAGTCTCCTGCGGAGCCGCTATTCCCCATGGTCCTTACAGAGTTCCCAGCATCCACTAGGACGTCAGAGAAAGAAAGATTTAGGACTACCTGGTGTGCACTGGCTCCTCCCCCTATGACCCTCCTCCAAGCCTCAGTTAGGACACTGTGCCCGGAAGAGCTGACACAATAAGGAAGGATTTTGAATCCCGGGTAAGACTCATACCAGCCACACCATATAACTCGTGATAGGAACCCCGGTTAACAGTATGATAACAATGGAGCCTCTGAACAGATGGCTCGCAATAACAACCCGATTTTTGTAACAATAACTATTTACAAGTATTGCAGACAATCTGCACTAGGGATGGGCGCCCAGCATCCACTACGGACTACGAGAAATAGATTTACCGGTGAGTAAAATCTTATTTTCTCTGACGTCCTAGTGGATGCTGGGTACTCCGTAAGGACCATGGGGATTATACCAAAGCTCCCAAACGGGCGGGAGAGTGCGGATGACTCTGCAGCACCGAATGAGAGAACTCCAGGTCCTCCTCAGCCAGGGTATCAAATTTATAAAATTTTGCAAACGTGTTTGCCCCTGACCAAGTAGCAGCTCGGCAAAGTTGTAAAGCCGAGACCCCTCGGGCAGCCGCCCAAGATGAGCCCACCTTCCTTGTGGAATGGGCTTTTACAGATTTAGGCTGCGGTAGTCCCACCGCAGAATGCGCCAGCTGAATAGTGCTACAAATCCAGCGCGCGATAGTCTGCTTAGAAGCAGGTGCACCCAGCTTGTTGGGTGCATATAAAATAAACAGCGAGTCAGTTTTCCTGACTCCAGCCGTCCTGGAAATATAAATTATCAGGGCCCTGAGTACATCCAGAAACTTGGAATCCTCCAAGTCCCTAGTAGCCGCAGGCACCACAGTAGGTTGGTTCAAGTGAAAAGCTGATACCACCTTCGGGAGAAACTGAGGACGAGTCCTCAACTCTGCCCTATCCATATGGAAAATCAGATAGGGGCTTTTACAGGACAAAGCCGCCAATTCTGACACACGTCTGGCCGAAGCCAGAGCCAACAACATAACCACTTTCCACGTGAGATATTTTAAATCCACAGTCTTAAGTGGCTCAAACCAATGTGATTTCAGAAACTCCAAAACCACATTGAGATCCCAAGGTGCCACTGGGGGCACAAAAGGAGGCTGAATATGCAGAACTCCCTTGACAAAAGTCTGAACTTCAGGCAGTGAAGCCAGTTCTTTCTGGAAGAAAATCGACAGGGCCGAGATCTGGACCTTAATGGACCCCAATTTGAGGCCTAACGTCACACCTGCTTGCAGGAAATGCAGGAATCGACCCAGTTGAAATTCCTCCGTTGGGGCCTTCTTGGCCTCACACCAAGCAACATATTTTCGCCAAATGCGGTGATAATGTTTTGCGGTGACATCCTTCCTGGCCTTGATCAGGGTAGGGATGACTTCCTCCGGAATGCCTTTTCCTTTAGGATCCGGCGTTCAACCGCCATGCCGTCAAATGCAGCCGCGGTAAGTCTTGGAACAGACAGGGTCCCTGCTGCAGCAGGTCTTGTCTGAGCGGCAGAGGCCAAGGGTCCTCTGCAAGCATCTCTTGAAGTTCCGGTACCAAGCTCTTCTTGGCCAATCCGGAGCCACGAGAATAGTTCTCACTCCTCGCTTTATTATTCTCAGTACTTTGGGTATGAGAGGTAGAGGAGGAAACACATAAACCGACTGGTACACCCACGGTGTCACTAGAGCGTCCACAGCGATCGCCTGAGGGTCCCTTGACCTGGCGCAATATCTTTTTAGCTTTTTGTTGAGGCGGGACGCCATCATGTCCACCTGTGGTTTTTCCCAACGGTTTACCAGCATCTGGAAGACTTCTGGATGAAGTCCCCATTCTCCCGGGTGGAGGTCGTGCCTGCTGAGGAAGTCTGCTTCCCAGTTGTCCACTCCCAGAATGAACACTGCTGTCAGTGCTAACACATGATTCTCTGCCCATCGGAGAATCCTTGTGACTTCTGCCATTGCCCTCCTGCTTCTTGTGCCGCCCTGTCTGTTTACATGGGCGACCGCCGTGATGTTGTCTGATTGGATCAGTACCGGCCGGTTCTGAAGCAGGGGTCTTGCTTGGCTTAGGGCATTGTAAATGGCCCTTAGCTCCAGAATATATATGTGAAGCGAAATCTCCTGATTTGACCACAGTCCCTGGAAATTTCTTCCCTGTGTGACAGCACCCCAGCCCCCAAGGCTGGCATCCGTGGTCACCAGGACCCAGTCCTGTATTCCGAATTTGCGGCCCTCTAGTAGATGAGCCCTCTGCAGCCACCACAGCAGCGACACCCTGGTTCTTGCCGACAAGGTTATCCGCTGTTGCATCTGGAGATGGGACCCGGACCATTTGTCCAACAGGTCCCACTGGAAAGTCCTTGCGTGGAACCTTCCGCATGGAATCGCCTCGTACGAAGCTACCATTTTTCCCAGGACTCGTGTGCATTGATGTACCGACACCTGTCCCGGTTTTAGGATGTCTCTGACTAGAGATGACAACTCCTCGGCTTTTTCCACTGGAAGAAACACTCTTTTCTGGTCTGCGTTCAGAAACATTCCCAGGAACAGAAGACGTGTCGTCGGGACCAGCTGTGACTTTGGAATATTGAGAATCCAGTCGTGCTGTTGTAGCACTTCCCGAGAAAGCGCTACCCCCACTACCAACTGTTCCTTGGACCTCGCCTTTATCAGGAGATCGTCCAAGTACGGGATAATTACAACTCCCTTCTTGCGAAGGAGTATCATCATTTCGGCCATTACCTTGGTAAAGACCCTCGGTGCCGTGGACAACCCAACGGCAGCGTTTGGAACTGATAGTGACAGTCCTGTACCACAAATCTGAGGTACTCCTGGTGAGGAGGGTAAATGGGGACATGGAGGTACGCATCCTTGATGTCCAGGGAGACCATGTAATCCCCCTCGTCCAGGCTCGCAATAACCGCCCTGAGCGATTCCATCTTGAACATGAACCTCTTGATATAAGTGTTCAAGGATTTTAGATTTAAGATGGGTCTCACCGAAACGTCCGGTTTCGGTACCACAAACATTGTGGAATAGTAACCCTTTCCTTGCTGAAGGAGGGGTACTTTGACAATCACTTGCTGTGAATACAGTTTTTGAATAGCCACCAACACTGCCTCCCTGGCGGAGGGCGTTGCCGGTAAGGCAGATTTTAGGAAACGGCGGGGGGGAGACGTCTCGAATTCCAGCTTGTACCCCTGAGATATTACTTGAAAGACCCAGGGATCCACTTGTGAGAGATCCCACTGAGCGCTGAAATTCCTGAGCCGGGCCCCCACCGTCCCCGGGTCCGCCTGAGCAGCCCCAGCATCATGCTGTGGACTTGCCGGACGCGGGGGAGGACTTCTGCTCTTGGGAACTAGCTGTGTGTTGCAGCTTTTTTCCTCTACCTTTGCCTCTCGGCAGAAAGGAAGAGCCTCTAGCCCTCTTGCTTTTCTGGGGCCGAAAGGACTGTACCTGATA
This sequence comes from Pseudophryne corroboree, assembly GCF_028390025.1. NCBI lineage: Eukaryota > Metazoa > Chordata > Amphibia > Anura > Myobatrachidae > Pseudophryne > Pseudophryne corroboree. The sequence continues at coordinate 593,061,211 of NC_086444.1, forward strand.
ATACGGTGCTTTCTTTTGCTGTGGGGCAGCCTGTGGCAAAAAGGTCGATTTCCCAGCAGTAGCTGTGGACACGAGGTCCGAAAGACCATCCCCAAACAGTTCCACCCCTTTATAGGGCAAAACTTCCATGTGCCTCTTTGAGTCGGCATCGCCAGACCATTGCAGAGTCCATAACCCCCTTCTGGCGGCAATGGGCATAGCGCTTATTCTTGATGCCAGCCGGCAAATATCCCTCTGTGCATCACGCATGTATAAGACTGCATCTTTTATATGCTCAATCGTCAGCAAAATATTGTCCCTATCCATGGTATCAATATTATCCGACAGGGAATCTGACCACGCAGCAGCAGCACTGCACATCCAAGCTGATGCAATCGCTGGTCGCAATATAATGCCCGTGTGTGTGTAAATAGCTTTAAGGGTAACTTCCTGCTTTCTATCAGCAGGTTCCTTCAGGGTGGCCGTATCCGGAGACGGTAGTGCCACCTTCTTTGATAAGCGTGTCAGCGCCTTATCTACCCTAGGGGGTGTTTCCCAACGTGACCTATCCTCTAGCGGGAAAGGGTACGCTGCCAATAACCGTTTTGAAATTATCAATTTCTTATCGGGGGAAGTCCACGCTTCCTCACACACCTCATTTAATTCCTCAGATGCAGGAAAAACTACAGGTAGTTTTTTCTCACCAAACATAATACCCTTTTTTGTGGTACCTGGGGTATTATCAGAAATGTGCAAAACATTTTTCATTGCCTCAATCATGTAACGGGTGGACCTATTGGAGGGTACACTAGTCTCATCATCGTCGACACTGGAGTCGGTATCCGTGTCGACGTCTGTATCTGTCACCTGAGGTAGCTGGCGTTTTAAAGCCCCTGATGACATTTGAGACGCTGGAACAGGCACAAGCTGTGTAGCCGGCTGTCCTATGTCGTCAAACCTTTTGTGTAAGGAGTTGACACTTTCACGCAATTCCTTCCATAAGTCCAACCACACAGGTGTCGACCCCGCAGGGGGTGACATCACATTCACAGGCATTTGCTCCGCCTCCACATCATTTTCCTCCTCATACATGTCGACACAGCAGTACCGACACACAGCAGACACACAGGGAATGCTCTTATAGAGGACAGGACCCCACAAAGCCCTTTGGGGAGACAGAGGGAAAGTATGCCAGCACACACCAGAGCGCTATATATCACAGGGATATCACCTATAAAAACGTGTTTTCCCCTTATAGCTGCATAATATATTTATACTGCGCCTAATTTGTGCCCCCCCTCTCTTTTTTACCCTTTTCTGTAGTGCAGGACTGCAGGGGAGAGCCAGGGAGCTTCCTTCCAGCGAAGCTGTGAGGGAAAAATGGCGCCAGTGTGCTGAGGGAGATGGCTCCGCCCCTTTTTTGGCGGGCTTTCTCCCGCTATTGTAAAAGTTCTGGCAGGGGTTAATAACCACCCATATAGCCCCTGGGTCTATATATGGTGCCAGTTCGCCAGCCAAGGTGTTAATATTGCTGCTCAGGGCGCCCCCCCCCCAGCGCCCTGCACCCATCAGTGACCGCAGTGTGTGGTGTGCATGAGGAGCAATGGCGCACAGCTGTGCGCTACCTTGGAGAAGACAGAAGTCTTCAGCCGCCGATTTTCCGGACCTTCTTGCTTCTGGCTCTGTAAGGGGGACGGCGGCGCGGCTCCGGGAACGGACGACGAGGTCGGGTCCTGTGTTCGATCCCTCTGGAGCTAATGGTGTCCAGTAGCCTAAGAAGCCCAAGCTACCACCACTTAGGTAGGTTCGCTTCTTCTCCCCTTAGTCCCTCGATGCAGTGAGCCTGTTGCCAGCAGGTCTCACTGAAAATAAAAAACCTAACATATACTTTCTTCCTAGGAGCTCAGGAGAGCCCCTAGTGTGCATCCAGCTCAGCCGGGCAATCTAACTGAGGCTTGGAGGAGGGTCATAGGGGGAGGAGCCAGTGCACACCAGGTAGTCCTAAATCTTTCTTTAGAGTGCCCAGTCTCCTGCGAAGCCCGTCTATTCCCCATGGTCCTTACGGAGTACCCAGCATCCACTAGGACGTCAGAGAAAAGATATTATCAGCAATGCACAAATAAGTGGAAATGCAGAGAAGACGTCCTCTCACCAGCCGCATAAACGGTGCCTTTTGCATGAGCAGCGCAGATGATTTTTGGTACTTGCGTATTTCCATCAGTGCCCGAGTTCCTGGGCGGTACCGCTTTTTGATGGGCGCTGCCACTCTCTGGCTCGTGCCTGGTTTACATTTGTTTCAAAACAAAGAACAGAGTTTGTCATTCTCACCTTTTGGACTTCTGTTACCCATTACCCAATAAAATAAATGCAGTGAACATTCTGTGGAGAAGCGCTGAACATTTTACTGATCTCTACTCTGTCACCATAGCAGCCTTTTCCTCTTTTATAATCCAAGCTCAGTCCCTCACATACTGTATGGTCTTAAGGCGTCCATTCATTACTGAAATTAACCATACATAATTAACCTTAACTGTAGAAGAAAGAACGACTCAGACAACAACAGTTTGGATTAAAGGTCACAGCTTTTATATCATGACCGAATAAGAATCTCCCAAAGGTGGCCAAGAAGGCGCCACAAGATCAGCTCTAGCCCAACTGAGCAAATATCGAGAATGAGGGACGACTAAAACGCCCCTCCCAAAGACACAACCGCGCTGTGAAGAACTCACCACCCCTTACTCGAGCACGGTCTGAGCACCTCGCAAAAGGCTTCCAGGTCCCCTCACAGAAGTAGGACACCCAGCCTAAATTCGAAGGGGTAAGTGACCCACAGCGACCTTTTGCATCACATGTGGCCGCTGATCTGCAGCGCCTTCCCGCCACAGCAAGGTTATCCCATAAACCGCAACATAGCCACCTAGAAAACGACTCAACACACTATTCCAGAACACAAAAAATTTTCTTCAGAAAAATACCAATGCCTAAACTAGAAAGATGGATTACGTCTTGCCTATAAAGGTGCTGTTACTCCAACCCAATCATAGGATGCTTAACCACTAAACCCCCAAAAGTCCATGGCAGCCTTGAACCAACCCAGCTGGTAATGAGCCCAAACAAACTCCAAGAGACTTTGGTGGTCATTCCGAGTTGTTCGCTAGCTGTTTTTGGTCGCTGCGCAGCGATCAGGCAAAAAAGCGGCACTTCTGCGCATGTGCGACGTACTTTCACAGCAGCCGATGCAGTTTTACACAAGGTCTAGCGAAGCATTTCAGTCGCACTGCTGGCTGCAGAGTGATTGACATGAAGTGGGCGTTTCTGGGTGTAAACTGACCGTTTTCAGGGAGTGTTCAAAAAAACACAGGCGTGCCAGGAAAAACGCAGGCGTGGCTGACCGAACGCAGGGCGTGTTCGTGACGTCAAAACAGGAACTGAATAGTCTGAAGTGATCACAAGCGCCGAGTAGGTAGAAGCTGCTCTGAAACTGCACAATTTTTTTTGTAGCCGCTCTGCGATCCTTTCGTTCGCACTTCTGCTAAGCTGAAATACACTCCCAGAGGGCGGCGGCTTAGCGTTTGCACAACTGCTACAAACTGCTAGCGAGCGAACAACTCGGAATGACCACCTTTGATCCAAAGACTTACCCCCCTGCTTAAACTGTGACAATAACGACTCCCAATCACACCAAGCTAAAGAATACAACCTCAAAGTTGCCGGTGCCAATGAGTTTCATGCCAGCCCTTCTATGCCTACTTGATAATCTGCCAGACATAAGAAGCGCATATTAAACCCTGCACCCTAGCATTAGGAGCCAGGAGATGAAACTTTGAAAAATTAAATCACGATAGAGCATCCGCTACTGAAATTTCCACGCCCGGCACATGCCTTGCTCTAAAACCTATATTAGCCTGCAAACATCTTAACCCCAAATGCCTCAAAAGCCGCAAAGCCTGAGGACACGATGACCTCTGGTTATTAATTGCTTGTACTACTCCTAGGTTATCACACCAAAAAACAATACTTTGGTTAGCTAACCTGCTGATTCATAATTCAACTGCCACTATTATCGGAAACAGTTCAAGCAACAAAAGGTTAGCGGTGATTCCAACTTGTCGCCGCTCTATAGGCCATGTTGTGGCACACCATTCACCTTCTAGATAAGCCCCAAAACCCGATGAACCTGCTGCATCAGTAAAAAGCCGAAGCTCCATCTTATTAACCGCTTGACTAGGCCAAATCGTTTCCAAATTAAAATTTACTAAAAACGATGCCCATGTTTGAAGATTGTCTTTCATTTCTTTGGACAATCTAACATGATAATGGGGCTTAGTGACACCTACAGTTGCAAGTTCGAGCTTTCTACAGAAAACCCGATCCATCGGGATAATCCTACAAGTGAAATTGAGCGAGCCCAATAACGATTGCACAATTCGTAACTTGAATTTCTTGGCAACTGAACAATTCTTGATCAAATAAAAAAGTTTTTGGACTTTATCCTGGGGAAGTCTGCGACAGCCCTCTTCTGTATCTATCTCTATGCCTAAATAAGATAAACATGAACAGGGGCCCTCTGTTTTATCCTGAGCAATTGGCAGACCTAAGACCCGGAACAAGGCTTGAGCTGAAAAATAGGATTTTGGTACTTGCCAGGTAAATCCTTTTCTTTGAATCCATAGGGGGCACTGGAGTACTCTTGGGATATGGACGGTTTCCGCAGGAACAGGGCACTGAATATTCAAATTTAGAACTCTCCTCCCCTCCATATCCCAGAGTACCTCAGTGTTTTTTACTGAGCCGAAGAGGAGTGATAGAGAGGTTGACAATGGAGAGTTACATATAACAAAACGGACAACAATAAAGTTGACACATAACGTGACTGACAACTAAACAGTTGGCACAATAACCGATAGAACTTGAAACTTGAACCAGTCGGTGAGAATATGTTACCGTAAGATCCCCTGAACTTACCGCAAACAAGGTAAAACTGCTCTGGGTGGGCGTCCAGTGCCCCCTATGGATTCAAAGAAAAGGATTTACCTGGTAAGTACCAAAATCCTATTTTCTTTTTCATCCACTAGGGGTCACTGGAGTACTCTTGGGACGTACCAAAGCTTCCCCCGTGGGCGGGAGAGCTGTTTGGCACCTGTAACACTAGGCGGCCAAAGCTAGATGCTGATGCCGCAAACGTATCAAACTTGTAAAAGCGCACAAACGTGTGCACTGAAGACCATGTAGCCGCACGGCAAAGCTGCGTCGTAGAAGCTCCACGACCAGCTGCCCATGAATTTCCCACAGAACGTGTGGAATGAGCGGTTACTGATGTAGGCGGCTGTAACATAGCATGAAGGTAAGCCTGACGTATGGTCAGTTTTATCCATCTGGATAAGGTCTGCTTAGAAGCTGGCCAAGCCATCTTGGCAGCATCATAGAGAACAAACAACGTGTCCGTCTTACGAACTGTAGACGTTCGGGATACATAAATGCGTAATGCGCGTACCACATCCAGAGTTCCAAAATGTCCCGTTAAAAAAAGGAACTACTATTGGTTGATTGATGTGAAAAGATGACATACCTTTGGTAAGAAAGCGGGATTCATCCGAAGTTCCGCTCTGTCATCATGAAACACCAAATACGGTGGCTTGCATGACAAGGCACCCAAATCTGAAACACGTCTTGCCGAAGCTAAGGCCAGTAGAAAAATGGTTTTCCAAGTGAGAAACTTAATATTCACTTGTTGTAAGGGTTCAAAATATGAAGACTGTAAGAAATTTAAAACCAGATTCAAGTCCCATGGCGCTGTAGGTGGAATGAATGGAGGCTGCACTCTGAGTACACCTTGCAGAAAAGTGTGTACAGACGGCAATAGAGCCCATCGTCTTGAAAGTAAATAGACAAAGCAGATATCTGCACCTTTAGTGTAGATAAACGCAGTCCGCCATCTAACCCCGTCTGTAGAAATAACAAAGACGGGATAACTTGAAAGATGAAGTCGGAAACTTCCGAGCTTCACACCAACCTATATAGGCACGCCAAATTCTGTAATAATGAGCGGCCGTAACCGGCTTCCTAGCTCGTAACATGGTTGGTATAACCCATTCTGGAATGCCCTCTCTTCTTAAGAGTGCGGTCTCAACAGCCACCCCGTCAAACGCAGTCGCGCTAAATCGGAGTAAAGGAACGGACCCTGTTGTAACAGGTCCGGACGTAGTGGGAGCGGCAAAGGATCGTCTGCGAGTAGTCCGCGGAGATCCGAGAACCAAGCTCTCCGAGGCCAATGAGGCGCCACTAGTATGACTGTGACGGACTCTCTTTTGATCCGTTTTAGCAACAGAGGGAGCTGCGGAAACGGTGGAAACAGATACACGAGGCTGTACGGCCATGCGATTGTGAGAGCATCCACCGCCACTGCCTTTGGATCTCGCGTCCTGGACACATACTGGGGCATTTGGTGATTGTGGCGAGAAGCCATCAGGCCCACCTCTGGACCAACATGTGAAACACCTCTGTATTTAATGCCCATTCTCCTGGATGAAAATACCGACGGCTGAGATAATCCGCCTCCCAGTTGTCCACTCCCGGAATGAACACTGCCGACAATATCACGTGGTGATTCTCGTCCCAATTGAGGATTCGAGCTACTTCTCGTTCCTCCTTGTTTGTTGATGTACGCGAACACCGTCGCGTTGTCTGACTGCACCTGGACAGTCTGCGACTGAAGCATGTGCACTGCTTGTCGTAGCGCATTGTAAATTGCTTGGAGTTCCAGGACATTTATAGACAGCAATCTTTCGTGATCCGCCCAGAGACCTTGGAGCTGACAATTTTGAACTACAGCTCCCCAACCTCTGAGACTCGCGTCCGTTGTTAGAATTATCCAATTCCAGGAACCGAACCGTTTTCCTGCGGTTAGATTGTGTACCTTGAGCCACCAAAGCAGAGATACTCTGGCCCGTGGAGACAACTTCACCCTCTAGTGAATCTGCAGATGCGAGCCCGACCACTGTGCGAGCACATCCAGTTGAAAAGGACGCGAGTGAAATCTTCCGAACTGAAGCGCTTCGAATGCCGCCACCATTGTGCCTAAGAGGCGAATGCACAAATGTACCGAGACTGTGCGTGGCTTGAGCACTAATTGTACCAGATGACGAATAATCTGTACCTTCTGTTCCGGTAGGTAAATTCTTTGATTTACCGTATCGAGAATCATGCCCAGGAATTGAAGTCGTTGAGACGGAATTAGATGTGATTTCTTGAAGTTGACAATCCAACCGTGCTGAACTAGTACATTGTACGTCAGCAACACCTGTTGGAGGAGCATCTGTTGAGACGCAGCTTTGATGAGCAGATCGTCCAAGTACGGAACTATTATCACTCCCAGTGATCTGAGATGAGCTATCATCACAGACATAACTTTGGTGGATACCCGAGGCGCTGACAAGAGGCCAAACGGTAGAGCCTGAAACCGCAAGAACCTCTGATGAGGTGGCCAAATCGGAACGTGTAAGTACGCATCCTTGAGATCCAGCGCAATCATGAATTCCTGCGGCTCTAAACCTGCAATTACTGAGCGCAGAGATTCCATCTTGAAGCTGTAGTAAGTGACGTAGTGATTGAGGCCCTTTAAGTTTAATATTGGTCTGACCGAGCCATCCGGCTTTGGTACCACAAACAGACTGGAATAATAACCCTGACCTCGTTGTTGTACAGGGACCGGAATCAAAACTGCTGACTCCAGCAGAGACTGAATGGCAATTTGCAGAACCGCCCTTTTGTCGTCCGACACAGGCAGTCCTGTCTTGAAAAACCGCAGTGGCGGGTGACAGTCGAACTCTATTTTGTAACCTTCTAACACTAAATTGCAGGTTGACATTAATGAAATAGGCTGTTAAGCCTATATTAACGGCTTGGCTGCATTTGTTAGCTATTCTGCACTGTGAGGCATGGCAGCCATTTTTAACCATGCTTCCTGTCTTCCTGTGTGATTCCAGAACGTTCCTGTCCTACATCTCTACTCCACCGGTGGAGCAGGGGTGTTAGTGGGAATTTGGGATCAGATTTCATACAGACTGGCCACGTGTACTGCACTTGGCCATATATATATATATATATATATATATATATATATAGAGAGAGAGAGAGACACCTTAGTACTATTTTACTGAGTCGTGCAAGTTGTCTCTCTTTGTGTATTGTCTGTCTGCATAATGAGTAAGGCACCAGCAAAACCAAAAAAAGCAGTTTCCCTGCCATGTCTGTGGGAGTGTGTTGCCGGATGGATCTACAGTATGTTTTGTGGATTCAGCTACGAATAGGATTTCTGCTCCAGTTTCAAAGCCGGTTTCATCCCCGGACTCGCCATGGGCTACATGGGCTATGCTAGCGGATGTCATGGCTGGATTGCAATCAGAATTGGCCGCCGCTCTACAAGAGCGGGAAGCGGCAAGATCTGAGTCTAGGGTGAGGCCGCTAGCACTACCGGAGGGGTCTCAGCCTTGCCAAAAGTCAAAGTCCGTTTTGGGTAGTAGGGATAAATTTAATTTGTCTTATGATTTACCCGTTTCTGCTATGTTGCATTCTGACGATTCTATGCCAGACCTCACTGCGCCAGATGACGGTGAGGAGGGCGAGGTGGACCAGCAGTCAGATAGTGAAGATTTTGACAGCCCAGGCATTGATAATCTCATCAGAGCGGTGCGCCAGTCTCTGAAATTTACAGAAACTGAGGTGCCTCTGACAAATGATGATGTCGTCTTTGCTAAACGACAGAGGACTCCGATGTGTTTTCCTGTTTCGGAATCTCTTAATAAGATGTTACTGGAAACAAGAAAGAATCCGGATAAACGTTTTTCTATACCTCGCAGATTTAAGTCTAGTTACCCGTTTCCAGAGTCTGTGACAGCTACATGGGAGAATCCGCCATTAGTGGATTCGTCTGTGTCTAAACTTACGAAGATATTAACCATACCAGTACCAACTGCTACTACGCTTAAAGACCCTTCGGACCATAAAACAATACTACAGCAGGTGGAGTAGAGCTGGGGGGAGGAGGAGGAGCCGGAGTAGGCACCTCAGGGGGAATAGGAGGGGGCATAGACACCGGTAAATGTGCCTGCGGTAACCGGTTACCTAAAAAGGGGGTTGAACTGGATTTGGCCCAGGTGAATATAATTCTGCCACCACGCTGTGGGTGGCTGGTACAAATTTGGGAATTGACCCGGCAACTGATGAGTGGGTCGCAGAACCCGAAGGTGTCCAATAAGGGACACCAACCTGCCCTACCGGGGATGATGAACCCAGATACGATGTGGTGCCTGGGGACTGACTTAATGTTGTAAATCCCCCATATGGCCATGCAGTTGCAAAATGCGGTGGTGAGCTAAACAAAGTAAAAGGCCCCACACTATACTCAGCACTCACGGGGAAGACCACAGGAGCCTTCGTGGTGGATACACTCCTGACAAAAGCTGTCCTTGTGAGAGCCTGAGTAACCCATGCTGCCGACGTAGGTGCTGGGAAACTAAATGCTTCTGAATAATTAACCCTTACTGAGGGTGCTTGAAAAGGCTGTGCATCAGCTATATCATTTTCAGATGAACCTGCACCTTGCAGGTTACCATACAGACCAACCTGTAATAAAGGCTGCTCCCTCTGACTCCTGGAAAATTTGTTGAGGAAACTCCCAGGTGGAGCCAGCGCAAGCTGCACTCCCTCTCTGGGCTGATTATCATATCCCCTCCCTGATTCTTCTTCTAAAAGTGGGGGGGAGGCGCCGACCTTTTAGGACGGGGCATGGTACACCAGGAGGGGGGGAAATAAATTTGGGGAGGGTGAGGGAGAGAGGGGGAATGAGTTAATAGAAAAATAAAATTAAGAAATAGTGAAGCACAATGGTGGTCATTCCGAGTTGTTCGCTAGTTGCTTTCGCTCGTTGTGCAGCGATTAGGCAAAAAAACAGCACTTCTGCGCATGTGGCGCAATGCGCACGCGCATTGTACTATTACAAAGAACGATGTAGTTTCACACAAGGGCTAGCGAAGCTTTTCAGTCGCACTGCTGGACGCAGAGTGGGCATCTCTGGGTGTCAACTGACCGTTTTCAGGGAGAAGTCGAAAAAACTCAGGCGTGCCAGGAAAAACGCAGGCGTGGCTGACCGAACGCAGGGCGCGTTCGTGACGTCAAAACAGGAACTGAACAGTCTGAAGTGATCGCAAGCGCTGAGTAGGTCTGGAGCTACTCTGATACGGCACAAAATTATTTTGTAGCCGCTGTGCGATCCTTTCGTTGGCACTTCTGCTAAGCTAAAATACACTCCTAGTGGGAGGCGGCATAGCGTTTGCACGGCTGCTAAAAATCGCTAGCGAGCGCACAACTCGGAATGACCACCATTTATAACAGGGAAACAGATGCACATTAAGACACAATTGATTCTGAGAGCTCAGAACAGCACAGACTACTCAGCCTTTCCAAACAACCAAAGACCTCACTTAAAATGGCTGCCTCTATATAAACTGCACTCAGCTCCTCCTACTAAAATGCAAATCTGCCATGCTAACCAATAGTAAAAAACTAAACCATTAACAACATCTACCTAGTAACAGGCTCCTAAACTTAACCAATCACAAAATATCAGGACTGGGCAAGAGCTCCCCGGACAATCGATCCTGTTTCTATCCTAGCCCCCTTACCGGAGCTGTAGTCCCGCACATTCTACCTTCTGTACCCCTGGGGCAGCGGCGGGCGCCCTTAGCTGCCTCCTGTGAGCGTCTCCCGGCCACGTCAGCAGCCGCATGTACTTCCGGCCTAGGCCGCCGGAGCATCCCCGGCCTCAATTTGTTGGTGCCTTGCCACGCTGCCGCGGGCGCACGCAAGCGTGTACCCGCGGCGAAAACTTGTGCTGCACGCAGCCTGGAGGATGCGTCAAACCCTGCACAACTGGCTGCCTGCATTTGTCCCCCTGTGCAGGGCTCCTAGGATTGCGGGGGGAGTGGGGAGGCTGTGGGCCTGGCGGATATTTTGGAAGCAGCTCCCTAAGCATTTTCCCCTACTGTACTACACTGTGACACTGAGGAGCTTGTGGGGCTGGCTGTAGTGTCTCTGGGCATGCTGCCCTGCTCCCTAATAAACTACCTCCCACTGCCCATTGTTTTTACATATACCCCTGGCTCCTCCTGACCCATCTCTCCTGTTTCATTACTGGCTGTTTTGGGACACATTTGATACTACGTTTCTTCCTCACTGCTGGTCCCTCTGACACTGAATATTTGGGATCTGTGTGCCGCCTGAGCCCAATTGGATCCATGTCGTACCTGGTTGGTGGTTTCAACTCTGCTAATATGGTGAAAGACAGTCAACGCGCGGCTGTGGCCAAGTTGGAGAAGTTTGCCCGCCAGCCTACCACCCAGCCGGCGCCGTCATCTCCTAAATCGTCCCCTCCTACCCGCCCTGATCCCCCGGCCGGGGCCGACTCAGACGCGGCTATACAGCCCTCTGCTCCATTCATTCAGCAGGTACTGGAGGCTATAGCGGCTAGCGAACAACGCTTGTCGGACAAAATGGAGAGGGTGCAGTGCGATCTGTCCTTGTTGCGTCAGGATGTCCAACGTATCCTGGAAAGAGTGGGTGAGGCCGAGACGCGGGTTTCTAATCTGGAGGATCTCTGCGGCCCCCTGAAGCAATCCGTGTCGGCAGTCTCTCAGCAGGTCTCAACAATGCAATCAAAGCTTCTGGATATGGAGGGGCGCCTCCGTAGAAACAACGTGCGGTTTGTGGGCCTATCTGAAAGGGAAGAGGGGGCACATCCTGAAGATTTCTTGGAGTCATAGCTCAAGGAGGCGTATGGTGCGGAATTCTTCACTACCCAGTTTGCGGTGGAACGGGCCCACATAGTACCTTTTTGGCCTTTACCTCCTGGTGCCCCACCACGAACTTTCATTGCAAAATTTTTGCATTACAAAGACCGGGACTCTGTGTTACGTCTGGGCCGCACGAAGGGCCCTCTGCTTCGGAATGGTGTCCGGGTGTCGGCATTCCCAGATTTTGCAGCGGATGTCCAGAAAGACTGGGCCCAGTTTCTGCCTATCATGCAGCGTCTTCGTGACTTGAATCTTCCCTACTCGATGCTATTCCCCTCCAGATTGCGTGTGGTGGCGGACGGGGAAACTAAGTTCTTCGGTTCTCCAAGGTAAGCGGCGGCCTGGCTGGACAGATATGCTCCGGGCGTCCGTCAACTAGCTCCGGACTGATATCCTCTCCTCCCTCCTACATGGACCTAAAGTATGCAAGTATATGTCCAGGGAGCATCCTCTTGTTTTGGTGGTTCTGGACTTTGTTGCGTAGTGTTACATACACTTAGGGTTCCTATTTGCACTAGGACTTTAGGTCTTTATGCAACGCACAAGTTTGCCGTAGGCACTTGGATCTCCAGGGTTGGGTTTTGTTAGGGATATGTGTATGCCACAGTTTGGGAAGGTATACGGGGAGAAGGGTCGGTATTTGGGTATTGCTTATTTCTATCTGTTTTCTTTCTTCAGTTTATTGTTTTCTATATTTCTGTTGTTTTCTATGTGAGGTACTGATGTGGTTTTGGCCGGCTAGGCTCGTGGCCCGGGGTCTGCAGACGGCAAGGTCTGCGGGATAACGCTTTCTATGGGCGGGCAGGTGCGCAGACAACTCTGATTGCGGGGTCTCTTGTCCACCCTGCGAGGTATATATGTAATGTGTCCCAGATGGCCGTACAGACACCATGCCTGCCTTAAAATTTTTGCAGTGGAATGTCCGGGGTATCAACAATACTGTAAAGCGATCCCTGGTACTTAAAATGATTCAGAAATACGACCCGGACATTGTCTGTTTAAGTGAGACTCATTTAGAGGGAAACAGACTGCTGTCGCTCCGCAGACCTTGGGTGGGATGGGCATATCATTCCTCTCACTCCTCCTATTCCCGAGGGGTGTCAGTCATGATAAAAAGAACTGTCCAGTTTGAATTGCTTATGGTAAATACTGACCCTTATGGTAGGTTTGTGTTCCTGGAATGCAAATTTAATTCCTGTAATTTCTTCCTATCGGTGTATATACCTCCACCTTTCTCATATGATGTATTGCAGAAGGCCACCTCATTCGTTGCCTCTTCCTCCCATGCCCCTGTTATTTGCTTGGGGGACTTTAATAACGTGTTGGACGTCTCCCTGGATAGGTGGAAGTCCCCTTCAGTTCCCGGGGTAGGGGGTACCCAGTCTAAATTTGCTGATTTTCTGAGTAACATGCAGTGGGTGGACGCTTGGAGGACACGGCATCCTACACTTAGGCAGTTTTCGTGCTTCTCCGGCACACACTCATTTTTACCAGAATCGACCTGGCTCTGGTCTCCCCTGAGCTTCTGCCCAGTATCTTAGATGTTCACTATGAGGAGGGGGGGGGGGGGGGGGGGGGGGGGCATTTGCCCTTGATGTTATCTTTGGAGGTGGAGTGCCAGAGGGGACAGTCGTATTGGAAGTTACATCTATCCTGGTTAGCTCAGTTGGGCGACTGTTCGGACTTGACAACAAAGTGGGAGGTTTTTTTTGCAGATAATGTGGGCTCGGCCCCGGCTCCTGTCATTTGGGACTCATTTAAAGCCTTTCTACGTGGTACACTGATTGGTAAAATTGCTGCACACAAATTGTCATGCAGGGAGAAGGAGAGAACACTTGAATCCGAGTTTAGGGACCTCGAGATCCGTTATTTGGCTGAGGACACCTCTCCACTTAAATCGCAATGGCTGATGGCTCATCTTTCAGATAAAAATGCGCGCTCCCTTTTGTTTCGGGCCACTAATTTGTACATGCAGGCAGATAGACCGGGAAGTTTGTTAGCCCATTTAGTACACTACGACCGGCATGGGTCCACGGTTGTGCAGATGTCTGGTCCTGCTGGCTCCATTGCAGACAACACTCCAGACATTGAGCAGTTGTTCCTCTCATACTTCAGGGATCTGTATGTCTCGGCTGACGTGCTCTGCGGCAGACTTAGACATAAATTTGAATAGTGTACCCCTCTCCAGACTCTCCGACGAGGCTTGCAGTTTTCTGGAGGCCCCTTTGACTTTGGAGGAGGTGTCCGCGGTAGTGGGCTTGTCCCCCAATGGCAAGTCTCCGGGCTGTGATGGCATCCCCACTGAGCTGTATAAAAAACATTTCTCTTACGTCCTAGAGGAAGCTGGGGACGCCAAAAGGACCATGGGGTACAGACGGGATCCGCAGGAGCTTGGGCACACTAAAAAGACTTTGACTGGGTGTGAACTGGCTCCTTCCTCTATGCCCCTCCCCCAGACCTCAGTTAGACTTTGTGCCCAGGAGTGACGGGACACACACTAGGGGAGCTCTACTGAGTTTCTCTGGAAAAAGACTTTTGTTAGGTTTTTTATTTTCAGGGAGACCTGCTGGCTACAGACTCCCTGCATCGAGGGACTGAGGGGAACCGAAGACTTCAGACGGCAGAAGACTTCAGTAACGGAGGTACAGCGCAGCGGTAGTGCTCCATGCTCCCACATACATCACCAACGGCACTTACAGGGTGCAGAGCGCTGGGGGAGGCGCCCTGGGCAGCAGTTACTGAGGTTTTTGGTACTGGTAAAAGCCATATTTGGTGCCCGAGCACCGTATATAAGACCCCCCGCCAGTATAAATAATTAAAATTTGTGCGGGACTGAAGCGCGCCGGGAAGGGGCGGGGCTTAGCCGCACAGCTCACCAGCACCATTTTCTTCTCTCCACTGCCGATGCAGAGAACGCTGGCCCGGACCTCCAAGCTCCTCATAATTTGGTGCTTTTGTTATTATTATTACAGCGCTGACATATATTATTGTTGTGTAGTATATGGGCACTGGGGTGTGAGCTGGCATACTCCCTCTGTGTTTCTCTCTCCAGGCTTCTGTCACAACTGAGGGCCTGAGCTGACGGGAGGAAGCCTCAGTTGTAGGGGATGAGGTGAAGCTAAACTTCTGAGGTTTAATCAGACCCCTAGACATATGAGTAAAATGTAGAAAGGTTGCCTGAAGGCGTGACCATGACAACCAGGATTAAAAGTCAATAAAAGTTTATTAACAGAACTCCATGTATTCACAGCAGTGATAAATGAATGAAGATATACAGCAGATATGATAAAAACAGTTCCTGGATAACTATGGGTTGGCAATGGCCACAGGGTACTGGTAGCAGTAGGTACAGTTCTTAATGTCCCAGAGATGGAATGTCCTTACCAGACCTGTCTGTAGTATTAAGTGTAGCCGAGGAACACACCAGAAGATGTATCACTAGAAGCCGGTAACACTGTAGTAGAAGTAGCTGCTGTGGATGCTGGATGGAACCAGCCAGGTGTTAGAACATGGAGTGGATGCTGGATGGAACCAGCCAGGTAGTAGAATGAAGCTGCTGTGGATGCTGGATGGAACCAGCCAGGTGTAAGAACATGGAGTGGATGCTGGATGGAACCAGCCAGGTAGTAGAATGAAGCTAGGGAGCGAGGATATAGGAACCGATGGTGTGCGGGTACCGATGGTGTGCGGGTACCGATGGTGTGCGGGTACCGATGGTATGCAGGTAACCGCTGGAGAAGCACCGGCTCTTTAGGGCAACTGATCACTGCTGGAAGCTGACGGCTGGAAGCAGATGAAACTGTAGCTGGAAGCTGGAGCACACACAGAAGACTGCAGAGTCAGGCTGCACCGCAAGGTGGTAAGCTGGTGCGGGTCTCTTAGTGGTGACTGGAAACAGGAGCTGGAAACCTGGAAGAGAAACAACCACAGGAGAGAGACTGGAAACGAGGTTTGACAATCAAAGCACTGACGATTTCCTGGTGCAGGCTCAATCCCTTTATACCCTTAGGTATGCAGGGATTGGATGAACACTTAAACAGACTTCAGCGGAGCTATGGATTAGAGGTCAGGATCATGTGACTGGAACTAAGATGGCTGCGCCCATACCGGCCAGTGGAGGGAAACCTTGTTTGTAACACCACATGGAGATTCCTCTGTAATGGCGGCGGTGAACACAGAGAACGCCGACTTGCGTCTCAAACCTCCAGCATGGACGGCCGCAGTAGGTGAGGAGTGCCACATATCCTGTAATGCATTGAGAATATGGAGACGATGCCCTAGGCCCCGCCGGCAGGTGACGCCATGCCAATCACCCGGGCATTGGAAGCACAATATCCACGGATCAGCAAAGATGACATATGAATGCTAGCAACATAGCTGGGAACCGGGCCTAGGACGCTGAGCCAGCCTTAGGAGACACCTGAAAGGTAAATAATGGCGTCCAGATACCCGGATCGTGACAGCACTCCCTCCTTTAGGAGTGGCCCCAGGACACTTCTTAGGCTTCTGAGGAAATCTGGAGTGGAAATTCCGGACCAAGGTAGGAGCATGAACATCTGAAGCATTGGTCCAAGAGCGTTCCTCAGGGCCATAGCCCTTCCAATCAATAAGATTCATGCTTGGAACTCTCAATCTCAAATTCTTTGTAGACAACCAAACACGATCACCCACTTTGAGAGCAGGAACTGCCCTACGCTTCTTATCTGCAAACTTCTTGTATCTAAACGATGCTTTGAGCAGCGCCGCTCGAACATTTTTCCAGTTGTTTGAGAACTGGCGCAAGCTGATATCAACTGCTGGTACAGAAGTCGCTGGAAGCGGCTGGAATTCTGGAACTTTAGGGTGGAATCCGTAGTTGATGAAGAATGGTGTTGAAGAAGATGAGGAATGATATTGGTTGGTGAACCCAGTCATCTTGAGAGGAAGACACATAGATGCGGAGGAAGGCTTCCAAGTCCTGATTCACCCTCTCAGTTTGACCATTGGTCTGAGGATGGTAAGCTGTAGAGAACTTTAATTTGACTTGGAGGGCTTGACATAAACTTCGCCAGAATTTGGCTACGAATTGTACTCCTCTATCAGAGATGATCTCCTCAGGAAGACCGTGTAGTCGGAATATTTCCTGAATAAATATTTGAGCCAACTTGGAAGCTGACAGAAGACCGGTGAGGGGAATGAAATGTGCCATCTTGGTAAACCGGTCAACCACTACCCAGATGGTATTAAACTTGTTGCACATAGGCAGGTCTGTGACGAAGTCCATCGACAAATGGGTCCACGGTCGACGGGGAACAGATAATGGAACCAGTTGCCCCGCAGGCGACTGGCGGGATACTTTGTGTTGGGCACACTTTGGGCAAGAAGCAATAAACTCCATGATGTCCTTCTTCAGAGTTGGCCACCAATAAGACCTAGAGATAAACTCAAGGGTTTTCTGAATGCCTGTTTGTCCGGCAAAACGGGAAGCATGTGTCCAATGCATGAGCTTCTTCCTTAACACTGACTTCACAAAACTTTTCCCTGGTGGGGGCATAGAGTCCATCCTTACCGTGGAGAATGCCAACGGATTGATAATAGGATGCTTGTCAGAAGACTCCGACTCATTTTCTTGCTTCCAAGAGCGGGAAAGGGCATCGGCCTTGCGATTCTGAGAGCCCGGACAGAACTGGAGGAACATAAGACGAACAAGGGTTCAGGCTATACTCGTCGCTCCAGATTGGCCTCGAGGGGCCTGGTATCCGTATCTTCAGGAATTACTAGTGGAAGATCCCTGGCCGCTTCCTCTAAGAGAGGACCTGTTACTGCAGGGGCCCTGCGTGTTCCTGGATTTACCGTGGCTGCATTTGATGGCGTGGAAGTTGAACGCCAGATCCTAGCCCGGAAGGGTATTCCCGTGCAGGTCATCCTCACTCTCCTTAAGGCTAGGAATGAGGTCACGGCAAAACATTATCACCGTATTTGGAGAAGGTATGTGTCGTGGCGTGAAACCAAAGCAGCTCATGCGGAGGAGTTTCACTTGGGTCGTTTCCTCCATTTTTTGCAGGCAGGCGTGAATGCAGGCCTCAAAATGGGTTCCATCAAAGTGCAGATTTCGGCTTAATCTATTTTATTTCGGCTTAATCTATTTTCTTTCAAAAAGAATTGTCCGTCCTTCCTGAAGTTCAGACTTTCGAGAAGGGAGTGCTGCATATCCATCCTCCATTTGTGCCACCTGTGGCACCATGGGATCTTGAAGTGGTGTTGCAGTTTCTTATGTCTCACTGGTTTGAACCTTTGCGTAAGGTTGAGTTAAGGTTTTTTACTTGGAAAGTGGTCATGCTCCTGGCTTTGGCGTCTGCCAGACGAGTGTCCGAATTGGCGACTTTGTCTCACAAGAGCCCATAATTGATTTTTTTATGTGGATAGAGCAGAATTGAGGACTCGTCAACAACTTCTGCCGAAGGTGGTTTCTTCGTTTCACATAAATCAACCTATTGTGGTACCTGTGGCTACGGATGCTGTGGCAGTCCCAAAATCTCTTGATGTTGAAAGAGCTTTGAAAATTTATGTTGCTAGAACGGCTCTTACTAGAAAAACTGAGGCTCTGTTTGTCCTGTATGCTTCCAACAAGATTGGAAATCCTGCTTCTAAGCAGATTATTGCACGATGGATTTGTAATACGATTCAGCACGCTCATTCTTCGGCTGGGCTGCCGTTGCCGAAGTCGGTGAAGGTCCATTCTACCAGGAAGGTGGGCTCATCTTGGGCGGCTGCCCAAGGGGTCTCGGCTCTTCAACTTTGCCGAGCAGCTACATGGTCAGGTTCAAACACTTTCGCTAAGTTCTACAAGTTTGATACCCTGGCTGATGAGGACCTTATGTTTGCTCAATCGGTGCTGCAGAGTCATCCGCACTCTCCCGCCCGGTCTGAAGCTTTGGTATAGACCCCATGGTCCTTTTGGAGTCCCCAGCATCCTCTAGGACCTAGGAGAAAATAGGATTTTAATACCTACCGGTAAATCCTTTTCTCCTAGTCCGTAGAGGATGCTGGGCGCCCATCCCAGTGCGGACTGTTCCTTGCAGTTGTATTGATACTGTGTATCAGTTGTATTCAGCTTGTTGCTGTTGTTAGTTCATACTGTTATCTGGTTTCCATGCTGCTCCAGTTGCACAGTATGTTTGTGGTGTGGGCTGGTATGTTTCTCGCCCTTAGTGTAACAAAAATCCTTTCCTCGAAATGTCCGTCTCTCCTGGGCACAGTTCCTATAACTGAGGTCTGGGGGAGGGGCATAGAGGGAGGAGCCAGTTCACACCCAGTCAAAGTCTTTTTAGTGTGCCCAAGCTCCTGTGGATCCCGTCTATACCCCATGGTCCTTTTGGAGTCCCCAGCATCCTCTACGGACTAGGAGAAACGGATTTACCGGTAGGTATTAAAATCCTATTATAGAGTTCTTTGGCCCTAAGTTGCTTACTATGTTTATGGATACGTTTGCTACTAATCAACTTCCTCCCTCAGTGTCCGAGGCTGTTATTATAGTACTACCAAAACCCAGCAAGAACCTCAGACTCCTGGAGTCCTATAGGCCGATCTCCCTCATTCCTACTGATGCTAAGATCCTGGCAAAAATTCTGGCAGTTCGGCTTAACTCGGTTATTAAGTCCATAATACATCAGGATCAATCTGGCTTTATGCCGGACATGTCCACATCTATTAATTTTCGTAGGCTGTATACTATTCTGCAGGCTCCACATGCCTTCCCCTCGGACTCGGTCGTGGTCTCCTTGGACGCGGCTAAGGCGTTCGATAGCGTTGAATGGTCCTACCTGTGGGGAGTTATGAAATGTATGGGCTTTGGCCCTAACGTCATACAATGGATCAGACTGCTATATCAAAACCCGAGTGCCAGGATCTTGGTAAATGGTTACATTTCGTCCTCCTTTACCCTGTCTCGGGGTACTAGACAAGGGTGCCCCCTCTCCCCTGCCCTATTTGCTATAGCCATAGAGCCTCTGGCCTGCCTGATTAGGACATACCCGGACATTGGGGGAATCGCTACGGGCCCTTGGGTAGACAAAATTGCCCTTTATGCGGATGACCTGCTGTTATTTCTACATGATTATGCTGTTGATATGCCTATTTTGCTGCAGGTCATTGAGGAATTCGGTGGCTTTTCTGGTCTCCGTATCAGCTGGCCCAAGTCACTTAATATGCCCGTCATTGGTTCTACTCCCCAGGTCCCGAAGCTCTGCTTGCCGCTATGCTGGACAGATCAGTTTAAATATCTTGGAATTCAAGTCACAAATAAACCTTCTGATTTTTAACCCCTGAACCTAGACCCACTGACGCAACTGATTATACGCAAGTCGAAAGCTTGATGCAAGCTTCCGCTGACAGTGACTGACAGGGTTAGTCTCATTAAAATGATAATTCTACCTAAACTATTATACATTGTTTTGCAATCCCCGGTATATATCTTCCCGGCATTTTTTAGGAAACTGAATGGTATATTATCATCCTTGATCTGGGCCAACAAAAGGCCTACGATAAAGCTGAATACCCTCACTAGGCTGAAAGCTGATGGAGGTTTAGCCTTACCCAACTTTCAAATGTACTACTTTGCGTCTCAGTTATCACATCTTAGCACCTGGATACAGGGCGGGGATGCCGGCACTTTACAATGGGCGTTTCTCCAGTGCTACTATCTGGGCCTCTCTCCGGTGCAGGTTTTGCTGAGTGGGACTGTTTCTCGTACTCTCCCCCTATTGTCTTCCAGGCCATGAAGATCTGGCTCGCTTTGAGGAATCTGCTTGGGTTTGATGGCTTGGACCCGTATACACCCCTCTGGCACTCTACTTCACTACCCGAGCTGGGGTCCCTCGAGGGCGCGGTGGTGTGGGTTCCATACTCCATTGTCTCTATATCCCAATTGTACAGTGATGGTACGCTGAAATCGTTTCAGCAGTTAAAGGAGGAATTTGGTCTACCTAATTCTTATTCTTTTAGATTCCTACAACTCCGACACGTCTTACAATCACAATTTCGGGACTCACCCCTGGCGCTCCTTCATTTCCCCATAAAGACCTTTTTAAGCTCGTTGGGACGGGTTAAGGTGATTTCTTTTACCTACTCGTACCTATTAAAAACACTTCATGCAGACCCTCTCTCGGGACTCCGTGTGCGTTGGGAGTGTGATCTGGGCCCCATAGGCGAGGAGGACTGGGAGCTTGCCCTGGAGTACCCGGGTATGGTGACTAAGTCACTCCGATTTCAACAAATACAGCTCTTTATTTTGCACAGATCCTATATGACACCGGCTCGGTTGGCCAGGTTTGGGGCTGGCACTACAGCTGTTTGCCCTAAATGTGGGGCCGATGGCGGATCCTTTTGGCACCTTGTGTGGGAGTGTCCGTCCATTCAGGTGTTTTGGTATGGGGTCAGGTCGATTCTGGAGCACACGGGGATGCCTGGGAGTATGTTGACTTTGAGATTCTGTGTATTGGGAATGGGGGCCTGCTTCGGAGTCCAAGTGGGAGGGCCTTTATGCTCGTAGTATTTGTGCCCTGGCCAAAGTGTGCATTGCGCGGACATGGATGGCACCGCATAGCCCTTCTGTATCAGCCTTTAAGGCTCTGGTTAATGACACTCTCCTTAAAGACCGCTATATATACCTGAAAAATATTGCCATTTCGAAATATGGGAAAATACGGTCCCCTTGGATTACTTCTGTATACTCCTTTCCTGCTCTTGCGCTATTAGACGCACTGCGCCCTGGTGGCGGTGTGTGTACTGGGTTCATGCAGGGCCAGGTCGTGATATTCACCGTTACTCTATATACCTCACCTATTTATTGTAATATTGCTTCTTGTTGTTTTTTCTTTATCTCTCTTTCTTCCTTTCCTATTCTTTATGTCCTAGAAGTTTCTGTAGGCTATGTTACGGCCTACTAGTTGGAGTTGTAATTGTTAAGTAACTGGGGAGAAAATAAAAAATGTCTAACATGTGATTTATGACCTGTTTACGGACATTAGATCTTTCTTGCACAGTGAGCTTGGTAATAATGTGGGAGCAATTGTACATGTAATGTTATGTATCTTACTTTTGGAGTTCACACATGCTATAAACTGTTGCATTGCTTATCCTGTACTATGCGATTTCCCATGTCTAATGATATGTCTGTATTGGTGATCCTTTTTCGAATAAACAAACTCTATTTAAAAAACAAAGAGCAACTCCCTCTTACTTTGAGGGGCATTGGTTGATTCTGCGTCAGGTGGAGGCACCCTCCTCGGATAGTTCGCCTTCCTTCGGGTAACCGTTTCTTCAGACCCTGTCTTGTCCATTTTAGCAATTTGGCACAAAACCAACTCTGCAAAAGCAAATTATTTATATTTATTTATTATTCTTATTTATATAGCGCACACATATTCCGCAGCGCTTTATAAAGACTATTTGGCCATTCACATCAGTCCCTGCCCTAGTGGAGCTTACAATCTATATTACCTACCACTTGCGCACACGCACACATTCATGCTAGGGTTAATTTTATTGTGATCCAATTAACCTACCAGTACATTTTTGGATCGTGGGAGGAAACCAGAGTACCCGGGGGAAACCCATGCAAGTATGGGAAAATATACAAACTCCACATAGTTAATCGAACCCATGACCTCAGTGCTGTGAGGCAGTAATGCAAACCATAACACCATCTGTACTGCCCATAAAACAAGATTTATGGTAAGAACTTAACGTTGTTAAATATCTTTCTGCGAGGTACACTGGGCACCATAAGAATTCACATCGGGATGTAGAGTAGGATCTTGATCCGAAGAACCAACAGGCTCAGAGCTTTTGACTGTTCCCAAGATGCACAGCGCCTCCTCCTCTATAAACCCGCCTCCATGCACAGGAGCTCAGTTTCCAGCCCAAAGCAATAGCAGGTACCAGAGATGACAATCGCTCGTAGCCAATTACACCACACACTCACCGCAGGAGAGGGTGTCAGCGGCTATGCCAATACCAACCCAAAGAAGCTACGTGCGTCAGGGTGGGCACCTTGTGGAGCCCAGTGTACTTCGCAGAAAGAGATTTAACAACGGTAAGTTCTTACCATAAATCTCGTTTTCTGCTGCGGGGTACACTGGGCTCCACAAGGATTCACATCGGGGATGTCCTAAAGCAGTTCCTCATCTGAGGGGACGCACTGTAGCGGGCATGAGCACCCGGCGTCAAAAGGAAGCATCCTGGGAAGCGGCGGTATCGAAGGCATAGAACCTTACAAACGTGCTCCCTGAGTACCATGTTGCCTCCTTGCACAATTGTTCAAGGGTCGCACCACGGAGGACCGCCCAAGAAGATCCAACCGACCGAGTAGAATGGGCTTTGATGGTAGCAGGAACCAGACGACCAGCCTGTACATAAGCATGTGCAATCACTATTCTAATCCATCTGGCCAAAGTCTGCTTGGAAGCAGGCCAGCCACATTTGTGAAAAACAAACACTACAAAAAGTGAATCAGATTTCCGAGTGGAGAAAGTTCTCTTCACATAGATACGGAGAGCCTGTACCACATCCAAAGACCGCTCTTTGGTAGACAACTCAGGAGAATTAAAGGCCGGAAAAATAATCTCCTGGTTAAGGTGGAAGGAAGACACCACCTTAAGTCAATTACTTGGCCGCGTTCGAAGAACCGCCCGGTCACGGTGAAAAATCAAATCGGGAGACTTACAGGATAAGGCACCCAAGTCCGAGACCCTACTAGCTGAAGCAATCGCCAGCAAGAATAGGACCTTAAGGGAAAGCCACTTAAGGTTAGCAGAGGCAAGAGGCTCAAACGGAGACTCTTGCAAGGACTCCAAAACCACGACAAGTCCCAAGGAGCCACAGGTGGCACATAAGGAGGCTGAATCCGCAACACACCCTGGGTGAATGTATGTACATCAGGTAGGGTAGCAATTTTTCTCTGAAACCAAACCGACAAGGCAGAGATGTGAACCTTGAGGGAGGCCAGACGCAGGCCTAAGTCCAGGCCCTGTTGTAGAAAGGCCTAAAGCTTGGCCGTACTAAACTTGAAAACGTCATGATTGTGAGACGCACACCAAGTAAAGTAAGCATTCAAGACCCTATGGTAAACCCGAGCAGAAGCCGGCAATACGGGCCTTCAACATAGTTTGAACGACCGCCTCAGAAAAACCCTTGGCCCTCAAGACGGAAGCTTCAAGAGCCATGCCGTCAAAGCCAGCCGGGCCAAATCCTGGTAAACACAAGGGCCCTGAACGAGGAGATCTGGTTGTTGTGGAAGTAGAAGGGGACGATTCCACGAGAGACCCAGGAGATCGGAGAACCAATGCCGTCTGGGCCACGCTGGAGTGACCAGAAGCAGGGTTCCGCCTTCTTGCTTGAACTTCCTTATCACACTGGGCATGACTGACACCAGAGGGAACACATACGGTAGCTGAAAGTTCCATGGAATTGCCAGAGCGTCCACGAAAGCAGCTTGAGGATCCCTTGTCTTTGCTCCGAAGACCAGAACCTTGTGATTGTTTCGAGATGCCATCAGATCCACATCTGGAAGGCCCCACGAGAAGTTGAAACACCTCCGGATGGAGGCTCCACTCGCCGGCATGTACGTCTTGACGACTGAGATAGTCTGCTTCCCAGTTCAGGATGCCCGGAATAAACACTGCGGATATGGCCAGCAGATGGCGCTCCGCCCACTGAAGAATCCGTGCTACTTCCCTCATTGCCATGCGGCTTCGAGTGCCGCCTTGATGATTTATGTACAACCCCGTGGTGGCGTTGTCCGACTGTACTTGAACAGGTCTGTTCTGTATTAGATGCTGGGCCATTGTCAACGCGTTGAACACTGCCCGCAGTTCCAGAAAATGGATCGGGAGCAGAGACTCCTCCTTGGTCCACCGACCCTGAAGAGAGTGTTGTTCAAACACCGCGCCCCAACCTCTCAGACTGACATCTGTCGTCAGAAGAACCCAGTTGGATATCCAGTAGGGACGGCACCTGCTCAATCGTTGGTCCTGAAGCCACAATCTCAGCAACAGGTGGACCTCCGGAGACAATGAGATTATGTGAGATCTGATCCGGTGTCTAAAGTCGACACCAAGAGACCCAGCAATAGCATTGCCGAATGTATCGCCACTTGCGGACGAGATAGGAAGCATCGAATCGTGTTCTGAAGTTTCAGGAATTTCTGCTGAGACAGGAACAACCGTTGGTTGTGAGTGTCCAATAATGCTCCCAGATGTATCATGCTCCGAGCAAGAACCAGGGAGGATTTCTTCCAGTTGATCAGCCACCCGTGGGCTTTCAAGCACTGGACCGTCAGATTGAGATGACACAGGAGAAATTCTGGGGAATTGAGGAACCCCCTGAACCTGAACTCTCAGCTGCCATATTATCCTCCATCACGTCTGCGGCCTTACTACCACGCAGTGTGAGAGAAGCCCCAACGTCGTTGCCACGTGTAGCAGACATAACAAAGTGCACAATATAGGGCAACTTGGTACAAAGTTTAGCAGCAACATACCTAGCAAGAACACTCGGTGAAGTGTGAAGCAGATATATAGTGTGACTATGAATCACAAGTAAAAATACACAGCCAGTATATCTTGTGATAAAATCCTATATTATACAGAAATAAACCTGATACACTTAGTCCCCTCAGATACAGCAATATAGGAGTAGCCCACTGAGTGAAATACCCTTTAATAAGGTAGCCACGCAGCACCTACATGCGCACACACACACACACACACACACATATAATGTCACACACGTACCATGCAGAAATTATGCACCATAAAACTGCACTGGACTAGCAATACAAAGTAATACTCAGTCTGGCTATATGTGTTAACAATAGATATAACAAAACACAGTAACTAATGGATGTATATCACAGAGTGTTTGTACCACACAACCCTGAATGTATGCACTGTTTCTTAACTAACACTGTCCCAGTGACAGGTAGAATACTTAAGTGTCCTGTAGGAAACACAGCACTGACAATCAGGCGGTTCTACAGAACAGGATTTGCCCCAGCAGTCCCAGGAACAGTACAACTCTATCAGTGATGGCTGCTGTCCGGAAGTGAAGGAGAGGAAGGCAGCTCCAGGGCGGGAACACTTGTAGAAATGGCGCCCTGGGGCCGGGGGGAGGGGCCTCAGGTCCGACCTTCTCTCCCTGCTGGCATCCCCACCGGGCTCTGCGGCCAGTTAAAAACAGTGTTAACGTACAGTAAGAGCCCCCCAGACCTGTGCCCTTAAGTGTCCCTGGTGGCTAGTGGAGCGGCTGCCCAGTAATCAGTGGCCACGCCAGCGTGCGCACAACCAGCCTCCTACGGCCGCGCTGGATCGCGGTAAAGTGCGGGCACAATAGCCCCTTACCTCCCCCGTAGCTGCGGCCCCACGATCCGGGAGGACGGCGGCGTGTGTGTGTGACTCACGATTGAAAGAATCTGCGCCTCCACTGCAGTGACCCGGAAACCGGGGCACGGGAGTATACAGCGCCGCTGGGGGTGACGGAGCTGCAAGTAGGAAAGTCTATGAGACTTTACCCGCAGCAGCCCTTGTAGTTTCTCACAGAATCTTCTTTTTCTTTCAATTTAAAGCAACGAATGGGCTGCCTAAGGCAGCCCTCCTGTTAAGTGCCTGCTTACTGCATGGCACCAACTTACAAACTGAGCTCTTGTGCATGAGGGCGGGGTTATATAGGAGGCGGCGCTGTGCATCTCGGGAACAGTCCAAAGCTTTGAGCCTGTTAGGTCCTCGGATCAAGACCCTACTCTACACCCCGATGTGACTCCTTGTGGAGCCCAGTGTACATCGCAGCAGAAATATATATGATAGCTTGATAGAATATTTCTATGCCCTAGGGGTGTGGGGGTCATCTGCACAGTTAAAAAATAAATACATTATATATATATATATATATATATATATATATATATATATATATATAGACACACACACACCCCTTCCCCACCACATGTATGTAATCATTATTCTCAAGTGCAGATTGTATTTTGGAAAACTACATGTAGTATCCTGCTTTTTGCCGTTCTGAAAAAGTGAATGCCAAGGCAAGAACAAAATATTTTGTGGAGTTTCTTTCAAAAATAAGACAAGACAAACAAATATTATTTGGGGCATTTTACCTCTGAGGATGTAAAGTAAATTAAGAGCATTTCAAAGCCTTTCAAAAGAAAAAAGTATGTAAAGAGTTTGGGTGCAACATTTGACAACAACAAAAAAGAAAATAATATACATGTTGGAATCTGACAAAAAACAACTAAAACACGTTCAGCACAGGGGGTGATATAGCTGGGTACACACTTTGCAGATTTGATAAACGCTCTGACCCTTGGATCTATCAGTGTGCACTATTTATAGCTCATGGGGGGTCATTCCGAGTTGTTCGCTCGCTAGCTGCTTTTAGCAGCATTGCAAACGCTAGGCCTCCGCCCTCTGGGAGTGTATCTTAGCTTAGCAGAATAGCTAACGAAAGATTATAGAATTGCTACTAAACATTTTCATGCAGTTTCTGAGTAGCTCCAGACCTACTCCTAGATTGCGATCACCTCAGTCCGTTTAGTTCCTGGTCTGACGTCACAAACACGCCCTGCGTTCGGCCAGCCACTCCCCCGTTTCTCCATCCATTCCTGCGTTTTTCCCTGGCACGCCTGCGTTTTTAGCACTCCCGGAAATCGGTCAGTTTCCGTCCAGAAACACCCACTTCCTGTCAATCACTCACCGATCAGCAGAGCGATTGAAAAGCGCCGCACGAACACCAGCAAATCTACAAAGTTTTGTGTTAAAAAACTTTGTCTCACAAGAGCCCATATTTGATTTTTCATGTGGATAGAGCAGAATTGAGGATTTGTCAACAACTTCTGCCGAAGGTGGTTTCTTCGTTTCACATAAATCAACCTATTGTGGTACCTGTGGCTACGGATGCTGTGGCTGTCCCAAAATCTCTTGATGTTGAAAGAGCTTTGAAAATTTATGTCGCCAGAACGGCTCTTACTAGAAAAACTGAGGCTCTGTTTGTCCTGTATGCTTCCAACAAGATTGGAAATCCTGCTTCTAAGCAGATTATTGCACGCTGGATTTGTAATACGATTCAGCAGGCTCATTCTTTGGCTGCGCTACCGTTGCCGAAGTCGGTGAAGGCCCATTCTACCAGGAATCTTGGGCGGTTGCCCGAGAGGTCTCGGCTCTTCAACTTTGCAGAGCAGCTACATGGTCAGGTTCAAACACTTTTGCTAAGTTCTACAAGTTTGATACCCTGGCTGATGAGGAACTTATGTTTGCTCAATCGGTGCTGCAGAATCGTCCGCACTCTCCCGCCCGGTCTGAAGCTTTGGTATAGACCCCATGGTCCTTTTGGAGTCCCCAGCATCCTCTAGGACATAAGAGAAAATAGGATTTTAATACCTACCGGTAAATCCTTTTCTCTTAGTCCATTGAGGATGCTGGGCGCCCATCCCAGTGCAGACTGTTCCTTGCAGTTGTATTGATAGTGTTTTTTTCGGTTACACGAGATTTGTGTATCAGTTGTATTCAGCTTGTTGCTGTTGTTAGTTCATACTGTTATCTGTTTTCCATGCTGCTCCAGTTGTACGGTATGTTTGTGGTGTGGGCTGGTATGTTTCTCGCCCTTAGTGTAACAAAAATCCTTTCCTCGAAATGTCCGTCTCTCCTGGGCACAGTTCCTATAACTGAGGTCTGTGGTAGGGGCATAGAGGGAGGAGCCAGTTCACACCCAGTCAAAGTCTTTTTAGTGTGCCCAAGCTCCTGCGGATCCCCTCTATACCCCATGGTCCTTTTGGAGTCCCCAGCATCCTCTACGGACTAGGAGAAAAGGATTTACCGGTAGGTATTAAAATCCTATTATAGAGTTCTTTGGCCCTAAGTTACTTACTATGTTTCTGGATACGTTTGCTACTACTCAACTTCCTCTCTCAATGTCCGAGGCTGTTATTATAGTACTACCAAAACCTGGCAAGAACCCCAGACTCCTGGAGTCCTATAGGCCGATCTCCCTCATTCCTACTGATGCTAAGATCCTGGCAAAAATTCTGGCAGTTCGGCTTAACTCGGTTAAGTCCATAATACATCAGGATCAATCTGGCTTTATGCCTGGCATGTCCACGCCTATTAATTTTCGTAGGCTGTATACTATTCTGCAGGCTCCACATGCCTTCCCCTCGGACTCGGTCGTGGTCTCCTTGGACGCGGCTAAGGCGTTCAATAGCGTTGAATGGTCCTACCTGTGGGGAGTTATGAAATGTATGGGGTTTGGCCCTAACTTCATACAATGGTTCAGACTGCTATATCAAAATCCGAGTGCCAGGATCTTGGTAAATGGTTACATTTCGTCCTCCTTTACCCTGTCTCGGGGTACTAGACAAGGGTGCCCCCTCTCCCCTGCCCTATTTGCTATAGCCATAGAGCCTCTGGCCTGCCTGATTAGGACATACCCGGACATTGGGGGAATCGCTACGGGCCCTTGTGTAGACAAAATTGCCCTTTATGCGGATGACCTGCTGTTATTTCTACATGATTATGCTGTTGATATGCCTATTTTGCTGCAGGTCATTGAGGAATTCGGCGGCTTTTCTGGTCTCCGTATCAGCTGGCCCAAGTCATTTATTATGCCCGTCATTGGTTCTCCTCCCCAGGTCCCGAAGCTCTCCTTGCCGCTATGCTGGACAGATCAGTTTAAATATCTTGGAATTCAAGTCACAAATAACCCTTCTGATTTTATACCCCTGAACCTAGACCCACTGACGCAACTGATTATACGCAAGTCGAGAGCTTGGTGCAAACTTCCGCTGACAGTGACTGGCAGGGTTAGTCTCATTAAAATGATAATTCTACCCAAACTATTATACATTGTTTTGTAATCCCTGGTATATATCTTCCTGGCATTTTTTAGGAAACTGAATGGTATATTATCATCCTTGATCTGGGCCAACAAAAGGCCTACGATAAAGCTGAATACCCTCACTAGGCTAAAAGCTGATGGAGGTTTAGCCTTACCCAACTTTCAAATGTACTACTTTGCATCTCAGTTATCACATCTTAGCACCTGGATACAGGGCGGGGATGCCGGCACTTTACAATGGGCGTTTCTCCAGTGCTACTATCCGGGCCTCTCTCCGGTGCAGGTTTTGCTGAGTAGGACTGTTTCTCGGTACTCTCCCCCTATTGTCTTCCAGGCCATGAAGATCTGGCTCGCTTTGAGGAATCTGCTTGGGTTTGTTGGCTTGGACCCGGATACTCCCCTCTGGCACTCTACTTCACTACCCGAGCTGGGGGCCCTCGAGGGCGGGGTGGTGTGGGTTCCATACTCCATTGTCTCTATATCCCAATTGTACAGTGATGGTACGCTGAAATCGTTTCAGCAGTTAAAGGAGGAATTTGGTCTACCTAATTCTTATTTTTTTAGATTCCTACAACTCCGACACGTCTTACAATCAGAATTTCGGGACTCACCCCTGGCGCTCCTCCATTTCCCCATAAAGACCTTTTTAAGCTCGTTGGGACAGGTTAAGGTGATTTCTTTTACCTATGGGACGGGTTAAGGTGATTTCTTTTACCTACTCGTACCTATTAAAAACACTTTATGCAGACCCTCTCTCGGGACTCTGTGTGCGTTGGGAGTGTGATCTGGGCCCCATAGGCGAGGAGGACTGGGAGCTTGCCCTGGAGTACCCGGGTATGGTGAATAAGTCACTCCGATTTCAACAAATACAGCTCTTTATTTTGCACAGATCCTATATGACACCGGCTCGGTTGGCCAGGTTTGGGGCTGGCACTACAGCTGTTTGCCCTAAATGTGGGGCCGATGGGGGATCCTTTTGGCACCTTGTGTGGGAGTGTCCATCCATTCAGGTGTTTTGGTCTGGGGTCAGGTCGATTCTGGAGCACACGGCGATGCCTGGGAGTATGTTGACTTTGAGATTCTGTGTACTGGGAATGGGGGGCTGCTTCGGAGTCCAAGTGGGAGGGCCTTTATGCTCGTAGTATTTGTGCCCTGGCCAAAGTGTGCATTGCGCGGACATGGATGGCACCGCATAGCCCTTCTGTATCAGCCTTTAAGGCTCTGGTTAATGACACTCTCCTTAAAGACCGCTATATATACCTGAAAAATATTGCCATTTCGAAATACGGGAAAATACGGTCCCCTTGGATTACTTCTGTATACTCCTTTCCTGCTCTTGCGCTATGAGACGCACTGCGCCCTGGTGGCGGTGTGTGTACTGGGTTCATGCAGGGCCAGGTCGTGATATTCACCGTTACTCTATATACCTCACCTATTTATTGTAATACTGCTTCTTGTTGTTTTTTCTTTATCTCTCTTTCTTCCTTTCCTATTCTTTATGTCCTAGAAGTTTCTGTAGGCTATGTTCTGGCCTACTAGTTGGAGTTGTAATTGTTAAGTAACTGGGGAGAAAATAAAAAATGTCTAACATGTGATTTATGACCTGTTTACGGACATTAGATCTTTCTTGCACAGTGAGCTTGGTAATAATGTGGGAGCAATTGTACATGTAATGTTATGTATCTTACTTTTGGAGTTCACACATGCTATAAACTGTTGGATTGCTTATCCTGTACTATCTGATTTCCCATGTCTAATGATATGTCTGTATTGGTGATCCTTTTTCGAATAAACTAACTCTATTTAAAAAACAAAGAGCAACTTCCTCTTACTTTGAGGGGCACTGGTTGATTCTGCGTCAGGTGGAGGCACCCTCCTCGGATAGTTCGCCTTCCTTCGGGTAACCGTTTCTTCAGACCCTGTCTTGTCCATTTTAGCAATTTGGCACAAAACCAACTCTGCAAAAGCAAATTATTTATATTTATTTATTATTCTTATTTATATAGCGCACACATATTCCGCAGCGCTTTATAAAGACTATTTGGCCATTCACATCAGTCCCTGCCCTAGTGGAGCTTACAATCTATATTACCTACCACTTGCGCACACGCACACGTTCATGCTAGGGTTAATTTTATTGTGATCCAATTAACCTACCAGTACATTTTTGGATCGTGGGAGGAAACCAGAGTACCCGGGGGAAACCCATGCAAGTATGGGAAAATATACAAACTCCACATAGTTAATCGAACCCATGACCTCAGTGCTGTGAGGCAGTAATGCAAACCATAACACCATCTGTACTGCCCATAAAACAAGATTTATGGTAAGAACTTAACGTTGTTAAATATCTTTCTGCGAGGTACACTGGGCATCACAAGAATTCACATCGGGATGTAGAGTAGGATCTTGATCCGAAGAACCAACAGGCTCAGAGCTTTTGACTGTTCCCAAGATGCACAGCGCCTCCTCCTCTATAAACCCGCCTCCATGCACAGGAGCTCAGTTTCCAGCCCAAAGCAATAGCAGGTACCAGAGATGACAATCGCTCGTAGCCAATTACACCACACACTCACCGCAGGAGAGGGTGTCAGCGGCTATGCCAATACCAACCCAAAGAAGCTAAGTGCGTCAGGGTGGGCACCTTGTGGAGCCCGGTGTACCTCGCAGAAAGAGATTTAACAACGGTAAGTTCTTACCATAAATCTCGTTTTCTGCTGCGGGGTACACTGGGCTCCACAAGGATTCACATCGGGGATGTCCTAAAGCAGTTACTCATCTGAGGGGACGCACTGTAGCGGGCATGAGCACCCGGCGTCAAAAGGAAGCATCCTGGGAAGCGGCGGTATCGAAGGCATAGAACCTTACAAACGTGTTCCCTGAGAACCACGTTGCCGCCTTGCACAATTGTTCCAGGGTCGCACCACGGAGGACCGCCCAAGAAGATCCAACCGACCGAGTAGAATGGGCTTTGATGGTAGCAGGAACCAGACGACCAGCCTGTACATAAGCATGTGCAATCACTATTCTAATCCATCTGGCCAAAGTCTGCTTGGAAGCAGGCCACCCACATTTGTGAAAAACAAACACTACAAAAAGTGAATCAGATTTCCGAGTGGAGAAAGTTCTCTTCACATAGATACGGAGAGCCTGTACCACATCCAAAGACCGCTCTTTGGTAGACAACTCAGGAGAATTAAAGGCCGGAAAAATAATCTCCTGGTTAAGGTGGAAGGAAGACACCACCTTAAGTCAATTACTTGGCCGCGTTCGAAGAACCGCCCGGTCACGGTGAAAAATCAAATCGGGAGACTTACAGGATAAGGCACCCAAGTCCGAGACCCTACTAGCTGAAGCAATCGCTAGCAAGAATAGGACCTTAAGGGAAAGCCACTTAAGGTCAGCAGAGGCAAGAGGCTCAAACGGAGACTCTTGCAAGGACTCCAAAACCACGACAAGTCCCAAGGAGCCACAGGTGGCACATAAGGAGGCTGAATCCGCAACACACCCTGGGTGAATGTATGTACATCAGGTAGGGTAGCAATTTTTCTCTGAAACCAAACCGACAAGGCAGAGATGTGAACCTTGAGGGAGGCCAGACGCAGGCCTAAGTCCAGGCCCTGTTGTAGAAAGGCCTAAAGCTTGGCCGTACTAAACTTGAAAACGTCATGATTGTGAGACGCACACCAAGTAAAGTAAGCATTCAAGACCCTATGGTAAACCCGAGCAGAAGCCGGCAATACGGGCCTTCAACATAGTTTGAACGACCGCCTCAGAAAAACCCTTGGCCCTCAAGACGGAAGCTTCAAGAGCCATGCCGTCAAAGCCAGCCGAGCCAAATCCTGGTAAACACAAGGGCCCTGAACGAGGAGATCTGGTTGTTGTGGAAGTAGAAGGGGACGATTCCACGAGAGACCCAGGAGATCGGAGAACCAATGCCGTCTGGGCCACGCTGGAGTGACCAGAAGCAGGGTTCCGCCTTCTTGCTTGAACTTCCTTATCACACTGGGCATGACTGACACCAGAGGGAACACATACGGTAGCTGAAAGTTCCATGGAATTGCCAGAGCGTCCACGAAAGCAGCTTGAGGATACCTTGTCTTTGCTCCGAAGACCGGAACCTTGTGATTGTTTCGAGACGTCATCAGATCCACATCTGGAAGGCCCCACGTGTCCACGAGAAGTTGAAACACCTCCGGATGGAGACTCCACTCGCCGGCATGTACGTCTTGACGACTGAGATAGTCTGCTTCCCAGTTCAGGACGCCCGGAATAAACACTGCGGATATGGCCAGCAGATGGCGCTCCGCCCACTGAAGAATCCGTGCTACTTCCCTCATTGCCATGCGGCTTCGAGTGCCACCTTGATGATTTATGTACACCCCCGTGGTGGCGTTGTCCGACTGTACTTGAAACAGGTCTGTTCTGTATTAGATGCTGGGCGTTGAACACTGCCCGCAGTTCCAGAAAATGGATCGGGAGCAGAGACTCCTCCTTGGTCCACCGACCCTGAAGAGAGGGTTGTTCAAACACCGCGCCCCAACCTCTCAAGACTGACATCTGTCGTCAGAAGAACCCAGTTGGATATCCAGAAGGGATGGCACCTGCTCAATCGTTGGTCCTGAAGCCACAATCTCAGCAACAGGTCAGTGGCAAACACAGGATTTGCATGGAGGGGTTTCCAGAACTGGGCGGAGCCAATCACGGGGGTGGGGACTGAGGTGGCCCAGTATATGCTGGGTCCGTAAAACTAGTGTGTCTGTGTGTATATATATATATATATATATATCTACACATATATATATATATATATATACATATATCTACACACACACATATATATATATATATATACATACACACACACATACATATACACGGGTGGTCTTCAGTATGCCGGCGGTCGGGCTCCCGGCGACCAGCATACCGGCGCCGGGAGCCTGACCACCGGCATACCGACACTTATTCTCCCCCGTGGGGGTCCACGACCCCCCTGGAGGGAGAATAAAATAGTGTGGCGCGCGTAGCGTGGCGAGCGCAGCGAGCCCGCAAGGGGCTCATTTGCGCTCGCCACACTGTTGGTAAGCCGGCGGCCGGCCTCCCGGCGCCGGTATGCTGGTCGCCGGGAGGCCGGCCGCCGGGAGATCGTAGTGAACCCATATACACATATACATAGCATATTAAACATGCACACATATATATATATATATATATATATATATATATATATATACACACACATACAGTACACATATATATACACATGTATATATATATATATATATCATATGTGTGTGTGTGTGTGTGTGTGTGTGTGTGTGTGTGTGTGTGTGTTTTTATATGTATGTATGTATATACATGTGTATATATGTAGGCACATGGATATATATGTACTATAATTAAAATAAAGTAAACTTTTATTGCACTTGCAAGTGCCACCAGGAAGACGTGCTGCAGAGGACGCTAGACAGTCATTAATAATACTCATGCAGCTAAAAAAAAAAATTTTTTTTTTTTTTAGTGGAGGGGGGTTTCTGGGTACTCGGAAACCCCCCCTGGGTGCGCCACTGCAGGTGGACCCCCGGAGACAATGAGATTATGTGAGATCTGATCCGGTGTCTAAAGCCGACACCAAGAGACCCAGCAATAGCATTGCCGAATGTATCGCCACTTGCGGACGAGATAGGAAGCATCGAATCGTGTTCTGAAGTTTCAGGAATTTCTGCTGAGACAGGAACAACCGTTGGTTGTGAGTGTCTGTAATAATCAGTATCTCTTAGGTTACGTAGATCTGTGTTGTCCTATTTCTGCTACTTCTTCTATATTATTCCCAATTACTCGTTACCTGTTTTTCTTTTGATGTTCCAGTTTGTTCTTGGTCCAATCTATTTCCGGAGTATTTCAAGAATTTCACATCAATCAGTGAAGAAATGTTCTAAGAAAGTTTTAATAATAAGTGTTCTTTCTAATGAACATAAATGTGGATATTTGCAATAGTAGGATTATTAATCTGAACAACTCAATCTCAACTGTTCACAATCAAGTTGCTAAATAAAATAAGATTTATTTAATTCTGGAACTCTGGTATTTGAGATTATTACAACTCTTTGCTATACCTACTCTCCCTAGTGCATAAAAAATGTTAGGTAAACATGTTTGACATTCACTTTATAATGATAGATAACAAAACATTGTGTAACATATCTTACATATAAGATAATGAACCATTACAGTCACACTAAATCAATTAACCAATCCGCCACTAATGTTGCCGTTAACTATATAGGTAGCTACTGTTTTAACCAAAATTAAATGTGTCCCAAATTCCCTGAGTACTCTCTTCTCTTTCGTTGGTGCACAATTCAACTGCTACGTTGTTATTTTAAATTATCTCAGTTTGTCTTATGTTGTTTGGATAAAGTCTATAAAATTGGTTTTTTGTTTAATTTCAATCTTCTCCCGTTTTACTATCTCCGCAGATTTTCCAGGTACTCCTTGCATTAAACAATCCAAGAAAACTGCCAATTTTTTGGTATTCCAATGGGATTATATGACTTATTAAGAGAGGAAGTAGCTGCGTGGATTCTGCTCTATCCCTAATATTCCAATGAATGTAAATCCGTGACGGTAAGAAATTTAGTATTTCGGGCTAGGCATTGAGTCAACGATTGTTCTTTGGGGAACAGGGGTTGAGATTGCGTTGGGACAATTGTACCTACTGTGTCACTTAGTAATGTACCGCGTTTCCCTGTTCGTCCTTTCCTGTCAGTTTTGCTGGCAAAAAGGTCACTTTTTATTTGTCCTTTAGCAGGGTAATGGGAAGAGTAAAGGGATGGAAATGGAAATATCTCAGTCTCTACGGCCAAATATTAGCTGCTGGGAAAAGACTATCAATTCCCTGAATTATTTAAGAGTTGAGGAGGATTTAACCTTGGAGCATATTCAGAAGTCTGGTACAAAAAGGGTGAATGCAATGTTCCGTTTCTCTTAGTGCGGGTCCTATGTGCTGGACGTGCAGTGGTAAATACCTGTACAAAGTTACCGTTGTGCCGGTGACTGAGACCGAGGATGCATTTTTTCTGAATGACTCTCTCTCGATCAGTCTCCCCACCGAGGCTTTCTTGCTGGGTCTCGGTAGTGAGAAACCCCGCCTCCGGCTATAACTCTCCGCTCCGGGGGCGTCACCTACTGCTGGTCATGCGTGTTGGCGTCGCCTTTCCCTGTCCCTGCAGCAATAGCTGTCAGCGGAGGTCTCCACTCCCCGTCACCGCCGTTACCGCTTCCGAGGGATATATCTTCGAGCACCGATCTTCTGATGATTCAGCTCCAGGACCAGGGTCGAGCCGCCTCCACAATGTCGCACTTCTCCTTACGGTAACTCTGGGCTGCAGTCCTTGTACTCTCCTCGTCCTCTCGTTCCCAGCAACCGCCTCAACGGTCTCCCGTCCAGCCTCTTTATAGGCTCTCCTAGGTTACCCGGATCGAGCCTTCTCGTGGCTGTTCCCCACGAGCTGGCCCATAACTCTAAAGTCGCGTGCTGTCTCTCTTCCACCTGCCGCAGGCAAACACAGTTCCCCCATACCCCTTAGGGAGGCAATATACATATATCTACATGGATCAATGTATGTTCCTTTCTAATACATCCAGTATAACATGCATTTTTCAGTATAACGATACCTTATTTGCTATACATATATATATATATATATATATATATATATACACACACATACACATTACATTACATAGATGCTTTCACAGGGTGTTACATTCTTCCCTGTTGGAAATATGCGTGTCCCCACGCATTCTTCTATCTTATTCCTAACGATTTTTCCAACTGGTTTATCACTCAGCTGAAGTGGCCTCTACATTCTGATATAGAGGATATGGTGTGGCTGGGTTATCCCAGTTCCACCCCGTGTATTAACTCAGGGCAATAGCCGGTCAAGGAACTACTTTAGTCTTGATAACTCAACGGTAGCATACCTTGGTTGGCGCGTTTTGACCTTCGAACTGATAAAATAGGTGTATCCCCTTTGGTTTTATCTTCCGTATTTTCAGGTACTCGGTTAACCTTGGTGGATTCATTCTCATCTACGCCTCTGACTTCTCGTCTGTCCGAATGTTGAGTCGCTGAATTTCCCATAAAGAGCAAGAGTTCAACGGGATCATTTAATGGAATGCACTCTGAGCTTGTCAACTCTTCCATTTCGGACATGTCTGACCTTTCTCCAGTGGTTCTGGCAGTATAAAGTTTGATTTGGTCACGGGATACAACACTTACTGAGCCCTCTGGATCGCGACGGATCTCGTAAGTATAATGTTCTTGGTCTGGTATTCTGATTATTACATAAGGACGGACTTCCCACATAGGATCCAACTTACTAGAACGACGGTTCTTTCTCCTCCAGACTAAATCCCCGATTTTAAGAGGTATGGACCGGTTGTGCGCGTTGTAGTTCCTTTCCTGACGCTGGTGTACTAACTCCATTCTCTTTTCTACAATGGTATGAGCTGCTTTAATTCTCCGTTGATGTTCGCGGACCCAGTCTGTTTTGGGGTGTTCAGAATGATTTATTGGATGTGTCAATTCTAGATCCTGAGGTAATTTACCCAGTCTGCCGAACAGGAGATAATGAGGAGTAAATCCTGTGGAACAGTGTTCGGTGTTATTGTATAGATAAACGAGCTCTGGCAATAGAGTCGGCCACCTAGCTCGATCCTCTTTCGATATACTTCTTAGCATTCCGATAATGGTCTGATTCGCCCGCTCACATAGTCCATTCCCTTGCGGGTGGTAAGCAGTGGTTCTCGACTTTCGGCATCCGTAGTAAGAACAAAACTCATGGAAAAGTTGAGATTCAAACGCAGAGCCCTGGTCTGTCAGTATACAGTCGGGGTATCCATAGGGTCGGGCAAAATGTTTTAAGAATAGCTCAGTAGTAGTCTTTGCGGTTGTATCCTTAGCGGGCACTACCACTAGAAATTTGCTATAATGATCTATCATAGTCAAGGCATACTGATACCCGCTGTTGCTGGGTTCAAGTTTTACGTGATCCAAGGCAACTATCTGTAGGGGATAATAACTTTTGATAGGATGAAGATAATCTCTTTGATTACGGTCAGGATGTCTTTTGAGATTGCATGGTACGCAATCTCTACACCATTCTTCGACGTCTCTCCTCATGCCTATCCAAAAATATAGTTTCCTCAATATAGCCTCCGTTTTTTGTGTGCCAAAGTGTCCGGATTTATTGTGGTAGGCGTCTAATAAGATGTTGGCCCGATCTCTAGGAACGATAATCTGGTTGACTTTCTGATGGGTACTAGGATCGAGGCTAGTACGTACCAGGAGACCCTGTCTGTACTGAATACGATAACGGTGTCTTAATAACTTCACTAGCTCTACATCAGCCTTTTCTCGTTGGGTTTTATTCAACCCATATTGCTGTCGTATCATTCTCCCGAGTTCTTTCAATATGTGACTTTGTTGTTGGATTTCCGTCCAATCGACGATGGGTGTTTGGTACAAGTGTTCCTCACCCAATGGTTTGTCCGAGACGATTACCGGACCTGAAATAACTGTCTCCTCGGTTCTTCGGCCTTTAAATACAGGAGTTTCAATGTCTTCATTCACGTCATAAATTTCTTCTGCAAGCTCTGTAGTGGGTAGGCGGGATAGAGCGTCCGCATTGCCATTGGATTTCCCGCTTCTGTATGATACCGTGTAATTGAAGTTGGCAAGCCGAGATACCCATCTCTGCTCCAGGGCCCCGAGCCGCGCATTGGACAGATGAGCTAATGGATTATTATCTGTCATGATAATAAACGGTGCGGCAGCTAAATAATCTTTGAATTTTTCGGTAATCGCCCAGACGAGCGCAAGCAATTCTAATTTGAAAGTGCTATAATTTTCGCTATTACGCTCTGTCTTGCGGAGACCTCTGCTCGCGTAGGCAATGACTCTCTCCCGGCCATCTTGCCTTTGTGACAATACAGCTCCCAACCCACGGTGACTGGCATCTGTGTACACTTCGAATGGTTTATCATAATCAGGATGTCATGACTGAGGTTTTTGTGAACCCGGTGTAGTGAAGTCTGTGCGGGCGACTGGAGGATTATGTGAATACTACCACTGACCTGGTTTGGAAATGCTGTGGACTCTGGGTTTCCTCCGGTGACTGGGAAGAGGAACCGCAGCAGAGATGGCCGAATCTAGGTTCTCCTCATGCAGGATTAGGTCGGCAGACAGGAGGCATGCTGAAGGTCTCCTGAAAGACAGAACTGGAAAGGCACTGATGAATCAGTGAAGAATACCAGGTATAATTGTGCTAAAGGGCACGGGGTGCTTGGAGACACTGAGGTGCTTGCGGACACTGAGGTGCTTGCGGACACTGAGGTGCTTGGAGACACTGAGGTGCTTGGAGACACTGAGGTGCTTGGAGACACTGAGGTGCGTGGAGGCACTGAGGTGCGTGGAGGCACTGAGGTGCGTGGAGGCACTGGGGTGCGTAGAGACACTGGGGTGCGTAGGGGTGCTGAGGCACGGAGGTGCTGGAAGCACGGAGATGCTGTGGCACGGAAGTGCTGGAAGCACGGAGGTACTGAGGCACTGAGGCACGGAGATGCTGAGGCACTGAGGTGCTGAGGCACGGAGATGCTGAGGCACGGAGATACTGAGGTGCTGGAAGCACGGAGGTACTGAGGCACGGAGGTACTGAGGCACGGAGGTGCTGAGGCACGGAGGTGCTGTGGCACGGAGGTGCTGGAAGCACGGAGGTACTGAGGCACTGAGGCACGGAGATGCTGAGGCACTGAGGTGCTGAGTCACGGAGATGCTGAGTCACAGAGATACTGAGGTGCTGGAAGCACGGAGGTGCTGTGGCACGGAGGTGCTGTGGCACGGAGGTGCTGGAAGCACGGAGGTGCTGGAAGCACGGAGGTACTGAGGCACGGAGATGCTGAGGCACGGAGATGCTGAGTCACGGAGATACTGAGGTGCTGGAAGCACGGAGGTACTGAGGCACTGAGGCACGGAGATGCTGAGGCACTGAGGTGCTGAGGCACGGAGATGCTGAGTCACAGAGATACTGAGGTGCTGGAAGCACGGAGGTGCTGAGGCACGGAGATGCTGGAAGCACGGAGATGCTGAGGCACGAGGTACTGAGCCCTGGAGATCCCAACTACAACAGTAGTAAAACTGAAACACGACAGCTGTGGTTTTCAGTGGAGAACACGGAATTCAGTACTGTGCCTTTAAGACGAAACATTGCAGCTGTACCTTTACATTGAGACTCAGGGAAATGGTGAAATCAAATGGCAACACACAAATAAACCAAACGGTAACAAGGGAACAGAGTTTCCACAGGAACTTAGGTACAAAGGTTACCTTTAGGGAGCTCAGCTTAAGACCCACACAAGGCTGTATGTGACACAAGGAACTGGCCCAGATTCCAACTCAGCCTCCTGATTTATACTTCCTGGTCCTTGATGATTGGTGGGCAGGATTAGGTGATGTCACTGTCATGTGACTACTCTAGCCAAGGCTGTGATGTAGAATGAGGCCTAGCAGGCCAAGAGAACACTGAAGCCTGGACTTCTGCAAAACACAGGATGCTTGCTTTTAGATTACTGAATTCAGCCTCACACAGGAGATCACCACAGGTGGAGCTGATTACCTCTCAGGCAGAGAACTCAGGAAAACTCATAGTGCTGACAAGCTGTTTAACTCCGTGAGTGAAAAGACACAGGATCCAGGACAGATGGCAGGGGTAAGTCACCAAATATAAACCTACAGTCAGGATTGTGACACAGGATAGGCAAGTACGGGAGCTTGTTGATGTTCCGGCCTCCAATCAACGGAAGATGCGCCTCGTCTTTCAATGCCTGTCTTGCCCCTTAGAAGCTCATGTAATGGTGTTGCTACTTTGGCAAAATTTTCAACAAAACGTCGGTAGTAGCCAACAAATCCAAGAAAACTTCGGAGGTCCCTAACCGTTTTGGGTGTGGGTCAAGTTTGCACGACGTTAATCTTCTCCGGGTCCGGTCTTACTCCTTCGGCGCTAACCACGTGACCGAGGTATTGCACTTTGGGCTTGAGTAAATGGCATTTCGCCGGTTTGAGTTTCAGTCCGGCCCGGGCCAATAATTCGAATACCTCCTCCAGATGCCGTAAGTGTTCTTCATAACTCTTGGAGAAAATGATCACATCATCGAGGTATAATAGGACTGTCTCAAAATTGTGGTGACCAAGACAATGTTCCATTAGTCGTTGAAATGTGGCTGGAGCATTGCAGAGTCCAAACGGCATCCTGTCAAATTCAAACAAACCCATCGGGGTCGTGAAAGCGGTCTTCTCTCTATCTTCAGGAGCCATTTGAATTTGCCAGTACCCACTGGTGAGATCCAAGGTTGAGAAAAAGGCAGCCGTTTTCAAGGCCGTTAAGGACTCTTCGATTCGCGGGAGTGGATATGCGTCTTTGTGTGTTGCGGCATTTAGTTTACGATAATCGACACAGAAACGAAGACTTCCATCCTTTTTTTTTACTATCACTACCGGGGCCGCCCATGGGCTATGACTTTCCCGGATAACACCGGCTTCCTTCATTTCCGCTATCATACTCCGTACCGGTTGATACATCGCAGGGGGTAAAGGTCGGTGTCGTTCCTTAATCGGAGGAGTCGTCCCTGTAGAAATATGATGAAACACTCTTTCTGCCTTTCCGAAATCGGCCGGATATTGGCTGAATACTCCGGCATGTTGCCGCAGTACCTGGAGGACTCCTTCCATCTGGTGGTTTGGGGTGTTCTCGTCACCAATCTGGATATCAGCCCACCAGGGCACCCCGTTGTTATTCTTCTGTTGTTCTTCTGAAATCGTTTCTGTAGAAGCTGTCGTTAGATTTTGCACCACTACATCCTGAAAATCTATTTGCAATACCCTTGCCACGGGGCAATGCCTGTACAGCCGGATAGTGTAATTATGTGGATTCAGCATCCGTACTGGGATTCTGCCATGTTTCACTTTGGCCAAAGTTCTGGCCACTACGAACGGTTGTTGCCCGCTAGGGTCACAGGGTTCTATTAAGGCCACGTAATCTCTACCCAGAGGGCCAATCCGGGTCTTGCACCACACTACATGTTCAGACCGGGGATTTAACAGGACTGGATGTTGATCAGTAATTCGGGCTTTTCCGACCTCTTCCCGCACGTTGGCGAAACACTTCTGTTTTTCGATCAACCGTACTGTCTGTTGCAAGACTTCTTTCTGTAGAAGTTGCAATCCTCATCTCACCACGAAGGGCTTCTACTAACTCATCTGGACAATTTTTTAATATGTTCATGCCCAAAATTACTGGAGGTAGATGTTCATTATGGGTGGTGGTAATGAGGCATCCTTGTCTGAGTAGTTTGGCTTTACCTATTCTCATGTCCGGTTCCTAGTAGCCTTGATAAGTAATTGGCTGTCCGTTGCTTGCTAATAGGTGTAGCCAGGTAGTTGGTGGTGTTACAATGTCGGCCTCATCCCAATGTTGACGAAACTCCGTTAGCCGAATAGTCGACACTTGTGAACCCGTATCTAAGAGAGCTGTTATTTCAACCCCATTAATCCAGATCTTCAAATGGGGGCATTCGCTGACATACCTGGGCCACCACCCTTGTGCCGACGGACCGGTTAATGATTCTCCTCCCGAGGGTCGGTCCCTTGCCTCGGGGTCTCTGTTTAAATTAGCATTGGGACAGTTTCGCTCAATGTGTCCACTTTGCTGGCAGCCTCGGCAAATCGGTCTTCCTTGAGGATCAAACTGATCAGTCGGTCTTAGACTTGATTCCCCGGGGATGTCCCAATGAGGTCGATTCCTACCACCACGTCCTTGGCGCCACTCTCTTTGCAGATTATCATTCTGCGTACGGCTCATTTCGTCTAGCCTTTGATCCATCCGAGCCAGGTTTAGCGTAAGTTCTGTGAGTTTACTACCTAGCATGCTTATAGGATCGTTCCCTAAAGGAGCCTGAGCCTGTTGTGAAACGGTTCCTTTTTGTTTCAGAGTTTCCAGTCTAGTGCACAGTTTGACTTCCTGAGGGTTTTCCTCATCGAGTTTTTCGGAAAACACATCGCCCTCCACACTATCGCTCTGATTTAGCCCCATGATCTGAAAGATGGCCTCTTTAAATTCAGAGAACGAACAGTTTGGTTGTTGCCGTCTCCACATTCTCAATTGTGATCTAACGGCTTCTCCTTGTGCTCCTTCTACGAAGAGGTTAATCAACGTCTCATCGGCTTGTTCGATCTCTCGGGCGTCAAGGTTTTTAACTGCCTTCATCGCTTCTTGAAGGCCAAGGGCAAATTCTCGCAGGGATTCATTGGCGTGTTGTTTTCTCGCATAAAGATGACTTTTCCATTCTGCTACTGTTTTAGCATCAAAACTATTTGTTAACTTCTTGAAAAATAAGAATTTACTTACCGATAATTCTATTTCTCATAGTCCGTAGTGGATGCTGGGGACTCCGTAAGGACCATGGGGGATAGCGGCTCCGCAGGAGACTGGGCACATCTAAAGAAAGCTTTAGGACTAACTGGTGTGCACTGGCTCCTCCCCCTATGACCCTCCTCCAAGCCTCAGTTAGGATACTGTGCCCGGACGAGCGTACACAATAAGGAAGGATTTTGAATCCCGGGTAAGACTCATACCAGCCACACCAATCACACCGTATAACCTGTGATCTGAACCCAGTTAACAGCATGATAACAGAGGAGCCTCTGAAAGATGGCTCACAACAATAATAACCCGATTTTTGTAACAATAACTATGTACAAGTATTGCAGACAATCCGCACTTGGGATGGGCGCCCAGCATCCACTACGGACTATGAGAAATAGAATTATCGGTAAGTAAATTCTTATTTTCTCTAACGTCCTAAGTGGATGCTGGGGACTCCGTAAGGACCATGGGGATTATACTAAAGCTCCCAAACGGGCGGGAGAGTGCGGATGACTCTGCAGCACCAAATGAGAGAACTCCAGGTCCTCCTCAGCCAGGATATCAATTTTGTAGAATTTTACAAACGTATTTGCTCCTGACCAAGTAGCTGCTCGGCAAAGTTGTAAAGCCGAGACCCCTCGGGCAGCCGCCCAAGATGAGCCCACCTTCCTTGTGGAGTGGGCATTTACAGATTTTT
This sequence comes from Pseudophryne corroboree, assembly GCF_028390025.1. Lineage (NCBI taxonomy): Eukaryota > Metazoa > Chordata > Amphibia > Anura > Myobatrachidae > Pseudophryne > Pseudophryne corroboree. The sequence goes on from NC_086444.1 coordinate 593,106,099, forward strand.
GGCTGTGGCAGGCCTGCCACAGAATGTGCAAGCTGAATTGTACTACAAATCCAGCGAGCAATAGTCTGCTTAGAAGCAGGAGCACCCAGCTTGTTGGGTGCACACAGGATAAACAGCGAGTCAGATTTCCTGACTCCAGCCGTCCTAGAAACATATATTTTCAGGGCACTGACAACGTCTAGCAACTTGGAGGCCTCCAAGTCCCTAGTAGCCGCAGGCACCACCAATAGGTTGGTTCAGGTGAGACGCTGAAACCACCTTGGGGAGAAACTGAGGACGAGTCCTCAATTCCGCCCTGTCCGAAAGGAACATCAGATAAGGGCTTTTTCAGGATAAAGCCGCCAATTCTGACACGCGCCTGGCCCAGGCCAGGGCCAACAGCATGACCACTTTCCATGTGAGATATTTTAACTCCACAGATTTAAGTGGTTCAAACCAATGTGACTTTTGGAACCCAAAACTACATTGAGATCCCAAAGTGCCACTGGAGGCACAAAAGGAGGCTGTATATGCAGTACCCCTTATACAAACGTCTGAACTTCAGGGACTGAAGCTAGTTCTTTTTGGAAGAAAATTGACAGGGCTGAAATTTGAACCTTAATGGACCCCAATTTCAGGCCCATAGACACTCCTGTTTGCAGGAAATGTAGGAATCGACCCAGTTGAATTTCCTCCGTCGGGCCTTACTGGCCTCGCACCACGCAACATATTTTCGCCAATTGCGGTGATAATGTTTTTGCGGTTACATCCTTCCTGGCTTTGATCAGGATAGGGATGACTTCATCCGGAATGCCTTTTTTCCTTCAGGATCCGGCGTTCAACCGCCATGCCGTCAAACGCAGCCGCGGTAAGTCTTGGAACAGACAGGGTCCTTGCTGGAGCAGGTCCCTTCTTAGAGGTAGAGGCCACGGATCCTCCATGAGCATCTCTTGAAGTTCCGGTTACCAAGTCCTTCTTGGCCAATCCGGAGCCACGAATATAGTGCTTTCTCCTCTCCATCTTATCAATCTCAGTACCTTGGGTATGAGAGGCAGAGGAGGGAACACATACACTGACTGGTACACCCACGGTGTTACCAGAGCGTCTACAACTATTGCCTGAGGGTCTCTTGACCTGGCGCAATACCTGTCGAGTTTTTTAATCATGTGGACGACTTCTGGGTGAAGTCCCCACTCTCCCGGGTGGAGGTCGTGCTGAGGAAGTCTGCTTCCCAGTTGTCCACTCCCGGAATGAATACTGTTGACAGTGCTATCACATGATTTTCCGCCCAGCGAAGAATCCCTGCAGCTTCTGCCATTGCCCTCCTGCTTCTTGTGCCACCCTGTCTGTTTACGTGGGTGACTGCCATGATGTTGTCCGACTGGATCAACACCGGCTGACCTTGAAGCAGAGGTCTTGCTAAGCTTAGAGCATTGTAAATGGCCCTTAGCTTCAGGATATTTATGTGAAGTGATGTATCCAGGCTTGACCCTAAGCCCTGGATATTCCTTCCCTGTGTGACTGCTCCCCAGCCTCGCAGGCTGGCATCCGTGGTCACCAGGACCCAGTCCTGAATGCCGAATCTGCGGCCCTCTAGAAGATGAGCACTCTGCAACCACCACATGATGGATACCCTTGTCCTTGGTGACAGGGTTATCCGCTGATGCATCTGAAAATGCGACCCGGACCATTTGTCCAGTAGGTTCCACTGGAAAGTTCTTGCGTGGAATCTAACGAATGGGATTGCTTCGTAGGAAGCCACCATTTTTACCCAGAACCCTTGTGCATTGATGCACTGAGACTTGGTTCGGTTTTAGGAGGTTCCTGACTAGCTCGGATAACTCCCTGGCTTTCTCTTCCGGGAGAAACACCTTTTTTCTGGACTGTGTCCAGGAACATCCCTAGGAAACAGAAGACAAGTCGTCGGAACCAGCTGCGATTTTGGAATATTGAGAATCCAATCGTGCTGCCGCAACACTACCTGAGATAGTGCTACACCGACTTCCAACTGTTCCCTGGATCTTACCCTTATCAGGGAATCGTCCAAGTAAGGGATAACTAAAATTCCCTTCCTTCGAAGGGATATCATTTCGGCCATTACCTTGGTAAAGACCCGGGGTGCCGTGGACCATCCCTACGGCAGCGTCTGAACTGATAGTGACAGTTCTGTACCATAACCTGAGGTACCCTTGGTGAGAAGGGTAAATTTTGACATGAAGGTAAGCATCCTTGATGTCCCGAGACATCATGTAGTCCCCTTCTTCCAGGTTCGCAATCACTGCTCTGAGTGACTCAATCTTGAATTTGAACCTCTGTATGTAAGTGTTCAAAGATTTTAGATTTTAGATTTAGAATCGGTCTCACCGAGCCGTCTGGCTTCGGTACCACAATAGTGTGGAATAATACCCCGTTCCCTGTTGCAGGAGGGGTACCTTGATTATCACCTGCTGGGAATACAGCTTGTGAATGGCTTCCAAAACTGCCTCCCTGTCAGAGGGAGACGTCGGTAAAGCCGACTTTTGGAAACGGCGAGGGGGAGACGTCTCGAATTTCAATATGTACCCTTGAGATATTACCTGAAGGATCCAGGGGTCTACTTGCGAGTGAGCCCACTGCGCACTGAAATTCATTGAGAACGGGCCCCCACCATGCCTGAGCTTGTAAGGCCTTAGCGTCATACTGAGGGCTTTGCAGAGGCGGGAAAGGATTTCTGTTCCTGGGAACTGGGTAATCTCTTCAGCCTTTTTCCTCTCCCTCTGTCACGAGCAGAAAAGAGGAACCTTTTGTCCGCTTGCCAACAAAGGACTGCGCCTGATAATACGGCGTCTTATTTTGAGAGGCGACCTGCGGTACAAACGTGGATTTCCCAGTTGTTGCCGTGGCCACCAGGTCTAAAAGACCGACCCCAAATGTCCCCTTTCAAAGGCAATACTTCCAAATGCCGTTTGGAATCCGCATCACCTGACCATTTTACTGGTAGAATTGGACAACGCACTTATACTTGATGCCAGTCGGCAAATATTCCGCTGTGCATCATGCATATATAGAAATGCATCTTTTAAATGCTCTATAGGCAATAATATACTATCCTTATCTAGGATATCAATATTTCCAGTCAGGGAATCCGACCATGCCAACCCAGCACTGCACCTCCAGGCTGAGGCGATTGCTGGTCGCAGTATAACACCAGTATGTGTGTGAATACATTTTTGGATACCTACCTGCTTTCTATCAGCAGGATCCTTAAGGGCGGCCATCTCATGAGAGGGTAGAGCCCTTGTTCTTACAAGCGTGTGAGCGCCTTATCCCCCCTAGGGGGTGTTTCCCAACGCACCCTAACCTCTGGCGGGAAAGGGTATACAGCCAATACTTTTTAAGAAATTATCAATTGTTATCGGGGGGAAACCCACGCATCATCACACACCTCATTTTATTTCTCAGATTCAGGAAAACTACAGGTAGTTTTTCCCTCACCGAACATAATACCCCTTTTTGGTGGTACTCGTATTATCAGAAATGTATAAAACATTTTCCATTGTCTCAATCATGTAACGTGTGGCCCTACTGGAAATCACGGTTGTCTCTTCACCGTCGACACAGGAGTCAGTATCCGTGTCTGTATCTGCCATCTGAGGTAACGGCCGCTTTAGAGCCCCTGACGGCCTATGAGACGTCTGGACAGGCACAAGCTGAGTAGCCGGCTGTCTCATGTCAACCACTGTTGTTTTATACAGAGCTGACACTGTCACGTAATTTTCAACAGTACATCCACTCAGGTGTCGACCCCCTAGGTGGTGACATCACTGTTACAGACACTCTGCTCCGTCTCTACATCATTTTTCTCCTCATACATGTCGACACAAACGTACCGACACACAGCACACACACAGGGAATGCTCTGACAGAGGACAGGACCCCACTAGCCCTTTGGGGAGACAGAGGGAGAGTATGCCAGTACACACCAGAGCGCTATATATATATACAGGGATAACCTTATATAAGTGTTTTTCCCCTTATAGCTGCTGTATGTTTTAATACTGCGCCTAATTAGTGCCCCCCTCTCTTTTTTTAACCCTTTCTGTAGTGTAGTGACTGCAGGGAAGAGCCAAGGAGCTTCCCTCCAACTGAGCTGTGAGGGAAAATGGCGCCAGTGTGCTGAGGAGATAGGCTCCGCCCCCTTTTCGGCGGCCTTATCTCCCGTTTTTCTGTATATTCTAGCAGGGGTTAAATGCATCCATATAGCCCAGGAGCTATATGTGATGTATTTTTTTGCCATGTAAGGTATTTTTATCATGTTTTATTGCGTCTCAGGGCGCCCCCCCCCCCCCCGGCGCCCTGCACCCTCAGTGACCGGAGTATGAAGTGTGCTGAGAGCAATGGCGCACAGCTGCAGTGCTGTGCGCTACCTTATTGAAGACAGGAACGTCTTCTGCCGCCGATTTTTCCGGACCTCTTCGCTCTTCTGGCTCTGTAAGGGGGCCGGCGGCGCGGCTCCGGGACCCATCCAGGCTGGGCCTGTGATCGTCCCTCTGGAGCTAATGTCCAGTAGCCAAGAAGCCCAATCCACTCTGCACGCAGGTGAGTTCGCTTCTTCTCCCCTTAGTCCCTCGATGCAGTGAGCCTGTTGCCAGCAGGTCTCACTGAAAATAACAAACCTAAACTAAAACTTTCACTAAGAAGCTCAGGAGAGCCCCTAGTGTGCACCCTTCTCGTCGGGCACAGAAATCTAACTGAGGCTTGGAGGAGGGTCATAGGGGGAGGAGCCAGTGCACACCAGTTAGTCCTAAAGCTTTCTTTAGATGTGCCCAGTCTCCTGCGGAGCCGCTATCCCCCATGGTCCTTACGGAGTCCCCAGCATCCACTTAGGACGTTAGAGAAATATCTTCTACCGTTTCTTTTTCATGATCCTCCCAAGCTTTCACCTCACGCAATGCAGGATCTTTCAGTTGTCCCATTACGATCTCTATCCGCTGTTTCTCGCTAAGGGGATATAGGCGAAACATTGAATACATCTTGTCTTTGAAATCCTTAAGCGTACTTGAACCCGCAGAACGAACATTTCCAGCATATGTCGGCAACCATGGTGCCCCGAAATAGTACGGCATGGTGATAGGTGATGCCGATGCGGTAGTCCAATTTCCTCTTCCCGGAGACGCTGGTAGATGTCTCCGGCCTGATGTCGACGTAGGAGTTTGTGGAGTCGACATTTTACAAAGATCCTGTTCGTAGACGCCAAATAAATGTAATAATCAGTATCTCTTAGGTTACGTAGATCTGTGTTGTCCTATTTCTGCTACTTCTATATTATTCCCAATTACTCGTTACCTGTTTTTCTTTTGATGTTCCAGTTTGTTCTTGGTCCAATCTATTTCCGGAGTATTTCAAGAATTTCACATCAATCAGTGAAGAAATGTTCTAAGAAAGTTTTAATAATAAGTGTTCTTTCTAATGAACATAAATGTGGATATTTGCAATAGTAGGATTATTAATCTGAACAACTCAATCTCAACTGTTCACAATCAAGTTGCTAAATAAAATAAGATTTATTTAATTCTGGAACTCTGGTATTTGAGATTATTACAACTCTTTGCTATACCTACTCTCCCTAGTGCATAAAAAATGTTAGGTAAACATGTTTGACATTCACTTTATAATGATAGATAACAAAACATTGTGTAACATATCTTACATATAAGATAATGAACCATTACAGTCACACTAAATCAATTAACCAATCCGCCACTAATGTTGCCGTTAACTATATAGGTAGCTACTGTTTTAACCAAAATTAAATGTGTCCCAAATTCCCTGAGTACTCTCTTCTCTTTCGTTGGTGCACAATTCAACTGCTACGTTGTTATTTTAAATTATCTCAGTTTGTCTTATGTTGTTTGGATAAAGTCTATAAAATTGGTTTTTTGTTTAATTTCAATCTTCTCCCTTTTTACTATCTCCGCAGATTTTCCAGGTACTCCTTGCATTAAACAATCCAAGAAAACTGCCTATTTTTTGGTATTCCAATGGGATTATATGATTTATTAAGAGAGGAAGTAGCTGCGTGGATTCTGCTCTATCCCTAATATTCCAATGAATGTAAATCCGTGACGGTAAGAAATTTAGTATTTCGGGCTAGGCATTGAGTCAACGATTGTTCTTTGGGGAACAGGGGTTGAGATTGCGTTGGGACAATTGTACCTACTGCGTCACTTAGTAATGTACCGCGTTTCCCTGTTCGTCCTTTCCTGTCAGTTTTGCTGGAAAAAAGGTCACTTTTTATTTGTCCTTTAGCAGGGTAATGGGAAGAGTAAAGGGATGTAAATGGAAATATCTCAGTCTCTACGGCCAAATATTAGCTGCTGGGAAAAGACTATCAATTCCCTGAATTATTTAAGATTTGAGGAGGATTTAACCTAGGAGCATATTCAGAAGTCTGGTACAAAAAGGGTGAATGCAATGTTCCGTTTCTCTTAGTGCGGGTCCTATGTGCTGGACGTGCAGTGGTAAATACCTGTACAAAGTTACCGTTGTGCCGGTGACTGAGACCGAGGATGCATTTTTTCTGAATGGCTCTCTCTCGATCAGTCTCCCCACCGAGGCTTTCTTGCTGGGTCTCGGTAGTGAGAAACCCCGCCTCCGGCTATAACTCTCCGCTCCGGGGGCGTCACCTACTGCTGGTCATGCGTGTTGGCGTCGCCTTTCCCTGTCCCTGCAGCAATAGCTGTCAGCGGAGGTCTCCACTCCCCGTCACCGCCGTTACCGCTTCCAAGGGATATATCTTCGAGCACCGATCTTCTGATGATTCAGCTCCAGGACCAGGGTCGAGCCGCCTCCACAATGTCGCACTTCTCCTTAGGGTAACTCTGGGCTGCAGTCCTTGTACTCTCCTCGTCCTCTCGTTCCCAGCAACCGCCTCAACGGTCTCCCGTCCAGCCTCTTTATAGGCTCTCCTAGGTTACCCGGATCGAGCCTGCTCGTGGCTGTTCCCCACGAGCTGGCCCATAACTCTAAAGTCGCGTGCTGTCTCTCTTCCACCTGCCCGCAGGCAAACACAGTTCCCCCATACCCCTTAGGGAGGCAATATACATATATCTACATGGATCAATGTATGTTCCTTTCTAATACATCCAGTATAACATGCATTTTTCAGTATAACGATACCTTATTTGCTATACATATATATATATATATATATATATATATATATACATTACATTACATAGATGCTTTCACAGGGTGTTACATGTCCAATATTGCTCCCAGATGTATCATGCTCCGAGCAAGAACCAGGGAGGATTTCTTCCAGTTGATCAGCCACCCGTGGGCTTTTATGCACTGGACCGTCAGATTGAGATGACACAGCAGAAATTCTGGGGAATTGAGGAACCCCCTGAACCTGAACTCTCAGCTGCCATATTATCCTCCATCACGTCTGCGGCCTTACTACCACGCAGTGTGAGAGAAGCTCCAACGTCGTTGCCACGTGTAGCAGACATAACAAAGTGCACAATATAGGGCAACTTGGTACAAAGTTTAGCAGCAACATACTGTACCTAGCAAGAACACTCGGTGTAGTGTGAAGCACCAACCGGGAGTTCAAGAGATATATAGTGTGACTATGAATCACAAGTAAAAATACACAGCCAGTATATCTTGTGATAAAATCCTATATTATACAGAAATAAACCTGATACACTTAGTTCCCTCAGGTACAGCAATATAGGAGTAGCCCACTGAGTGAAATACCCTTTAATAAGGTAGCCACGCAGCACCTACATGCGCACACACACACACACACACACACACACACACACATATATTGTCACACACGTACCATGCAGAAATTATGCACCATAAAACTGCACTGGACTAGCAATACAAAGTAATACTCAGTCTGGCTATATGTGTTAACAATAAATATAACAAAACACAGTAACTAATGGATGTATATCACAGAGTGTTTGTACCACACAACCCTGAATGTATGCACTGTTTCTTGAGTATTCTACCTGTCACCGGGACAGTGTTAGTTAAGTATCCTGTAGGAAACACAGCACTGACAATCAGGCGGTTCTACAGAACAGGATTTGCCCCAGCAGTCCCAGGAACAGTACAGCTCTATCAGTGATGGCTGCTGTCCGGAAGTGAAGGAAAGGAAGGCAGCTCCAGGGCGGGAACACTTGTAGAAATGGCGCCCTGGGGCTGGGGGGAGGGGCCTCAGGTCCGACCTGCTCCCCCTGCTGGCATCCCCACCGGGCTCTGCGGCCAGTTAAAAACAGTGTTAACGTACAGTAAGAGCCCCCCAGACCTGTGCCCTTAAGTGTCCCTGGTGGCTAGTGGAGCGGCTGCCCAGTAATCAGTGGCCACACCAGCGTGCGCACAGCCAGCCTCCTACGGCCGCGCTGGATCGCGGTAAAGTGCGGGCACAATAGCCCCTTACCTCCCCCGTAGCTGCGGCCCCACGATCCGGGAGGACGGCGGCGTGTGTGTGTGACTCACGATTGAAAGAATCTGCGCCTCCGCTGCAGTGACCCGGAAACCGGGGCACGGGAGTATACAGCGCCGCTGGGGGTGACGGAGCTGCAAGTAGGAAAGTCTATGAGACTTTACCCGCAGCAGCCCTTGTAGTTTCTCACAGAATCTTCTTTTTCTTTCAATTTAAAGCAACGAATGGGCTGCCTAAGGCAGCCCTCCTGTTAAGTGCCTGCTTACTGCATGGCACCAACTTACAAACTGAGCTCTTGTGCATGAGGGCGGGGTTATATAGGAGGCGGCGCTGTGCATCTCGGGAACAGTCCAAAGCTTTGAGCCTGTTAGGTCCTCGGATCAAGACCCTACTCTACACCCCGATGTGACTCCTTGTGGAGCCCAGTGTACATCGCAGCAGAAATATATATGATAGCTTGATAGAATATTTCTATGTCCTAGGGGTGTGGGGGTTATCTGCAAAGTTAAAAAATAAATACATTATATATATATATATATATATATATATATATATAGACACACACACACACACACACACACACACACACACACACACCCCTTCCCCACCACATGTATGTAATCATTATTTTCAGGTGCAGATTGTATTTTGGAAACCTACATGTAGTATCCTGCTTTTTGCCGTTCTGAAAAAGTGAATTAATGCCAAGGCAAGAACAAAATATTTTGTGGAGTTTCTTTCAAAAATAAGACAAGACAAACAAATATTATTTGGGGCATTTTACCTCTGAGGATGTAAAGTAAATTAAGGACATTTCAAAGCCTTTCAAAAGAAAAAAGTATGTAAAGAGTTTGGGTGCAACATTGACAACAACAAAAAAGAAAATAATATACATGTTGGAATCTGACAAAAAACAACTAAAACACGTTCAGCACAGGGGGTGATATAGCTGGGTACACACTTTGCAGATTTGATAAACGCTCTGACCATTGGATCGATTACTCTATCAGTGTGCACTATTTATAGCTCATGGGGGGTCATTCCGAGTTGTTCGCTCGCTAGCTGCTTTTAGCAGCATTGCAAACGCTAGGCCTCCGCCCTCTGGGAGTGTATCTTAGCTTAGCAGAATAGCTAACGAAAGATTATAGAATTGCTACTAAACATTTTCATGCAGTTTCTGAGTAGCTCCAGACCTACTCCTAGATTGCGATCACCTCAGTCCGTTTAGTTCCTGGTCTGACGTCACAAACACGCCCTGCGTTCGGCCAGCCACTCCCCCGTTTCTCCATCCATTCCTGCGTTTTTCCCTGGCACGCCTGCGTTTTTAGCACTCCCGGAAAACGGTCAGTTTCCGTCCAGAAACACCCACTTCCTGTCAATCACTCACCGATCAGCAGAGCGATTGAAAAGCGCTGCACGAACACCAGCAAATCTACAAAGTTTTGTGTTAAAAAACTTTGTCTCACAAGAGCCCATATTTGATTTTTCATGTGGATAGAGCAGAATTGAGGACTCGTCAACAACTTCTGCCGAAGGTGGTTTCTTCGTTTCACATAAATCAACCAATTGTGGTACCTGTGGCTACGGATGCTGTGGCTGTCCCAAAATCTCTTGATGTTGAAAGAGCTTTGAAAATTTATGTCGCCAGAACGGCTCTTACTAGAAAAACTGAGGCTCTGTTTGTCCTGTATGCTTCCAACAAGATTGGAAATCCTGCTTCTAAGCAGATTATTGCACGCTGGATTTGTAATACGATTCAGCAGGCTCATTCTTTGGCTGCGCTACCGTTGCCGAAGTCGGTGAAGGCCCATTCTACCAGGAAGGTGGGCTCATCTTGGGCGGTTGCCCGAGAGGTCTCGGCTCTTCAACTTTGCAGAGCAGCTACATGGTCAGGTTCAAACACTTTTGCTAAGTTCTACAAGTTTGATACCCTGGCTGATGAGGAACTCATGTTTGCTCAATCGGTGCTGCAGAGTCGTCCGCACTCTCCCGCCCGGTCTGAAGCTTTGGTATAGACCCCATGGTCCTTTTGGAGTCCCCAGCATCCTCTAGGACGTAAGAGAAAATAGGATTTTAATACCTACCGGTAAATCCTTTTCTCTTAGTCCATTGAGGATGCTGGGCGCCCATCCCAGTGCGGACTGTTCCTTGCAGTTGTATTGATAGTGTTTTTTTCGGTTACACGAGATTTGTGTATCAGTTGTATTCAGCTTGTTGCTGTTGTTAGTTCATACTGTTATCTGGTTTCCATGCTGCTCCAGTTGTACGGTATGTTTGTGGTGTGGGCTGGTATGTTTCTCGCCCTTAGTGTAACAAAAATCCTTTCCTCGAAATGTCCGTCTCTCCTGGGCACAGTTCCTATAACTGAGGTCTGGGGGAGGGGCATAGAGGGAGGAGCCAGTTCACACCCAGTCAAAGTCTTTTTAGTGTGCCCAAGCTCCTGCGGATCCCCTCTATACCCCATGGTCCTTTTGGAGTCCCCAGCATCCTCTACGGACTAGGAGAAAAGGATTTACCGGTAGGTATTAAAATCCTATTATAGAGTTGTTTGGCCCTAAGTTACTTACTATGTTTCTGGATACGTTTGCTACTACTCAACTTCCTCCCTCAATGTCCGAGACTGTTATTATAGTACTACCAAAACCTGGCAAGAACCCCAGACTCCTGGAGTCCTATAGGCCGATCTCCCTCATTCCTACTGATGCTAAGATCCTGGCAAAAATTCTGGCAGTTCGGCTTAACTCGGTTAAGTCCATAATACATCAGGATCAATCTGGCTTTATGCCTGGCATGTCCACGCCTATTAATTTTCGTAGGCTGTATACTATTCTGCAGGCTCCACATGCCTTCCCCTCGGACTCGGTCGTGGTCTCCTTGGACGCGGCTAAGGCGTTCGATAGCGTTGAATGGTCCTACCTGTGGGGAGTTATGAAATGTATGGGGTTTGGCCCTAACTTCATACAATGGATCAGACTGCTATATCAAAATCCGAGTGCCAGGATCTTGGTAAATGGTTACATTTCGTCCTCCTTTACCCTGTCTCGGGGTACTAGACAAGGGTGCCCCCTCTCCCCTGCCCTATTTGCTATAGCCATAGAGCCTCTGGCCTGCCTGATTAGGACACACCCGGACATTGGGGGAATCGCTACGGGCCCTTGTGTAGACAAAATTGTCCTTTATGCGGATGACCTGTTATTTCTACATGATTATGCTGTTGATATGCCTATTTTGCTGCAGGTCATTGAGGAATTCGGCGGCTTTTCTGGTCTCCGTATCAGCTGGCCCAAGTCATTTATTATGCCCGTCATTGGTTCTACTCCCCAGGTCCCGAAGCTCTCCTTGCCGCTATGCTGGACAGATCAGTTTAAATATCTTGGAATTCAAGTCACAAATAACCCTTCTGATTTTATACCCCTGAACCTAGACCCACTGACGCAACTGATTATACGCAAGTCGAGAGCTTGGTGCAAGCTTCCGCTGACAGTGACTGGCAGGGTTAGTCTCATTAAAATGATAATTCTACCCAAACTATTATACATTGTTTTGTAATCCCTGGTATATATCTTCCTGGCATTTTTTAGGAAACTGAATGGTATATTATCATCCTTGATCTGGGCCAACAAAAGGCCTACGATAAAGTTGAATACCCTCACTAGGCTAAAAGCTGATGGAGGTTTAGCCTTACCCAACTTTCAAATGTACTACTTTGCATCTCAGTTATCACATCTTAGCACCTGGATACAGGGCGGGGATGCCGGCACTTTACAATGGGCGTTTGTCCAGTGCTACTATCCGGGCCTCTCTCCGGTGCAGGTTTTGCTGAGTGGGACTGTTTCTCGGTACTCTCCCCCTATTGTCTTCCAGGCCATGAAGATCTGGCTCGCTTTGAGGAATCTGCTTGGGTTTGATGGCTTGGACCCGGATACTCCCCTCTGGCACTCTACTTCACTACCCGAGCTGGGGGCCCTCGAGCGCGGGGTGGTGTGGGTTCCATACTCCATTGTCTCTATATCCCAATTGTACAGTGATGGTACGCTGAAATCGTTTCAGCAGTTAAAGGAGGAATTTGGTCTACCTAATTCTTATTTTTTTAGATTCCTACAACTCCGACACGTCTTACAATCAGAATTTCGGGACTCACCCCTGACGCGCCTCCATTTCCCCATAAAGACCTTTTTAAGCTCGTTGGGACGGGTTAAGGTGATTTCTTTTACCTATGGGACGGGTTAAGGTGATTTCTTTTACCTACTCGTACCTATTAAAAACACTTTATGCAGACCCTCTCTCGGGACTCTGTGTGCGTTGGGAGTGTGATCTGGGCCCCATAGGCGAGGAGGACTGGGAGCTTGCCCTGGAGTACCCGGGTATGGTGAATAAGTCACTCCGATTTCAACAAATACAGCTCTTTATTTTGCACAGATCCTATATGACACCGGCTCGGTTGGCCAGGTTTGGGGCTGGCACTACAGCTGTTTGCCCTAAATGTGGGGCCGATGGGGGATCCTTTTGGCACCTTGTGTGAGAGTGTCCGTCCATTCAGGTGTTTTGGTCTGGGGTCAGGTCGATTCTGGAGCACACGGCGATGCCTGGGAGTATGTTGACTTTGAGATTCTGTGTACTGGGAATGGGGGGCCTGCTTCGGAGTCCAAGTGGGAGGGCCTTTATGCTCGTAGTATTTGTGCCCTGGCCAAAGTGTGCATTGCGCGGACATGGATGGCACCGCATAGCCCTTCTGTATCAGCCTTTAAGGCTCTGGTTAATGACACTCTCCTTAAAGACCACTATATATACATGAAAAATATTGCCATTTCGAAATATGAGAAAATATGGTCCCCTTGGATTACTTCTGTATACTCCTCTCCCGCCCTTGCGCTATGAGACGCACTGCGCCCTGGTGGTGGTGTGTGTCCTGGGTTCATGCAGGGCCAGGTCGTGATATTCACCGTTACTCTATATACCTCACCTATTTATTGTAATACTGCTTCTTGTTTTTTCTTTATCTCTCTTTTCTTCCTTTCCTATTCTTTATGTTCTAGAAGTTTCTGTAGACTATGTTACGGCCTACTAGTTGGAGTTGTAATTGTTAAATAACTGGGGAGAAAATTAAAAATGTCTCTAACATGTAATTTATAACCTGTTTACGGACATTAGATCTTTATTGCACCGTGAGCTTGGTAATAATGTGGGAGCAATTGTACATGTAATGTTATGTATCTTACTTTTGGAGTTCACACATGCTATAAACTGTTGCATTGCTTATCCTGTACTATGCGATTTCCCATGTCTAATGATATGTCTGTATTGGTGATCCTTTTTCGAATAAACAAACTCTATTTAAAAAACAAAGAGCAACTTCCTCTTACTTTGAGGGGCACTTGTTGATTCTGCGTCAGGTGGAGGCACCCTCCTCGAATAGTTCGCCTTCCTTCGGATAACAATGTCTTCAGACCCTGTGTTGTCCAAAACCAACTCTGCAAAAGCAAATTATTTATATTTATTTATTATTGTTATTCATATAGCGCACACATATTCCGCAGCGCTTTATAAAGACTATTTGGCCATTCACATCAGTCCCTGCCCTAGTGGAGCTTACAATCTATATTACCTACCACTTGCGCACACGCACACATTCATGCTAGGGTTCATTTTATTGTGAACCAATTAACCTACCAGTACATTTTTGGATCGTGGGAGGAAAACGGAGTACCCAGAGGAAACCCACGCAAGTATTGGGAAAATATACAAACTCCACATAGTTAATCGAACCGATGACCTCAGTGCTGTGAGGCAGTAATGCAAACCATAACACCATCTGTACTGCCCATAAAATAAGATTTATGGTAAGAATTTAACGTTGTTAAATATCTTTCTGCGAGGTACACTGGGCACCACAAGGATTCACATCGGGATGTAGAGTAGGATCTTGATCCGAAGCACCAACAGGCTCAGAGCTTTTGACTGTTCCCAAGATGCACAGCGCCGCCTCCTCTATAAACCCGCCTCCATGCACAGGAGCTCAGTTTCCAGCCCAAAGCAATAGCAGGTACCAGAGATGACAATCGCTCATAGCCAATTACACCACACACTCACTGCAGGAGAGGGTGTCAGCGGCTATGCCAATACCAACCCAAAGAAGCTAAGTGCGTCCGGGTGGGCACCTTGTGGAGCCCAGTGTACCTCGGCAGAAAGAGATTTAACAACGGTAAGTTCTTATCATAAATCTCATTTTCTGCTGCGGGATACACTGGGCTCCACAAGGATTCACATCGGGGATGTCCTAAAGCAGTTCCTCATCTGAGGGGACGCACTGTAGCGGGCATGAGGATTTTGGTACTTACCGATAAATCCCTTTTTCCGGATCAGGATTTTGGTACTTACCGATAAATCCCTTTTTCCGATTCCACAGGGGACACTGGAGCGCAGTTACAATGGGGAAATAGTAGGCAGTAACTGGGAGCTGGCACTTTAAAATTCTAACACTGTGGCTAGCTCCTCCCCTACTATCTCCCCTCCAAGCCAGTCTACGTAAAACTGTGCCCGAGGAGAGCTGAACTAAATGAACGTTAAAGTAGAGGAGGTTAACGCCGCCATGTAAACCAGGATAACACGAAAGACCAACTTAGAACCTAACCTAACAAAAGGCTAACCTGAACCAAACAAGCAGTCACATAGTGATCTGCGAACCGTGATCAGTATCACATAGTGATACTGGGCGTCCAGTATCCCCTGTGGAATCGGAGAAAGGGATTTATCGGTAAGTACCAAAATCCTGATTTCTCCTTCATCCACTAGGGGACACTGGAGCGCAGTTACAATGGGGACATCCCAGAGCTCCCAAGACGGGCGGGAGAGCGCTGAGAGTTCTGTAAAACCGCTCGGCCAAACTGTGATGCAGAGGCCGCAAAAGTGTCAAACCTGTAGAATTTGACAAACGTATGTCGGCCAAGTAGCCGCCCGACATAAAGAAGTCATGGAGACCCCACGGGCAGCCGCCCACGAAGGTCCCACAGAGCGCGTAGAGTGCGCTCAAATTGAAGCCGGAGGTTCCCGAGAAGCTGCCAAATAAGCTTGTCTGATGGTCAGCCGAATCCATCGTGACAAAGTCTGCTTAGAAGCCGGCCAACCACGGCGCGTAGCATCGTATAGAACAAATAAGGAATCGGACTTCCGAACAGCCTTAGTCCGATCCACATAGATCTTGAGCGCCCTGACCACGTCCAATGATCTTGAATCTGGAGAGTGCACCGAGAGAGCCGGAACCACAAGTGGCTGATTGATGTGAAAATCGGACACCACCTTAGGTAGAAAAGACATGCGAGTACGGAGCTCGGCCCTATCAGCATGAAACACCAGGTAAGGAGGCCGACAAGAGAGAGCCCCAAGTTACGACACCCGTCTAGCCGAAGCGAGAGCCAGGAGAAGAACCACCTTCCAGGTGAGATATTTCATCTCCACTGACTCCAGAGGCTCAAACAACGAGGATTGCAGAAAAGAGAGGACCAGATTGAGGTCCCATGGTGCTGTCGGAGGGCGAAAGGGAGGACGTATTTGTAAAACCCCCTGAAAGAAAGTCTGAACTTCCGGCAACAAGGCTAACTTTTTCTGGAAGAAAACCGAAAGAGCAGAGACCTGCACCTTTAGTGAACCCAGTCTTAAGCCTGCCGAAAAACCCGCCTGCAAAAAACTAAGAAGGTGGGCCAAGTGAAAAACTGAAGAAGAAAACTGTCAATGTTCACACCAGGTTACATAAGCCTTCCAAATGCGGTAGTAGTGAGACGATGTGACTGACTTTCTAGCCCGAAGCATAGTAGGAATAACCGTACTAGGAATCCCCTTCCTTTTCAAGATGGCCTTCTCAACAGCCACGCCGTCAAACGTAGCCTGCGTAAGTCTGGATAAATAAAAGGACCCTGTCGCAGAAGATCGTCCCGTAGTGGCAGGGGCCAAGGCTCGGCTACTGACAACAGGTGTAGGGTGGAGTACCAAGTCCTGCGTGGCCAATCTGGAGCCACCAGGAGGACCAGAGCGTTTTCTCTCTTGATGCGTTGTAGAACCCGAGGCAACAGCGGGAAGGGAGTAAAGAGGTAAACATACCGGAAATTCCAAGGAGCCGTGAGGGCATCCACACCCGCCGCCGCCGGGTCCCTCGTTCGAGAGTAATAAAGAGGCAGCTGATGGTTCAGGCGGGACGCCATGAGGTCGATCTGTGGTCTTCCCCACCGGTGGACCAGCTGACAAAACACCTGGGGATGAAGTGACCACTCTCCCGGGTGCATGTCCTGTCGGCTGAGGTAATCGACTTCCCAATTTTCCACTCCTGGAATGAATATCGCAGAGAAGGACAGAGCATACTCCTCCGCCCAGATAAGTATGTTGGTGACCTCCCTCATCGCCGCACGGCTGCGAGTGCTGCCCTGACGGTTGATGTACGCTACCGTCGTGGCGTTGTCGGACTGAACCCTGACCGCTCGACCGCGCAGCAGGTGATGTGCCCGAAGTAGGGCGTTGTATACCGCCCGTAGTTCGAGAATGTTTATCGGGAGAGCGGATTCGTGGACCGACCAGCGTCCCTGGAACAGATGTTCGAGGGTCACTGCCCCCCAGCCTCGCAGACTTGCGTCCGTGGTGAGAAGAGTCCAATCCCACACTCCGAACCGCCTTCCTTCCAACAGATGTGCTGACTGGAGCCACCAGAGAAGCGACGAACGTGCCTTTGGAGATAGCGTCACCCGCTGATGAAGGAACAGATGAGATCCTGACCACTGATGTAGAAGACACAGCTGAAAAGGTCGAGAGTGGAAACGACCGTACGGAAGAGCTTCGAACGCCGCCACCATCTTTCCCAGACGGCGAATGCAAAGATACACTGACACCCGACGGTGTCGAAGTACCGATCGCACCAGCGTCTGCAGAGACAGGATCTTGTCCTGAGGAAGGAAAACCCTCTGACAGACCGTGTTGAGAATCATCCCCAAAAACAGCAACCGATTTGATGGGCATAAGTGAGACTTTGGGAAGTTCAGGATCCACCCGTGCCGAATCAGAAGGTCCTGCGTTATCCGGATATTCTGAAGTAAAAGCTCTGCCGAGCGCGCCTTTATGAGCAGATCGTCCAGATAGGGAACAATTGTCACACCCTGCTTCCGAAGTAGGGCCATCATGACCGCCATGACCTTTGTGAACACTCTGGGAGCAGAAGAAAGACCGAACGGAAGGGCCTGGAACTGGAAATGAGCGTCCTGAATCGCGAACCGGAGAAAGGCCTGATGAGGAGGCCAAATGGGAACATGTAAGTATGCATCCTTGATGTCTAAGGACGCCAGAAACTCGTTTTGCTCCAAACCCGCAATAACAGACTGGAGGGACTCCATCTTGAACTTGAATACCCTCAAATACTGATTGAGATCCTTCAAGTTCAGGATTGGCCTGACCGAGCCGTCCGGCTTCGGTACGAGAAACAGGCTTGAGTAATAGCCCTGTTTCCGATGCTAAGAGGGAACAGGGATCAGTACCCTTGCGGCTAGAAGCTTTTGGACCGCTGCCTGCAAGGCAACTCCTGTCGGAAACTGGTAAACCCGTGGTGAAAAACCGCCGGGGCGGACGGCTTTGAAAATCGAGCTTGTAACCGCAAGTGATGAGATCCCTGACCCAAGCATCTGGGCAGAACTGTACCCAAACTTCCTTGAAGTCCCACAGACGAGCTCCCACCCTGTGGTCTCCCAGGTGGGAGGGAAACTCGTCATGCGGTGGTAGTGGTGGAGGATTTAACCTCTGACTGGGTTGAGGCTGTGGAACCTCTGCCTCTGCCCCTATGGCCACGGGAGGCGGTAGCTCCCCCCCTGGCCTGGCCTCGAAACCTGGAATGGGTCTGGATGCCTGAGAGATCCAGGCATCCAGACCCTTACCGAACAGGACCTCTCCCGTAAAGGGCAACGCTTCTGCTGCCCTTTTGGACTCCGTATCCGCCTGCCACTGCCGCAGCCAGAGCGCCCTGCGGGCCGAAATTGCTAAAGCGGAAATCCTAGCTCCGAGAATACAGATGTCCTTGGAAGCCTCGCAGAGATAAAGGGCTGATTCACGGATGTGCTCCGCCAACTGTATCAGTTGATCCGCCGGCAAATCGTCCCGAATTCCAAGCCTCCATCGCCTTGTTGACCCAACAACCTACCAGCGCCGGGCGATGTAATACCCGCGCAGCCGAGTAAATAGTCTTCAAGGTGGATTCCAACTTCCTATCTGACGCCTCCTTCAGCGAACTTGCTTTAGGAACCGGCGGAACCGTCTTTTTGGATAGATGAGACACTGAAGGATCCACAATTGGAGAGTTCTCATAACGCGTCCTGCTATCTGCGGGAAAAGGATAGGAAGACAACATTTTTCTTGATACCTGAAATTTTGCGTCTGGATGCTTCCAAGCTGCCGTTATGAGCGCATCCAACTCCTCCGAAACTGGAAGTCACCGGCAAGCATTGGTTGGTGCCAAACCTTGAAGGGCGTAAGGTATCCTGCTCCGTCTCCTCCACCTTTAATACTGAGCGAATAGCAGTAATAAGAGCCTCTATACCCTGAGCTACTGGTTCAGAGTCCTCGTACACCTGATCGTCATCAGTATCCTGTACATCTACCACTGCCTCATCTAACTGAGGCATATCATCATCAGAATCCTGCAACACAGAAGCTAGCAATCTCTTTTACAGTCCTAGAGAGCCCTTCCACTGATTTCGCCAGGGAAACAGCCCATGCTGGTTCTGGTTCCGGTACCGGCTGTCGGACCTGGGCCGCCTCTCTATACTCCCGAGAGGCCTTCAGTTCCCTAGTCAGCAGGTACATAACCTCTGTGAGCTGTGCTGTCCATGCAGGGGTGCTCTGGGGTTCTGATGAGGGCTGGGCAGATGGTTCTGACCCACCATCCTCACATAAATGGCTGTTTCTGTGCTGCCTTGGAGCCTTTAGATGCCATGTCAGCACCTGTCACCCTCCTCTAAACACAGCCATAGGCAGAAGGGGAGGGAGGGGAGGGGGAGCAGGGAGAAACGCAGCCACAGCAGCCCTAAGGTATTGTACGACACTGTGCAGTGCTAGAAGCTATAATAAAGTGTAGGTGCCCCCACTGTAATACGCTCACTGTGCCGAAGACCACGATCTGCGTCTATCTCCCGCGCTGCAGCCTTGGGAAATAAGCTCCGCCCCCCTCCCGTAAAGGCGCCCCATTCAAACACGCTCAGCGCCTCCAGCGCGATCCCCATACTGGCTCTGAAAGCCGCGCTCAGCGGTGATCCGTGCGGGGGGAGAGCCGCGGCCGCTGGGACAAGCGTTCAGAGCTGGGAGTAGGGGGAGTGAACAGCAGCCGTGGGTACCAGCGCTAAGCGCGGGTGGAGCGGGAGTAATCAAGGGTCTGAGTTGGGGTCTGGCCAAAACATTGAACCATGCATTTTAAGTGCAGGGGAAGCAGGATTTACAAGAAATAAAAGTACACTTGTAAAATTACATATTTAAATTCACCACTCACCCCTCATCTTTGGTGGAGAGGCCACGACACTCGCCGCACGCAGCGGTGTCTGGCCGCACATACTTACCGCTGCCCGCTGCCGGAATCTTCTGCCGCCGGAATGGCCCCGACACGCGCCGCACGCAGCGGTGTCCGGCCAGCTCCGGAGAGCTAGTGTCTCCTTCAGCCCGGGGCCCATCCCGAGCTGCACGCAGCTGCGATGGGACCCCGCTGGCAGCTCCCGCGGTGCAGACTGGCAGTGGCAAAGCTGCCAGTCTGTGAGTGTAAGAAAGAAGAAAAAATAAATAAATAAAAAAAATTCTTCAGAGAAGACTCGAGTGTGACCAGCTCCCTCTGGGCACAAAACAAAGACTGGCTTGGAGGGGAGATAGTAGGGGAGGAGCTAGCCACAGTGTTAGAATTTTAAAGTGCCAGCTCCCAGTTACTGCCTACTATTTCCCCATTGTAACTGCTCTCCAGTGTCCCCTAGTGGATGAAGGAGAAAGGAAGCATCCTGGGAAGCAGCGGTATCGAATGCATAGAACCTTACAAACGTGTTCCCTGAGGACCACGTTGCCGCCTTGCACAATTGTTCAAGGGTCGCACCACGGTGGACCGCCCAAGAAGGTCCAACCGACCGAGTAGAATGGGCTTTGATGGTAGCAGGAACCAGACGACCAGCCTGTACATAAGCATGTGCAATCACCATTCTAATCCACCTGGCCAAAGTCTGCTTGGAAGCAGGCCATTTGTGAAAAACAAACAATACAAAAAGAGAATCAGATTTCCGAGTGGAGAAAGTTCTCTTCACATAGCTACGGAGAGCTCTTTGGTAGACAACTCAGGAGAATTAAAGGCCGGAACCATAATCTCCTGGTTAAGGTGGAAGGAAGACACCACCTTAGGTAAATTACTTGGCCGCGTTCTAAGTACCGCCCGGTCACGGTGAAAAATCAAATAGGGAGACTTACAGGATAACGCACCAAGTCCGAGATTCTACTAGCTGAAGAAATCGCCAGCAAGAATAGGACCTTAAGGGAAAGCCACTTAAGGTCAGCAGAGGCAAGAGGCTCAAACGGAGACTCTTGCAAGGACTCCAAAGCCACCGACAAGTCCCAAGGAGCCACAGGTGGCACATAAGGAGGCTGAATCCGCAACACACATTGGGTGAATGTATGTACATCAGGTAGGGTAGCAATTTTTTTCTGAAACCAAACCGACAAGGCAGAGATGCGAACCTTGAGGGAGGCCAGACGTAGACCTAAGTCCAGGCCCTGTTATAGAAAGGCCTAAACCTTGGCCGTACTAAACTTGAAAACGTCATGATTGTGAGACGCACACCAAGTAAATCAGGATTTTGGTACTTACCGATAAATCCCTTTCTCTGATTCCACAGGGGCCACTAGAGCGTAGTTACAATGGGGAAATAGTAGGCAGTAATTGGGAGCTGGCACTTTAAAATTCTCACACTGTGGCTAGCTCCTCCCCTACAATCTCCCCACCAAGCGAGTCTACGTAAAACTGTGCCCGAGGAGAGGTGGAATAAACAAACCGTAAGGTAGAGGAGGTTAATGAAGCCCTGTAAACCAGGATAACACAAACCATACCTGGAACAGAACCTAACAAACAACCGGCTAGCCCGAACTCAACAAGCAGTCATATGGTGATCTGCAAACCGTTAAGGAAAAAACAAGGAGGAACAGCGCTGGGCGGGCGTCCAGTGGCCCCTGTGGAATCGGAGAAAGGGATTTATCGGTAAGTACCAAAATCCTGAATTCTCCTTCATCCACTAGGGGCCACTGGAGCGTAGTTACAATGGGGACGTCCCAGAGCTCCCAAAACGGGTGGGAGAGCGCTGAGAGTCCTGTAAAACCGCTCGGCCAAACTGTGATGCAGAGGACGCAAAAATGTCAAACTTGTAGAATTTGACAAAACGAATGTCGGTCCGACCAAGTAGCCGCCCGACATAAAGTATTCATGGAGACCCCACGGGCAGCTGCCCACGAAGGTCCCACAACGCGCGTAAAGTGCGCTGAAATGGAAAACGGAGGCTCCCGAGCAACCGCCAAGAAGACTGTCTGACGGTCAGATGTATCCAACAGCCCAGCATATGCTGGGACCCCGGCTATTTAGTACGGGAGCATCGTACAGAACAAAGAAGAAAAACCCTTCGTCGAATAGCCCAAGACCTCTGTAGAGAGAGTCGGCGAGCCCTGACAACAGTCAAAGAGGACTGAAAAACACTAGTGTCAGATTTATATGAAAAACGGACATCCCCTTTGGAAGAAACGACCGCTGAGGCCGAAGCTCAGGCAGGGGAGTTGCCAATAGAGTACTCCCTGAAAGAGAGCCCGAACTTACGGCCGCCAGGCTAATCTCTTTTGGAAGAAAAGCGAAAAAGGCAGAGACCGAAAATTCAGATCAATGTGGTTTGAAGCGCAGCGGAGCAAAACCTCCCAGAGAAACCAAAGATGACGGCTGAATGGTTACTGAAAGAAGGGGAAAACACCTTTTATCCTTATTATGTCCCATACAGTTTTCCAAAAGTGGCAAAAGCGAGAAGAGGTAACAGATTTCTGAAATCGGGGCCCAGTAGGCCTAACCGAACTAGGGAACTCCTCCCTTCTGAGGTCTCGTGAACAGTCACACGGTTAAATGAAACCAGTGTAAGATTGAACAAAGAAAAGGACCCTGTTGAAGTAGACAGTCCAGTCGAAGGTAGGAGCCAAGGCTCCTCTACTGACAACAGGTGTAGCCGTCTCTTCAAGTCATGGGTGGCCCAACCCGAGCCACCGAGAGGACTAGCACGCATATTCCCCTCCTGTGTTACCGAAAGTGAGGTAGAAATAGAAAAGGAGGCAGGATAGAATAACCAGAAACTCCCAGGAGCCCTGAGGGCATCCTCGGCTACTGCCGCCAGAGCTCACGTCCGAGAGTAGTAAAGGGCTAAAGAGTCAGTCAGAACGCCCTGAGGTCGATTCGAAATCTCCGCCCACAGCAGACCAGCTGACAAAACTCCGGGGAATGTTCCCTCACCCGGGAGTCTGACCTGGTGGCTTGACCTGGAAAGAAGATTGTTGTCCCCCGCTCAGAGGAGAATGTAGGCGACCACTCATTGCGTCGCAACTTGACTGAAGAAATAGAGTACCTGGTGCCGAGGAAGGAAAAATCCTCTGACGGACCGTGTCTACGAGGAGCATAAATTGGATCTGTGTCGAACCAGAAGCTCCTGGATCCTCCGGATATTCAGAAGCCACCCAATGTACAGAGTGGGATAGTAGCAGTAGATTGTCCCATTAGGGAACCAACGTCACCTCCTGCCCTTGAAAAAGAGTTATTCTGTGATCTTCCTGAACCCTGTGGGAGCGGAAGAGAGACCGAAAGTAAAGGACCGACAGTGAAAATGAGAATCCTGTAATGCGAATCTGAGAAAAGCCCGATGAGGAAACCCAACGTAAATCCGTGAACAGGCATCCCTGAAGACAAGGGACACGTAAAACTCCCTTTCTTGTTCAAACTAGCAATCACAGACTGAAAGGATTCTAAGGCCAGAATAGTTTTTTTCGTTTGGATTCAAACCCCTGTTCAGATACCCGCTACTAGCATACTGAGCCACAGCGCTATTTGTCTGATGCCTTACACACATTACCCAAATTACAAATAGCATTAGTAACTAGTGACACCAAGGAATAATAAAGGGAAGGCAACACCCCGCCCTGCGTTGAGGGCTGAAGAGATGGCTGCCCCGCACAATCCCCACCTAACAGGGATTTCTCTGACTGTCCAGGTGATATGAACGAAAGGAGAAAAGGTGGGTTAAAGATGCGTAGCCCTATGTAATGTCTGCACTATAACCTGCAGTGACAGAATAGGAGCTTTAAAGTAGGTTTTTGTTGGGATCCCAACCCTGGTCCCTGTGTTCAGATGTCTCCGCTACTAGTGTACTTGTCTGATGCCACACACATTCCCCAAATTACAAGTGAAATAAAGGAATAATAAAGGGAAGGAAAACCCGTCTCGGAGGCTCCGATGGTCTCCCAAAATGGCGGTTAGCCAGTGATAAAAGCCAGGGAGAAATGTTATGTGGCAAGGCGGAGCTATGTTAACTCTTATAACTGAACATCCAATATACATGGGACTTTATCTATTTGTCTCTGAGTATGCAAGATTAGCCCACTAGGCTATAGAAGACACTGCAAATATGAACCCAGGTCTGTACCTGGATGTGGCAGAGGTTTTCCCTGCAGGGAGGAAATGGCCGCCAGAGTGAAATTCCTCTGGGCTATGAGATAAAATCAATAAAATGGATAACTGGATTAGTGCTGAGCCACTCTGACTACATAGTGTATATTACATTCTCACCAGCACCACCTGTCTGCGCTGCCGCACAGCATAAAACATGTTCCCTGCATTATACTCAGATAAATGGCCACTACACTATAACAGTGACCGGGGAGCGGAGAGCGCTGAGCCCGCTGTACAGAGCAGGAGTTAGCTCCGCCCCCCGGTTATGGCGCCTTATTGAAAAACTACATCTACCGAAGCGGGAAGCGCCCTGTACCCTCCGCTGGTCCTGCGAGTCACAGCCGGGGAGCGCTGAGCCCGCTATACAGAGCTAGCAGAGCCCTGTATCTGCGAGCCGCCGCCGGGGAGTGTTGCGCTGTACAGAGCGTGAGTCGCCGCCGGGGAGCAGGGAGCGCTGAGCCCGCTATACAGAACGGGACTTAGCTCCGCCCCCTCCGTACAAGGCGCCAAATGTAAAAATTGCTTTGCGCTCCAGCGGGATCCCTGTGCCGGCTCTGTGAGTCGCGCTGAGCGGGGATCCGTGCGGGGGGAGCGGGGAGGTGAGCCACAGCCGCCAGAGAGCGAGGGGAACCGAGGGGGGGGCCGCACCAATCTTATAACACTCAGTACATTACAGCCCCAGAGAGCCCTTCTGAAGTGGATTGTACAGTTTCAATAAAAAAGTGCATTGATAATAGCCACCTCAAATAAAGTACAGCTTACTCACCACTGCTGCTGTTCTTGGTGGAGCGGCCCCGACAGGCGCCGCACGCAGCGGTGTCCGGCCGCATATACTTACTGCTGCCCAGCTGCCGGAGTCTTCTGCTGGTGGAGCGGTCCCGACACGCGCCGCACGCAGCGGTGTCCGGCCAGCTCAGGAGAGCTCAGTGTCTCCCTCAGCCGTGGCTCATCCCGAGCCGCACGCAGCTGCGATGGGACCCCGCCGGCAGCTCCCGCGGTGCAGACTGGCAGTGGCAGAGCTGCCAGTCTGTGTGTGTTAAAAAGAAAAAGAAAAATAATAAAGAAAAAATAAAAACTTCTTCAGCTAAAACCCAAGTGAACCAGCTCCCTCGGGCACTAACTAAGACTAGCTTGGAGGGGAGATAGTAGGGGAGGAGCTAGCCACAGTGTGAGAATTTTAAAGTGCCAGCTCCCAATTACTGCCTACTATTTCCCCATTGTAACTATGCTCCAGTGGCCCCTAGTGGATGAAGGAGAAAGTAAGCATTCCAGACCCTATGGTCAATCCGAGCAGAAGCCGGCATACGGGCCTTCAACATAGTTCGAACGACCGCTTCAGAAAAACCCTTTACCCTTAAGACGGAAGTTTCAAGAGCCATGCTGTCTAAGTCATCCGGGCCAAATCCTGGTAAACACAAGGGCCCTGAACGAGGAGATCTGGTTGTTGTGGAAGTAGAAGGGGACGATTCCACAAGAGACCCAGGAGTTCGGAGAACCAATGCCGTCTGGGCCACGCTGGAGCGACCAGAAGCAGGGTTCCTCCTTTTTGCTTGAACTTCCTTATCACACTGGGCAGGACTGACACCAGAGGGAACACATACGGTAGCTGAAAATTCCATGGAATTGCCAGAGCGTCCACGAATGCAGCTTGAGGATCCCTTGTCTTTGCTCCGAAGACCGCGGAACCTTGTGACTGTGTCGAGACGCCATCAGATTCACATCTGGAAGGCCCCACGTGTCCACAAGAAGTTGAAACACCTCCGGATGGAGGCTCCACTCGCCGGCGTGTACGTCCTGACGATTGAGATAGTCTGCTTCCCAGTTCAGGAAGCCCGGAATGAACACTGCGGATATGGCCGGCAGATGGCGCTCCGCCCACTGAAGAATCCGTGCTACTGGCAGGCCGTCCCACTTGGTCAGAATTAACTTCTGCAGAGGGCGAGAGTGGAATTGAGCCTACTCCACCACGTCGAAAGCCGACACCATGAGACCCAGCAATTGCATTGCTGAATGTATCGCCACTTGCGGACGAGATAGGAAGCATCGAATCTTGTTCTGAAGTTTCAGGAATATTTAAGGGAGTAAGTGTAAGACGCACACACAGCCTGGCCTAGTTGTAAAGGTTGATACAGTGGAAACTGTGTGTAGTGTTAAGTAAGCGATTATAGTTAAATATCGCTTACATTTATAGAAGTGTGGGATTTGTAGTACTGCGGACATACGGCCTTTGTACACATGTCTCGGACAACGTTTGGGACTGCGTACACAACGTAAAGGCCTACACATGTGGCGTGTTTACGCAACGTGCGTACAGGTACGCCCACTAAATACAAATCACACGATAGCATTGTTTTCAGTTTAGGCGATACGGAAGCCACGAGATAATAGCACAAATTGATCAGGTTTCCAATATTTAGTTTAAAATAAGATTTTACTCACCGGTAAATCTTTTTCTCGTAGTCCGTAGTGGATGCTGGGACTCCGTAAGGACCATGGGGAATAGCGGCTCCGCAGGAGACTGGGCACAACTAAAGAAAGCTTTAGGACTACCTGGTGTGCACTGGCTCCTCCCTCTATGACCCTCCTCCAGACCTCAGTTAGGATACTGTGCCCGGAAGAGCTGACACAATAAGGAAGGATTTTGAATCCCGGGTAAGACTCATACCAGCCACACCAATCACACCGTATAACTCGTGATACTATACCCAGTTAACAGTATGAAATATAACTGAGCCTCTCAACAGATGGCTCAACAATAACCCTTTAGTTTAACAATAACTATATACAAGTATTGCAGACAATCCACACTTGGGATGGGCGCCCAGCATCCACTACGGACTACGAAAAATAGATTTACCGGTGAGTAAAATCTTATTTTTTCTGACGTCCTAAGTGGATGCTGGGACTCCGTAAGGACCATGGGGATTATACCAAAGCTCCCAAACGGGCGGGAGAGTGCGGATGACTCTGCAACACCGAATGAGCAAACTCTAGGTCCTCCTCAGCCAGGGTATCAAACTTGTAGAATTTAGCAAATGTGTTTGACCCCGACCAAGTAGCTGCTCGGCAAAGTTGTAAAGCCGAGACCACTCGGGCAGCCGCCCAAGAAGAGCCCACCTTCCTCGTGGAATGGGCTTTTACTGATCTAGGATGTGGCAGTCCAGCCGCAGAATGCGCAAGCTAAATCGTACTACAGATCCAGCGAGCAATAGTCTGCTTCGAAGCAGGAGCACCCAGCTTGTTGGGTGCATACAGGATAAACAGCAAGTCAGTCTTTCTGACTCCAGCCGTCCTGGAAACGTAGATTTTCAGGGCCCTGACTACGTCCAACAACTTGGAATCCTCCAAGTCTTTTGTAGCCGCAGGCACCACAATAGGTTGGTTCAAGTGAAAAGCTGATACCACCTTAGGGAGAAATTGGGGACGAGTCCTCAATTCTGCCCTATCCATATGGAAAATCAGATAAGGGCTTTTACATGACAAAGCCGCCAATTCTGACACACGCCTGGCCGAAGCCAATGCCAACAGCATGACCACTTTCCACGTGAGATATTTTAATTCCACGGTTTTAAGTGGTTCAAACCAATGTGATTTCAGGAAATCCAACACCACGTTGAGATCCCAAGGTGCCACTGGAGGCACAAAAGGGGGCTGAATATGCAGCACTCCCTTAACAAATGTCTGAACTTCAGGTAAGGAAGCCAGTTCTTTCTGGAAGAAAATAGATAAGAGCCGAAATCTGGACCTTAATGGAACCCAAATTTAGGCCCATAGTCACCCCTGACTGTAGGAAGTGCAAAAATCGGCCCAGCTGAAATTCTTCCGTTGGGGCCTTCTTGGCCTCACGCCACGCAACATATTTTCGCCATATGCGGTGATAATGGTTCTCGGTAACCTCTTTCCTAGCTTTTATCAGCGTAGGAATGACTTCCTCCGGAATGCCCTTTTCCTTCAGGATCCGGCGTTCAACCGCCATGCCGTCAAACGCAGCCGTGGTAAGTCTTGGAACAGACAGGGCCCCTGTTGCAGCAGGTCCTGTCTGAGCGGCAGAGGCCATGGGTCCTCTGTGATCATTTCTTGAAGCTCCGGGTACCAAGCTCTTCTTGGCCAATCCAGAACAATGAGTATCGTTCTTACTCCTCTTCTTCTTATTATCCTCAGTACCCTAGGTATGAGAGGAAGAGGAGGGAACACATAAACCGACTGGTACACCCACGGTGTCACTAGAGCGTCCACAGCTATCGCCTGAGGGTCTCTTGACCTGGCGCAATATTTTTCTAGCTTTTTGTTTAGGCGGGACGCCATCATGTCCACCTGTGGCGTTTCCCAACGGTTTACAATCAGTTGGAAGACTTCTGGATGAAGTCCCCACTCTCCCGGGTGGAGGTCGTGCCTGCTGAGGAAGTCTGCTTCCCAGTTGTCCACTCCCGGAATGAACACTGCTGACAGTGATAACACGTGATTTTCCGCCCATCGGAGAATCCTTGTGGCTTCTGCCATCGCCATCCTGCTTCTTGTGCCGCCCTGTCGATTTACATGGGCGACTGCCGTGATGTTGTCTGACTGGATCAGTACAGGCTAGTTTTGAAGCAGGGGTCTTGCCTGACTTAGGGCATTGTAAATGGCCCTCAGTTCCAGAATATTTATGTGCAGGGAAGTCTCCTGACTTGACCATATTCCTTGGAAGTTTCTTCCCTGTGTGACTGCCCCCCAGCCTCGAAGGCTGGCCTCCGTGGTCACCAGGACCCAGTCCTGTATGCCGAATCTGCGGCCCTCTTGAAGATGAGCACTCTGCAGCCACCACAGCAGAGACACCCTGGTCCTTGGAGACAGGGTTATCAGACGATGCATCTGAAGATGCGATCCGGACCATTTGTCCAACAGGTCCCACTGAAAGGTCCTTGCATGGAACCTGTCGAATGGAATTGCTTCGTAGGAAGCTACCATTTTTCCCAGGACTCGCGTGCAGTGATGCACCGACACCTGTTTTAGTTTCAGGAGGCCTCTGACTAGAGATGACAGCTCCTTGGCTTTCTCCTCCGGGAGAAACACTTTTTTCTGTTCTGTGTCCAGAACCATCCCCAGGAACAGTAGGCGTGTCGTGGGAACCAGCTGTGACTTTGGAATATTTAGAATCCAACCGTGCTGTTGTAGCACCTCCTGAGATAGTGCTACCCCGACTAGCAACTGCTCCCTGGACCTCGCCTTTATCAGGAGATCGTCCAAGTACGGGATAATTAAAACTCCCTTTTTTCGAAGGAGTATCATCATTTCGGCCATTACCTTGGTAAATACCCTCGGTGCCGTGGACAGACCAAACGGCAACGTCTGGAATTGGTAATGACAATCCTGTACCACAAATCTGAGGTACTCCTGGTGAGGATGGTAAATGGGGACATGCAGGTAAGCATCCTTGATGTCCGGTGATACCATGTAATCCCCCTCGTCCAGGCTTGAAATAACCGCCCTGAGCGATTCCATCTTGAACTTGAATTTTTTTATATATGTGTTCAAGGATTTCAAATTTAAAATGGGTCTCACCGAACCGTCCGGTTTCGGTACCACAAACATTGTGGAATAGTAACCCCGTCCTTGTTGAAGGAGGGGCACCTTGACTATCACCTGCTGGGAATACAGCTTGTGAATTGCCTCTAGCACTGCCTCCCTGTCTGAGGGAGTTGTTGGCAAGGCAGATTTGAGGAAACGGCGAAGGGGAGACGTCTCGAATTCCAGCTTGTACCCCTGAGATACCACTTGAAGAATCCAGGGATCCACCCGTGAGCGAGCCCACTGGTCGCTGAAGTTCTTGAGACGGGCCCCCACCGTACCTGGCCCCGCCTGTGGAGCCCCACCGTCATGCGGTGGACTTAGAGGAAGCGGGGGAGGACTTTTGTTCCTGGGAACTGGCTGTATGCTGCAGCTTCTTCCCTCTACCTCTGGGCAGAAAGGACGCGCCTTTAACCCGCTTGCCTTTTTGGGGCCGAAAGGACTGTACCTGATAATACGGTGCTTTCTTTGGCTGTGAGAGAACATGGGGTAAAAATGCTGACTTCCCAGCTGTCGCTGTGGAAACGAGGTCCGAGAGACCATCCCCAAACAACTCCTCACCCTTGTAAGGCAAAACTTCCATGTGCCTTTTAGAATCTGCATCCCCTGTCCACTGCCGAGTCCATAATCCTCTCCTGGCAGAAATGGACATTGCACTTATTTTAGATGCCAGCCGGCAAATATCCCTCTGTGCATCTCTCATGTATAAGACTGCATCTTTTATATGCTCTATGGTTAGCAATACAGTGTCCCTGTCAAGGGTATCTATATCTTCCGACAGGGAATCTGACCACGCAGCTGCAGCACTGCACATCCATGCTGAAGCAATAGCTGGTCTCAGTATAATGCCTGAATGTGTATATACAGACTTCAGGATATATCAAAAAGAAAAAGAAAAAAATGGAACTGCGCATATTATCCAAAAATGAGACATTTATTCAATAACGTAATAAAACATAAAAAGATTAAAAGGAAAAAATTCCCCCAATTACCGGCCGGTAAACACAATAAATTTACTGTTCAGTATTCATATCATACAATAAGCCCATATATCACAGTAATATACTTTCAACCACCTAAGAACAAAGGTCTGATTCTTGCATCCGTTCACAGGTGACTACTATAACACAGCAGGCGTCCCTGCCATGTTAAATGTACTAGATTGTCCGTGGGACTATTTCAATAAGCAATAAAATTGTGTGTATCCTTCGCTTGTTCTACCCCTGCACAACCGGGGTTTAATAATGAAATAGCAGCAATGTCCCATAGGTAAACTGATGCAAAGACAGAACAGCAGTGTGAGCTTATATTTGTTAGTCTTTTTTAAGAGAAGCAGAATTAATTGTTAATAGGCAGTCTCTGATATCAGGCAATTAGTACAACACACGGATCTGGGATTGAATTTCCCTAATCCCCTTAGCACTGGGGTCCGAGTGTCAAGGTGTTAATATAGCATTATGCAGTTGCTCATACCACCAGCAATTTTGTGCCCACAGAGGTGTCCTATTCAGCAGTTGAGCCGGCCGGCTATAGACTCACGGTAATCCACATACGCGTTTCTCCGCTTTTCTTTGACCTCAGCGGCTTCCTCAGTGTGTATGATACACACTGAGGAAGCCGCTGAGGTCAGAGAAAAGCGGAGAAACGCGTATGTGGATGACCGTGAGTCTATAGCCGGCTGGCTCAACTGCTGAATAGGACACCTCTGTGGGCACAAAATTGCTGGTGGTATGAGCAACTGCATAATGCTATATTAACACCTTGACACTCGGACCCCAGTGCTAAGGGGATTAGTGAAATTCACTCCCAGATCAGTGTGTTGTACTAATTGCCTGATATCAGAGACTGCCTATTAACAATTAATTCTGCTTCTCTTAAAAAAGACTAACAAATATAAGCTCACACTGCTGTTCTGTCTTTGCATCAGTTAACCTATGGGACATTGCTGCTATTTCATTATTAAACCCTGGTTGTGCAGGGGTAGAACAAGCGAAGGATACACACAATTTTATTGCTTATTGAAATAGTCCCACGGACAATCTAGTACATTTAACATGGCAGGGACGCCTGCTGTGTTATAGTAGTCACCTGTGAACGGATGCAAGAATCAGACCTTTGTTCTTAGGTGGTTGAAAGTATATTACTGTGATATATGGGCTTATTGTATGAATACTGAACAGTAATTTTATTGTGTTTACCGGCCGGTAATTGGGGGAATTTTTTCCTTTTAATCTTTTTATGTTTTATTACGTTATTGAATAAATGTCTCATTTTTGGATAATATGCACAGTTCCATTTTTTTCTTTTTCTTTTTGATATATTTAATTGGGGTCAGAAAAACCGGGCCCTAGGAGCGTGCGGCTATTATCCAATATAAATCATTAGCGCCCAATTGTGTCTGTTTTCTACAAGACTTCAGGATCGCCTCCTGCTTCCTATCAGCAGGCTCCTTTAGGGCGGCCGTATCCGGAGACGGTAGTGCCACCTTCTTTGACAGGCGTGTGAGCGCTTTATCCACCCTAGGGGATGTCTTCCAACGAGACCTATCCTCTGGCGGGAAAGGGTACGCTATTAGTAACTTTTTAGAAATTACCAGTTTCTTATCGGGGGAAGCCCACGCTTCTTCACACACTTCATTTAATTCCTCAGAAGGGGGAAAAACCACTGGTAGTTTTTTCTCCCCAAACATAATACTCTTTTTTGTGGTAGCTGGGGTAGTATCAGAAATGTGTAACACATTTTTCATTGCCTCAATCATGTAACGTGTGGCCCTATTGGAAGTTACATTAGTCTCATCGTCGTCGACACTGGATTCAGTATCTGTGTCGACTTCTGTGTCTGCCATCTGAGGTAGCGGGCGTTTTAGAGCCCCTGATGGCTTTTGAGACAGCTGGGCATGCACGAGCTGAGAAGCCGGCTGTCCCACATCTGCTATGTTGTCAAACCTTTTATGTAAGGAGTTGACACTTTCACGTAATTCCTTCCACAAGTCCATCCACTCAGGTGTCGGCCCCGCAGGGGGTGACATCACATTTATCGGCATCTGCTCCGCCTCCACATAAGCCTCCTCATCAAACATGTCGACACAGCCGTACCGACACACCGCACACACACAGGGAATGCTCTGACTGAGGACAGGACCCCACAAAGCCCTTTGGGGAGACAGAGAGAGTATGCCAGCACACACCAGAGCGCTATATAACACAGGGATTAACACTATAACTGAGTGATTTTCGCCTATAGCTGCTTATATATATATTACTGCGCTTAAATTTAGTGCCCCCCCCCACCTCTTTTTTTTACACTTTGTAGTCTTGAAACTGCAGGGGAGAGCCTGGGAGCGATCCTTCCAGCGGAGCTGTGAGGGGAAAATGGCGCCAGTGTGCTGAGGGAGATAGCCCCGCCCCTTTTTCGGCGGACTTCTCCCGCTTTTTCCTGGATATCTGGCAGGGGTATTTTTCACATACATATCCTCTAGGACTATATTATGTGCTTTTTATGCCAGCAAGGTGTTTAATATTGCTGCTCAGGGCGCCCCCCCCCCCCCCCCCCCCCCCGTGCCCTGCACCCATCAGTGACCGGAGTGTGAGGTGTGCATGGAGAGTAATGGCGCACAGCTGCAGTGCTGTGCGCTACCTTGTTGAAGACCGAAGTCTTCTGCCGCCGATTTCCAGGACCATCTTCTTGCTTCTGGCTCTGTAAGGGGGACGGCGGCGCGGCTCCGGACGACCGAGGCTGGGCCTGTGTTCGATCCCTCTGGAGCTAATGGTGTCCAGTAGCCTAAGAAGCCCAAGCTAGCTGCAAGCAGGTTTCGCTTCTTCTCCCCTTAGTCCCTCGTAGCAGTGAGTCTGTTGCCAGCAGATCTCACTGAAAGTAAAAAACCTAAAATAAACTTTCTTTTTCTAGAAGCTCAGGTGAGCCCCTAGTGTGCATCCAGCTCAGCCGGGCACAAGATTCTAACTGAGGTCTGGAGGAGGGTCATAGAGGGAGGAGCCAGTGCACACCAGGTAGTCCTAAAGCTTTATTTAGTTGTGCCCAGTCTCCTGCGGAGACGCTATTCCCCATGGTCCTTACGGAGTCCCAGCATCCACTTAGGACGTCAGAGAAAATAACCTTCTCTTAATGTGTCACCTCTGGTACTATTCTGTTTATCTGAATGAAAGTTAATTTTCTGTACAGAAAAACCAAAGTGTATATGAGTAAACGAGCGTGAGTGTGCAAACAATAAAGGTTTTGTGGACCAGGGAATTCGGGATCCCGTAGGAGACCACATCAGGTTAGTGGACACTTGGTGGCGTGGGAGTGGCTTTCTCACGTTAACATTGATTAAGGTATAAAGGAGCAATTAGTATTACAGCAGACCAAGAGGTCAGCGAAGTCAGAAAACCGCTGACAAAGTCAAGCGAAGCTCTGAATACCGTGGCCTAAAAGGTCAGCGGTGAGTTGTATAGAGAGCGCAGCCCCGGGGGTTGGCGTAGTACCCATACAGGCCTGTTCTGAAATGCTCCGGCTGAGGTTTCGCAGCCTGAAAAACGATTCCATTGGTCGTACAGCGGATAAGTAAGTTACCTATACGCAGTGCGATTGTACCGCGCGTTAGTGTGTGTAATATTTAGCTCAACTCAATACCCTTTACGCCATTTGCGTAAAATCGCGGGATCATAGACGTTAATTGTAACACGCAACGTGATTTGTGTAACAGTTTTTTTATTTTAAGGGAGTTTCGCTGGTCACTCAGGAAATCTCCAACGACCAATATTTACTGGTTAGGGTAAGTCACTCCCACATATTTCCAGTAAATAAAGGATACATAGGGCCCTAGGTTGGGTACGACCGACGCTGACGACAGTGCTTAGGTGTATTGGCCAACGTGGGCGTGAGTGGGTGAGAGCGCTTACCGTTGCCTTACCACTGAGTATTTTGTTTTTTTGTAGGAATTAGCTAAGACGGCAATACCTGCAAAAGATGGGGGTCAGTTGCTCAAGTAAGGGACGATCAACCAGGGTTCAGGTTGATATTCCGCGGCCCAAAGGGTCGGAGAGGTACATAATGTGTGAGAAATATGGATCACACGCAGAGGTTTTATGCAATGAATGGGAACGTATGACTGTGGAAGATAGGGAACCATTCCCTAAGGTAGGCAGTTTCAGTCCAGAGGTGTTGCAAAATTTAAGGAGAAGGATATGTCTAATAAAATCCAGAAAACAAAGGATTAGACATAATGATTGTTTACATATGTGGCAACAAGAGAGTGATATGCAAAGGGAACTAGCTCACACAGCCGGTTACAACCCTAGCAGGAAACTGATAGCACCTGCACCACCACCACCATACATTACAGGAGAGAAATTGGCTACAGACAATGGCATACTAATATATAATAAGAGTGAACTTGATAAACGTATTAATGCTAACCCGTGCAAGTTGTATCCCATCTTAAACTTCCCCCAGGACTGCGACCAAGAAGATGAGCCCAGCACGATATCGGCACTCTCTCTAGCAGCCACCATACAAGACACACAAGTGGGCACGGCCCAACCAGTAAGAGCAGTAGCAAAGGCCCCTAGCGGAGGGACAGGTGAGGTCGTGTCCACAGGTAAGTACGGTACAGTACATTATGCAGAGACAATTGCACCTCACATTATAGAAGCAACCCAGAATGATGTAATTGAACTAAATCCTGTCAGAGTGATTGCAGTCCCCAATGGGAAGACTGACGCTCAGGGAATCACTCCCGTCAGGAACATTGCTATGCATTGCCCCTGGTCCCGGACAGAATTGAAGACAATTATGTCTGAATTCCCCGATCCCAGAAAGGATCTAGCCGCATGTCAAAGGTTTAATAGAGAACTAGGTAACGCCACCGAACCCAATAACAAAGATTGGCGGACAGTGCTACGGCCATGTTTGCCCTCCAATATTGACCCTGCAAAATTCATCACTGATTGTAAATTAGACGCAGAAGTACCTCTCACTGATGAATACAATCAGGAGAATGTAAAACAGATCAATCTGCAGTTAGGAGTATATTTCCCTACTGTTGTCAAGTGGAATAAAATCTTCTCCATTAGACAAAAAGAAGGTGAAACTGCTTCTGACTATTTCCATCGAGCACTGCAGGAAATGGCTAGATACACTGGGGTCGAAGACATTAAGGAAAATTTACATCATAGAGAGGTAGCTGTGTCCGTATTAATGGACGGCTTGAAGGAAACGTTGAGGACAAGGGTACAAACCACTCAACCTAACTGGAGAGGTATCTCGGTGGCTGCATTAAGAGAGTCTGCTATTGAGCATGATCGGAACATCATTAGGCACAGGGAGTCACAGGGGGATAAGCTGATGACGGTAAGTATAAAAGCCCTAACAACGAAGCCACATCAGCCAAAACCCCAGACCCCTGCTGGTAAGTCGTATGTGGTAAAATGTTATATATGTCAGAGGGAAGGACATTACTCACGGAACTGTAATTTTAGAGACCCACATGAGGTATATCGACCCCCTAGACTAGAACATGACTCACAGTATGACACACGCAATTGGGATCAGGGACCGCATAGGAGGAGTTATGAGCCACATGCAGGGGAAACAAGGAGGTACCCACCTAGGAAGGCCTGGCAGACCTCTGGAAATTCTCAGCTACCCCCCTCACATATTGTAGCTGCCAGCGCGCTGCGGGAGGGTCACAACATACAATAGGGGTTAGGCCACACCTGTAGTTTGCAGCCAGTGAAGTTAATTGCTAGCCTTGGAAATGAACCTGAGGTTACAGTTGATGTAGCTGGTAGATCACTACCTTTCCTTGTAGATACAGGGGCGGCCAGGTCAGTGTTAAATTCAACGGTAGGTATGAAGACCACGGGTAAAACAATTTCAGCAATGGGGGTAACAGGAGTAGTGCAACACTACCCTTTAAGTAAACCAGCAGAGATTACGATAGTGCCTTTGCAAACCAAGCATTCCTTTTCGCTAGCTGCATCGGCTCCGACTAATCTACATGGGAGAGATTTATTGTGTAAGATGAGGTGTGTCATATATTGTACTCCTGAGGGTGTCTTCTTAGATATACCCGAGAATCACGTTCAGGAAGTGCAGGATATGTTAGACACCCCACAAAGGTTAATGTCACACTCTGCTGTTATAGACAAGTTTTCATCCAAGGTAGAGGAAATGATCTCCCAGATACCGGAATCCCTCTGGACCAAAGATGGACAAGACACTGGATTGATGGCAAATGTAGCTCCTGTAGTAGTTCAAGTAAAAGATGGTAGGATAGCTCCAAAAATCCCACAGTATCCTCTGAAGCCAGAGGTGGAATTGGGAGTGTACCCAGTCATAGAGCGCTTGCTACAACAGGGCATTCTGGTTAAGACGTCCAGCACTGCCAATAGTCCCATCTTCCCTGTGAAAAAGAGTGGGGGGAGGGGTTACAGGCTAGTGCAGGATCTAAGGGGGATAAACAAAATAGTTGAGAGCCAATTCCCCGTAGTGCCAAATCCAGCTGTCATCCTCATGCAAATTCCTCCTACTGCGAAATTTTTCCAGTTATTGACCTCTGCTCCGCTTTATTTTCGGTCCCTCTGCACCCTGACAGCCAATACTTCTTTGCATTTACATACAGAGGAGTACAGTACACCTGGACTCGCTTACCCCAAGGTTTCATTGACAGCCCAAGTATTTTCTCCCAGGCTTTGCATGACTGTTTACAATCCTTTCAACCTGAGAGCGGATCAGTATTAATACAGTATGTAGATGACTTACTGCTGTGTTCTGATTCACTCGAATCGTCCTTGAAAGACACGAAACAGCTTCTGTTTCACCTTTCTAATACGGGACACAAGGTTTCAAAGGATAAGTTACAGTTCTGCCAGACCAAGGTAAAATATTTGGGACATTGCTTGACACAAGGACTGAGACACCTCACCGCTGATAGGATACAGGCGATTCGCGACATGACTCTGCCACAAACCCAGCAACAGATCTGCACTTTTCTTGGAATGTGTGGGTACTGCCGAAACTGGATCCCAGGGTTCTCCATAATGGCTTTACCTTTACAGGAAATGATCTCCTCGAACAAACCAGATCGGATCTCTCACACTGAGGAGTCCGAGCTGGCATTTGAGAGACTTAAACAATGCCTATCACAGGCACCTGCACTAGGCAAGCCAGATTATGGGAAACCTTTTGAGTTATACGGTACAGAAAGTGCTGGGTGCGCGGCAGGTGTTTTAGCCCAGAGACATGGTGATGCCAGCAGGCCGGTAGCTTACTACAGTGCACAGTTGGACACCGTAGCACGATCTCTCCCCACATGCTTGCGAAGTGTTGCAGCGATAGCTTTGCTAGTGAGTAAGAGTGAAGATGTAGTGTTGGGACACAACCTGACCATTCATACACCTCATGCAGTGTCAGCCTTACTGAATTCTGCCCAAACCAGACATGTCTCATCAGCACGGTTTACAAGGTGGGAGTTAGCACTAATGGCACCTGTAAACATGACCGTAAAGAGATGCAGCGCACTAAATCCTGCAACTTATTTACCAGGTGTGCCTGGACAGGCACAAAGGGTGGAGGATGAAAATGATGGTGAAGGAGGATTTAGTACAGACACTGACACACATGATTGTATGGAATATCTGAACCAAACTTTCACTGCAAGACCTGACATTAGTGACAACCCACTGGAAGGCGTAGATTTTACTTTTTACACTGACGGTAGTTGCCACAGACAGACGGACTCGGGAGACTTGTGTACTGGATACGCAGTCGTAGATGACAGAGGTATCATAGAAGCTGAACCCCTGGGCCCACCGCACTCAGCACAAGTTGCTGAGCTGGTCGCCCTAACCAGAGCGTGTGAATTGGCTAAGGGTCAGTCAATATCTACACAGATTCTAGGTATGCCTTTGGAGTAGTGCATGATTTCGGGGCCCTATGGCGCCTCAGAAATTTCATGACGGCAGCTGGCACATCTGTAGCGCATGAATCCCATATAAAAAGACTCCTAACAGCGATACAGGAACCTGACAGAGTGGCTGTTATCAAGTGCAAAGCCCACACGTACAGCCAAGACCCAGTGTCACTTGGTAACAGCCGGGCAGACGAAGCTGCTAAATCAGCAGCCAGCACCCCCATACAGACAGATATCACACAACTGATGGTATTCAATACCGTCAACATACAAAAATTAAGTGAAATGCAAAATTTGGGTTCCCAACAGGAAAAGGCAGTCTGGAGGTCAAAAGGGTATGGCCAGGAGTCCTCAGGACTCTGGACAGATGGACAGGGTAAGCCAGTAGCCCCCAGAGCATATCTTCCAAGTTTAGCTGAGGCGGCACATGGGCTGACTCATCTTGGCAAAGAGGGTATGTGTAAGCTGGTAAGAGCCTACTGGTGTGCGCCAGGATTCTCTTCTCATGCGGTTAAGAAAGCAATGACATGTCTTATCTGCTTGAGGAAGAATATTGGAAAGTCAATACCAACAGAACCATCCCATATCCCGCCAACAGACGGCCCTTTTCAGGTAATACAAATTTATTTCATACAATTGCCACCCTGTAGAAATTTAAAATATGTGTTGGTTTTTATTGATGTGTTTTCAAATTGGGTAGAAGCATTCCCGGCTGCCACAAATACTGCTACATTTACTGCAAAGAAAATTGTGCAGGAATTTGTGTGCAGATATGGTATCCCTAGGATAATTGAAAGTGATAGGGGTACCCATTTTCCAGGTGAAGTCTTTCAGGTAATGTGCACACTGATGGGAATTAATAGTAAGCTGCATACTCCGTACCGCCCACAGGCGAGTGCGAAGGTGGAAAGAGTGGTCGAGAAAGGATCTGGAATGGGTTCTGATGACAAGGACGGATTTGTAGAATTCCAAGAGCAACACATTCACCGAGCAAAGGCGAGTATCAGAAATCGATCTGGTAGTCAAGAAACTAGGAGACACTGTGAAGGGTTATTAGCTGAAGAAAATTGTATCTGTAGAAATTGTGAAAACATAGTTGAGGACGGGTGCATCCAGAGATGTCAGTCCAGCCTTAATTTCAACATGGACCGTCATCCATTGAGTGACTACCACTCATTAGTGGGTAAGGTTTTAAACCAAACGGAATGCTGGGTGTGCTCACAAGCACCTCAAGGTCAGAGCAAGTCAGGACTAGTACCGTATCCTTTAGCAATGGATGGGGTACTTGAATTACGGGGTGGGAGACCGGTGGACAAGAAATTTAATATTTCGAGGCCCCCTAGTCTGAAGCTCTACCAATATCATGTGGATAGGTCCTTAGTATGTTTCAACATTTCCAATCCCCGAAAGCCGGGAACTTGGGAAGTAACATGGAATAACCAAACCATAGCATTTTCACACAGAGCTGACAGAATGCCCGTAGACCCTGAACTTATACGCCAAATAGCCGACGGTGGGAGGTATTTTCGGTACAGGTATACTCTGGGAAGTGGGACCATGCGGGTTGGAGAAGTATCACCAGGGTACTGTGCGCATATCATACAGCCTGATACGTGTACTGAACAGATGAGAGAATTAGGGATAGGGTTTTTCAGTTGGAAGGTTTGCAATATGGTAATGTCACATTCTGTCCCATATGTGCTCCCCCGATGATGCATATTTCATATGCGGAAGGAAGGCGTATAAGTGGCTTGCCCCAAACTCAGAGGGATTGTGTTACATTGGAAGAAGTGTTGCCAGAAGTAATGACCATTACCCATAATAAGATAAAAGACGTTCACCGCAATGCTCAAGCTCCTTACACTCACACTCACTATGAACACATCGTTAAGAGACACCTTATAGATAGGACAGAGCACGCAGCCTCTGATTTGATTCACAAATCCACCGGGATTCAATTCCTACTCACGTTAGATATCACCCGTACCGCCAGAGGAATTATAAATTTTAGGTATATTCATGCGCTAGCGAACCTGATAGATAATATCACCGAGATGTATGATGACACCTTCAGGTATACTGGGAGGGAGTTGCAAGCTTACAAAACGGAACTGATCCAGCACAGGATGGTTCTCAATTACATCACAGCGGTGA